>NC_069383.1:140082123-140718195 GCF_027475565.1 Acinonyx jubatus | reverse complement strand
GTACTCATTGTAGGAGCCTTTGGGAGGTGCAAAATAGTTTCCACTGGGAGAAAACTTGTAATGAGGGTTTTCAATTATTTGTGGATTATAAAAGTCAGCCAGCATGGTTAAGAGGAGACGTCTGTCCCAATCATCTGTCACTCTTCCTCCATAGTTACATTCCCCAGTCAGGTAGGAGATGGCTTCAAATGGAATTGTGTTGTACTCATTTATAAATAACTGAAACAAAGAAAAAATGAAGTGAGAAAAACCTTAAAGTCTTTCACGTCATTTCCATTTTAAGATGAAATTAAATGTCAAGATGCATAGAGGTGGGGTTAAAGAATTATCACCATGAGTTACCTTTGGATGGCTGGGATTGTTCATATTTATTTTAAATTACTTTGCTTATCTGCATCTTCCAATTTGGGGGGGGGGCAGGGTGGGAAATAAACATGTATTGCTTCTATGATAAGAAAACTGTTTAACAAAAAAAAGATGACATGAAAATTACCAAGTCTTTTTCATATGGATTTGGGTAATTTGCCCTTGTTTTAGGGTATTGGTTGTTAATTAGGGGCAATTTTGTCCCCAAGGGGACATCTGGCAATATCTGGGGACATTTTAGATCTGTGGTTGGAGGTGTTACTGCCATCTAGTGGGCAGAAACTTGAGACGCTGCTAAACAGTGCACAGGACAGCTGCCCACAGTAAGGAGCTATCTGACCCCAAATGCCAAGAGCACCAACGCCGAGAACCAGGTGCCTGGTTTTGGGCACTGTTTGCAATGTGATAAAAACAAAGCAATTCAAACTTTAGCGCCAAAGCCTGGTTCACACAACATGACACCATTTACAATAGTAATAAAAACTGGAACACCTGGCTGGCTCAGTCAGAAAAGCATCTGACTCTTGATCTTGGGGTTGTGAGTTTGAGCCCCAGTTGGGTATAGAGATTACTTAAATAAATAAAACTTTAAAAAGTAATAAAAACTACTATTTGCATAGCTTTTATATTGTCTTGTTCATCTCCCAATAACCCTGTAAAGTAGGAAACTGAGTCTGGGAAATGTGAAATGATATGAAGGCCTGAATTTATTTCTCCTTTACATTTTCCCACACACAGGAATTTTGTATTGGGATGGTATATGTTACTGGATGGGAGCTTTTACTTGCCCCTGAAAATTACCTAATAGTGCAGGAATTATAGCAGAAATGGTACACAGTTAAGAAAAAATATCTCTAAATTATCCAGAGCCAACTTAAAAGAAGGTATCAATCTTTTTTGGAGACTTCCATGTTTTCAGGAGGAAGAGAAGTGTCAAGAGATATGAATAGGAGACAGACAGAGGGAAAGTACTCTTTGGGGGGGGGGGCGTGGTGAATAAGTTATTTGTGAAAGAGGAGAATTTCTCCCTTTCTTCTCTTTGGGGGAAAGAAAGGTGTGTTTAACTGGGTTTCCCTCCTTTCCCAAAACTAAAGGAAGAAACCACAAGAGAAATTCATGTTAAATTCATGGCAAATGCAAGATGTAGAGAACAACTCATTCCTTGGTTGTCTATCAACTTAGCCATCAGTTTCATTGATTAACCTTTTTGGAAGCAAGCAGTATTTTGCTGGTATGACTAGGTAAAGATGGTTTAAAGACTGCCTCCCCTCTCAAGTACCCTGTTCTTGAAGGTATAAAAGATAGATTTAATCTATGCCTTCCAGCTCCAGTGTTGGGACCAGAAAGGTTGATGACACCAGAGGCTGCAGGCAGGGGCCTGGCCAGAAGGTGGAGAATTCTCAGTTGACTGGTTTTCTGCAGTAGGATGGTTTTAGCAAGACATTCTCCAAGCTTGCGCTCTATCTACTAAATTATTTTTAAAAAACAAACAAACCCAGTATTTAGAATCAATGTCATTTTATCATGTAATTGTGATTCTATAAGCACTAATTTCATTAGTTGTTCAGGGATTTTCAAATTGATACGTTTGTTCTAGTTAAGGTTTCTGCCTTGTGTAAAAGAAAAAAGAGGGGCGCCTGGGTGGCTCAGTTGGTTGAGCATCTGACTTCATCTCAGGTCATGTTCTCATGGTTCATGAGTTTGAGCCCCACATCGGGCTCACTGCTGTTAGTGCAGAACCCGCTTCAGATCCTCTGTCCCCGTCTCTCTCTGCCCCTCTCCAACTCATGCTCGCTTTCTCTCTCAAAAATGAATAAACATTTATTTAAAAAAAGGAAGAGTTGATAAAATATCAGCAGTTTCTATAAAAATTATTTGTTATGCTATAAATATGATTAAATGTTCATACCCTTACAAAACCCCACCTAAGTAAAACCTAATAGCATCAAGTGGGTTTTATCAACACTTCCGGTTTCCCTTTACGAGGCTCCATGTCACAAAGGCTTTTGTCACAGCAAAGAAGCAGAAATATATTAATACTCTGGTTGTCCATCTGGATTACTATATTTAGTAAAATATGACAGAAATAATGGGAAAAGTATTGGGGTTGGAGAGACTGGAGTTCAAATCCTACCTCAATGGGCAAACTCGTTTCTTAGCTTTGGTTTTCTCAAAAATAGGGATAATACCAACCTTACAGGGGTGCTGTGAGGAATAAAATTAATATAAGTAATGTGCCTAGTTCTAAGTCTGAATCAGTAGGAATTTACAGCAGTTTCTTTATGCCGGGAGAGGGCCAGAGGCTGCTGACTATCAGAATAGATCACATTGTGAGTCTACAGAAACTGGAAAACCCTGCCACTCACTTTTCCAGCCTCTTTTATTTATTTTTTAAATGTTTATTTGTTTTTGAGAGTGTGAGCAGGGGAGGGACAGAGAGAGAGACACACACACAGAATCTGATGCAGGCTCCAGGCTCTGAGTGGTCAGCACAGAGCCTGATGCAGGGCTTGAACTCACAGACCGCAAGATCATGACCTGAACCGAAGTCAGATGCTTAACCAACTGAGCCACCCAGGCACCCATTCCAGCCTCTTTCAGAGTTAAAGGTTAGGCCTGCAAGTTAGACGTTGAACTGGGGTTTAGAGGTCGAAAAAGCAGGAACAGCAAAGAATCTTTTTTTGATGACATCAGAGGGCCTGGAGTAGACCAGAGTCTGTGCAGCAGCTCTCCGAGCAGTGGTGTCTAATATTCAGCCAGGGTTGAGGAGCTGCTGTTACCAGGACATGGTGTGAATCTGGATATGAGTCTGGATGCCTGGGCTGGCCAGCCATCTTGGTGATTCTATGATCTGCCCAAATATTCTTTTCATAAATTCCTTTTCTACTTAGAGCTAAATTGTAGCTTTGACTGAGCAGAGGAAGAGAGTAGAGAATAATAAGGACCTATAGAAAGCCAACACTTAAGGAAGGCACTGCAGAAAGACAGAAAGAACCAAGGTCCTTGATGGCAACACTTGCTGAATCAACCAACTCCAGAGCCTGTCCTTCCTCTGTACCTCTTTATTATGTTAGATGATAAGTTCCATTATGGCTTAAGCCAGTTCGAATCAGGTTTTCTGTTACTTGCAGCAGTAGAAATCCATAGAGATAGTGCTTCATAAACCATAGTTATAATTTTTACTACTATCTCCCACCTACTAGTGATGTTGGGAGGAGTAAGTTTATCTAAGCAAAGGGAATTGCCTAGGGCCTGACACACAGTGATCCTCCAGCAATGTTAATTCCTTTCTAATTTTACCTGTAGTTGTTGAATACTGATACGTAAGTCAGATTCATTAAATCCATATGGAATATTCCAACCAAGAGGACCAAATTTCTTTCTCTCTTGCACAAGGGCATGAAAAAAACAAACTCCAAACAGCAACTTCTCCCATGCCTTTAGTATAAAAATTATGCAACAAGAGAAAATTTTGATCAGATTTCCATTAGTAAAATGAGGGGAATCAACAGTATTTTTCATTATATGAGTCTATGATCATATATTTCTGCAAACTTCTATTTAAAAACAATGCATACTATAAAAACTATTAATCTTATGACTCAAAACCTCCAAAGCTAGACAAACTGCAATATTAAACTTGATTAAAATGCAAAAGTTCTACCATTTGCCAAAGCAGTAGCTACTAATACTTTGGTATTGTTTAGATATTTACAACTTCAGTAGCTCAATGTTATCCTGTAGCCTCACTGGCATATGCTCACTACAAGTGAGCGAACATAGTCATTATGATAGGAATAAACCCGAATACATAGTTCCTGATTCTATGACTTTCCATATGGAGGTCACTTTTGAAACCCTTGTTTATGCTCTCCTGGCGTCTTCATATGTGTTGGTGCTCTGGAGGATGGCCATCTACCTCTATGAAGACCCCCTCCCCCACCGCCCCAAGTAAATTTCAAGTATGCTACCTTGATGGTTTAAGTTAGATCATTTCAAACATAGCTCCAAATGCAGTAAAAATCCTTCCAACTACCTTGATATGATGCAGTAGTAGAAATTATTTTTATAATATTAAAGTACAAGCACAGGGGCACCTGGGTAGCTCAGTTGTATAAGCATCAGACTTCTGCTCAGGTCAAGATCTCGTGATCTGCGGTCAGTGGGTTTGAGCCTGACATCGGGCTGTGTGCTGACCCCTCAAGAGCCTGGAAGACTGCTTTGGATTCTGTGTCTCCCTCTCTCCACCCCTACCCTGCTTATGCTCTCTCTCTCTCAAAATAATAAACATTAAAATTAAAAAAAAAAAAATACAAGTACACCATGGCATTACTGAATAACTATATTCCTGAAATGTACATAAATTAAAGCATATTTTAAATAATACTGAAAGAAAACTGTGGTGAAAGTTTTTTTTTTTAATGTTTATTTATTTTTGAGAGAGAGAGAGAGAGAGAGAGAATGCAAACAGGGGAGAGGCAGAGAGAGAGGGAGACATAGAATCCAAAGTAGGCTCCAGGCTCTGAGCTGTCAGTACAGAGCCCAATGTGGGGCCTCAAACTCACAGACCGTGAGATCATGACCTGAACTGAAGAAAGACGCTTAACTGACTGAGCCACTCAGGTGCCCCTGTGGTGAAACATTTAATTGGGGAAACCTTTTGGCAATGAGAGCAATAACCTAATTTATGTGTATTTCCCACATATTTTCACACAATGGAGTTTTTCTTAAGGAAGTCATAATCCCTCCACATTTTTGGTCTGTGCTTATGGGCCAGAAACGGTCCTGTGGTATGAGAGAAATCTTGGGATTTCTTGCAGGAGCTCAAACCCTAGATGGGGATCAGACATCATACCACCTTTCCATTTTATTAAGCTCTTTTCCTAGCTAAAACACCAAATATCCTCCTTTTCTCCCAGACTTTCAAATAAATTCATTGCTCAGAACTAGGGGCATGCAGAAGGTATGAAGCAGAGAGAAACTAGCTGGCTTACAAAGAATTCAATTCTTTATTTTCAATTCTATTATTTTTTTAGCTCAAATAGGCCAGTGTGATAAATGGCATGTTGGGGTGAGGGCAGGGAATCAATTTCCCTTAGTATTGACGTTTCCTTCCATGTGCAGAGACCTCAGTGTAACACTTCTGGATTTTCCCCATCCTTGCATTAATCACTGCAGGAGAAGGGACCTATCTGGTTGATAAATTAGGGAAAAGTTAACCAGATATGCTTTGCTCAGCTTTTCCCTCTTCGTCTTAGAAGTGAGCTTCCCTTGGGGAAGAAAATGTTCCTCTGTTCTCACTGAGGGTGGATAAGTCTGTTTAATTCTATTCAGTGATGCCCCATTTGTTCACAGGTGTCTACTACATCTTCCAACCTAGTTTATATCAGTAACTAAGGTTAAAATTTGGTTCCCTTGAGGTGCCTGGTGGCTCAGTCGGTTAAGCGTCCAACTCTTGATTTCGGCTCAGGTCAAGATCTCACGGTTGGTAGGACTGGGCCCCACTTGGGATTCTCTCTCTCTCCCTCTCTCTCTGCCTCTCCCCCACTAATGTGCATGCACATGTTTTCTCTCTCTCTCTCCCTCACTCTCAAAATAAACTTAAAAAAAAATGGTTCCCTTATGTTTATACTTTTTCCTGTTTCTTAGTGGTTAAGAATGAAAAAAAAAGGTTGATATTTACTAGGACTCCTAAGTCCCCAATACCATGTGCAAATTACATGAGCACACTGAAAAGCATTATTAATATGTCAAAACAGTATCACTAGAATTTAAGTTCCATGATGGCAGATTTGTGGGGAGGTGTTTTATTTTATTCTCACTGCTTTATATCTAGTACCTGGGAAAGCACCTAACACACATTTTGTGGAAAGAAAGAATAAATGATATGAAAATAGATTGCTACTCTTGGGTCTTAAACTCATTATTGGATTTTGGTGTACTAACTAAGATATGTTCATTCAGTCAACAAGCATTTATTTAAATGTCTACTCTGTGGGAAGCAGAGCACAAACTGCTGGGAAGAAAATGATGAACAAGATAGGTACAATATCAGTCTTCTCAGAAAATGCCAAAGCTTAACATTATTAAATATTTATATTACCATATTTTCTCACTTTAAAAACACATTTGAAAAGCTCCAGAAGCTGAACATTACCAGTTCCTTTCCCTGGCATCCACTGAAAAACTGAGAATCAGAAATGGGATCAGTGAGATATGATTGGAGGAGATTTAGCCGAAGACCTGTGGGAGGCTCATTAGTCATTTTTACTCCATTCTGTAGGATGGTTACTGGGAACTAAAGACAGAATAAACAGAGCATTACACAAGATAAGCAGCTTGAATCCCCAAAATTCAAACACTAGTTGGTTAAAAGTGCGTATGAAAGAGGACTCCAGAAATATATATATTTTTAAGTTTATTTATTTATTTTGAGAGAGAAAGAGGTGGGGGAGGGAGGGGCAGGCAGAGGGAGAGACAGAGTCCCAAGCAGGCTCTGTGCTGTCAGCACAGAGCCTGATGCAGGGCTCCATCTCACGAACCATGAGATCATGACCAGAGCTGTAATCAAGATTCAGATGCTTAACCACCTGTGCCACCCAGGCGTCCCACTCTAGAAATATTTTTTAAGACCTCTTAAGGTTAAGCATTTAAGGCTTGATTAAGATACACAACGTTGGGTGCCTGGGTGACTCAGTCAGTTGAGTGACCAACTTCAGCTCAGGTCATGATCTCGCTGTCTATGAGTTCAAGCCCCGCGTTGGGCTCTGTGCTGACAGCTCAGAGCCTGAGTCTGCTTCAGATTCTGTGTTTCCCACTTACCCTGCCCCTCCCCCACTCATGCTCTGTCTCTCTGTCAAAAATAAATAAAAAAATAGAAAATAAAAAAAGATATACAATGTAGGGGTGCCTGAGTGGCTCAGTCAATTAAGTGGCCAACTCTTGATTTCAGTTCAGGTCATGATCCTAGGGTCATGGGATTGAGCCCTGTGTTGGGCTCCGCTGGGCGTGGAGCCTGTTTAAGATTCTCTCTTTCTCTCTCTCTCTCTCTCTACCCCTCCCCCACTTGTGCCCCACTTGCACATGCTTTCTCTCTAAAGTAAATAAATAAATAAACTTGGCAACTTGTACAGAGCATATTGTGTGGTAAAAAAAAAAAAAAGTTACATGGGTGCCTGGATGGCTCAGTTGGTTAATCATCAGACTTTGGCTTGGGTCATGATCTCACAGTTCATGGGTTTGAGCCCCACGTTGGACTCTGTGCTGACAGCTCAGAGCCTGGAGCCTGCTTCAAATTCTGTGTCTCCCTCTCTTTCTCCCCTACTCCCACTCTGTCTCTCAAAAAATAAACATTAAAAAAAAACTTACACAATGTAAGAGATGACTAAATATACGTACTAAACTCCACATGAAATAAACATACTTTTGGAGAAGGATAACTTGTGAGCCAAAGCCTAAAGGATGGATTACAGACTTCAGGAGTAAAATCTTCACATATTTTTTCCAATACGGGCATCCAGGAGACAGCGAGGTGACAATTCTGTAGGCACACCCAAGTTCCTTCTTCTATCGCTGCTTTAATCATTTTTGTTGCAACTGGTCCTTGCCCTTGTCCCAGTGAAATAGCATGAAATTTATTTCCAGACATCGCTTTATCATTTGCAAATTTCAGCAGGCCTAAGAGAGCACAAAACATAGTTCCACTGCTTACTGTAAAATCATGAAATATACCTTATGTTTCAGTGTGTAGGCACATAACTGGAAGATTCCAGTTGCTTTTCCTTACATATACCAGATTTACTAACTGATCTACAATCATGTAAGAAATGGACATTGAGCAAAATGGATCATTTATAAGTTCCTAGAAGTTTGCAGGAGGTAGACTTACTGGCCATGGGATCTGCTCCTGGAGAGAGCACAAAAATTAAAGGAATGGTACAGTTTGAGTCCAAGTAACTCTTTGTCAAATCAAATGGTGGAGGCTCCACAAACTTTTTCCCCAGTTTATCAGTTACATAATTTGTTATAGCTGGAGTTATCTGTTAAAGAGAGAAAAGATATGATCTTTAGGTTAATTTTCATTTCACATAACAATTTTGATTATTACTGGAAATTAACAAAGAGTACAATTTGTCTAATGGTCAAGAAAACCATGAAACATATCATGAAGTGCTAATTTTTCTAATACATAAAAAGTATCTATCAACTGATAGGACAAGACTAACAATCCAAAAGAAAAATGGGCAGAGAAGATGAACAGTTAATTGAAATCATTCTGTACAGCAGAAACTGCAAAATGTTCCCATTTCTCTCCTTTTGGTGATACAACCTCAAGTTTTCCCAACTTTTCTTGTACCTAGATGTGGCTGTGTGACTAAGTTTTGGCCAGAGGGATACAAGTAGAAGTTATATATGGAGCTTCCAGAACATATTTTTTTTATAAAGAGCAGTTTTATAAAAAGACCCCCCTCTTTTGGGAGCGCCTAGGTTGCTCAGTTGGTTAAGCAGCTGACTCTTGATTTCAGCTCAGGTCATGATCTCAGTTTTGCAAGTTCAAGCCCCATGTTGGGCTCTGTGCTGGCTGTGGTGCCTGCTTAAGATAACCTCTCCCACTCACTCCCTGCCCCTCCCCTGCTCTTGTGCTCTCTCAAAATAAATAAGCATTAAAAAAAAATGCTCTCTTTTGCTTTTCAACAGATGTGGTATTTATGAGCCAGCTTCAATCTCGCTGGTGAGGACCATATTCTAGGGGACTTTACTAGCATGAAAGAAAGAACTTGAATGTCTGGATGATCTCAAAAACAGACCTGCCCTGCCAGTCCTCAGGCATTTGCTCTGGGCTTACTTAAGAGAGACAGAAAGATTAACTTCTATTTTATTTAAGCTACTGTATTTTAGGTCTCTTTGTTACAGTGGCCTAGTCTATACCCTAACACTCATAATAAAAAAATACAAATTATAACTATACTTAAATGCCATTTTTTGCCTTTCAGATGGTTATGTTAAGGGACAAAGATAGTCTCTGTGCTTTGACCCTTAGATTGTTTCCTTCTTCATAGCAGGCTGAAACCTATTAGTTCAAAAGCCCACTGACACCAAACTAAAATTTTTAGATATTCAATTATTGTAAACATAGCCCAAATAAGCAGATTTTTAGCCATTTACAGCCTGCCTATTTGCACCCAACATCTGCTAGCTATGGTAAATCCTAGGATATAAAGACCCCCAGCCACTGTAGCCCTTCAGAGCTCTGATCCAGGGACTCCAAACCATAGTGCTGTTGATAAATGCTACCAAGACCCCACACAAGCCTCTTCTCCCTTCCCCCAAGGGAGTTTCTTTGCCGTCTTCCTCTTTGGAGTTGTGGGACCCCCACCCCCCAAATCCCAGCATCTGGAGAGACTCCTGCTATGAAGGGCTTCCACCTCTCAGCATGCAAACCTGTTCCAGCATCGTCCAGCATAGCTCTTGTATGCTACTGCCACTTTACGTCCATGTCTTTTCCCTGATCGGTCCCCAGATTCCTCAACCCCCTCGCACAGATTAGCAAAGATACAAAAGTTTGCCAGCATTCTGTGCGGGAAAAATTATGGTATAAACTGATATTCTCATACACTGCTGTGGAAGAGTAATCTGGCCTAACTTTCATGATGGGCAATTTGGGAATGTCTATAAAATTACAAGTGGGCAAATCCATGGACTCAGCAATTTTATTCCCAGGACTTTATTCTGAGAGAGAGTTGCACATGGGAGAAATGACTTTTGAATAAGGTTATTTATTGCAGCATTTTTATAATTGTAAAGGTCCATCAATAGGAACTGGTTAAAGAATTTATGGTGTACACTTACAATGAAATAGCATGTAATTGTAAAAAAGAATGAGAAAGCTCTTTATAAACTGAGAGAGGAAAAAGCAACATGCAAAACAGTGGATATGCCTATTTGTGTTAAAAATAAATGGACAAAGAATTTGTGTGTATGCATATTTATATGTGCATAAAGGGGAACAAGAAGCAGATAACATTAACTGCCTGACAGAAAGGATGCCAACTGACTGGGAGGTGCAGATTGGAGGTCTATCTTTCACTGTATTCACGTATTCTTGTGATTCAAACACTGTTTCAGTTTTGAGCCACAAGAATTAATTTAAAATAAAAGAGTGAGGGGCACCTGGGTGGCTCCGTTGGTTGGGTGTCCGACTTCGGCTCAGGTCATGATCTCACAGTCCGGTAGTTCGAGCCCCGCGTCAGGCTCTGTGCTGACAGCTCAGAGCCTGGAGCCTGTTTCAGATTCTGTGTCTCCCTCTCTCTCTGCCCCTCCCCTGTTCATGCTCTGTCTCTCTGTGTCTCAAAAATAAATAAACGTTAAAAAAATTTTTTTAATAAAATAAATTAAAATAAAAGAGTGATATTCATCAACAGTAGCAGCAGAAAATAAGTAGAGAGGTATTAAATATCATCTTCTAAATGCCAAACAACTTTCTAAAGTAACACTGTAGGAATTTGGTGGAGGGAGGAGAGATCATCACAGACTTCTGCAGTCCTGGCATAGATAGGGGGAAAGGATGGATCTTCTATATGAGAAATTTTGAGAAGTTGTGAGCAATTCTGTGGGTTTAAACAGTGGAAGTTTCTCTTTTTTTCTTCAAATGTTTATTTATCTTAAGAGAAAGAGCATGTGTGCACAGGGAAGAGGCAAAGAGAAAGGGAGAGAGAGAATCCCAAGCAGGCTCCATGCTGTCAGCACAGAGCCCAACATGGGGCTCCATCTCACCAACTGTAAGATCACAACCTGAGTGGAAATCAATAGTCGGATGCTTAACCAACTGAGCCACCCAGGCGCCCTAGAAACAGTGGAAGTTTCAAGAAGATAAGAATGGAATGGCAGAAAAGAGGTATTATTAGCCAAGGTAACAAGACTATCAAGCTGTACTTCTGTCATTATTCTATAGGTATTGAAAGGCCACTGAAGGGTTTTCAAAAAGGACCTTGTAATGATGTAATAGATTTTTCTTCCTTTCTTTAATAACTTCACCTGGGCATAGAGGAAATCTTTTTTATCCTTTTACTATTAACACTATGTATAATTTCTATCTAGCACAGATCTTCAGTTGTACATCTTAAGGGAAGGGAGATACTGAGTACACAGAGACCTTGCCCCTCATTAATCTATGCACAGACCAGGGCCAATGTTCCCTGAGATGATGTAGCTGCAATGAAGCATGATAATTTTCTGTAGAAAAAGTACCTTGTTCCAGTAATTTAATATAAAAAAAAAAGTTATGACTTTTGTATAAGATTTTGATCCTTTATATAAGATACTCTAGGGAAGAAATTATGGAAGCTTGAACAGACCTGGAGATAAGCTTTGTGGTAGTTAATTTTAGGTGTCAGCTTTGTTAGGGCATAGTACCCAGATATTTGGTCAAAAACTAGTCTGGCTGTTGCCATGAAGATATTTTTAAGATGAGATTAATTTTTTAAGTTTATTTATTTATTTTGAGAGAGCGAGAAAGAGAGAGACAGCGTATGGGAGGAGCAGAGAGAGAGAGAATCTCAAGCAGACTCCACACCAACAGTGTGGATCCCAGCACAGAAGTTGAACTCATAAACCATGAGATTGTGGCCTGAGCCAAAATCAAGAGTCAGAGGCTGAACTGACTGAGCCACCCAGGCCCCCTGAGATTAATTTTTAAATCCGTGGACTTTGAGTTAAGTGAATTACTCTCCGTAACGTGAGTGGGCCTCACTCAATCAGTTGAAAGGCTAAAGAGAAAAAAGACTGTCTTCCACTGAGGAAGAGGGAATTGTGCCAGCACACTGCCTTTGGACTCGAGCTGCAATATTGATTCTTCCAGGTCTCCAGCCTGCAGATTCTGGACTTACCAGCCTCCACAATCATGCGAGCCAATTCCTGTCAATCTCTGTTTCTGTCTCACCTATCCTATTGGTTCTGTTTCTCTGGAGAATCCTGACAAACAGAGGCTTTAACTGAACTTAGTTTAATTTGATTCAGTTCAACTCAATTCAGTGACATTTACTGAGATATCCTATTATCTTCTAGGCACTGTTTTAAGTCCTGGAGATATTGAGCAAAATAAGACATGGGTCCTGACTTCCAGAAGCTCAGAGTGTAGTGGGAGACACTGACAAACAAACCGATAATTATTGTATATTCCAGCGTGGTAAGTGCTGTAATGTTTAAGCACAGGTTCCCAAGCATGGCAGACTAGGCAATTACCCCATACTTGGCATTGAAACAATATCTCCATTGGCCATCAGGGAGCCATTCTGTGGAGTGCAAATTAGGCAAGAGTTTCCCAGATGCAGAGCTAATCATTCCTAAGTTTCTAGTGAACAAGGGAAGCTATAGGCGATAAAATAATGAATATATCATTGTTTTGGCCTTAAAGAGACTATTGTCCAATGAAAGGAACATATATATATACATACAACTATTGGGTAGGAAATACTGAGGTAAGTTTTAACAATGTACAAAGGTCTTTGAAGTTAAAATAAGAAGAAATACTCAGGAGTCAAGTAGTTATGTAAACTTCTGTTTGAAACTACTCAGAGCCTAAGTGAAGCATTAGATAATGCTCCTTGTGAAGCTCTACTAAAAACATAAATGTAAAAAAAAAAAAGAAAAGGAAAGGAAAAAAGGAAAGAAAAGAAAGAAGGGATCAGTGCAATTCTTTCAATATCTCGTTTTATACATGGAGCTCAGAAGGGTGAGGTGACTTTCTCAAAGTTCAAACTACATGTATAAACATAGTTTTTGGTTTTCTGCTTAAAAGTTTTTCTTTTGAGGGGTACCTGGGTGGCACATTTGGTTAACCATCTGACTTTGGCTCAGGTCATGATCTCATGGTTCATGGGTTCAAGCCCCACGTCAGGCTCTGTGCTGACAGTGCAGAGCCTGCTTGGGAATCTCTCTCTTTCCCTCTCTCTCTCTCTCTCTGCTCCTCCGCCACTCATGCTCTCTCTCTCTCAAACTAAATAAACTTAAAAAAAAATAAAAGTTTTTCTTTTGTAACACCATAATCGCCTTTCTTGAATGTGTGAAAATCAGAACTAGCCTGTTTAATTCACCAATAGAAAGATTTTTGTCCATTAGCCATCTGTATGTCTTCTTTGGAAAAAGGTCTGTTCATCTCTTCTGCCCATTTTTTACCTGGATTATTTGTTTTCTGGGAGTTGAGTTTTGTAAAACAGTATGGAGGTTCCTCAAAAAGTTAAAAACAGGACTACCTACCATCCAGCAATTGCACTACTCAGTAAAGGATACAAAAGTAGTAATTCAAAGAGATACATGCACCCCACCTCCATGTTTAACAGCAGCACTATCAACAATAGCCAAATTTTGGAAAGAGCCCAAATGTCCATTGACTGATGGATGGATAAAGAAGTTTGGGTATACACACACACACACACACACACACACACACACACACACACACTGGAATATTACTCAACCATTAAAATGAATGAAATCTTGCCATTTGCAATGACATGGATGGAGCTAGAGAGTATTATGCTAAGCAAAATAAGTCAGACAGAGAAAGACAAAACCCATATGATTTCACTCATATGTAGAATTTAAGAAACAAAACAGATGAAAATAGTTGGGGAAAGAGAGGCAAACCATAAAATAGATTCTTAACTATAGAGAATGGAGAGTTGCCGGAGGGGGTGGTGAACAGGGGAGCGGCTAAACGGGTAATGAATATTAAAGAGGGCACTTCTTGTGATGAGCACTGACTATTGTATGTAAGTGATGAATCACTAAATCCTACACCTGAAAACTAATATGTTACTGTATGTTAACTAACTGGAATTTAAGTAAAAACTTGTTAGAAGAAAAAAAGATTTTTGTGCATGTTTAAACTAATAAAATTACGACATGTGTAAGATTTTCTAACATCTTTTACTTCCAGCCAGTATGGTCCTTTCTGCTAACAGGGACCAGATTTACCTTCCCACATAAACAACAAAAATGGGCAAAATTAAAAAAAAACAAAAACAACCATTTTCAGACACTGGGCAATTCAGACAACAGGTGGTAGAGGACTTTGATCTCTGCCAAAGAGGAAACATACAAGGTGAGTTTGCTTAGGCTTTCTTCTGGGAGGTACATTTCAGCCTGTGGAACAGGAAAAGCCATTAAAAAGCAGAGCAACACAGTGTTGCAGAGTTGGGAAGACAGGAAACTCTTAAACTCTGGTTTAAGGAGGGAGGCTACTGGAAGTTACAGAGTTCAGAGTAGAAGGGAACTACCCAGAATCTGCCTAACAGTACCCTTGTATCTCTGCTGAATGCTGTGGTGTGGAAGCATAGGCCAAGCAAAGAGTGGCTGGGAAGCTATGAACTGGGGATCTACAGAGCTACCAGAGTTCATGCAAGGCCGGGAATCATTCAGGTTCCCAACCGCCATAGTGGAGAGCTCTTGGTGATCACTGGGATATTCAGTAAAGTCCCCAGAAGGGTCACAATGTAGTAGTGGAGCTAAATTATCTGTTGAGCTAAACTATCTGTCGAGAAAAGGCTATTCTACACTTGTGCTAACAATTTTTTTTTTTAATTCTTTAATGTTTATTCATTTTTGAGAGACATAGAATCTGAAACAGGCTCCAGGCTCTGAGCTGTCAGCACAGAGCCCGATGTGGGGCTAGAACTCAGGACCAGCGATATCATGACCTAGGCCAAAGTCAGACAGCCAACCGACTGAGCCGCCCAGGCGCCCCAAAATAAATGAACTTTATAAACAAACAAACAAACAAACAAACAAATAGAAATAATTAACAGAGCAGTCACCTATAGTATAATACCAAGCAGTCTAATGCATATCTAATTGGAAACATAAGATTGGGGTGGCAAAAAATATTTGAAGAAATAATGGCCAAAATTTTTCCCAAGTTGAGAAAACCTATAAACCCATATATCCAAGGAGTTCAATGAACCCCTCTGAGCATCTAGAATGAGGGCTAAAGAACCAAATAACAATTACTTTAAACCTAGAACAACTTCTGTTTTTAAAATTTGAGCATAGTTGACATACAATGTTACCTTTGTTTCAGGTGTGAAACTTAGATTTGATAAGTTTATACATTATGCTAAGTTCACCACAAGTGTAGCTACCATCTGTCCCATTACACTGCTTTTACAAAGTCATTGACTATATTCCCTTATGTTGTGCCTTTTATTCCCCAGACTTCTTCTTAAATGGCAAATTAGCTGGGTTCGAAATAGAACACATTTGTCTTTTACCTTATCAGGTCTTAGGCACCGAAGAATTATTATCTTCTGTAGTTCATTCAGTCTTTCATCCATTGGTGCTGGAAATTTAGCATTATGTGGCTCTTTACTGTCATAGATTTCCCGCCATTCAGTTATATGTTTGCAAAAATGTTCCCTAATGGAAAAAAAGCTAATTATTATTTCACTGGCAGATAATTTAAAAAGATATTGTTAAACAAGGAGATTACAAATTTACCCATCCTTACTCAATTCTAAATCATCAAGTTTAAACAAATACCTGAGTTCTTTGAAGGCAGGAAATTCACTTGCCCGACAAATTTCCTCCCAGCTTTTATCTGATAGCCAAGTTGGGTCAGGATTTTTCTCAGTACTCTTAAGACTTACTCCTCCAGTTAAAAGAAACATCAGTTCCTGGTACTCAATCTCTTTCTTTGCCCTGTATTCCCAAAATAAAGACTGCTGTAAATTGCTGATTTTAAAATGGAATGAAATAAATTTCTGCTTCTATAGCCTCAATGAAATAATCAGAACTGATTTACCCTACTACCATAAACAACTAGAAAACTGGAAAAAGTGAATGAAACGACTGTTTCTGGAAGTTATACAATAGCCAGTGCAACACTGTGGTCCCTGAAAAAAGGGAGACAAATATGATTGTCCAAATCAATCGCTATGATTGCCCCAGCTATTTGCCTGGAGGCACTTTCCAGACTATAAAACAGAGAGGTGATCAAAATCAGAACCTGATAGTATTGTTGAGTTGAATGAACAGAGACCAGAGTTAAGGAAGGCTCAGGTGGTAAAATTTGTGGGCTGAGTCCCAGAGAGGAGGGAGATACATGGAAAAGGGCTTCAGAAATCTGCATGGGTATCCTCTTGATTCAATTGCTAAACACTAAGTTATATGTGAATAGGGTAAAACTCCAGGAGACCAGGCAGAGAATATCTGGGAAGCTGTAACCTGAATAGCTCCTGAGCTTACACAGAACTTGGAGAAGTGAATTCTTACCAACTAGAGATAAATCTTTGTTAAACACCAGAGGAATTCAGAGGCAACATCAGAGAGATCACGCCTTAGTAGCAAAGCTAACCTAGTTTTAGAATTAAGTCTATTCTAGAGCTACTGTAAGAAAGCTTAAAAACAAGCCTTGGAAACATCAAACTAATGCAGTAATTTAACTACTTGCAAAAGTAAAGTCTAATGCTTTCTAAAGGAATTAAAAGCCCTTAGTATTTATCAATGTAAAATTCACAACATCCATAACCAGGAGAAAAGATCAGTCAATAGATACATAGAATGATAGAGATAATACAACAAGAAGACAAGAATGTTACAAGAGCTATTACAAATATGCTGAAGGAGTTAAAGCAAAACGAACGTAATGAAGAGAGAAACAGGCCATAGAAAAAATAACCAAATGCAACTTCTAGAGATAAAAAGTACAAAATCTAAAAGAAAAATTCAGGGGCACCTGGGTGGTCTGTTGGTTAAATGTCCAACTCTTGATTTCAGTTCAGGTCATGATCTCTTGGTTTATGAGATAGAGCTCCACGTGCTTGGGATTCTCTCTTTCCCTCTCCCTCTGCCCCTCTGCTGCACACTCACTCTCTCTCTCAAAATAAATAAATAAAAATAAAAGAAAAATTCACTGATTTCTTTCCAGATGTAGAGAAACCGAAAGGATTCATTGCCAGTAGACATGCAGCATTAGAAATGTTAGAGAAGTTTCAAGTAGATGGAAATTTAGATCAACACAAAAGAATAAAGACTGCCAGAAATAGTAGCTATGTAGGTAAACATAAAAGACTTTTTTCTTATTATTTAAGTGTCTTTAAAAGATTATTGACTACTTAGAGCAAAATAACAACATGCTATGGGATTTATAATATGTACAAGTGAAATATATGACAATAATAAAACAAAGGCTAGGAGGAGAGAGTTGGAAGTAAATAGTTGTAAGTTCTTATACTATATGTATATATATGTATATGTATGTGTGTGTATATGTATGTGTGTAAATATATGTATATATATAAAGTTTACCTGAAGATAGACTGTGATGTGTTAAAAGGTATACTATAATCCCAAAGATATCACTACAATAATAAAACAAAAAATTATAGTTAGTAAGTTAACAAAGGAGATAAAATGGAATCATAATAAGTACTTAATTCAAAGAAAAAGAAAATGAGGAAATGAAACAAATGAGGAAATGAACAGATGTGCAAAACAGAAACCAAGTTGTAAGATGGTAGATTTCAACATAACTCTATTATGTCATTGAATATAAATGGTCTAAACAATTTCATTAAAGGTAGTGAGTATCAGATTGGACGAAACAAATAAGACCTAACTACATGTTGTCAACAGAAATACAGCTTAAATATAAAGACACAAGTAGGTTAAAAGGAAAAGTATGGAAAAATGTATACCATGCTAACACTATTCAAAAGAAAGCTGGGGACAATAATAATATCATACAAAACAGATTTTGAACAAAGGATAACCCAGGGATTAAAAAAAAAAAGTCAAGTCAATTCATTAAGAGGTCGTAACAGTCCTAGACACTTACACATCTAATAACAGAGCATCAATACACAAAGAAATATTGATACAACTTTCAGAAGCAATCTCCATAGCTAAGAGATTCCAATCCTCTCTCAAAAATTGATTGAACAGGCAGACAGAAAATCAATAAGGATACAGTATATAGACTAGATTGACCTACTTGGCATTTATAGAATATTCCATTCAAGAGCAGCAAAATACACATTCTTTTCAATGGCATATGGAATACTTGCAGAGACAGACCACATTCTAGGCCTTAAAATGTCTCATTCATAAAATTTCTAGAAAAGGAATAATTGTGGAGACAGAAAGCAGATCAGTGGTTACCTGGGGCTGGGAGTAGGAATAGTAATTGACTAAATAGGGAAAAGGAAACTTTGAGGTAATAGAATTGTTCTAAAACTGGAATTTGGTGATGGCTGCATAATTGTATAAAAATACTAAAAATCATCTAACTGTATTATGATGGGCAAATTGCATAGTATGTCAATTATACGTAATAGGGCTGAAAAAAAGAGATGTTCTCCAGATAAATGAAAACTAAAGTTTATCACCACTAAACTGGCCTTACAAGAAATATTAAAGGGACTTCTCTGAGCTCAAAAGAAATGGCACTAATTAATAACAACACAAAAAGTGAAAGTAAAAATCTCACGGAAAAGGTAAATAAATAGTAAAGGTAGTGAATTCAATCACTTTTAAAGCAAGTATGAAGGTTAAAACACAAAAGTAGTAAAATTAAAACTACAATAGTTAGTTAAGGGATGCATAAATGTGACATCAAAAATATAAAATGGGGGTACATCTGGGTAACTCAATTGGTTGAGCTTCTGACTCTTGATTTCAGCTCAGGTCATTATCTCATGGTTCATGGGAGCAAGCCCCACGTTGAACTCCATGCTGACAGTGCAGAGCCGCTTAGGATTCTCTCTCTCTCTCTCTCTCTCTCTCTCTCTCTATCTGCCCCTCCTTACCCCCTTCAAAATAAATAAATAAATTTAAAACAGACTATTATAATAATTTTCTTTCTTTCTTTTTATTATTAGAGAGAGAGAGAGAGAGAGAGAGAGAGAGAGAGAAAGAGCATGTGGGGAGGGGCAGAGGGAAAGAGAGAGAGAGAATCCCAAGTAGGTTCCATGCCCATTGTGGAGCCCTATGTGGGGCTTGATCTCACAGTAGTGACATCATGAACTGAGCTGAAATCAAGTCGGATGCTTAACTGACTGAGCCACCCAGGAGTCCCCAAAACAGACTATTATAAACACAGGATGCTATATTTGAACCTCACAGTAACCACAAAGAAAAAATTTCCTGGTAAATACCACAAAAAAAAAAAAGGACTCTAAACATAACACTAAAGAAAGCCATCATACCACAAGGGAAGAAAGAAAAGAAAAAAAGGAACAGAGAAAATCTAGGAAGACAGGCAGAAAACAATTGCAAAATAGCATTAAGTACATACTTACCATTAATTACTTTAAATGTAAATAAACTCTCCAATCAAAAGACATAAAATGGTTGAGTGGATTAAAAAAAAAAAAAAGACCCACCTCTAGGCTGCCTACAAGAGATTCAATTTAGAAGTAAGGATACACATAGACTGAAAGTGAAGGGATAGGAAAAGATAGTTCATGCAAATAGAATGAAAAGAAAGCTAGTGTAGCTATACTCATACAAGACAAAATAGACTTTAAAACAAAGACCAAGATGGGAATTACATAATTATAAAAGACCAATATGGGAATTATATAATGATAAAGGGGTGAATGCAACAAAAAGATACAACACTTATGAATATATCAAGAGTACCAAAATATATAAAGCAAAAATTAATAGATCTAAAGGGAGAAACTGACAGCATGACAGTAATAGTAGGGCACCTTAACACCCTCACTTACATCAAGAATAGATCAACCAGGAATAAAATCAATACGGAAACATTGGCTTTAATGACACATTAGACCAAATGGATTTAGTAGACATATACAGGAAACCCCATCCAAAAGCAGAATATACATTCTTCTCAAATGCACATGGAACATTCACCAGGACAGATCACAGGTTAAATTCAAGAAGATAGAGATTATATTAAGCATTTTCTCTGACCATCACAGTATAAAACTAGAAGTTGATTACAAAAAAAAAACCCTGGAAAAACAACAAAAATGTGGAGATAAACAACATGCTACTAAACAACTAATGATTCATCAAAGAAATCAAAGAAATAAAAAAAAATACATAGAGACAAATGAAAACAGAAATATGACATACCAAAATCAATGGGGTGCAGCAAAAGTGGTTCTAAGAGGGAAGATCACAGCAATACAAGCCTACCTCAAGAAACAAGAAAAACCTCAAACAATCTAACTTTACACCTGAAGGAGTTAAAAAAAAAGAGAATAAATGAAGGCCAAATTTAGTAGAAGAAAGAAAATGACAAAGATCAAAGTGGAAATAAATCAAATTGAGACTAAAACATAAATAAATAAATTAAAAAGATCAGTGAAACTAAGAGGTGGTTCTTTGAAAAGATAAATAAAATTGACACACCTTTAGCTAGACTAACAAGAAAAGAAGAAAGAGGGCTCAAATAAGCATAATCATAAATGAAAGAGAAGTTACAACTAAAGTTATAATTATACTACAAATAATTATATACAAATGAACTGGACAACCCAGAAGAAATGAAAAAATTCCCCAAAATATATAGCGTTCCAAGATTGAATCATGAAGAAATAGAAAATCTGTATAGACTGATTACTAGCAAGGAGATTGAAACAATAACAAAATCAACTCCCAACAGGGGCACCTGGGTGGCTCAGTTGGCTGAGTGTCCAACTCTTGATCTCTGCTCTGGTCATGACCTCATGGTTTGTGAGATCTAGCCCCCCATCTGGCTCTGTGCTGACAGCATGGAGCTTGCTTGGGATTCTGTGTCTCTCCTTCTCTCTCTGTCCCTCTCCTATTTGCTCACTCTTGTTCTCTCTCTCTCAAAATAAATAAATAAACATTAAGGGGTGCCTGGGTGGCTCAGTTGGTTAAGCGTCTGACTTCAGCTCAGGTCATGATCTCGTGGTTTGTCGGTTTGAGCCCTGCGTCGGGATCTGTGCTGACAGCTGAGAGCCTGGAGCCTGCTTCAGATTCTGTGTCTCCCTCCTTCTCTGCCCCTCCCCCCACCATGCTCTGTCTCTGTCTCTCAAAAATGAATAAATGTTTCAAAAATTACTTTAAATAAATAAACATTTAAAAGACTCCCAAAAAACAAAAGTCCAGGACCAGACAGCTTCATTGGTAAATTTTACCAAACATTCAAAGAAGACTTAATACCTATCCCTTCTCAAACTCCTCCTTCAAAACACTGAAGAGAAGAAAACACTTCCAAACTTATTTTATGAGGGCAGCATTACCCTGATACCAAAACCAGACAAGTACACCACAAAAAAAGAAAATTATAGGCCAATATCCTTAATGAACATAGATGCAAAAATACTCAACAAAATATAGCAAACCAAATTCAACAATACATTAAAAGAATCATACACCATGATCAAGTGAGATTTATTCCAGAGATCCAAAGATGATTAAATATCCACAAATCGATCAAGATGATATGCCACATTAACAAAATTAAGGATAAAAATCACATGATCATCTCAATAGATGCAGAAAAAGCATTTAACAAAATTTAACATCCATTTATGATAAAAACTCAACAAAACGGGTACAGAGGGAATACACCTCAACACAATAAAGGTCATATATGATAAACTCACAGCTAACATACTCAAATGGTGAAAAGCCAAAAGCTTTTCCTCTAAGATCATGAACAAGACAAAGATGTCCACTCTCCACACATTTATTCAACATAATACTGGAAGTTCTAGCCACAGAAATTAGGTAAGAAAAAGAAATAAAAGGCATCCAAAATAGAAAGGAAGAAGCAAAATTGTCACCATTTGCAGATACTTTATAGAGAAAATTCTAAAGACTTTGTTGGAACTGAGAAAGACCATTAGACCTAATAAATACAGTAGAATTTCAGGATACAGTATCAATCTGCAGAAATCAGTAGCATGTCAATACACTAATGAAGAACTATCAGAAAGAGAACTGAAGAAAACAATCCCATTTACAATTGCATCAAAAGAATAAAATATCTAGGAAGAAATTTCATCAAGGAGGTGAAAGATCTGTACACTGAAAACTGTAAGACACTGATGCAGGAAACTGAAGACCCAAATAAATGGAAAGATATTCTGTGCTCATGGATTGGAGGAATCAATATTGTTAACATGTCCATACTACCCAAGGCAATCAACAGACTGAATGCAATCCCTTTCAAAATGCCAATGACATTTTTCACAGAACTGTAAGTACTAATTCAAAAATTTTTATGGAATCACAAAAGATCCTGAATAGCCGGGATCTTGAGAAAACAACAAAGCTGAAGGTATTATGCTCCTTGACTTCAAACTAGATTACAAAGCTTTAGTAATCAAAATAGTATGGTACTGGCATAAAGACAGACACACAGATCAATACAACAGAATTGAGAGCCCAGAAATACATATACAGAGCCCAGAAATACACACACACACACACACACACACACACACACACACACACACACAAATTTATGACAAAGGGGGAAGAACGCACAATGGAGAAAGGACAGTCTCTTCAACAAATGGTGCTGGGAAAACTGGACAGCCACATCCAAAAAAAAAAAAAAAAGAAACTAGATCACTATCTTACACTATACACAAAAATTAACTCAAAATGGATTAAAGACTTGTATGTAATACCTGAAACCATAGAACTCCTGGAAGAAAACATAGGTGGTAAGCTTCTTGAATCAGTCTTAGCTATATTTTTGTGGATAAGACTCCAAAGCGTAAGGGAAACAAAAGCAAAAATAAATGGGACTGTATCAAACAACACAGTTTATACACAGTGAAAGAAACCATCATCAAAATGTAAAAACAACCTACTGAATGGGAGAAGATATTTGCAAATCACATATCTGACAAGGAGTTCATATCCAAAATATATGAAAATTGCATACAACTTAACCACAAAAAGCAAACAACTTGATTTTAAAATGGGCCTAGGCGAAGCATAAGAGACTTAAAAACTGAGAACAAACTGAGGGTTGATGGGGGGTGGGAGGGAGGGGAGGGTGGGTGATGGGTATTGAAGAGGGCACCTTTTGGGATGAGCACTGGGTGTAGTATGGAAACCAATTTGACAATAAACTTCATATATTGGAAAAAATAAAAAAATTAAAAAATTAAAAAAATAAAAAATAAAAAAAATAAAATGGGCCTAGGATCTGAATGGATATTTTTCCAAAGAAGAAATACAGATGGCCAACAGGAACGTGAAAAGATATTCAACATCACTGATTATTAGGGGAATGTAAATCAAAACCACAGTAAGGTATTACCTCACACTAGTTAGATTCATTATGATAAAAAAAAAAAAAGACAAGAAATAAGTGTTAAGAGAATGTGGGGAAAAGGGAATTCTTGTACCCTGTTGGTGGAATATAAATTGGTCTGAGCATTATGGAAAATAGTATAGAGATTCCTCAAAACATTAAGAATAGAATTACAATACAATCCAGCTATTTCACTTGGGGTATTTAATCCAAAGATTATGAAAACTCTCATTTGAAATGATATATGCACCCCAATGTTCACAGCAATATTATCCACAATAGCCAAGATATGGAAAAACCTAAATGTCAGTTGATGCATAAATGGATAAAGAAGATGTGGTCTATATATACAATAGAATACTACTCAGACATAAAAAAATAATAAAATATTGTCATTTGTGACATGGTTGGACCTGGAGGGTATTATGTTAAGTGAAATAAGTCAGAAAGAGAAAGACAAAAACAGTACCATTTCACTCCTATGTGGAATCTAAAAATAAACAAAACAAAAACAAACTCATAGACACAAACCACAACAGATTGGTGGTTACCAGAAGGGAAGGGGGTTTGTCAGTGGTGAAATGGATGAAGGGGGTCAAATATATGCTGATGGATGGTAACTAGATTTTTGGAAGTGATCACTTTGTAGTGAATGCAGATGCTGAATTATAATATTGTATATCTAAAAATTATATAATGTTATATACCAATCTTACCTCAAAATATCAGAAACAAAAACAAAGAACAATGGCAATGAATAAAAAAACAGTAACACATATGATAGATATTAATCCATCTATGTCAATAATCCACTTTAAATGTCAATGGCTTCAGTACATCAATTAAAAGACATAGACTATCAGAGTACAATCAAAAAATAAGACCTAACTCAGGGTGCCTGGGTGGCTCACTCAGTTAAGTATCAGACTTAGGCTCAGGTCATGATCTCACAGTTTGTGAGTTTGAGCCCCGTGTCAGGCTCTGTGCTGACAGCTCAATCCTAGAGCCTGCTTTGGAATCGATTCTGTCTCCCTCTCTCTGTCCCTCCTCCACTCGCACTCTGTCTCTCCCTCTCTCTCTCTCTCAAAAATAGACATTAAAATTTTTTTTAAATATTAAAAAAATTAGACCTAACTATATGTGGTCTACAAAAAAACCCCATTTTAACTATGAAAACAGAGAGTCAAAGAAAAGGGATGGAGAAAGATATAGCGTGCTAATGTTAATGAAAATAAAGCTGGAGTAGCTATATTAATTTCAGAAAAAGAAGACTTCAGAGCAAGGAAAATTATCAGGGATAAAGAGGGTCATTACATAATGATAAAGGGGTCAATTCTCCAAAAGACCCAATGTTGTTAATGTGTATGTGCCTAACAAAAGAATGTCCAAATATATGAGATAAAACCTGATAGACAAAGAAAAATAGATCAATCTATTACTAAAATAGTAGTGGACAGATCCAGCAGCAGAAAATAGTAAAGACAGAGTTGAAATAACAGTACCATTATTCAACTAAATGCAATTGACATCTATACAATACTTTATCAAACAACATCAAAATACACATTCTTCTCAGCCTCATATGGAACATTCACCAAGACAGAACACATTCTGGGTCATAAAACACACTTTAACAAATTTAAAAGAAGAGAAATCATACAAAGTATTCTCTCTGACTACAATAGAATTAAGCCAGAAATCAGTAACAGAGAGATAGCTAGGAAACCCCCAAATACTTGGCAATTAAACACACTTCTAAGTAATGTATGGCTCAAAGAAGTTTCAAGAGAAATAAAAAAATATTTTGAATGAAATAAAAATGAAAACACAACTTATTCAGATTTGTGGAATGCAGCAAAAGTAATGCTCAGAGGGAAATTTAGAACACTGAATTCATTTATTAGAAAAGAAGATAAATTTAAAATCAATCATTTGGGTTTCCACCTTAAGACACTAGAAAAAGATCAAATTAAATCCAAAGTAAGCAGAAGTGAAGAAATAATAAAAATCAGAGAAGAAATTTATGAAATTAAAACAAGTCAATAGGAAAAAAAAATCAATAAAACTAAAATCTGGTTCTTTGAAAAGATCAATAAAATTGATTAACCTCTAGCCAGGATAACTAAGGAAAAAAGTGAGAAGACACAAATTACACATATCGGAAATGAAAGAAGGGCCATCATTACTAATTCCATTGACATAAAAAGGTAATAAAGGAATATTATGAACTGTATCTCCTCAAATTTGATAACCTACCCGAAATGGAGATCAATTCTTTGGAAAATACAATCTGCCAAAATTCACAGAAGGAGAAACAGATAATCTGAATAGACCTTGTGTTAGTGTACTCATGCTGCCTTAATGAAGTATCATATACTGGATTGCATAAATAATGCAAATTTATTTTCTCAGAGTTCTGGAGTCTAGAAGTTTGGATCAGGGTTCTGGCTGATTTGGTTTCTGATGAGACCTCTTCCTAGCTTATAGACAGTGACCTCCTTACTTTGTCCTCACATGGCCTTTCTTCTGTGTGCATACGGACAGAGAGAGTACTTTGGTATCTCTCTTTTTAAAGGGACATTAATTCTGTCAGATCAGGACCATACCTTTATGACTTTATTTAACCTGAATTACTTCCTTAGAAGTCTCATCTCTAAATATAGCCACAATGGAAGTTAGTGCATCAGCATATGAATTTGAGGGAAACACAACTATTCAGTCCGTAACTATATCTATTAAAGAAATTGAATTGATAATTAAACTGATAACCTTCCAAAACAGAAACCACCACATTAAAATGGGTTCTGGAGAATTCTACCAAACTTATAGGAAGAAATTATACCAATTCTTTGCCATCTCTTCCAGAAAATAGCAGAAGGAATACTTTCCTAATTACTCTATGAAGCTAATATTACCCTAATACCAAAATTACACAGATAAAAGAAAACTACAGACCAATATCTCTCAAGAACATGGATACAAAAATTCTCAGCAAGATACTGGCAAGTTGAATCAAACAATGTATAAAAAGAATAACACACCACAACAAAGTGGTATTTGTTTCAGGAATGTAAAGCTGTTTCAACATTAAAAAAAAAATCAATAAATGTAATCTATCATATAGATAAACTCCAGAAGAAAAAGCACATGATCATATCAGTAGATGCAGAAAAGGCATTTGACAAAATCCAATACCCTTTCATGATAAAAATTCTCAGCAAACTTAGAGGGGAACGTCCTCAACTTGATAAAGAACATTTACAAAAAAAACCTACGGCTAACATCATACTTAAAAATAAGAAACTAGAAACTTTCCCACTAAGATCAGTAACAAAACAAGGATGTCCCTTTTCATCATTTCTTGTCAATATCATACTGAAAGTCCTAATACAATAAGAAAAAAAGATGTATTGCCTTTGTTTGTGGATAACATGATTATCTACGTAGAAAATCCAAAAATCTGAAAGAATTGACAACAAACTCCTAGAACTAATATGCAATTATATTAGCAAGGTTGCAGGATACAATGTTAATATACAAAAATCACTTTCATATAGATCAACAAGTGGAATTTTAAATTAAAAACACAATGCCATTTGCATTAGCACTCAAAAAGTGAAATACTTAGATATAAATTGAACAAATCATGTACAAGATCTATGTGAGAAAAACTATGACAATGTGATGAAAGAAATCAAAGAACTAAAGAAATGGAGAGATATTCCATGTTCATGAATAGGAAGAATCAATATTGTCAAGGTGTCAGTTCTTCCCAATTTGATCTATAGATTTAATGCAATCTCACGCAAAATCCAAGCAAGTTATTTTGCGTATAATTGACGGAGTTATTCTAACATTTATACAGAGGGGCAAAAGACCAAGAATATCCAACACAATATTGAAGGAGAAGAACACAACTGGAAAACTGACATCACTGGACTTCAAGGCTTACTATAAAGCTACAGTAATCAAAATAGGGTGGTGTGGGTAAAAAAATAAATAGACAAATCAATGGAACAGAATTTTGTGAATACTGAGAAACTGATTTTCTATAAAGTTCACTTTATATGAAGAGACACAAGACTCAGAATAGCCAAAACAATATTTAAGAACAAAGCCTAGGACTGACACTACCTGACTTCAAGACTTAGTATAAGGCTAATTAAGTCAATACTACAAAAAAAAAAAAAAACAAATAGATCAGTGATACGGAATAAAGAATTTAAAAATACACCCATAAATAGAACCACCTGATCTTTGACAAAAAGCAAGGGCAGTACAATGGAACAAAGACAGTCTTTTCAACAAATGGTGCTGGAACAGCCGGATGTCCACCTGCAAAAATAATAATAATAATAATAACAACAACAATAATAATAATAATAATAATAAATTTAGACAGAGACCCTTCACAAAAATTAACTCAAAATGAATCATAGACATAAATGTAAAATGCAAAACTATAAAATTCCTAGAAGATTACATAGTAGAAAATCTAAGTGACCTTAGGTATGGCAATGATTTTTTTTATATATAACACCATGAACCATGAAAGAAAGAAGCTGGACTTCATTAAAATTTAAAACTTCTGCTCTGCCAAAGACACTGTCAAAAGGAGAAGGCAAGCCACAGACTGAGAGAGAATATTTGCAAAAGGCATACCTGATGAAGGACTGTCATCCAACTCAACAATAAAAAATGAACAATCAAACTGAATCAAAAGTGGCCAAAAGACCTAACAGATACCTTACCGAAGAAGATATAAGGATGGCAAATAAGCATACAAAACATTAACAGTATCATGTGTCGTTAGCAAATTGTAAATTGAAATGAGAGAACAATACATATCTATTAGAATGGTCAAAATCCAGAATGCTGATAAGACCAAATGCTGGCAAGGATCTGGAGCAACAGGAACTCTTACTCATTGCTGGTGGAATGCAAAATGGTGCAACTACTTTGGAAGAGAGTTTCTTAAAAACTAAACATACTCTTACCACATGACTCAGCAGTCTTTGGTAATTAAATGAGTTGAAAACTTATGTATATACAAAAACATACACACAAATGTTTATAATTTTATGGTTAATATTCAAAACTTGGAAGTAATCAAAATGTTTTTCAGTAGGTGAATAGATAAACTGTGGTACATCCAGAAAATGGAATATTATTTCGTGCTAAAAAGAAAGAAGCTATCAAGTCATGAAAAAACATGGAAGGGCCTTAAGTGCATATTATTAAGTGAAAGAAATCAATTTGAAAAGGCTCTATTTCTTTTTTTTTTTAAGTAATCTCTACACCCAATGTGGGGCTTGAACTCAAAACCCCAAGGTTAAGAGTTGCATGTCCTGCCAATTAAGCCAGCCAGGCACCCTGAAAAGACCTCTATTTCTTGACCTGGTTGGTGGTTACACAGACTTCTGCTTTATAAGAATTCATTGAACTGTACATGAATATTTTGTCGACTTTTACGTGTGACTCACATTTTAAAAATATAATAAACATCCAAACACCAATACTATTATAGAGAAATGTACAAGTAAAATCATGTCTTAACCAGAGCAAAAACATGGTAGCTTTCTGTGAGAAACCATCCTCATAGATTAGTTTCCCCATGCAAGTTTTTAAAATAAATAAATTAAGATAAAGCAAGTAACTTACAGAAGAAGATTGGCACATAATAAAAAGGAAAACAGAAGCTTGTCCTTCTCAAATAGTGATCGGCATATATTACAATATAAGTTGTACGTGAAGTGGTCATTTAAATATCGTAGGCGCTTTTCCAAAATTTTGGATTTGTTACTGAAAGGTTGAAAAACAGGCAAATATACTGTCAAACAAAACTAAGAAAAAATAAGTAAAAGATGAACTAACATATAAGTAGCCACTGTTAAATACACACACACACACACACACACACACACACACGAGTGCATATAAAATGGTGAAATCTGAGGAAGTTCTGTGAATTTCCTGGTTGTGATATTGTGCTATAAAAATGTAAAACTGTTACCACAGGAGACACTGAGTGAAGGATACATATGGGGCCTCCCTGTGTAGTTTTGTGTGTGTGCAACTTCTTCTAAATTTATATGTAAAAGACAGGGTATAAGACTAATGAGAAAATAAAATAGGGTTTATACCATCTGTTTTCAAAATTCTGAACTTATTATATTCCAAAATGAGTGAAAATAATTACTAAATTAATCTCTATTGGCGTGAATTTTTTTCTGGGTAGGGGACTATAAGAGATAAAGAATTATGAAATATTTACCTGTCCCAAAGAAGCATTAAATCTAGATCAAGATGTATACATTTAAAAAAAAAAATGAAAAGTCAGAAAACATATGAACAAAAGGTTACTTCCAGATGTGGTTATGGCTAATATCTGTCTTCTTTATGCTCTTATATGTTCAAAATTTTGCAATAATCACATATTACTTTCATTTTTTTAGTCCAAAAATTTTATCAGTAATATTTAAAAGACACTCATTCTGGGGAAGTTTGGGCAACTACATACATACATACATACATACATACATATGTACGTACATACATAAACAAGCAAGCAAGCAAGCAAGCAATTACCACATGACCCGGCAACTGCACTCCTGGGCATTTATCCTAGAAATGAAAACTTATGCTCACATAAAAACCTGTACATGTTATTCATAAGAGCTAAAAATTGGAAATAACCCAGTTGTCCTGTAGTACATCGATACCATGAAATATTTCTCAGCAATAAAAAGGAACAAACTACTGACACACACAACAACCTGAATGAGTCCCCAGAGAATTAAGCTGGGTGAATAAAAGCCAATCCTTAAAAGTTATGTGCTATATGATCCCATTTATATGACATTCTTGAAATGACAAAATTACAGAAACGGAGAATGGATTAGCGGTTCTCAAAGATTAAGGAGAGGGTGGGGATGGGAAAGAAGTGGGTGTGGCTATAAAAGGGCAGCATGGGAATCCTTGTGGTAATAGTGGTGTTCCCTATCTTGACTGTATCAACAGCAATGTCCTGGTTGTGATCATTGTAGAAGTTTTCAAGATGTTACCATTGAGGAAACTGGGTAGAGAATACACAGGATTGCTCTGTTTTCTTTTTCTTTCTTTCTTTCTTTCTTTCTTTCTTTCTTTCTTTCTTTCTTTCTTTCTTTCTTTCTTTCTTTTCTTTCTTTCTTTCTTTCTTTCTTTCTTTCTTTCTTTCTTTCTTTCTTTCTTTCTTTCTCTTTCTTCCTCTCTCTCTTTCTCTCTCTCTCTCTCTCTCTCTCTCTTTCTCTCTTTCTCTCTTTCTATTCTCTACACCCAACGCCTGGCTCAAACTCACAACCCCAAGATCAAGAATTGCATGCTCCACCAACTGAGCCAGCCAGGCACCCCCACTGTATAATTTCTTATAACTACATGTGAATCTACATTTATCTCAAAATTAATTTTAATTTTAAATTTTAGTTTAATTTTTAAAAAGCAATCCTTTGATCCATGGAAAGGTGAGAGAAGAGTAGGGGATAGTGACACTTCTCTGAGCAGACCTTTTAGTTCAGGATTTACTTCTGGAGTCATATTAATGGGTTATGTGCTCAAAAATATAATAAAATTAAAATCAACAAGGGTGAAGGGAAAACTCTAAAATGAAATTTTAAAAAAATCCAAACCAACAACAAATGAACCTAACTGTATTTCACATCAATAACATTGCCATGCTGAAGGAGGAAAAATTAACACAAGTAATTTTTTGAATATAGTTTTTTATGTCTAAAAACAAAAAGACTGTAATTTTCTGTGTGGACATCTGCATCCAATTCTCTTCAGTATATACCTAAGAATCACTGGATTTGCTGATTACTAGATCATATGGCAAATCTATGTTTAATATTTTCAAGAATGTCCTCAATATTTCCAAAGTGGCAGCACTAATTTACATTCCTGCCAGCAGTGTATGAGGGTTCTGATGACTCTGCATCCTTGCTGACACTTGTTATCGACATTTATGTCAATTCCTCAACTTGAATTTTCTCCATCGTGTGGATGGTGTAATTTCAATTTCCAAATTCCAACTGGTAATCTTAGGGATTTCAGTCACTCCAGTGAGACTGTTCTACCAAGAGCCCATGTAGACCATATATGGTAGGCTCAAATCATATTTTTATTCTACTTAACAAATACAGTAGTTACTAAGCACCAGATGCTGCGATAAACACTTCACAAATATTAAATTCTTATAACAATTCTAAAAGGTAGGTATGATTATTATCTCTATTTTATAGATAAAAAAATTTGAGGCAATTACAGAAAGGTTAACTGACTTGACTGTACTAATGTAGCTAGTATGTGGCAGAACTGAGATTTCACCCCCTACTCCAGTCTGACTTTAAAACCTGTGTATGTTTATTAATTGATTAAAGTGAAAATATCTAGCAAACAATTAGAAATGTGGGCCTGGGAGCACCTGGGTGGCTCAGCCAGTTGAGTGACTTGATTTCAGCTCAGGTTATGATCCCAGGGTCATGGGATGGAGCCCAGGTTATGATCCCAGGGTCATGGGGGGACTCCATGCTGAGTGTGGAGACTGCTTGGGATTCCCTCTCTCTTTTTTTCTCTCTCTCTCCCTCTGCCCCTCTCGCCCACTTGCACACACTCTCTCTACAAATAAAAAAAAAATTTAAGGGGCGCCTGGGTGGCTCACTTGGTTGAGCATCTTCAGCTCAGGTCATGATCTCATGGCTTGTGAGTTTGAACCCCGCATCGGGTTCTGTGCTGACAGCTCAGAGCCTGGAGACTGCTTCAGATTCTGTCTCTCTCCCTCTCTCTCTCTCTCTCTCTCTGCCCCTCCCCCACTGGCACTCACTCTCTCTCTCTCTCTCTCTCTCTCTCTCTCAAAAATAAATAAACATTAAAAAATTAAAAAAAATAATTACAAAGAAATATGGGACTGAAGCTTTTTATTTTTTAAGTTTTATTCATTCATTCATTCATTCATTCATTCATTTTAAAAATTTATTTATTTTTGAGAGAGAGTGCACGCATGAGCAGAGCAGCGGCGGGGCAGAGAGAGAGGGAGAGAGTGAGAATCCCAAGCAGACTCTGCACTGTCAGCGTGAAGCCCAACACGGGACTCAAACTCATGAAACCTGAGATCATGACCTGAGTCAAAATCCAGAGTCAGAGGTCAACTAAATGAGCCACCCAGGCACCCCAAATTTTATTTTTTAAGAATTTATTTTTAAGCAATTTCTACACCCAATGTGGGGCTCAAACTCACAACCCAAGATCAAGAGTTGCTTGCTCTACTGACTAAGCCAGCCAGGCACCCTGGGACTGAAACTTTTTAGAGATCTCAAAGGTGGAGAAAGATATTGTAGTTGCCAGCAAAGATAAGTCAGGTGCCATATTAAAATATTTAAAAGAGGCAGGGAGGACTAAAGCTAATCCTTCTATGCCTACATTTTGAGTGGGGGTGAAATAAAACTTAGAATAAAATGGAGGCTTTCTCTCTCCCTTTCTTTCAACTTTTCCTATTTTTAAATACTCTGTAATGAATGCATATTACATATTAAGAAAAAAAAAGTTATGTATTTTTTAATGGAAAGCATGGTGGAAATCCAACATAGGGAGGATGAATGAAGCTGGAGAAGGTTTACCTGTCATGAATGGAGTTGATGTAAAGGTTCACAAACCAGGTGAGAGAATACTGGTACATGGGATCGATGTTAGCCAGGTCTGCAATGCTGAAGAATAATACTGATGAATGTTTAGCAATGGGTCTGTAGCCTTCTCGAGACTCTGCTATTTTGAGTTCTGTTTTCTCTGCAATCTAGAAGAAGAGAAGAATCAAGATTAAGAAGTAGGAAATGTGTTTTTTTAATTATGTGTTTTTCATGTAATAAAGTTTATGTTAAAAAAAAATAACCCTCTAACTCAATGGCAAAATTACAGAGGTATGGTTTACAAGGAAAGGTTTTAGTATGCTAGAAGCTGGAAAGACAGAAAGACAAAAAGAAAGACAGAAAGACAGAAACAAAGAGGGAGAGAGAGAAAGGGGGAGGGAGAGAGGGAGGAAAAAGGAAAAGGAAGGAAAGAATTAGGAAGGGAGGGAAGAGGAAGAAGGGAGGGAGAAGAATGAATGAAAAATAGTTTAAGGTTGTGTTTCTTGTTTGGGGAATACCAGAGCTGTCAATCTTTGCTTTTTTTGTCTGGATCTGACATGTGTCTACTATAGTCACTCATCTTCTTTTATTTCAATAGGTCAGAGAGAGGGAGAAAGAGAGAAAGAAAGAGGGAGAGGGAGGGAGAGAGAGAGAAGGAAGGAGGGAGGGAGGGAGGAAGGGGGGGAGGGAGAGAATGTGCACATGTGTATGTTTAAGGTGTCAACATGTGTATCAGAACCCAGCAAAAGTCTGGGAAAGTAGATTTCACAAATATTTGTTAGCTGATGGGGTTATAGAACAGTACCTTTTCAATTAGCTTCTTGTATGTTTAACATTTCTGGACACAGTAGGGGTGTTAATATTTGACCCCAAAAGAAAAAACTTCTGAAAGATAACAGCTCTTCAGCTGACAACTCTATCTGATAGAATGCTATTCTATAGGAAAAATGTGTAGAGCACTTATTCAATCCACTTTTCCTTCTTTGGACACACTATCTACAGACTCTGCTGAATGAGTGTGCCTGGGTAGTCATGTTTATACTGAATGATCCTCTTTGTAGCTGATTCAGTCAGGAAGTAGAGATAGAACTGGGCCCAAGATAAGCTAAATCAATTCTTCCCCCAGAGAATTAGAATTTTAAGAGCCTCAGAAGCTGAAGTCAAGTGGTACTGGGCATTAGTGCTAATAAAAGGTAATGGAACCAAAGCCGGTTTCTACAGGCAAGACAAATGTTTGAAGGAACAGATGTAAAGTGTTACCAGAGAAATTGGTTTTAAGATGGAGAGGCACATATGAGGACTACACAGTCTTAGAGAGGGGCAGACAAAGAGCATAGAAACGTTCCATTTATTCTTGAGGCCAGTATGTACTTCTGTAATTGGGGAAATAAAATGCTCCCTTGTATCTTTTTTTTTTTTTTTTCAATTTGAGCATAGTTGACACACAATGTTACATTAGTTTCAGGTATAAATATAGTGACTGGACAAGTTGATACATTATGCTATGTTCACCACAAGTATAGCTACCATCTGTCAGTATACAACACTATTACAATGTTTTTGACTATATTCCTTATGCTGTCCTTGTATCTTTTTTATTTGAGCTAATTTGAGTGTGCTTCTGTTCCTTGCAAACAAACTTTCTCCAGAGTTATACTGGGAGAAAATTGAAAAAGAGTCAAAAGGTTGCTAGGACTCTTTTTTCACCTGCTGTTTCTTTGTTATCTCATTGGACATCATTTTAGCAGAGTCTAAGACTTTAATTGCACTTTCGTCTTCTAAAATGTTGCCTTCTGAAGATGATAATGTTTCTAAAATTTTCTTCTCTATATCTTTTAGCTGTTTCTTATTAGCTGCAGACTGAAGAATAAGGGCATTTCGTTCCTCTTCTAATTCTGGTCTAAAAAAATAGAAACATTTAGTCTAAACTTGCAGTATTTTATCAAGTTCATATCTAAATACTAGGTATCACAATTTTGTAGACATTTAAATAATTCTGTAGAAATGTAACACAAACTAAGATATATAACACAAACTTTATCCTAAGGAAAAAGGTTATTTCCATACAAATGATAGTTTGAGAAACATGAGCAAAAAATGATCATTAAATTCACATATGTGAAATGTGGCAATAACTTAATAAGTCTAAGAATGCGCTATGTTTATCCATACGGCTTAGATAGTTTTGTGAAGATAAGAACTGGAGAAGAAACACAACAGAAAACTTCTTATCTATTCGTTGGCTTTTTCATATTCAGTGTTACTTTCATTATCTCTTCCGCAAGAGCAGAATCAGAAAAGATGACTCATCATACAATTGTCTCTTCAGGTAAAAGACAAAATTGGCACTTAACATCTTTACAAATGTAGTATAAAACTTCAAAATATCGTAATTCACCATGTTCAGGAATATGTTAGGACATGGTTCTGTCTTGGATACTATACAAGTGGGATTCAAATATTGGAAGTAACAAAAGTAACACATGATTGCATAATTTCCCGTATAATTTGGTTTCATAAAATAGAGTGCTTGATAATGCTATGTGAAGCTCCAAGTGGAATCAAAGACTTCTTTCAGGAAGCAATCCTTTACTAGTAGCCCTATCAGGTATTTTAATATCTTTTTCTCATTTAAAACATAACACATGCTAGTAATGGAAAAATACATAATGTATCAAAAAATAATTAAAATTATCCACAATCTTGCCACCCTTAGAGATGACCACTGTTAACATTCTGGCATATTCCCTCCCAAGTGGACAGATATATATACACATAATTCATGCATTAACTTTTTTTTTTAACAAAATATTACCCATACCATGTATAGTTTTGTATCCTGTTTTTTCATTCTTATCTAAGTATTTCATCACTCATTCTTATTTCACTATTTCACTATATAACTCAACTATTTCATTATTTCATTAACATCCTATATTTAAGTCTTTCAACACATTTCTGATTTTGTCCACAGCATATATTCTTAGGGATGAACTCTTTGGCTCAAACAATCAGATACAAGTCTGAAGTCATGGCATGTCTCCTGAATCCTACTACCCATACTAGGAGCTCAATATAACATGGTTGGCTTATGACTTACTTGTTACAGAATGGCTATTTTATTTTATTTTTTATGTTTATTTTTATTTTTTGAGAGAGGGTGAGCGCATGCAAGTGGGGGATGGGGAGAAGGAAGGGGAGGGAGAGAATCCCAAGCACAGGGTACAATCTCACGATCATGAGATCATGACCTGAGCTGAAATAAGAGGTGGACACTCAACTGAATGAGCCACCCAGGTACCCCCAGAACAGCTATTTTAAAGGATTACATACTTATTTTATAACAATACATAAAATTTGACAAGGTTTTGGAATAATCACATAACAAAAGTATTAATGACCTACAAATATTCCTCTTTAGGCCATCTGGAAGCATGTAAGGAAATGTATACACTTCACTCATATGAGGACTTTAAGATACAAAACAGATGAACATAAGGGAATGGAAGCAAAAATAATATAAAAACAGGGAGGGGGACAAAACATAAGAGACTCTTAAATATGGAGAACAAACAGAGGGTTGCTGGAGGGGTTGTGGGAGGGGGGATGGGCTAAATGGGTAAAGGGCATTAAGGAATCTATTCCTGAAATCATTGTTGCACTATATGCTACTAACTTGGATGTAAATTTAAAAAAATAAAGAAAATTTAAAAAAAATACACACCTCTCCTTTGCAACAACAATACCTAGTAACTGATCTTCAAGTCCTTCCGGAGTTATCATGAAATTGAGCAAAGACACCTTTGTAGCCAGTTCTGGCATAAAGTGTGGATTTCTCAGTTTTGTGGTGATATAAAACTTGAAATCAAAGGAATACTCAATAATGACCTCACCAAGTCTGATGCAGTCAATGCCACCTATATTTCAGAAAGCAAACACATGATAAGTAAGCCACAGTTGTACAGCTCCTCCATGTTAAGGCCATTCCTGAGATAAGTAACGGGTCTTAAAGTAATATAAAATAGAATAGAGGTGTGACAAAAGTCATGGACACACAGGCAAATAAGCAATTATACAGCAGGACTCATTCATTCTGGAGTGGTCTAAGACATTTTCTGTCGTTGTCATGGAGCCTTCTAAATCAAAATTCCTTTTGATCTTACCTCCTCTATAAATTTTCAATCATGAGTCCAAGATTATTTGTATATTACTAAAGCTGTTAAAAATACTAGAGCTTGGCAGAGATAAAAATTTTTATAAGCAGAAAGATGTAAAGTTGGCACCATCTACCCAAAGTCAACTCTGGTCCACATTAACCATTACTATTCATACTAATGGACTTTCTGAGCTCCATGGTCACAAGATAAAGTAATTTCAGGCTGGCTTCAACTTCTTTATATTCTCTACTGAACAACCATCTAGATAACAGTGGTTAACATAATGAACAGAGGGCAAGATATTTATTTTAGAATATCTGACCAAAATTCATTCCTGATACTTGTTTCAAATTTCCTTTCACACATAACAATGACCCAGAAGTTTGAGTTATTAACATTATTCTTAAATTTATGTAGTGGCTTTCTTGCCTCAAAGATATGTCTTAAAGATAATCCAACCATCTTTCAGTGCTACCAGCTAATATTAATGAACTTCTACCTTGCTTAAAAGTTTGTCTAAGTAGTAAAGGCTCCAAAGATGGGTCCAGTTCTTCACCAACATTTTCTAATAGAAGTGGAGTTCCAAACTGAATACAATTTTCCAGTGTTCTCATATAGTCCGAATCAGATAACTTAATAATGCTAAGCTGATTTTCTTTTTCAGAGTTTTTGATCCACTTATTGGCTTGACCCTGAGGGTCAATCATTAAGGGCCTAGAATATAATAAGAAAAATTCTGAGGGAAATAAATAGATGTCCGTATTTCTTTAAAATTATGTAATTTAAATAATAAACATCACCATCAATCTGTATCAATGCAAAGTGTTTACGTACATTATCAGGATTAATCTTCACGAGAGTCCTATGAGAAAAAAGTAAACACTTTCTTATACTATACACAAAAATAAATTCAAAATGGATGAAAGACCTAAATGTGACACAAAACCACCCTAGAGGAGAGCAATAACCTCTTTGACATTGGCTGTCACTACTTCTTACTAGATATGTCTCTTGAGGCAAGGGAAACAAAAGCAAAAATAAACTATTGGGACTTCATCAAGACAAGATGCTTCTGCACAGAAAAGGAAACAATCAATAAAATGAAAAGGCAACTGACGGAATGGAAGACTATGTTTGCAAATGACATATCTGATAAAGAGTCTCCAAAATCTATAAAGAACTTATCAAACTCAACACCCAGAATTATCTAGCTAAAAAATGGGCAGGGGCACCTAGGTGGCTCACTGGGTTTAGCATCTGCCTCTTGATTTCAGCTCAGGTCATGATCTCATGTTTCATGGGTTCAAGCACCATGTCAGGTTCTGTGCTGATAGTGCAAAGCCTGCTTGGGATTCTCTGCCCCTCTCTCTCTGCCCCTCCCCTGCTCATGCATGCATATGCGCTGTGTGTGTGTGTGTGTGTGTGTGTGTGTGTGTGTATACATAAATGGTAGAAGACATGAATAGATTTTCCCAAAGAAGACATAAAAATGGCTAGCACACACATGAAAAGGCGCTCAACACCACTCAACATCCGGGAAATACAAATCAAAACCATAATGAAGAGAACCTGGGTGGCTCAATCTGTTAAGCATCCAGCTCTTGATTTTGGCTCAGGTCATGATCTCCTGGTTGTGAGATCAAGCACTGCATTGGGCTCCACGCTGGGTGTGGAGCCTGCTTAAGATTCTCTCCCTCCCCCTTCCTCTGCCCCTCCCCTGCTCATGCACATTCTATCTCTCTCTCTCTCAAAAAAAACTGCAATGAGATATCACCTCATACCAGTTAGAATGTCTAAAATTAACAACACAGGAAATAAGAGGTGTTGGGGAGAATGTGCAATTTTTGTCATTTATCTTTGAAATGAAGAAAGTCAGTCTCAGGGAGTACTTTGTCCAAGGTTCCAAAATTAGTTCCAAGTCAGAAGTAGAATCTTGTGAACCTGTAAGCTGTGCTCCTTCAAATATAATGCATGGTCTTCATGGTAATTTTAATAAATGACATCTATTAACATAATATGAAACATAAACCTATTTATTTGATAAAAACTTAAAATGGGAGCTACCAGCCTATAATGGGTTCCCTCAGGTTATGAGTAGAACCAAAAACTAAGTTTCCAAATTTTGTCTGGTATGTACTTGAGACCTATTTAGTAAATTTTTCTATGCCATTATGGTAAAGGCTTTGTGATCAATAACAAACAATTCATGGTTTCAGATATTTAAAAAATAATGTGCTTTCCTCTTTTTCTATGATGATATTGACTGTCCTAGGTTCCTTTTATATTCAGTACAGTGCATGAAATCATTCCCACTGTTGGTGGGAATGCAAACTTGTACAGCCACTCTGGAAAACAGTATGGAGATATCTCAAAACGTTAAAAATAGATCTACCCTATGATCCAGTAATGGTACTACTAGGTATTTACCCAAAGGATATAAAAATACTGATTTCAAGGGGCACATGTATCCCCATGTTTATAGCAGCATTACTAACAATAGCCAAATTATGGAAAGAGCCCAAATGTCCATTGACTCATGAATGGATAAAGAAGATGTGGAATATTACTCAGCCATCAAAAAGAATGAAATCTTGCCATTTGCAATGACATGGATAGAGTTAGAGTATATTATGCTAAGCAAAATAAGTCAGAGAAAGACAAATACTATATGATTTCACTCATAAGTGGAATTTAAGAAAAAAAAGACAGATGGGGGAAAACAAAGAGAGACAATCAAGAAACAGATTCTTAACTATAGAAAATGAACTGAGGGTTACTGGAGGGGAGCTGAGTGGAGGGTTAAATAGGTGATGAGGATTAAGGAGGGCATTTGTTGTGATGAGCATTAGGTGTTGTATGTAAGTAAGGAATCGCCAAATCCTATACCTGAAACTAATATTACACTGTATGTTAACTAACTGAATTTAAATAAAAACTTGAAAAAGAAAAAAAAGACAGAACAATCCAATTATTAGCTGACTGGTTGTTTTCATTCCCAGCTCAAATTGTGCTGAAATCCTATTAAAAATACAAAAAGGTCCAGATACTAGTTAAAATTTACTTTTGCTATCACAGCAAATAGTGGAAAAGTGTTCTGGAAATGAGAAAGTTATTTTGCATACAACTGCTTAAAATTTTTTTTTATGTTTATTTATTTTTAAGAGCAAGAGAGAGCATGAGGAGAGGGTCAGAGAGAGGGGAGGGGCAGAGAGAGAGGGGAGGGGCAGAGAGAGGGGGGAAACACAGAATCTGAAGAAGGCTCCAAGCTCTGAGCTGTCAGCACAGAGCCTGACACGGGGCTCGAACTCACAGAATGTGAGATCATGACCTGAGCCAAAGTTGGATGCTTAACCAACTGAGCCACCCAGGCACCCCAGCATACAACTGCTTAAAAATGGACTAGATGCTCTTAGTACTTTTCAAGGTCCTGTTTGAGGGAATTGGTTTTCATTTTTATATATCCTTATCATTGGAAAAATATAGTATTGTTGACTCCCTTTCAATAAGTAACAATTTTTGTAAATTAACACTTAATACTAATCAACGTTTTTGTTAATACATAAATTAATGTTCTTGGTAATACAGTAGAGATTGTTGTTTATTATAAAAGAAATCCGGGGTGCCTGGGTTGCTCAGTTGGCTAAGCGTCTGACTTCGGCTCAGGTCAGTATCTCATATTCTGTGAGTTCGAGCCCAGCATTGGGCTCTGTGCTGACAGCTCAGAGCCTGGAGCCTGCTTTGGATTCTGTGTCTCCCTCTCTCTTTGCCCCTCCCCTGCTCATGCTCTGTCTCAAAAGTAAACAAACATTAAAAAAGTTTTTTAAAAAACACCAGAAATCCAATTCCAACTTAATACACTCTTATGTATTACATACATAAGTGGAAAACTGAGCTGTATCCAGAGAGACGAGACCTTGCCATACCATTTGTATTTCAAGCATACCTTACTATAGGTATGACAGTATGCTAGCCTACATTTGAGATCTTTGGGCAGTCTGAATTAAAAAGAAATCCATCTATGCTTCTGACAGAGGAAGTAATTTGGGGCAAATAAAAGCATTGCTGTTAAGTAGCCAGAACGATGTGTTAATAAAGCAGCAAAGTATTTTCATTGTGGTTAAAAAGTAAGCAAAGTCAGATTTTGAGGTATAGACACTAAAATGGGGAATTTGAAGATGATAATTAGTTTTAAAAATTAATATTTATTGAGCACTTATTTGTGCTGGGCACTTTCTCACAACATTTCTATGAGGTAGGAGTTATTATTACCCCCATTTACAGGAGGGGCACCTAAGGCATTGAGAGGTCAAGTAAGTTACCAAAATCTCAAGACAGAAAGTGACAGGGGAAAATTTGAATTCGTCTATCCCGACACTGGAATCTGTACTGCTGTGACCACTGCACAATATTATAAACAGATAAACCTCTAGAAATCATGAACAAGCACAATAAGGATTAATTATAAACCATAGTTCTCACTGAGTAGCTAAATAATAATAAAAAAAAATCCTCCTGCTACCTAGTACTGGTAGATAAAATAGGGCATTTGAAAAATACATAGGTGACATACATACATAATACATAAACATACACAGGGAAAAACACAGAAACACAGGCAAAACTGAATTCCAGAATAATACATATGGGAGCTGAAATGACAGCTAGCCTTGGGGAGACTGTCAGTTCTAATAAACAAGGGGGTCCTTGAGTCCATATATGGCAGGAAGCTAGAACCGAGACCCATGTATTAAGCTTAAACCCATAAAAGGCTTAGTGAAATCACAGAAAAAAATCTATGCATAAGGAGACAGGAAGGTAGTGTTTTTATTCCAGTTTTACCTCCAGCTGGGAAAAAGTCCCCTGAGAATCTGTAACCATTGGTCTATATTTCATGCCAGAATTCAGCTGTCATAGGAAGGAGGGACAGAAAGGTGAAAAAGTCCTACCCTTGAAGGCCCACATGAACAAGGATTTTCTAAGACTGAGTAAGAATCAAAATTAGAGAACTCCCACTTTGCCCCATAACAACCCAACATGGTACACAAAAGAACAGCAATCCAGGGAAAAAGCAAAAATGTAGAGGCACACTTTCTGTGTCATGGGCATTCATGAACAGATGAAAGCTGAAGACAAAACTAACACAGATTAAAAACACTCCAGAACTCTAACCCTCATTCTAAGCATCGACCCATGGCTAGATTAATTTAAAGTTTTTGGTCTTCTGAACTTTATCTGAGCAACAAAACCCAAACCCAGCGCAACTCATGATTAGGCTGACTCAAATCTCTGTACTAATGTCATGATAGAAAAAGAGGAATGCTCATTTCCAGTAGTTAATACTGTTTAGCTCAGTCCCCATTGTTGGACCCATGATATCTGGCATTCAAGCAAATATTATGAGATACTTAAATAAGCAAGGAAAAAAATGTCTAAACATTCTCAGGAGACAAAGAAATTAACAGAAACAGACTCACAGAGGACATAAATGTTGGAAATATTAGACAAGAAATTTAACAATAACTGTGATTAAAATGTAAAAGAGTTACTGGAAAAGGTGGATAACATGCCTAAAGAGAAGATCTTCATCAGAGAGATGAAATTATAAGAAAGAGTCAAATGGAAACACTAGAAATAAAAAAATATGATGTCAAATCTAAATATTTCCTTTCATGGGCTGTATGTAGTGGACTCAGCAGAACCAGACAGTTTTATAGAAGTTACCTAGACTGAAACTCAAAAAGGAAGAAGTGGCTAAAACCAAAACAGAGCATCCCATAGCTTTGGGACAATATCAAAAGACTTACAAACATAAGTAATCCCAGAGATAAGAGAGAGAGAAAATGAAATAGATCTGAGAAACTCAGAGAACTTCAGAAAGAATACCAAGATGAACTCTCTCTCTCTCTCTCTCTCTCTCTCTCTCTCTCTCTCTCTCTCTCTCGATGCAGGAAAAAAGCCTCTGTGGCCACTTATGTTGGTGACATCAAGGGTGACAGCCATAGATGACTATACTGGGCTCAAGTGGCAAGAAGCAAAGTCTGAGCTATGAGGAAGGACATTAATCCTTTAAAAGTACCCAATCCATGACCAGCTATTCTGCAAATAACAGATAAAAAGGGTAACTCCATTAGAAAATTACTTTATTAGAAAAGTCAACTTTCTGCCAGAAAATGACAGATTGTTTTCCTCAATTTACATACAACCCTGAAATCTCTAGTTTCCTTGAATTTCAATTAAGACATAGATATACCAACAGCATTTTCTGAATTACAATTTAAAAAATCTGAATAACCACCCATGCATTGAAAACAGTTCTAAAACAGAACTATAAAGACTTGGGGTCTAATATTCTGTTAAGTAGAATTTTCCCTGCTCTGCCAGAGAACACATGTTTTTAATAACTATACTTTCTCAGATTATAATACATTTACTAATTTGTCTAGAAGTTTCAACCTAAGGATGTTCATGCTCAAGTAAACTTTGAGTGGATAAACACCAAAAAAATGATCACTCACATCCTTATTTTGTTAAAATGATACTGTCAACGTAAAGGAGACTTAGATGTCTTGAAGTATCTAGTAGGGTTTCCAAAGAATATAACAAACAGTAACTCAGACTTTCACAATGTAAGATTTCCTTATATATATACCTCATATTCCACAAGATGACTGAAATTTCCCTTACAGTTTTAAAGGTAGTAAATGTGATATCCTGTCCCACATTTCACTTAACATAGTAATCAAGAACAAGGATTTGGAAGTTAAATTGTCTGGGTTAAAATTCTGGCTCCACCATTTATTAGTTCAGTTATCTTACTAAATTCCAAAATATTAAATCACTCTGGGCCTCAATTTCTCATCTGTAAGATGGAATAATAATAATGTCAATTCATAGGAATTTGTGAGAATACAGGACACTTACAGCAATACCTCATGAATATAAGAGCTCAACAGTATTTATCACAGTATGTTTGAGATATAGTCCCATGAAAAGACTAAAAATGAGATGATAACATGAACAAATAATCATTTATAGGAAATGAATTCTCAGATATGAATTCTTGTTCAAGTTTTTCAAAGTGAGATAAATAAAAGGATAATAAAACCATTTGAAAAGTTGATATAGTTATTACACTATCAATGATAGCAATTGAAAAAAGATATCCATGAAGTGGCACAAATTATCAAGTTATAGTATCTTAAAAACAGGTAGAAATACCCAGTAAAAATAAATACATTTAATAGCCAAAACTCCAAAGAGCCGAGGTGTCCATCAACAGGAGAATGCATGGTGATATAGTCATATGATGGAATATTACTCAGCAACAACAAAAAAAATAGGAATGTTATGCTTTGTGGAAGAAGCCTTACACAAGAGTACCTACAGTATGTTCTGTTTATATGAAGTTCTAGAACAGGCAAAACTAGCCTGTGGTGGAAGATAATCAGAATAATTTCCTACTGTGGGGTGAGAGTAGAGATTTACTGGGAAGGGACATAAGAGAACTTCCTGGATGTTAGTCATGTCCTGTATCTGTACCAAGTGTACATTTTTGTTGGAACTCATTGAATGGTATACTTAAGTCTTGTGTATTCCATTGTACATAAATTTTACCTCAAAAAAAATGGGGGACCTGGGTGGCTCAGTCGGTTAAGTGTCTTACTCTTGATTTCGGCTCAGGTCATGATCTCACAATTGTGGGATCGAACCCTGCATTGGGTTCTGCACTGAACTCCACATGGAGCCTGCTTGGAATTCTCTCTCTCCCTCTCTCTCTGTTCCTCCCCCACTCTCTCTGTTTCTCTCTTTCTCAAAATAAATAAACATTAAAAAAAAAAGAAAGAAAAACAAACAAAAACAACTTAAGTTAATGATATGCATGCTGAAGCATTCGGGGTGGGGGGGAGTATAACCTTATCTGCAACTTATGTTGAAAGGTAGAAACAGGATGAGTTGGAGGATGGATGGAGCGATGGATAAACATGTGATAAAGCAGCAAGAATAATAAACTGTCAATTGTAGAATCTAGGAGGTGGCAGTTATGTAGGTACTTACTTTAAAATCTTGTCAACTTTTCTCCATGTTTAATTACTTTCAAATAAAATCATTGAAAAATACTTTATGCTCCTTACCAACGCCTGGAGTTATTAACAATCACTCCATTATCTATTGAGAAAGTATCTGTTGGCAGTCCAGCTATGTTCCAGGCTCTAATTTTTACTGGATCACCCAGAGTCTTACTCAATGAGAACTCCTCTGAACATGGAATTCTTTTCTTCTGTAAGAAATAAACAAATATCTAATGTTTCCCTTATTCTTGTTGGTTGAAATATTTTTAAAATTATTGATTTGTCGGGGCACCTGGGTGGCTCAGTCGGTTAAGCGTCCGACTTCAGCTCAGGTCACGATCTTGCAGTCCGTGAGTTCGAGCCCCGCGTCGAGCTCTGGGCTGATGGCTCAGAGCCTGGAGCCTGCTTCCGATTCTGTGTCTCCCTTTCTCTCTCTGCCCCTCCCCCGTTCATGCTCTGTCTCTCTCTGTCTCAAAAATAAACTTAAAAAAAAAAAGCTGCTGAGGATTCAACTCAGTTTAAAAAAAAATTATTGATTTGTCATTAGATATTATTTAATGACTCTAAAAAATAGAAAAAGCTGCAAGTTGGACAATGAAAGCATTTTACTGATCTAACAAGAAGCAAAGAACAAGACCCCATACTTCCAGCTATTTCTTCCCTTCTTCATTTTCATTACCATCTTTTTCTCCACAATACCCCAACACATACTTTGCATGTTCAAAAAGAAACTCATGAAATATGAAAGCACTACCTTGCACAACATACTCCAATCTTCTGTACATGTTTGTCGAAAGCCAGAAGTGAAAGCACCAAGATAGGCTATTACTCCTGCTGATACTAAGACGTCACCAGTCAAATTTTCATATATCACCTGAAGGTCATCTGCAGCTTGAGACCATCTGTGAGATCAACCAAAGGCAAAACAGCCTTACTATAGAGAATGATGGAAGACAGCATTTGAAAGGGTAAGGGGCTTCTAGTCCAAACTCTATAACAAAAAGTCATGAAATGTTGGACTTTTGCTTATCTCTACAAAATGAGGAGGCTAGGTCCCTTCTAGTCCTGACAATGCTATAATCCATATCTATGCAATATGAATGACAATCCACCTTTCATTATTAGATTATTAGGCATTTCCTGCAGAACTTGACCCTTCAGAATAAACAACAACAAAAATAAAAACAGGCCAGCATTTTGTCTAATAATTTTCTCTGGGATGATTTGGTCTAGAAGCCCTGTTATTTGTTTCAGTATTTATTGTTAGTCTGTAAAACACAAAAACATTTGTAATTCATTACCAAAAAACACATTTAAGTTGTATATTATTGTTTAGGTATACTATTGTTTAAGTGGCATACTATTGTTAAGGTTGTTTTTCTTTTCCATTTAATGAAGCTTTACAGTAAAAAAGTGCATTTCAAAACCACCTAATCTGCACTACAAAATACTGTCAAAGGCCTATCTATTACCTTATCACGCTATTCATTCAACATATAGAATTAATAAGTGAGATAGTTGGCTGGTCAGTACGAATAAATAGATTAGAATAAAGCTAACTGGTTTAGTTAGATCAATCCAGTTATATCTTCTTTGAAATAAATTTCAAGAAAGTGAGCCATATGTCTACTACAAACATTATAATAAAGTTTGAACACACATAAGATCGGAAAAAAATTATATAATGATGACCCACATACTCACCACTTAGATTAAAAGTGATCATTTGCCTTATTTTGCTAATTAAGAAAAAAAGCATTTAGAAAGAAGTTGCAAACACCATCCTTGACATTAATATATTGTTTGGAGAAGCCTGGCCAAGTGCCTTGTAGCATGCCCCACATTCTAAACCAGCCATTTACAAATCAGTAATCATAATAAATACCCAAAGAAAGTAACATATACATGCCTGACTTTCTAAAATACTGTTCAAGTGAGCAGAAATCTGACCTTGATTTTTCTCCACCCAGTCCTCCAATTAGTTTTGAGGCTCTTTCTAGTTTCTTAGCGCAGAGTTCCACCTGATCTTCTAAACGAGCCTTTTCCTCAGTTTTCTCGATAAATGTTCTTTGTAAATTTTCCACGTGATGTTCTACTTCTGCCAGTTCTTCTCTCTTCTGATTCAAAAGCTCCATGGTCTCAGCTAGGGACTTCTGAGCTTCTGCTAAGCGGGCTTTCTTAGGAGCTACTACCTGTTTGGGAACAATGTATGTAGCCACGATGTGTGCTATGTAAAACAGACACCTAAATAACCCTTTACAGATACTATGGGTTAAAAGTTGATTAATTATTATTAGAAATACATTTGTTACTTATAATAATAAATTATGCAAAATAAGCATTTTGCCTTAAATCTTATGTATTTTTTACCCCAATAAAGTAAAATATATTTATATGTCATATAAAACATATAAATCATTCTGGACTAGCAAATGATCATCTATAAAATAGATGAATTATTCTGGACCAACAATATGTTAGAATATGTAGCGAAACCAGTACAATATGTAGCAAAATGTCTCAAAAGAATGAGAAGTTGCCATTCAACTGTTGCCAAAAACACAGGAAAACACATGTAACGGAGATTACAAATATTTAAAATATATGAATATGCCTGTGTGTGTGTGTGTGTGGCATTTTCAAGTCTGCAGTCTTTTTCCCAGTTGGCTGAGGCATACATTTGCCTTGGAGGGATTAAGACTATGATAACAGGTACAAAGAGAAAGAAAGCCTTGATGTTCAGTTTCACTACCAAAACAAACTTTTCCTCAACAAGTCTTGAAAAGCCACACTTTATTGAGAGAAAGGGGATTTTCTAAAGTTCTTATCCTATTATGCTCATTAGTATATCAAGAATGGGGTTTGGCCAACTTGATTCTGGAGTGTATTTTAAACCATGGGGAAAAAGAATTTAGAAGATGACCAAAAAGACTATATGCCAGTTTGAAAGAAGGAAGTTCTGTATCTTCTGGTTCATTGCCATGAACAAAGCTGATGGCAAAGAGGGAGGGAGGAGGCAGGGATCAGACACCAAATGTCCTGTTTTCTCTCCTTTGGGCTGAAATCCTGGAATGTGTTAAATAAATAGAGAGAAAGCAGGCAGCTCCACTTTCTACTTTTGACTTCAGAGGAGACCTTCCTGAATATCTCCCTCCAACCCTTCCCTAACAACATGGGACAGCTGCATCAGAACTGAAATGGCAGTGTAGTGTAAATGCCTTGGCTTCTCTGCCTTATTCCACATGCCTTGGGAGATGTGTGGAGATGAGCTAGGTTGAGAGCTCAAAATTTGCAATGGGGACCTCTCCCCACGATGCTCAATGAAGAATATCCCAGATAAAACTAATTTCTTTTCCTTTGACAAGTCTACTCCCCTGAAACGAACAATCAAAATCCCTACCTCTCCACAGGCACATGTATCTTATTAGGAGTATGTTTCCAAATTGTGACAGCCTGATCATTTATTCTATACTCTGAGGTTATTCTAAACACTTGCTACCATGTATTTTTCTCTGACATTTTATTTGTATTTCCTGCTTCCCTCAGTAGAATTCTGCCAGCTACAGAGGGCAAGGCCAGTGTTTCCCTGGCCCTTTGCTAGCCAAAGTTACAAAGTGCTTTTAACCATTCTCCATAAAAGTTTCCCTATCAATGCATGCCATTGCTTCAGGGCAACTTTCCATGCTCTACCTCTTAACTTTACTGGACCTTCCTACTTTTGACCCCTTGAATCAGCTTTTTAATCTGCCACTTTGCCCTTGATGTTTTGTTTTCTTTGCTCCTGAAACTCTAATTCTTTTATACCCTAAGTCTCTATAGCTATAGGTCAGTCTGGCCAATTCACCCCTGTTCCCACAGTGCTACCACTCACACTAGCCCTGGCAAGGTTATGTCACACACAAGTATTCTCTTCATCTACTAGGTACTTAACATCTGGCGTTTGTGCTGTAGCAAGACAAATTCTTGCTGGTATCATTTCTAGAAATTTCTTAACTTGTCAATATAGGCATAGATTTTAATTTCTGGGAATATTTCAAGACAAAACGAATGTACTGATCCTCAAAATACCTTTGCAACTCTGTCATACACTTCCATAGCCATGATCCACTTACACAGACCCTCAGCAGCAGAAGAAGCTTTCGCAATCTTAGAAGGGTCAAATTCAGGGTTTGTTAGGTACTCGCCACGTATCTTCTGCATAACAGTCACCTATACAGCAAGCATTTAGATCTTAAAATTTCAACATGTATCATACAATCATAAGATGAAAAAATAATCATGCACAGCAAAAAGTTGTGTAAGAAAGTTATGTTGTCTTTAAAAACCAAGGTCAAGTATTGTAGCAGAAACACAAGTCATATTTGTGAGCAAAATATGCAAGATTGTAGACATCGAGGCAAGATGTTTCCTCTAAAAAAAATTAAGAATTTTGGAGATTGGAAAGATATATGGAAAAAGGAGAAAAGAATAATTAGACATAAATAAATACAAGTTTGGATGGAAAAGTGCACTATACTTTTTTATCTCACATACACTTGTGTTTCAGATTTATTAAACTATTCTAAGAAGACAGAGACTTGTTTCATGTTAATAATACACTAAAATAGTAACTTATTAAATGACTTTCAATGGTCTGAAGCAGCAGTTTTATTCAATATGAGAATTCATAAGAAAGTCAATAATTCCTTCATTCTTTTAATCTTAAATATGGACCATCCTCTTATGTTTTATATAACATTGCATAATGTTAAAGATCTTATACGTCTTGGCAAAGTTATACAAAAAAATCAATGAAACTCACTGGAATGTTGTCCTTGTCATATTCTCTCAACTCTCTTAAGAAATTCATATCTCCCAGAAGCTTTTTGCTAGGTCCCCAATAATCTAATATCTATAAATAAAATTTATGGAAACGTATTAAATGTACGATTAAAGATGCTCAATATAAATTTTCTTCTTGAAGTTTAAGCTGTATTATCCAGAGAAACCATACACTTTCAAAATATCAACTTACATCTCTTTGGAAATAAAGAGACTCCTCTCTCCAAGAACATATTGAACATATTAAACATTTAAAATATGAACATGTATTTATACATTGAATTTATTATAAAAAAGTAAACATTGAAAGGGCAAATGATGCAATTATTTCTCTTTAGGAAATGTAAGAAAAGCAACTAGCATAAACACCATCAGAATTTCATATAAGAAAATGTATTTTTATTATTTCCAGTTTTGTTTTCCTTTACTCTTGATTCTTTCAAACCAGAAAAGTAGTGCTATTGATTGACAATTGTGTCCTCCCCCATCAAAATTCGTATGTTGAAACGTAATCCCCAGTGTGATGGTATTTGGAGGTGGGATTGTGAGGAGGTGATTAGGTCACGAATGGGGTTAGTGTCCTTATAAAAGATTCCTCAGAGAGCTCCCTCCTACTTCTGCCATGTGAAAAGCAAACCATCTATAAAGCAGAAAGTGGGCCTTCCACCAGACACTGAATCTACTGGAGCCTTGGTCTCAGAATTCCCAGCCTCCAGAACTATGAGAAATAAATATAAGCCACCCCAGTGTATGGTAATTTGTAATAGCAGCCCAAATGGACTAAGACAGGTAGCAAACATTTTTCTTCTAGATGACTGCCTCACCCACCTAGGCTCCCCAAGTGAGATAAAGAAGAGTAAGAAGAAAAAGATTACACATCACTCCGCCAGTTCTAGGATAAAGCACATAGTACTTGTGCTGGCAAAGCGGTTAAGTAAGTAGCTCACCATCCTTTTTCCTAATTCCAGAATCCTGATAGGTAGGGTTGTAAGTGTGTATATAAATGAGAATAACTTGGTAAAGTAAGAAGCTATTTATTTTCTCTTATGCATGTACACACACATCCCAATTCCCCAATTCAGGAATTGAAACCTAGGTACTATAAATAAGCCTGAAAAGAAAATAAGTCCATAGATTTAGTTTAGGATGGATGTTATGTCTTCCTTTTTAAGGGCTATAACCTTGACTAATAATCATAATAACAACAGCTAACATATGGGGTGCCTGGGTGGCTCAGTCGGTTAAGTGTCTGACTTCGGCTCAGGTCATGATCTCACAGTCCGTGAGGTCAAGCCCCACGTCGGGCTCTGTGCTGACCGCTCAGAGCCTGGAGCCTGCTTCAGATTCTGTGTCTTCCTCTCTCTCTGCCCCTCTCCCACTCATACTCTCTCAAAAATAAAAACATTAAAAAAAAAACAGCTAACATCTATTGCAAACTTATTGTTTATAAGGCTTTATACATAAGAACTTTATATGTATTATCTATATGTATAATCTATATGTATCTACCTGTATGTATAATCTTTATGTATCTACCTATATGTATAATCTGTATGTATCTATCCATATGTGTAATCTAATCCTCACATTAACTTTGTGCAGCAGGTACTATAATAATTATGTACTATAATAATTCCACAAAGGTTGATTAAGTATCTTGCCCAAGGTCACATGGCTGGCAGGACAGGATTTTTGAATACAGACATTCTGGTTGTAGAACACATGCTTTGAACAACTTCACTATATTGCTTAACTCAGCAGAATTTTTTGAATGCTCTGAAATAACACCTATGTGGTTATAGAGAAAGTTCCTGAGAATCTTAGCTGGAAACATCTCACAAACCTCAGTGTTTATTTAATCCTACCCTGTGATAGCAGGTAACACTGCACAGGCAGAAAAAGAAACAGAAGCAATTGGAAGCACATTTTACTGAGGCTGTACTGCCTTCGCTTTACCCTGGAATACATGCAGATAGTGTTTTCCATACTTTCTTCTGAATCTGTCCAATCTGGAAAACGAGGTTTCTTTCCTGAACTGGACACTGTTGACATTTAATTTGATAATAGTTACTGCAAGGTGTTATGTATAATCATGAATATGATTTAGATTTGTGTCTAGTTATTACCTTGCCTCCAGTTCCTGAAGGATCTGAAATTTTTTCTGGTTTTATATCTTTCATGACACAGATAGCAGCCATAACTAATTTAACACCAGATGGAGGATTCTTCATTGATTTCACAATTGTAATGTCAGCTGGCTAAATTGAAAGAGAACAGAGTACCCTCAGAGTACTTTATTTTTAAGTAATGAGAATTTAAAAAAATAATGTTGGAGAATAACATCAATTATGTTGGAAATTAATTGATTTACCGTAATTTCCAACAATTATGTTAGAACATAGCATTGATTTTCATTTGAAATTATAACTGGTTTTGGCTTTGCATAATTATAAAATAATTAATAAAAGAGAATTTAAATTCAGCACAGATTAAGACCAATGGTTCTCAAATGTTTGGGAGTTCATAGATCCTCATGAGAATATTGACACCTATGAAGCCTCCAGAAATATTTTTGCACGTATACAAAAAATTTGCATACAATCATATAACAAGCCCATACACTGAGCCCAGGTTAAGAACACTAAGTTAGATAAAGACTTAATTCTATATTTACTTATATATTAGTTTTACCAAAAAACTGAAGTAGAGGTAGACCCTAATTTAAACTTATTTTCTAAAAAGACATATATTGTTATGACAGACACAATCGATCCACATACATATCATCCATTCCAATATCCTTCTGACATTCTTTGCAATTGCTGGAAAGCTAACAACTATATATGTATCTTAGTTTCTCATAAACTGGAGCTGTGGGTGGTCATTGGGTTCCGCCATAGATCACCTGAATGATACCAGAGTTCTGACTAAATAAACAGGGAGATGGGCAGGGTGTGAGGCACCTCGTTTGCTGATAGAGATTACAGTGGAGGCTCTGGAGGGTGGCTCTGTAGGCTTCTGACTCAGAGGGATCGTTCCTCTGGTAGGCCATTTCAGTTTGTCTTTGGGAGTCATTCCTGGCAATTCAGCCTTGGATCTCTTTCTTCAGCTCTTCCAACACTTGTGTAATCCATTTACAGAATTCTCTAAGGAATCCTTTAAGGAATCCCTGTCTGCTTGTATTAAATAGAGACAGTTCTCTACCCTGCAAATGCAACCTAACTCATATAGCCTGATACCAGGAACAGTACAAGGCCACAGACTCTCAGTGAAAAGGGAACCTAATATCAATGATATTAATCGGCGAGGTTTGAAGGCATCATGAATCCTCTGAGTTTCAGAGGATGGAGTGCTAAGAGTCCTTGGCACACAGTGATAAACAGTTACTTAAATTAATGCTCGTGGTCATCTAGAGTGAAGTGCCACCCAGCGGAACAGAGCCACACCTAATGAAACAGGGACCTGTGACCTAGTTTGTCGATGAAACGCAAGGTAGTGAATTCAAACACTTGCCTTGAGTGTATCCAGGGCAGACAGGGCTGCTTCCAAGGCTGGAATTGCCTCAGCCAGGTCACTCTCACACTCATTTTTCAGAGCTTGGGCTTCCTCAGCCTTGCCACTGGCTATCTCTTCATCTAATTTCACAAACTTTCTTTTTGCTTCCACTTGTGCAGACTCTATCTCGATAATCTAAAGAAAGAAAAAAACAAACAAAGACAATTCCTCCAATATCCTATTGCTTTCTCCTTCCTAAAGGCAAAAGAATGTTTGGAGATTAGGGAATTCAACATATCATGCTGAAGGGCAGGAGGTCCCAGGATAGAATGAGGAGAAATGCGAATACATGGGACCTAACGGAATAATGGGCTTCCCGCTTCCTTTCAAAATCAACAGAACTCATGTGGGACTCCGGAAGATAGCCAGGCAGTAGAAAAGGGTAAGGCCCCTAAGATCTAGTGGTGTAGTGGCAAAAAATTAAGGCATAATTTTCAAGGCTAATTTTACACATTTCAATTGTCGTCTGACATCAATTTTTAAAAACTCACGATAGGGACACCTGGGTGGCTTCGTCGGTTAAGTGTCTGACTTCAGCTCAGGTCATGATCTCACGGTTCGTGGGTTCGAGTCCTGCATTGGGCTCTGTGCTGACAGCTCAGGGTCTGGAGCCTGCTTCAGATTCTGAGTCTCCCTCCCTCTCTGCTCCTCCCCTGCTCGTGCTCTGTCTCTGTCTCTCTCTCTCAAAAAAACATAAACATTAAAAATAAATAAAAAATTAAAAACTCAGGATACTCTACCTGCATCATATGTGCATTTTCAATTTTAGCTTCTTCCAATTTGGGCTGTAATTGAACAAGCTCCATTTTCATTTCTCCAACCTAAACAGACAATTTGTCATTAAGTTTTCATAGCTACAAGAGCTACGGAAGCTAACCACAAAAAATTGAAACATAAAGCGTATCATACAGCATTAGGGCCAGTGAACCTTAACTTTTTCCCTCACTTATTTATATGATAAACAAAGCCATGCCAGTTTTCTTCACAAGAGACTTTATCTTCCTCACGTATATGACAGAGCTGTGAGAGGATGCGGTTGTCATGGAATAAATGCAGATAGAAAAAAGGTGGCAGGGTGGAGTGTCCCTATTATATGATGCATGGTATACAGTGCATATGAATCACCCAAGCCTGTATTGCTTACAGTGAACTAATGCTAGTAAGTATTACTAGCACTTGACTTATTTAAAAAAATCGTATATTTAATAAAACCTTATATTACAATAAAAAAAGGAAACTCAGACTTCCTGTATTCTCTCCAAATGCCAAAAAATTAAGAATAAAACAGGACTATTTAAGTCTGTATTTGAGTCTGGGAAACTTAGTGAATTTCTCTAAAACTGACTTTAACTCGTTTGTAAAATGAGGATCATTAGTGTCTACCTCACTGAGTGGTTATGAGGAATAACTGAAGGAATGTGTGTGAGGCACATAACACAATGCCTGGCACATAATGTATTCTTGATAAATTGTAACTCTTCGTTATTTATGATTTCTTATATTTCCCAATGAAAAATTATAATTATATATTACCGTTGTGAGCAGCTCATCAAATTTACCTGAGACTCGGCAAAAGCTAATTTGTCAAGCCCATTCACATATCTCTGTTTTGCTTCCATGACAGCTTGTCGCCTCTTAGTCAAAAGCTGTCGAAATGAGGCAATAAGTTCGAGGTAAGAAGTAGCAGTAACATAGTTATGCCGTCCTAACTGCTGCAAGAACCTAAGAGAGACAGATAACATATCTTACTCCAAAGTAATGAGTTGCACAGAGTAAGAAGTGCATTCAACAAAGCATCAACAACAAACCTATAAGAATAAAGGTTAATTTCATTCAGAAGCTGCTGAGTTCTTAAACTTTATAACATTCTAAGAATTCTCCACATAAGCATGCCCTGATTTCTTATCTGCAAAATATCAAATAGCAATGAAGTATTTAAAAAGCACAAATCACCAAAGATGGGTATCAAAGGTGAGCAAGAACAAGAAAGATACAGGCCTTTTTATATGTGTCATAAGCTAGGAGGAACTAGCACTGTAAGGGACTCAAGATACTGTGTAAGGTAGGGAAGTGTCGTAGGGAGAGGTGTTGCAGATAGGATAGCAAGGACGAGTCCCCATTCCTTGCACAAAGTGTTGTCGCTTTGGCTGAGTGGAGTATGGCCAGAAGCGTAAAACTACTACACATAACACATGGAAACAATGGAAGCAACATTGTTTCATGGCAAGTACACAGAGTAGAGCCCACTGCTTGGTGCACCCGTCCAATCCAACTATGCCACGAGGCTGTATGATTCTGGATAGGCAATACACTATGAGCGCTTGGCTTTACATACTTTTGAAATGAGGGTGTCAGAGATGAACAGAGATGAAATAGATACTTCTGAGTTATCCACAGCCCACCACCCCTCTTCCCTTTTCTGAAAACTTCCATCCAGTGCTCCATCAGCAATGTTTGTTCTCTGAAACCTGCCACTTTAACCACAGCTGATTAGACTAGGGTTGGGCACTAGACACAAATGAGGCTTATCACATTTTGGGATAAATTTAGAACAGGGAGCTGGAAACAGCCAATATGCCTGCCTGTTGGTGGAATTGCAAGAAGTAAACTTGAGAATCAAGAGGCAGACAATTTCCTCCACATGCAAGGAGATGTAGAAAACTCAGTCTGCCAAATACATATGATCTCATTTATATATTTATATGTGGAACCTAAAGAAGAAGGAGAAGGAGGAAGAAGAGGAGGAGGAGGAGGAGGAGGAGGAGGAGGAGGAGAACTAGAACTCATAGACATGGAGAATAAACTAGTGGTTCCAGAGGCAGAGGGTAGGGGGTGGGGGAAATGGATGAATGTGGTCAAAAGATACAAACTTCCAATTACAAGGTTAATAAGTTCTGGGGATGTAATGTGCCCTATGGTAACTATGGTTAACAATACTGTATTATGTGTTTGAAACTTGCTAAGAGAGTAGATTTTAAAAGTTCTCATCACAAGAAAAAATTGAGAAGAATGTTAACTAAACTTATTGTAGTAATAATTTCACATTATATACATATATCAAATCATTAGGCTGTACCTGTTAAATTTATATAATGTTTTATCAATAATGTCAATAAAAGTGGAAAAAAGTCAAATAAATGCAAAAAAAAAAAAAAGAAAAAGAAGGAAAATACAATCTACAAAGAGAAAGAATCAGAAAAGGGAGGCAAAATAGGATGAGAAACAGAGAAAAGATATTTCTGGGTTTAGGATGACTTTCTAACTCTTGTTTCCAGTGTATCTGTGATCCAGCTGTATTCTTTTTCTTAAGCTTTGTGAGATACCCTTGTATCTTTATAATAAATTCTCCCCTTTTCCTTAAACCTAAATTAAGTAGTTTTCTATTCTATTGCAAGCTGAGATCTTAATTAAATGATCAGAAATGTTTAGAAGACATAGAAATCCTATTGAAATTTTGAGCTTTTCACAGAGAGAGACATGTTAAAATATAAGGCATTATTGTCATTTTAAAATTTATTAATATTAACCTTTCTGAAAGATCCATAATGGTAGTGTGAAAGTGTTTGCAGATTGGAACTATCTCTCGTCTTTCAACCTCAGTAAGCTCCAGTGTTTCTAAGAATTTCATAGCTACAAGTTCAAGGGCATCTTCAGGCCATGGCTAAAAATAAGAAAAAGAAAAACTTACGACATTTAAGATGGGTAGTCCCACTCCAACTATGTAAGTGTCTTCCTGGATGAAAAGAATTTGGGGTTAAGCAAATTAAAACTTTAATTGGAAAAATAGAATTAGGTGGACTGAGGTCACAACTAAATCTATGAAAGAGTTTATAATTAAAGAGCAAATATAAAGGAAGCATCAATGGTATTTTACATAACAAGAATACATTTCACTGCTTTCCTAACTCTTCCATTTGGACATCTAGTAGACATCCCAAAGTTGGCATGACAATGGCAGAGGCTGCTAGTTGCCCACCTAATACCTATCAGCTCTTTTTCCTAAGGACTCCAATTTTATTCTAGATGGCAATAGGCCCAGCTAAAAGACCACATTGCCTAGATTCCCCTGCAATTCAGAGCAGATTAAGGCATATAAGCAGTTGTTGGGTGGGAACCTCAGGAAAGGCTCTTTAAAGGGTTAGAGCTGGTATGTATCCCTTTTTAAAAAGGTTTTTATTTAAATTCCAATTAGTTAACATACAGTGCAACATTAGCTTCAGGCGTACAATGTAGTGATTTAACACTTCCATACAACACCCAGTGCTCATCACAAGTGCACCCCTTAATCCCCATCGCCTATTTCACCCATCCCCCCCCACCTCCCCTCTAATAACCATGTTTGTTCCCTATAATTAAGAGTCTGTTTCTTGGTTTGTCTCTTTTTTTTCCCCTGTGCTCATTTGTTTCTTAAATTTCATATGAATGAAATTTTATGGTATTTGTTTTTCTCTGTCTTATTTCACTTAGCATAATACTCTCCAGCTCCATCCATGTCATTGCAAATGGCAGATGTCATCCTTTTTGATGGCTGAGTAATATTCCATTGTATATATGTACCACAGCTTCTTTATCCAATCATCAGTCAATGGACACTTGGGCTGCTTCCATGCTTTGACTATTGTAGATAATGCTGCTATAAACATTGGGGTGCATGCACCCCTTCAAATCAGTATTTTTGTATCCTTTGGGAAAATACCTAGTAAGTACAATTACTGGATTATAGGGTAGTTCTATTTCTAACTTTTTGAGGAACCTCCATACTGTTTTCCAGAGTGGCTGCACTTGTTTGCATTCCCACCAACAGTGTAAGAGAGTTCCCCTTTATCCCCATCCTCACTAACGTCTGTTGTTTCCTGTGTTGTTAATTTTAGCCTTTCTGACAGGTGTAAAGTGTGTCAGTTTTGCCCTAACCTTCTATTATTCTATTTCTTTTCTGGGACACAGATGTGGAAGTTGGAGCTCCAGCAGCCACCTTAGACCATAAGATGAATTTGAGGGTAGAAACCACATGTTAAGGATAGTAAAGAAGAAAGAACCTTAGATTCTGATGACTTTGTCAAGCCATAAAAGCCCAGTCTTCTTACCTTCAGATTTTCTTCTATGGGAGAGAAAAACTTCATACATTTAGCTTGGGTTTCTGTTATTAGCAGTCCATCATAATTCCTGTTATGACATCCAGAGCTGAACTTTTGATTTTCTTCCCCCCAAATTTGCTTCTTCTCCAGCCTTCCCAGTCTCAGTGAAAGGATTCCTCTGCTTTTCCTGGAACATGCCACCTGTGTTCCTGCGTCTGAGCCTTGGGTCTTGCTATTCCCTCTGACTAGAACCCTCCTCACCTAGACCTTTGATGTGGTTCTCCGTCACATCTCTGCAGAAAGGCCAACTTATTAGGAAGGTCTTCCCAGAGCACTCATTGTAAAACACCACTCCTTTCCTCATTTCTCTCTTCCTGGTCCTGAATTTTCTTCTTAGCACTTAAAAGTACACAACGTAAATTTTTTTGTCCATTTGTTCATTGTCTGTTTCCCCTGACCACTAAAATGTAAAATCCATGGAAGGACTTTTTCTCCCTGCCATTATTCAGTACCTAAGACAGCACCTGTCAATAATGATTCCAAATATTATTCAATGAAATAATTTATGCTAAATGAGCAATTAATTTTTACTTGCTCATTAGAGTATTTTCCAAATTTCATTTAGATTCAACAAGATGCTTGTAATTATTTTCCTTTGTGTCAGACAATATTCATTTTAAGGTCAATTTTTCTCAGTGTCTGGCCCTCCATTCTAGTGAAATTCAAACTTTTTTGACCTAGTACACCATTAGTAAAAAAAGTTTTAAACACACACTGCCAGTATATGCAAGTTTACTAACAGATTGTATTCATGTTATACTAACAAATTTTTCAAAGAGGCTTCTAAAGATTGAGATCAGTGAATTTTTGTAAAATGCCAGAGTAAGTGAATGTCATAGGAGTCATACATCACTGAAAACATTACAAAGGTTTATCTTTGTGTTCTGGGTGCTTTTTTTTTTAATTATCCTGCTAATCATGAAAGTTTAATAACTATCTGTACTAGTTAGAATATTTATGGCCACAGTGACAGAAACCAGTCTTACTGTGTCTTCAGAGGGAATGTATCATTGTATACAATAAGAAGTCTAGAAGTAGAGTACTTCCAGAGCTGCTTAATTTAGAAGCTCAGTCATATCAAGGATCCAGTTCTTTCCAGCTTTTTGCTCTACCCTTCTCCATGTACTTTATTTTACCCTTGGGCTTGCCCCATCTTGGTGGCAAGAGGACTGTTGCAGCTATGGACATTACATCCTCAAACAACAAGTTTGAGAGACAGAAAAGGCCCTTTTCCTACCATGTAACACTTCTTATAGTGAAGAGTTATACTCTTCTTACACTAATCCCCAAAGCTTCCCAACAGACTTGAATTCAGGATCCATTGGCAAGGAGTAGGTCATGAATAGGCTCATGTATAAACCAATCAACAGTAGGAGGCATGAGAGCACCAAAAATGACTTGGACGAGCCAGAAATCAATCCCTGTGATACATGACTACATGGAGGGTGATTTTCCAGACAAAATCAGAATTCTATAGACAAGGATGGAGTGGGTAGAAAATGGCTACTGACAGGAAAACATCATGAGCTAATATTGCAAGGTATGATACGCCCTGGGGATAAGATTTGTTGTTTAAATGGTCAGCATAAATCCATATTTTAGACAGCCTTCTTAAATATGTTCTAACCAATATCTTGTCAGATCTTGTTAAGTAGTCACTGCTTTTGCCTCAAGATGTGGCTGACACAGAGCTCAAGCTAGCTCATGCTGGTTTATGCCATTTTCTTAAATCCATTTAGATCTTCATTATATTACATCTTCAATTTTCAGTTTATCACAGGGATCCCTCAGGGCACCTTACATACTATCTATGACATATGGTCATCTGACATACAAACTGAGTAGGAGTAGACTGTTAATCCATATAAAATATTTCATACAAAAATGAATGAATATTCCAGTAATTCCTTCCCTTATCATCTGAATTTCTTTGGTACCCCTGGTAAGTACACATGCTACTTTGAGACTAAAGATCTAGCCAGGGCTCCTGGGTGCCTCAGTTGGTTAAGCGTCTGCCTCTTGATTTTTGGCTCAGGCCATGATCTCATGCTTTGTGAGTTCGAGCCTCTGTTTGGGATTCTCTCTCCCCCTCTCTCTCTGTTCCTTCCCCCCACTTGTGTGCTCTCTCTCAAAATAAATATATATAAAAAAAAAGATCTAGCCAAAAATTCAATGCTGTCCTGAGCTATGGGACACATAGTGGTTTATACTCACTTCCTGAACTTCACAGACCCCGGCCCCAGACAACGCCATTAGCATCATTGTGACACAGATCCTCTATCCCCCACTGTTTCACTGCAAAACCTTTATTCCTCTGTTACCCACCTAAATTCCCTTATCTATTTGCAACTCCCAGCTCCCTCTTTTAAAAAAATTTTCTCAACAGCTATGAATCGCTTATAATAGAATACAAAGTCTATGGTTATGACAAAGATATTCAGAAGTAGCCAACTATCCTTATAAGATTTCACGAAAGAAAAATTTATGGTTGGACAGAGTTGGGTTGGTTTTTGGCTGCTTAATAGATATAATATTAAGATACAGTTTACATAAATCAAATTGTTTCACACAACTTTTATTATTGTGTAAACACTAAAATATCCACTAGCTGAACATATGTACAGTCCTCAAAAGGGAAAAACTAGTTGGGGCGCCTGGGTGGCTCAGTCAGTTAAGCATCCAACTTTGGCTCAGGTCATGAATGATCTCCTGGACTGTGGGTTCAAGCCCCGCATTGGGCTCTGTGCTGACATCTCAGAGCCTGGAGCCTGCTTTGGATTCTGTGTCTTTCTCTCTTTCTGCCCCTCCCCCACTTGTGCTCTGTCTCTCAAAACTGAATAAACATTAAAAAATATTTTAAAAAACAAGGCAGAACTAGTTTTGCAACTGATAAATAGGTAAAAGAGAATAAAACAAATTAGCACCAGAAATTTATTTTTAATTTATTTTAATGTTTACTTATTTTTGAGAGAGAGAGAGAGAGAGAGACAGAGACAGAGCACGAGTGGGGGAGGGGCAGAGAGAGGGAGACACAATCTGAGTCAGGCTCCGGGCTCTGAGCTGCCAGCACAGAGCCCAACACAGGGCTGGAACCCACAGACCCTGAGATCATGACCTGAGTCGAAGTTGGACACTCAACCAACTGAACCACCCACATGCCCAAAGAAACTTATTTTTTTTTAATTTTTTTAATGTTTTATTTCTTTTTAAGACAGAGAGACAGAGCACGAGTGGGGAGGGGCAGAGAGAGAGGGAGACACAGCATGTGAAGCAGGCTCCAGGCTCTGAACTGTCAGCACAGAGCCCAACGCGGGGCTTGAACTCATGAACTGTGAGATCATGACCTGAGCCAAAGCTGGACGCTTAACCAACTGAGCAACTCAGGCGCCCCCAAAGAAATTTATTTTTAAAAGAAATTGTCCAGGATACCTGGTGGCTCAGTTGGTTGAGTGTCCAACTTCAGCTCAGGTCATGATCTTGCAGCTGATGAGTTCAAGCCCCACATCGGGCTCTGTGCTGACAGCTCAGAGCCTGGAGCCTGCTTCACATTCTGTGTCTCCCTCTCTTTCTGTCCCTCCTCTGCTCATGCTCTGTCTCAAAAATAAATATAAACATTAAAAATTAATTAATTAATTAAATAAAATAAATTATCCAGACTAAAATATCTATAGTCCACATTCTTTTGGACATAAATCAATTAAATAGAAGATACCATGAGCTACTATTTTTTTTTAACATAATTTATTGTCAAGCTGGTTTCCATACAACACCCAGTGCATGAGCTACTATTCTCAAGAGTATAAGTACTTTATGGTCTTACACAGGCAGTGACAACCTGCCTTAAGGTTAAGTGAAGTGGCAGCCTTCATCATTTGCTGCTGGCTTGACTGAAATGTCCACTCAGTTGGTCTTCCTGTCTCTTGTTTTGCCCTATTCCAAACCATCCCATATAGCCTCCAAGTATTTGGATTTTTTCCTCTAAATATGTTAGCTAAATATATGTTAATGCCCCCACAATGTCTTTGGTGCAAAACCAAATTCCTAGGCACATTCACAAATTCCATATGACTTGGCACCAACTCAAAGCTCCAGCTTAACTCCTGCTATCCTCAGTGCCAGTCACCTGTACCAAACTATATGCATTTGCCCAAATGAGACATGCCCGCCTCACTGTTCTCCCTTTGCACTTACTATACCCTTGTGATGGTTAGTTTTAAGTGTCAATTTTACTATGGGCCACCAGGTGCCCAGATATCTGGTCAAACATTACACTGGATATTTCTATGAAGTGTGCTTTAGGAGGAGTTTAATATTCAAATTAATAGACTAAGTAAAGCAGACTACCCTCCCTCATGTGAATGGGTCTCATCTAATCAATTGAAGGTCTGAAGAGAATAAAAATACTGAACATTCCTACACCCCCCAGAATAAGGGAAACTCCTTCTGCCTGACTGCCTTCAGTTTTTTCCTGCCTTTGGACTCCAATGGAAACATTGGGTCTTCCTGGGTCTCAAGCCTTCTGGCCTTCAGACTGGAACTTACACCATTAGTTCTCTTGGGTCTCCAGCTTGCTTGCTGCAGATGTTTGTACTTGTCAGCCTCCATAATCATGTGAGCCAGTTACTTGTAATAAATACATGTATAGATAGATATAGATATCAATATCAACAGATATAGATCTACCTATATATCTTTTTAGACATATATATGTGTGTGTGCGTGTATGTGTGTGTGTGTGTGTGTAATACATTCTCTTGGTTACTAATACACTCCTCCTCTATGTATTTCATTTTCATAGTTTAGAGATTCACTGTCTTAATAAGTACATCTTTTCCACACCAAGGTTATAGCTCTTTTATATGATTGTGATGACTCCTTTACCAACTGCCTTTTCTATCTTCCAGTCTAGAATGTGAGCTCCTTGTGGGGATCATGTAGACTTATCAGTCCCTGGCACGGCACTATGCCTGTCATTAGAGCAAGCAATCAAGAAACAAACATGTGCTGAATGTGCATCAATAGAGCTTGAGTAAGATTTCAGAAAAATTCTAAAAGATTTAGTTGCCCATTCCCCCCACCCCTCTGCCCCCAAATTACAAACCTGAAACCAGTCAATGGTACAGCAATTGATGAGGGATGGGAACTGTCTCAAGCGATTCCGAAAAGCATCTCCAATGGGGCTAAAGGCCACTACAACATGAAGATTATCTTTGCAGCGATTCACAAAGAATGCAAACAGGGCCAAGGGACTGAGTTCATAGTGTTTACTGCCAGCCTGAGCTACAGGACGAACACCCTAGGGAAATAAAAACCTTGTAAACAAAACCAGACAATCTGATAATGAGATTAATAACTACCGGAATGTTAAGAATTTTTACTATTCCCCTTGTAAATATCTTTAAAGTTTTTATATCAATAAAGTGACTTTGATATAGTTTGTACTTCTTCCAACTCCATAATTCTATAATTTGAAAATAAATATCTGTCAAGAATTTAACTTATAAAGGTACTCACAAAAAGTTCACCATGATATATGTATAGGACTATAATTCAACGTTGCTTCTAAGAGGAAAAACCTAAACAACCGAAGTGTCCAGTTAAAAACATTATAGAGCATTCATAGGTTGTAAATTTTATACAACTGTTAAATGAAGTGCATTGATGAATGTGCTATGGCAAGATCAGCAAGATAAAATAAGTGAAAAGAAAACAAGTTATGCAACAGTGTGTAATATGATCTTTGTTAAAAGAATACATAGGTACATGTGTGAGTACATACACACCCATTTATGAAAGTAATCACAGAAACTATTAACAGTAGTCACTTTTGGTGAGATGGACTTAAGGGGGAGTATGAGAAGAAAGCTTTCACTTTTTGTTTTGGACTTTTTTTTGGTTTGTATCATTCTTTTTTTTCATTCTGGACATTTTTATGCTATTTGAACTCTAACTTTATTCTTACAACATTGTTATATTTAAAAAATGTTAATAGGGTTGTCTGATAATGAGATTATGGGGGACTTTTAACTTTCTTTATCTCTACACGACTTTGGGCATCATGGTTCCAAAACCAAACTTCTTGAATTCAGGTCACAGCCTGCAGTTTATTACCTATGTGACCTTCGGGCAGGTTATTTAACCTCTCTGTAACCTAATTTCCTCATCTGTAAAATGGGCAAAAGAGTACCTATATCAGAGGGTTGTTGAAGGATCAATTGAGTTATTACACATGAACACATGCAATAGTTCTTGCTGCATAGTTAAGTGACTGTTAGCTTTTACTTCATATCCTGCCTTTCTCCTTGTTCAGAGCACAAAAAAATTTCATAGTCAATAAATTATCTTATAAATAGATTTTTAAAAATGTTTTGATAGCAGATATAAGGAATGGTCACAATGATCATATAAGTTCTGTTGCTACTGCAAGGAATTGATTTCTCAAAGAATTCTCTATTGTAGATATGTTCTGCTTTATGGGATATCTATCTTCATGGAAAATTATAAATTGACTCTGTATATACATTATGAGAGTAATTCTCAAATTATGATTATTATGATCAGTGTTAGTCTACGAAATTATGTTCAGGTGGTCTACCTGCATTAAGTCTGAGTTAATACTCGAGATGCAAATAGAGAAAGGTAATATATGGTTGTAACTGCAGAACAAAAGTTTGCGAAAAGAGCTAGGATGGTAATTTAAGTATGGGGGTTATTTACATAGAAATAATGGTTAATGCTTCTAGGTAGGTAAGCTGTCTGTAGGAGAATAGTCCCCCCCCCACCCCCTCCCCACACACATATATTTTGTGAACAGGACTGATTCAGGGGTGTAAGAAAATGAGCAGCTACTGAAAAAATTAGATAAATGGAGTAAAATTTCACAACAGTCAAGGGAAAGTAGAATTGAAACTTATGTTCACACAAAAACCTGCACACAAAGGTTTATAGCAGCTTCATTCATAATTGCCCAAACGTGGAAGCAACCAAGATGTCCTCCAATAGGTAAACGGATAAATAAACTGTGATACTTTCAATCAATGGAATACCATTCAGTGATAAAAAATAAATGAGCTATCAAGCCATAAAAAGATATGGAAGAACCTTAAATGCAGACTGTTAACTGAAAGAAGCCAATGTAAAAAAGCTACATACTGTATGATTCCAACTACATAACATTCTGGAAAAGCTAAAATTATGGAGACCATAAAAAAGAGCAGAGGTTGGTAGGGGTTCAGGGGAGGAAGAGAGACATAAATAGGTGGAACTCATTGCATTTTTATGTCAGGGAACCTATTCTGTATGACACTTAATGGTGAATACACATCAATATTCATTTGTCAAAACCCATAGAATGTACAACACAAAGAGTGAACCTCAGTGTAAACTAAAGAAGAGATCTCACGGTTTGTGAGATCAAGCCCTGTGTCAGGCTCTATCAGAACATGGAGACTGCTTGGGAGTCTCTCTCTCCCTCTCTCTCTTTGCCCAACCCCTACGTGTGCTCTCTCTAAGTATATAAAAATAAAAACTTAAGAGAATAATGAATTACATCAAATATGAATGAGAATTGTAAAAAGGAAATGAGAAAATATCACTAAATGTGGCGAATAAGAAGTCCCTGTTTTGGGGCACCTGGGTGACAGAGTCCATTAAGAGTCTGAATCTTGATCTCGGCTCAGGTCATAATCTCACTGTTCATGCGTTCAAACCCCACACTGGGCTCTGTGCTGATGGCACGGAGCCTATTTGGGATCCTGTCTCTCCTTCTCTCTGCCCCTCCCCTGCTTGTGCTTGCTCTCTCTCTCAAAATAAACAAACTTAAAAAAATTTTTTTAAGAAGTCACTGTTTTATTCAGGAAGACACTGAAATAATTTAATTCTGCAAGGAAGGCAAATAGAACAGTGGAAAAAATAGTCTGGAAAGGAGGTCTGAGGCTGGAACTCTATTGCTGAAGTCAGAGACATGTGCTGAGTACTATAAAAGGTATTCTCTAAGCAGGGTCAAGTCCAAGCCATACAGGCCAGTTATCAGAAGTGAGGTTTAAACTAAAATCTTTGTCAGAGGGATAAAGTAAGCAGAGCCTAAGATGTAGTCTTCAAAGGGGGATGTACAGGATAGTACAGAGTATAGAAAGAAATTATAGAACTTCTTTCATATTACCTTTTCAACTTTTTCTAATAAGTTTATTTATTTTGAGAGTGTGTGTGTGTGTGTGTGTGTGTGTGTTCATGTGCATGCACACATGCGCTCAAGTGAGTGGGAGAGGGGCAGAGAGAGAGGGAGAGAGAGAGTCCCAAGCAGGCTCCACACTGTCAGTGCAGACCCCAACATGGGGCTCAAACTCATGAACCATGAGGTCATGAACTGAGCCAAAACCAAGAGTCAGACACTTAACTGAATGAACCACCCAGGTGCCCCTTACCTTTTCTATTTTAAAAGGTCAGCATAAAGCAAAGAGAAACAGGGATGTATTTCAGTACTCTTGAATTCTAACTATGGCTACTTCTTTGTGGATAAATTGATATGATGTTCCTAGACTTGGAATGTGAAGGAAAGAAGTTCTTGAGGTCACTGCTGGATCATACCACAAAAAAATACTGAAGCAGCAATTCTTATTAAAATAACACCAGCATTCTTCACAGAGCTAGAACAAACAATCCTAAAATTTGTATGGAACCTGAAAAGACCCCAAATACCCAAAGCAATCCTGAAAAAGAAAACCAAAGCAGGAGGCATCACAATTCTGGACTTCAAGCTGTATTACAAAGCTGTAATCATCAAGACAGTATGGTTTTGCCACAAGAACAGACACTCATAAATGGAACAGAATAGAGAACCCAGAAACGGACCCAAAAAAGTATGGGCAACTAATCTTTGACAACGCAGGAAAGAATATCCAATGGAAAAAAGATAGCCTCTCCAGTAAATGGTGCTGGGAAAACTGGACAGCGACATGCAGAAGAATGAACCTGGACCACTTTCTTACACCATACACAAAAATAAACTCAAAATGGATGAAAGACCTCAATGTAAGACAGGAAGCATCAAAATCTTAAAGGAGGAAACAGGCAGCAACCTCTTTGACCTTGGCCACAGGAACTTTTTACTCAACATGTCTCTGGAGGCAAGGGAAACAAAAGCAAAAATGAACTACTGGGACCTCATCAAGATAAAAAGCTTCTGCACAGTGAAGGAAATAATTATCAAAACTAAAAGGCAACCGACAGAATGGGAGAAGATATTTGCAAATAACAATATCAGATAAAGGGTTAATATCCAAAATCTATAAAGAACTTCTCAAACTTACCACCCCAAAAGCAAATAATCCAGTGAAGAAATGGGCAAAAGACATGAATAGACACTTTTCCAAAGAAGACATCCAGATGGCTAATAGACACAAGAAAAGATGCTCAAGATCACTCATCATCAGGGAAATACAAATCAAAACCACGAGATACCACCTCACACCTGTCAGAATGGCTAAAATTAACAAACTCAGGCAACAACAGATGTTGGCAAGGATGCGGAGAATGAGGAACCCTTTTGCACTGCTGGTCAGGGAATGCAAACTGGTGCAGCCACTCTGGAAAACAATATGGAGGTTCCTCAAAAAATTAAAAATAGAACTACTGTATGACCCAGAAATTGCACTACTAGGTACTTATCCAAGGGATACAGATACGCTGTTTCAAAGGGGCACATGCACCCCAATGTTTATAGCAGCACTATCAACAATAGCCCAAGTATGGAAAGAGCCCAAATGTCCATCGGCTTATGAATGGATAAAGAAGATGTGGTACACACACACGTAAACACACACACACACACACACACACACACACACACACACACACACACTGGAATATTACTCAGCAATCAAAAAGAATGAAATCTTGCCATTTGTAACAATGTAGATGAAACTAGAGTGTATTATGCTAAGTGAAATTAGTCAGCCAGAGAAAGACAAATATCATATGACTTCACTCATATGTGGAATTTAAGATACAAAACAGATGAACGTAAGGGAAAGGAAGCAAAAATAATATAAAAAGAGAGGGAGACAAATCCTAAGAGACTCTTAAATACAGAGAACAAACTGAGGGTTGCTGGTGGGTGCTGGGTGGGGGAAAGGGCTAAAGGAGTAAGGGCATTTAGGAGGACACTTGTTGGGATTAGCACTGGGTGTTATATGTAAGTGATGAATCACTAAAATCTATTCCTGAAATTATTATCACACCATATGTTAAATAATTTGGATTTAAATTTCAAAAAATATTAAACCAATCTTGAAAAAATAAAGGTTTCTCATTTTTGTTTATCTTTTCAAAAAAAATGAAAGGTTTATCAATTTTATTTATCTTTTCAAACAAAATACTGAAGCAATGGAAAAGTTTTGTAGCAACATGACAAGATGAAAAAATAAATAGCTAAAGTGAACAGGAAAGTTTAGCAAAGCTTAGGAATACCCACTCCCCAGGGGTGGCTATTTCTTGGATGAGAGTAAAGGGATGAATTTATCCTATGAATTAGGAAAGTCACTATTTTTTCATCAGTCTTGGCCACATCCTTGACATTACCCAGATGAAAGAGAGAACTTGGGATCTTTTCTTTACTCCTTTTCTCCTTCCCCACCCCAGGCCACAGACTGGTAAGATACCATTCCTGAGGGTTTTCTAAGTACCTAATGCTCCATAAATGCTTCATTTCATTTGACCTTCAGACCTCACAACAACCCTATGTAGGAGGAACTATCATGTATATACATTAGTTCTATCCCATACAAGAGAAATGCAGGTGCTTCAACTACTAGGGTGAATCCATTTTACTACAGATGTTATCTCTGGAAACTGAAATGAAGCATCCAGCTATGAGTGATATATTCTATGGGTAAAAGTAGTTATAGCAACCAGAAAGAAAAAGCACTAGTAGAGATCTTGTGTAGGAAGATATTAGAAATGGGGGTAGAAGGAGAGGACATCAAACGTATTGGCATTTCACAACTATCTTTTTTTGTCAATTAAATCACAAGGCACGATTTTCACATGTCAGAATTGTTGAGACAAGTAGGTTTACTAAAACTAATTTAGTACTTTAGTACTTGTCTTTACTAATTTTTAAAAAATTTGTTAACCAGTGGTAAACCATAACAGCTATTCAAGCAGTGTTTCAAAGTTCTATTTTTTCTTATCTTTGCAACCTTAAGATGTGATTTAAAATGTCTAATCACTCATAAGACATACTAAATAAAAGAGATGAAATTGCCATCATTAGGAAAAAATGAATTATAAAAATTCGATCTCATAACTATGGTAGAAGCCATTTGAAGTTTACCAAAAAAAAGATATATTAAAATAGTATACTTTAAATTTTTTAATTACAAAAATCCTATTCACAAGCTGTACTTATCCTGAAGAGCAGAGAAAAAGTTGCTAGACAAGAACATTTCTGTGCTGGGAGTGGCACTCCCTAAAAAGCATTTACCTCCATCACTTCCTGTTTTTCATCTGCAGCAAAAATATTAGGTACTTCTCCAGTATTGAGCATACTGTCAATATCCTCTAGAAAAGCTTCCTCTTTAATCTGAGTGTCCGTGATTAGAAAGACTGTCTTCTGGCCCTTCATGCCCACGTCCCTTAATAGAACCTTAAAATAAAAATACACTTGTAAGCAGAATGTGGTACACATCTGTTGTTTTTGCTTTCCCTTCCTTTCCCTTCTTTTGAGAATGAGATCTCAATTTTAGAGTGGTACCTCTTTCCACTTCTGATGGGGCTATTTTTCAGGGTCTCCAATTTTCCCATCCCCTGAGTAGGAAACCCCAACTAGTCAGAGTTTCCTGAGCCTTTAGACATAGTTGTTGATTCAGAGGAGGGCACGATTTTAAGACAGCCCAATCAGATTCTTACTTCAGGGACTAAGATGGATTTGAAAACAGAAAGAATCTCTGTCATTCTGAGAGGGAAGATATAAAGACCAGTAATCTAAAACTGCTAGGGGCCAACAGTGTTGTCTCATGGAATGAGTCTGTTGGAGAAGGAACCAAATAGAGGAGAGCAGTGCCAGGAGATAGAGTAATTACTGAGTGCTTAATTTGAGCTCCTAAATTCAGCCATATCAATGCCCTATCTACCTCCGGACCCTTCTGTCATGTAAGCCAATTACTCCATATTTTGCTTAAGTTGGTTTTTTGTTTTGTGTTGTGTTGTCAATTGTAACCAAAGATTCCCAATTAATATAAAGATATGGACTCAGTGGCATAGTGGAGCAGACTTGTTTAGGATGCTAGAACTAATCGTTAAAATTTCAGAACTTGTGAGAAGATTTTTAGACACAGCATTAAAAATTAAATTATATAAGCTTATAATTATAATAACAAAGGTAACAAAACATAAATCTTATCATTTCTTATATTTACTACTATTTATCTTATGGAAATTATTTAAATTTATTGTTGTCTATACAGTAAAATACCATATAATGGTGCTCAAACACAGAACTCTTCCCAGCTCTGTTTTCAGTGACATCATCCATGCATGAGTTTCAATCATCCATGGTGGGAGTTTTTACACCACAGAAATTGTCAAATGCCAGAGGTTCTCCTGAACCCCCTGGAGAGTTGGTTGTTAAACATTTGCCAGTATTCTACTAGATATATTTCAGGTGAAAACAGCATTACTTCTCTGCAAATTTTTATTTATTTATTTATTTATTTATTTATAATTTTTATTTATTTTTGAGAGGGAGAGAGACAGAGTGTGAGTGGGTGAGGAACAGAGAGAGACAGACACAGAATCTGAAGCAGGCTCCAGGCTCTGAGCTGTCAGCACAGAGCCTGACATAGGGCTTGAACTCACAAACCGCGAGATCATGACCTGAGCCAAAGTCAGATGCTCAACCAACTGAGCCACCCAGGTACCCAAATGATTTTTACATTTTTTAATGTTTATTTATTTTATTTTTGAGAGATGAACATAGAATGTGAGAGGGGGAGGAGCAGAGAGAGGGAGACACATAATCTGAAACAGGCTCCAGGCTTTGAGCTACCAGCACAGAGCCCGATGTGGGGCTTAAACCCACAAACTGTGAGATCATGACCTGAGCTGAAGTCGGCCGCTTAACTGAGTGAGCCACCCAGGCACCCCCAGCAAATGATTTTTAAAATAAACTTCTATTTCTAGATTATATCTTTTAAATAAATCATATCACTTAAATAAATGCTGAATGTTAATATATACAAAATTATGCCTTTCCCATAAAAGTCATCCTCCAATATGGAAGTTGGTGTGTTCTTAGAAATACTTTTCTATCAACAAAACTAGTAAAGGTAGCTTTTAAATAAGTATTATATCTAATCATATCAAATTTGTTTTTAAAGAGCTTTTTCTTCAAGGCAGAAGGAATAGAGTTGAATTACTTTGAACATTCTGGCTTGTCTAGGGGCCACCTGAGGCACTGATTTCTGTCTCACCTGTCTTAGGGCACTTATGGGAACAGGGCTTAGTTTTGATATGAGGTTGGAGGCCACTGAAAACAGAGGCAAGTGCCCTTACAAAATGGAGCAGCAGAGACTCTGAAGTTCCACAGGAAGGTGCCAGGGAGAGCAAGAGATTAGGGGCAGTGGAATACAACAAAAACCAATACCAACAGATCATGAGAAGAAACAGGAAATTAAGATAGCCCAAGGCACCTGTATATACTAGAGTACACAAAAGCGCATGCACTACCCATAAAAAAGATGTACCCCCCCAAAAAAAAGTTCTGAGAAGTCCCAGATTTTCTAACATGGTGATTGGTGAAGATTCCACCCTGCAAGAAGCCAGTCTATAAAGACTGGGAAAGGTGGCAGTTTATCGACTGCTCAAAACTCAACAGATCACAAGACATACAAGGAAACAGGGAAACATGGCCCAATCAGAAACAAAAACAAAATAAACCCTAAAATAACAACAACAACAAAACAGATCTAAGAACTACATAACAAGAAACTCAAAATAACTTTTAAAGATGCTCAATAAGCTAATAGAGAATACAGATAGACAACTAAAGGAAGTCAGGAAAATGGTGCATGGACAAAATGGGAATGTCAAAACAAATATAAACTATTAAAAAATAACTTAGAAAGAGTCTTATGGGATACCACTAAGTGAGATGGTATACATACATAATGGGATACACATTATGGGAGCACGAAAAAGAAAAGACGGGGGGAAAAGGCAGATAACTTATTCAAAGAAGTTCTCAAATCTGAGGATAGAGGTGAACAAATGAGGTAGAAATAGAAATTCAAGAAGCTCAGGGACCCCTGGGAGGCTCAGTCGGTTAAGCAGCCAACTTTGGCTCAGGTTGTGATCTTGCAGTTCATGAGTTTGAGCCCCTCTTTGGACTCTGTGCTGACAGCTCAGAGCCTGGAGCCTGCTTCTGATTCTGTGTCTCCCTCTCTCTCTCTGCCCCTCTCCTGCTCATGCTCTCTCTCTCTCCCAAATAAATATTTTAAAAAATTTAAAAAAAATCAAGCAGTTCAACAAACTCCAACTAAAATAAACCCAAATAGACTCACACAATAAGACACATTATAATTGAACTGTTGAAAGTCACAAATAAAAAGGGAACCTTGAAAACAGCAAGAGAAAAACAATGCATCACACACAAGGGAGCTTCCATGATATTACCAGCATATTTGTTAGCAGAAACCTCGGCAAGAGGGGAGTAGGATAATATATTCAAAGTGCTGAAAGAAAAGAAAAATCTGTCCACCAAGAATACTGTATCTGGAAAAACTGTCCTTCAAAACTATAAAGAAATTAAGATCTTCTCAGATAAAAGCTGAGGAAATTCATTAACACTAGATGTGCCCTTCAAGAAATGCTAAAGGGAGGGGTGCCTGGGTGGTTCAGTCAGTTGAGTGTTTTACTCTTGGTTTTGGCTCAGGTCATGATCTCAGGGTCATGGGACTGAGCCCTGCATCAGGCTCCGTGCTGAGTGTGGAGCCTGCTTAAGATTCTCTCTCCCTCTGCCCCTCTGCCCCGCTCACACACACTCTCTCTAAAATAAAAATTTTTTAAAAATTTTTAAATTAAAACCTTCAAAAAAATTTTTTTAAATAAAGAAGTACTAAAGGGAGTCCTTCAAGTTGAAATGAAAGGATGCTAGGGACGCCTCGGTGGCTCAGTCTGGCAACTGACTCTTGATTTTGGCTCAGGTCATGATCTCATGGTTGTGGGATCGAGCCCTATGTCGGGCTCCACACTGAGCATGGAGCCTGCTTGGGACTCTCTCTCCCTCACTCTCTGTGCCTCTCCTGTTTGAGCACACCCATGTGCACGCACACGCTCTCTCTCTCTCTCTCAAACTAAATAAACATTAATAAACAGAAAGAAAGGATGCTAGACAGCAACACAAAGCCATATGAAAATATGAAGTTCTCCAGTAAACATATGGACAAATATAGAACTCTGTATTATTGTGATTTTAGTGTATAAATTCACTTTTAATTCCTGTATAGAGGGGCACTTGGGTGGCTCAGTCGGTTGAGCATCCAACTTCAGCTCCGGTCATGATCTCGCAGTCCGTGAGTTCAAGCCCTGCATCAGGCTCTGTGCTGACAGTTGGGAGCCTGGAGCCTGCTTCAAATTCTGTGTCTCCCTCTCTCTCTGCCCCTCCCCCACTCGTGCTCTTTCTCTCTGTGTCAAAAATAAATAAAAACATTAAAAAAATTAAAAAAAAATAATTCCTGTATAGAATCTAGAAGACAAAAGCACAAAAACCTTTATAAACCTTTATGTTAATGAGTACACAGTCTATAAAGACATAATTTGTGACATCAAAAACATAAAGGGGGGGCAGATGTAAAGGAGTAGGTTTTGTGTGTCCGTTTTGTAAAGGAGTAGTTTTTGTATGTGATTGCAGTTGTTACAAGTTTAAAATAGATTACTACTTTAGGATATCTTATGTAATCACAATAGTAACTCCCTCCCCCTCCCCAAAATCTAGTTTTGTGTATATTCTATAAATGAGAAGGGAGTCAAAGCATGTCACTACCAACAATCAACAAAACACAAAGGGAGGCAGTAAGAGAGCAAAGGAGGGACGAAAAAGGTACAAACATTCAGAAATGCCAAATACACATAGGGGAAGGGAAGGAAAAATAAGACTGAAACAGAGAGGGAGGCAAACCATAAGAGATTCTTAAAAACAGAGAACAAACTGAGGTTTGACGGGGGTAGGGAAAATGAGTGATGGGCATTGAGGAGGGCACTTGGTGGGATGAGCACTGGGTATTATATGTAAGTGATGAATCCCTGTATTCTCCTCCTGAAGCCAAGACTACACTGTGTGTTAATTAACTTGAGGAAAAAAAAAAAGCCAAATACAAACAAAACACCAACAGTAAATCCTTCCCTATTAGCAACGACTTCAAATGCAAATGGATTAAATTCCCCAATCAGAATATATAGTTTTGCAGAATGGATTTTAAAAACAGGACCCAATGATATGCTGCCTAGAAGAGACTCACTTTAGACCGAAGAGCACACCATTGGTTGAAAGTGAAATAATGGAAAAGATGTTCCATGAAAATGGTAACCAGAGGAGAGCAGGGCAGCTATACTAATACCAGACAAAATAGTAAAAAGTTGTTATAAGGGACAGGAAACATTACATAATAATCAAAGGATCAATTCATCAGGAAGATGTAACAATTATAAATATTTATGCACAAAACAGCAGAGCTACTAAGTATATGAAGCAGGGGTGCCTGGGTGGCTCAGCTGGTTAAGCATCTGACTCTTGGTTTCAGTTCAGGTCATGATCTCACGGTTCTTGGGTTTGAGCCCCTTGTCAAGCTCCACGATGTCAGTGCAGAGCCTGCTTGGGATTCTCTTTCTTTGCCCCTCCCCTGCTCGTGCTCTCTCTCTCTCTCAAAATAAATAAATAAACTTAATTTTTCTTCCCCTAAATATATGAAACAATGACAGAATTGAAGGGAGAAATAGCAACACAATAGGAGGAAACTTCAACGTTCACTTTTAATAAGGGCTAGAAGAACCAGACAAAATGTCAATAAGGAAAAGGAGTATTTGAACAATACTATAAACAAACTAGACCTGACAGACATATATAGAACACTCTACCCTAGAGCAGAATATACCTTCTTCTCTAATGCACATAGGACATTCTCCAGGACAGATCACATATTATGCCACAAACAAGTCTTAACAAATTTAAGAAAACTGATACCAAATCAAGTACCTGTTCTAATCACAATGGAATGAAACTATGAATCAACAGAAGGAAAACTGGAAAATCTGCAAATTCATGGCAATTAAACAACACACTATTAAACAATAGATCAAAGAAGAAATCACAAGGGAAATTAGAAAATTTCTTGAAACAAATGAAAATGAAAAGTCAACATACCAAAACTTAGGAAATGCAGCAAAAGCAGTGCTAAGAGGGAAGTTTATAGCTGCAAACACATCAAAACAGAAGAAAGATCTCAAGTCAACAGTCTAATTTTACATCTCATAGAACCTCAAAAATTGAATAAACCAAATCCAAAGCTAGCAGGAAAAAGGAAGCAATAAAGATTAGAGGTAAACAAAATAGGGGATTAAAAAAATCAGTAGGAAAAAAAATCAGTGGAACTTAGAGGGTTTTTTTTTAATCAACGAAATTAATAAAATCTAGCAAGATTAAGAAAAAAGAAAGAAGATTCAAATAACTAAAATTAGAAATGAAAGAGGGGACATTACAACCCATGCTACAAAAATTAAAAAGGATTATAAGAGGGAGCATGGATGGTTCTGTTGTTTGAGGGTCTGACTCTTGATTTTGGCTAAGGTCATGATCTCAGTGTCATAGGATCAAGCCTTGTGTCAGGCTCCATGCTGAGTGTGGAGCCTGCTTACGATTCTCTCTCTCCCTCTCTGCCCCTCTCCCCTGCTTGTGTGCACTCCTTTCACTCTAAAATTAAAAATTAAAAAACAATTAATTAATTAATTAATTAATTACTAGAGTAGAATACTATTAACAATTGTATGCCAACAAATTGTATAACCTAAAATAAATTCTCAAAAATGAATGAAGTGGGGCGCCTGGGTGGCTCAGTCAGTTAACTGTCCGATTTCGGCTCAGGTCGTGATCTCCCAGTTCACAGGTTTGAGCCCCGTGTCGGACTCTGTGCTGACAGCTCAGAACCTGGTGCCTGCTTTGGATTCTGTGTCTCCCTCTCTTTCTGCCCCTCTCCCACTCATGCTCTGTTTCTCTCTGTCTCTCTCTCTCTCAAAAATAAACATTTAAAAATGAAAAATTAAAGTACAAATAGATTTAGTAACATGCTCAAGATAGCTAACAAAACATGCAAAGCAGTAATTAAAACTGAATCTGCCTAACTTTAAAGTCTATGTTCTATCTACTGAAGAAGGCTGCTTTCTCAATCTGTTAGTTCATTTGGTAGTAAATGTATCAAAAATTTTCCTCTAAAGTGAGAGCAGAAAAAGAAACACTGTAATTTTTTGCTCTGTGTCTAAGTAAACCTCTTTGATATCAGCTTGGATTCTACCACTTCCATATCCAGCTCTCTAGGCTAACTTTTAGGCTATAGAAGTGTAAGTGAAAAAAGTCCATCAATCTTTCTATTTTTCATTTTGCATCATCTCCCTTCTGTGAGGGATGTGAGGCATATGAGGATGAAGCCCCAGGCATCTACCCCACTATTCTATTGGTTACTGGGAAAGCAACATTAATTGGGCAACATTAATGACATCATCATCACCATCAGGGTTCACGTTTAACAATCTGCTGGAAAACATACATTTATCGGAAATGAGACCTCTCTGAACTAGAATAAAGATAAAATCAGCAGCTGCAGTGGAAAAGACAAATGATAAATCCTGTTCTGCTGTGGATACCTTCCCTCAACTTCAGTTTCCTCATCAGTAAAACAGAGACAACCATACCTGCTTCACTGAATTGTTGTACCTACAGAATGAGATTGCGTATTTAAAGCACTTAGAGCAGTGCTCAGCACACACAGTTACTGCTCTATGGATAATATTATCATCATCACCAACGTAGTCAGCACACAGCTATACAGGTGGGCTCTCTCTTCACAGCACTGATAATTATTTTAGACACTAGGTTTCCTCATAATTTTACCTTCAAATCCTCTCTCCACTCATTCATACCATAGCTTTTAGAAATTTCTGGTTGGAAAATCTGCATTTTTGCCATGGATGTAGCCAGACGGGTTAAAGATTGACGACCACTGCCTCCAAGTCCAACAAGCAAGGCATTTCCACCTGACTGCTTTAGAATTCGACATATTCGTGATAAATGTTCCAATACATACCTATGAGATATCAATATTATTATACTTGGAAATACGAATGTAAATGTATATTTACAGGTAACTATTATTTTATATTCTTGGAAGGATGAACTTTGCTATCCCATGTTATTACCCTAATTTTAAAGAGATAATTGTCAAAAAGTGCGGTTTTTCAAAAGATGTTACCATTGAATCATTTGATGCAAAGGAAAACTAAAGTACAAATTCAGGAACTGTAATGTACAAATTATAGAAATGAAATGCAGTTGTAACCCCTTATACTGAAAGCATATCACTGTTTTTGTTAAAAACATCTCTTCAATCTTTTTTTAAGATTTATTTTTAAGTAATACCTATAACCAACGTGAGGCTTGAACCTACAGCTCCAAGATCAAGAGTCACACGCTCTACCAACTGAACTAGCCAGGAACCCCTCTTCAATCTTTTAATACTAGGATTTATATGTGAGAAATAGAAAATCAGTTATCTACAAAATTAACAATTTCTGTGAAGACCCAGCCTCATTAGTAATAAGGGAAATTAAAATTGGAGCCACAGTGAGATACCATTCCACTCTCCTTTAGATTGGCAAAAGTTACCAAGTCTGGCAATCCTAGTGTTGGCAAGGGTGAAGAACAATGGAAACTCTTAATCATTTTTGAAGATACTTCAGCAAAACTTAGTAAAGTAGAAGATCCTTACACACCATAATACAATAATTTCACTTTTAGGAATATAACCTAGAGAAATTCTAACACATGTACCCAAAGAGACATGAATATTCAAATCTTTTTTTTTATAACTGCAAAAACTAGAAAGTCACCTAAAAGTCCATCTCAGAAGAATGACCACATTGTGTTAGTAGTAAAAACTCATTTGTTGTGACTCTCACAAACAATATGGAAAAAACCTGAAGAATGTATACAGTATATTATTTATAAAAGTTTTAAACATGCAAAATCAGGGGCACCTGGGTGCTTGGTCAGTTAAGCATCTGACTTCAGCTCACGTCATGATTCCCCAGTTTGCGGGTTTGAGCCCCACACTGGGCTCTGTACTGACAGATCAGAGCAGAGCCTGGAGCCTGCTTCAGATTCTATCTCCCTCTCTCTGCCCCTGCCCTGCTCAGGCTCTGTCTCTCAAAAAAAAAAGAAGACAACTCTTTAAAAAAATTAAACATGCTAAATAAGACTGTGCATATATATTCAGGAACACACATGTGTAGTAAAAAGCACATGACATGAGTTCCTTTTACTCCTACAGGGTATGATGGGGATGCAGAGAGACAGGATTGACTACACAAGGGACTTCAAATAAATTTCTAATTTTTTATGTCTTAAGCTGCATGACCAGTACAAGATTATCTACCATATTTTTCTTTATATCTTTTCATACATTTTAAATATTTTACAGAAAAATTTTACAAATAGCAATTTCCACCATGAACACCAAATGTAGGTACCTAAAAATGACAAGATTCATTCTTGTCTTGTGAGTTTGATTATACTCATCTAAGCATTGTTCCACAATATCACTAAAATGATGAATATTTGGAATTTCAACATAAAGTCTGTCGTCTCCTTCAAGATCAGGATTCATATAATCACCAAACATGAGATTTCTCAAGTCTCCTTCAGATATCTATAGAATGAAAATCAACACGTTACAAAATTCAACATTTTATAAAATAAATTTAAGGAAATATTACATAAAATTTTGTTTTATCTATGTTATAGGATGATTATCAATTAAATAATTCTTTTAAATGGAGAGGTAAATAATATACTTATAAAATTAATTCCTAAAATTATATTATATCCTCAAAAAACAAAAAGAACAGAAATTTTTCTGTTATATAAGATTTTCCCCCAAGAGCCTAGAAAAGTCATTCTGAGTGACTCTCACTTATTGAGTAGTTACTAAGGGATGGTCACCATGTTAAGTACTTTGCATTTATTATATCATTTAATCCCTATCATATAAGGTTTTATTCTTTTTTTTTTTTAATTTTTTTAACGTTTATTTATTTTTGAGACAGAGAGAGACAGAGCATGAACAGGGGAGGAGCAGAGAGAGAGGGAGACACAGAATCTGAAACAGGCTCCAGACTCTGAGCTGTCAGCACAGAGCCTGACACGGGGCTCGAACTCACGGACTGTGACATCGTGACCTGAGCCGAAGTCGGATGCTTAACCGACTGAGCCACCCAGGCTCCCCAGGTTTTATTCTTTAAATAACTTCTATGTTACATATATATTTCCCCAGAAGACAAATCTTCTCAAAATAAACACCTATCATTGAGGGAAGTGAAAAGAATTTGATTGTTAAGAGGAGACAGTATTTTTTAAAGATAGGTTGATTGTCACAATTCATGCTATTGTACTGTTTTAACTTAATATTTATACAATCACTAAATATACTCACGGGTGCATTATCTCTCCTCAAATGTGAAAAGACACCATCAAATGATTCTTTAAAATGGTCCTTTATAACAGCTTTGATTAAATTGAACAGCCAGTATCGATCCTCGTTATTAACGAGGCGGTCATAAAACACCCGGAGAACTTCATGTACAAACAAGCGGGTCATGGTGTGCTTGCTCTCCACAGCATCTTTTTCAATGAGTAAGCAGCCCCGGATGACACGTGAAAAATCCCGCAAGTTGAAAGTGTAATGGGATTTTGTGGGAGTGGGCAAAAGATTTTCCATGGATCGTTTATATACCTGCATATGAAAAACAACAATGGAACAATATAATGATTATAATAAGCAAAGTCATGTAACAAATAGTATATAATATGAAATATTTTATCCTATCAGATTATATTGGTTTGGGGGCACCTGGGTGGCTCAGCTGGTTAAGTGTCTGACTCTTGCTTTCAATTCAGGTCATAATCTCACGGTTTTGTGAGATTGAGCCCCATATTGGGCTCCACACTACCGGACAGCACAGAACCTGCTTGGGATTCTCTCTCCCTCTCTCTCTGCTCCTCCCCTGCTCACACACATGCTCTCATGATCTCTCTCAAAATAAGTAAATAAACTTAAAAAAATTATATTGGTTTAGAAAATTGTATAGTACCCAGTCTAGCATGGCACACAGCTTTTTTTTTTTTTTATTTTGGCTTATAGCAGGCATTATGAAGTCGAAGGAACTTAATATTATCAAATTCCATCCAAGCCCAAGAAGTGACCATGCGTTTATTTCCCAGTTATTACAGTTGTTCCATTTAAAGCTGAATGACCTGTGATTAAATAATTAGCAAAAACTTTAGTAGAGAGTGAAACCAGATAACTCATTCTGAATCATTCCAAATGGTGGCAAGGATGAAACAATTTCCTTTGGCTACCCTTGACTTCAAAACAAATCAATGTATCCTCTTTCTTCCCTTTGCTCTTATTTTCTCTCTGCCTCTTCTCCCTTCTATCTCGATTGGCTACAATATGGAAATAATGTATGTTTTTACTATTTGCTAAATTCACCAAATAAACTTTAATATTTTCTATAAGTAAATTAAGTCTTTTTATAATATAGCCCCCCCAAAAAACCTCAAATGAAATTATTTTTTTATTTGTCTGTGTTCTATGATTATCCCCCCCTCCCAGCATCTGCAATGTGGTAGGTCTAAAATGCTTAAAAAAAAAAAAAAAAAAAAAAGGATCCCTTTCTGCCTCAACAACTCCCTTCTTTTTCCAGGAGATGTCTGAAATACATATAACATATTTTATAAATAGAAGAACTTTTCTGTATCAGAATAAGTTTAGTACTTTCAATGCACTATCCCTTTGCTCATAGTTTCTCTATTTTAACAGCACAAATTTTCCACCAGAGTAAGGGAGAAACTTCAGAAAGACACAATGCTCTCGGAAACTGATGGAATGATTCTAGGGAGTTTTGTGCTTCTGTTTGCAGTGATCCCACAGTGAACCCCACTTTATCAACGCTCCAGAAAGCTTAGTTCAGTGATCTATCACTCACTTACCTTATATACAATTTTCCCTTTTGCCATTGGTGATGAGGCTGGCTATGCCCTCTGAGTAGAGGCAGATAACACACCCTGAATTATGCAAAGCCATTAGGCAGTCTCGTTTTCTGTTCCCACTCTTGTGTTTCCTTACTATTATATTTTTTCACTGCTACTCCTAAATTATGTTGTATGACTAAAAAGGATGCATTCATAAGCTAAAGTCCCCCAACCTCACCATCTCCCTATCTCCTTATCTATCTCCCCTATTTACCTCCCTATCTATCTCCCCTATTTATCTCCCTATCTATCTATCTAGGCTCTATGCCCAATGTGGGGCTAGAACTCACAACCCCAAGATCAAGAGTTGCATGCTCTACCAAATAAGCCAGCCAGGCACTCCCTCTATTTCTTTTTAAAGACAAACATGCAGATTAGAAGGGAAGAAAAAATTAATAAACACCAGGGTAGAAACCTAACAATTAGGGAAACCCCTGTGGTGTGGCAGATACTGATTCTAAATTTTTTCGTTATAACAACCTTGTGAAATAGGTGCTATCTTCCATTTCAGTGATTAAAAAACTGAGTTTCTAGAAGTTCAAATTACTTTCTCTAGGCCACTTATAGCTAGGAAATAGCAATCAAGGCTCAAACCCAGTTAGATTCCCTGATTTCAAAGCCTCTGATCTTCCTGTTCTCAAGCCTCCTTAACAGTTTCTTAGATACCGAAGACCAAAGTAAATGACTAAGAAAAAAATGTTAAAAAAAAAAAAAGGACCAAATGAGGAATATATGAAATACTAAAACATTTTATATTGCATTATTTGCTCACCTCCATTGTCCCACTGACAAGTTGGTTCCCAATTAAAAAGTACTCTGGAGGAAACTCATGAGTCCTAAGGTAGAATGCTACAATTGAGGAGAAGATTCGGACCATAGTTTCGTCACTGAAAGTATTAATAGAGCAGATGTTGAAATGTCGAATAAAACGAGGAGTGACTGGATTTCTTCCACCACCTGGAGGGCCCATGGCAGCCATCAGCTCTATGTCAACCAATGTGATTTTACTTGTATCCTTAAGGTCATACCTTGAAAGCACATAAAAATTCCAAAGCAATCAGTTATAAGCCAGTAAAGATAGAATGAAATGTTGATCTGCCTAGAAATGTAATCTGATTTTAGCGTCTCTAAAAGAAAGAACCCTAGGGGTACTGGATGGCTCAGTCAGTTGAGTGTCCAACTTTAGCTCAGGTCATGATCTCCTGGTTCGTGGGTTTCAGCCCTGCATTGGGCTTCATGCCTACAGCTCAGAGCCTGGAGCCTGCTTCGGATTCTGTCTCCCTCTCTCTCTGCCCCTCCCCCGCCTCTCTCTCTCAAAAATAAACAAACATTTAAAATTTGTTTTAAATAAAGGGAAGAACCCTAGAAAATGCTTGGAGTAGAAAAACAAAAATAATTTAAAATATTTTTTTATTTGATATAACATTATATTCCTTTCAGGTGCACAACATAATGATTCCATATTTGTATATATTGCAAAACAATTACCCCAGTAAGTCAAGTTAACATCCATCACTACACATGATGACAAAATTTTTCTCGTGGTAACTTTCAAAATCCACTCTCCTAGCTACTTTCAAATATGCAATACAGTATTATTAACTATATTCACCATGCTATCCATTACATCCCTCAGACTTACCCATTATATAACTGGAAATTTGTACCTTATGACTCCCTTCACCTATTTCACCCATCCCCCAACCCCTGCCTCAGGCAACCACCAGTCTGTGAAGAAAGAGAATGTGTGTGGTGTGTGTTTTTTAATGTTTATGTATTTTTGAGAGAGACAGAGTGCAAGTGGGGCAGGGGCAGAGACAGCCAGAGACACAGAATCCAAAGGAGTCTCCATGCTTTGAGATGTCAGCACAGAATCCAACGCGGGGCTGGAACTCACTGACCGCGAGATCATGACCTGAGCTAAGTCGGATGCTTAACCAACTGAGCCACCCACGGGCCCCAGAAGAGAATGTTTTTTAAAGCAGTGTCCTATTTCTCCTTCCAGTGACACTAGTTCTGTTGCCAAATTCTGGGTATCTATAATGTCCTTTCATTTTACCCTTCCCTTTCCAGTTTGACTCTCTACTTTTTCCTCCCTCACTCCAAATCCAGAAGCATGGATGAGAGATCGTTCTTGTTTGTAGCTGGTTATAGGTAGGGTGACCACATATGCCATTTTGCCTAGGACAATTCTGGTTTGTGCTTGCCTGGAGTCATTTTTTTTTTTAATTTTTTTTTTTAACATTTATTTATTTTTGAGACAGAGAGAGACAGAGCTTGAACAGGGGAGGGGCAGAGAGAGAGGGAGACACAGAATCTGAAACAGGCTCCAGGCTCTGAGCTGTCAGCACAGAGCCTGACACGGGGCTCGAACTCACGGACCGTGAGATCATGACCTGAGCCGAAGTCGGCCGCTTAACCGACTGAGCCACCCAGGCGCCCCTGGAGTCACTATTAATAACACTCCCCTTTTATGCTTAGGAATGTCCCAGTCCAAAAAATAAATTATATAGTCATCCAGTTACTTACAGCAAAGTCCTGATTTTGTTTTTGCATCTCAGATCTTATCTTCAGAGCACATAAAGATGCCTAAATAGTACCTGTAATGCTTTTGTTATGTAGAGAGAGACACAATGGGGGAATAGCAAAGCTCCAAAGAAGTTTTAATCAGAAAGGAATATATAAATGGCTCAACTTCGTTGGAACCAGAGTGAAAATGTGCCTATTTCTAACAGGCCATTAAGTCCTTTAATATTGAAGTTCTTACAAAAAGGGGGCAGGGAATGTGGGAGAAATCTATATAGGCAGCCCTTAGTCTAATAGTACTCCTAACAAAAAGTATGAAAATATGACTTGGTTTTTGGCAACAACCCTAATAACTATCAGCAGGGGGCTTGTTAAATAAATTATGGCAGGATCTACACAACTAAATTGTATTAAAAGCCAATGAAATGAAAAAATAAAAGGCCAATAAAATGAATGAAATAAACAACATGAATAGGTGCTCAAGATAAATTTTTAAGTGAAAATAAGTTATAAAACATTGTATAACATGTCTGTTTTTTAAAATAAAAATGTATTTGTATAGAAAAAAAACACCTTGAAGGAATAGGAGTTATCTCCTGGAGGCAGGATTCCAAGGGTCTGTAGTAATAACAAAAATGTATTTCAAAAATATGACTAAGCTTCAACATTAGTCGACCCTTGCCTTTGATTAACAAACAAACAAACAAATGAAAAACCATGCATACTGGGGCCTTAGGGAAGTATATTTAAGAGGAGGGAATGAAGAATTACTAATCCTAACTAAAAAATACAACATCTCACATATTGGAAACTAATCATATCATCATAAAAATGGGATGGAGGGAGGGGAAGAATTATCTATGAAATTGCTGTCAAAACCAAAATGGTTTTGAAAAATCTTTCTCAAAGATATGGCAGTCCTATCTCAAAGATATGGCAGTCACATAAAATACAGAAATTTAAAGCAGCAGAGGCATAGGGTGCTGATTATGGTTCCTTAGTTTGAAGCCTACCCACAAATTCTCAGCCCTGGGAGAATGGAACTTTGAAAGATGTAATCTGTAAGTTATTTTCAGTGACTGAAAATAATAGTTGAAAAGGAAAGAGTTTACTACATTATTGAATAAATACATTTCCAATACCAGATTACCCATCCCAGTAATCTAACTCACACGTTCAGAGGACAGAATGTCATCAAAAGGTATAGAAAAGTCTTCTAAAAATTTCTGTAGAGGAAAATCTAAACAACCGTTTTTTTCCCATAAATATTGAAAACATGTGTTACTTTAATGTGAGTCAAATAGAAAAAGAGAACAAAAATGACTTTAGCATGGCTAATTAAAACTTCAGTTAAATAGTTACCAGTTCCCACAGTCAAAAAATTGTCGTAATAATTCAATAGGAGGTTGAGCTCCGTATTTCTCCAATGTAGGCATATTCATGTCATCTATAAAAATTACACACTTCTTTCCCATAGGTGGTCCAAAAACTCCTTTGCGTCTTTTATCCAATCTAGCCATAATAATATTCTAAAATATAAAGAAGAGTAGTATTTAAAGCCATACTTAACATTAGGGGGAAAAAAAGAATTTACAGTCTAATTGTATAAGGAAATAATGACAAGAAGCACTCTTGTGTGTTTCTATTTATTCATTTTTAGGGTGATATCAAACCTTATTATATTCAACATCAAAAAGCATTTACTGAAATCCTTCTATGGGCTCAGAATTGTTACATACATACCTATTTATATATTTATATTGCACACAAATGCAAAATATTTTCCTCATTGGATACCCCAACATACCTATTAACTTTAACTTAATGTCTAAAAGCACGAATCTAAATTTATACGACTTTGAAATTAAGGGAATCCTATAGGCTTAAAACAACAGAAATGAGTCCCATAGGTCAGGTGACAATGGACACACATGAATTTAGGCATGGATGATTAAAATGGTGACTAGAAAGGGTCTCATGCAGTACTTTAAACTTGGCACAAAGATGGGGATGCCCAGCTGCTAGGTTCCTGTCACCTATTGTCACCTAAGATCATACAAAAATCCACAGTTTGAAAGATCTTTCATGGACAGAGCTTCAGTAGGCAGTAAACACCCTTAGGGACCCTCTAGGAAAGTTTAAAACGAACAGTTGAAATTTCTTCTTCTCTCTTTCTCTCCCCCGGTGTCTTCTGCAGTTAAGAAATCAACTGTGGCTTCTTCTGGTGCTTATAAAAAAGGATGACAAAGCTCAATAATTTAGCAATCATGGAAAAATGTTCCTTTGAATGTGGTTCCAACATTATTATGTTGGTGTCCTTTTATGTTTTCAAAATTTATTTGAGAGAGAGTGCACACATGTGTGCGTGAGCAAGGAAGGGGCAGAGAAAGCAGAAAAGAGAGAATCCCAAGCAGTCCCCACTAATGTCAGCACAGAGCCAGATGTGGGCATCCATCCCAGGTCATGATCTGAGCCAAAATCAAGAGTTGGTTGCTTAACCGATTGAGCCACCCAGGCGCCTCAACTGGGGTGCCTCTTATCCTTTGTTTTTAAATAGGCAAGTTTAAAATAAAAATCAATATTCAACCCCAAAATTTAATTAATACAGATGGGAACATAAATTTTTTAAAAATGCTCTCTTGAACTTTTGCCTTAAAACTTGTTTTTAAAACCTTACTTATAGGGGTGCCTGGGTGGCTCAGCCGATTAAGCAATTAAGCCCCTGACTTCCACTCAGGTCATGGAGCCCCACATCTGGCTCCCTGCTGTCAGCACAGAGCCCACTTAGGATCTTCTGTTCCCCTCTCTCTGTCCCTCCCCTGCTCCCACTTGTGCTCTTTCTCAAAAATAAATTAAAAATTTAAGAAAAAAAAAACCAGAAACTTACTTATAATGCAAAAACCAAGAGTTCTTTAGTTTTACTTAAATTTATAGAAGATTTACACAGCTGCTCATAATTTATTATCAAATTGGTTTCCATACAACACCCAGTGCTCATCCCAAAAGATGCCCTCCTCTATACCCATCACCCACCCTCCCCTCCCTCCCACCCTTAATATGCAATTTTAAAAACTAATCAAATAAGGTAAAAAAGTTCATTATTGACCCATGTTTCTGGCTTTAAACTAACCTGAACCTGGTTGGCACTGGTCCGTGCAGAGAAATTAATATAAAAAGGGAAATACTGGTCCTTTTCCAAGTGATTCATTAGTTTATCCTTCACATACACTGATTTTCCTGTACCGGTTGGACCCACAAAAAGCAATGGCCTTTATGAAAACAATGAACATATCATTTGAAAGGGAAAAAGACAGAATAACATTTTTACTGAAGAAGGCTGAAATTGGTTGCAAACTTAAATAATCAAATCACCTTCATCTAAAAATTCATGTTTTAATCATGTAAGACTGAAAAAAAGTGAGGGCTGGCACACACTTCGTTTACTGTTACTGAGACTTTAATAGTATCAAACTATTATTTGGACAGATGTAACATTACTATATGCAAAACCACTCATAAACAAGTAATAACATGCTTTGCTTTTCAGAAAAGAAAGCTAAAGCTTGTCTCATCAGAAAAGGGATGTATTTTTGTACTTTCAGTTGGAGGTATGGGCAAGGGGGTGCAATGTGGAAATGTGGAAGAGACTAATAAGGTGAGATAGTAAGACAGGATTAGGCTGTTTCACAGTTAGTAAAAACTAGGTGACCATGAAGTCTAAAGCTAATAGTGATATATACCTCTTAACCGGATTTTAGAATCTAAAATAGCATTTTAGAATAGCCTTTAGAAACATTTGTCTAAAGCGCCACATCAGGCTCTGTGCTGACAGCTCAGAGCCTGGAGCCTGCTTCAGATTCTGTGTCTCCCTCTCTCTCTGACCCTCCCCCACTCACACTCTGTCTCTGTTTCTCTCTCAAGAATAAATAAACATTAAAAATTAAAAAAAAAAAAACACTTGTCTAAAAGTAAACTCTAAGGAATTCTCAATTCAGTGGGGCCTCAAGCAGAGTTTCTCATTCTTTTTTTTATTTAATGTTTTATTTATTTTTGAGAGAGAGAGTGCAAGTGGGGAGGGGCAAAGAGGTAGGGGAACAGAGGATCTGAAGCAGGCTCTGTGCTGACAACAGAGAGCTGGATGTGGGGCTCAAATCCATGAACCTGAGCCAAAGTCAGAAACTTAACTGACTAAGCTACCCAGAAGCCCCAGGGTTTCTCATTCTTGAGTGATCATAACTAATTTAAAAAGGAAAAAAAATCCTATGAATTTATGTCCACAGAACTGTGGGGAATCACAGTGGAAATCTTGTTTAGAATTAAAAATTAAATACCGACACTCTGAGTGATAATTTGGCACCCCACAATACATAAAGACAAACACAAGGATGGATGCTAAAGCTGAGAAGCAGTGTCCTGTTGTACATGGTCATCTAAGGGACCCAAATTATGCTAATATTAATTTTAAAAATTATCACTGAAGCACCATAAAATTAAAGTTCTTTTAGAACTACAGTGGCCCATACAGGCACAAGAACAGACACTCCGATCAATGGAACAGAATAGAGAACCCAGAAATGGACACACAAACATATGGCCAACTAATCTTTGACAAAGCAGGAAAGAATATCCAATGGAATAAAGACAGCCTCTTCAGCAAGTGGTGCTGGGAAAACTGGACAGTGACACGCAGAAGAATGAACCTGGACCACTTTCTTACACCATACACAAAAATAAACTCAAAATGGATGAAAGACCTCAATGTAAGACAGGAAGCCATCAAAATCCTTGAGGAGAAAGCAGGCAAAACCTCTTTGACCTTGGCTGCAGCAACTTCTTACTCAACATGTCTCCAGAGGCAAGGGAAACAAAAGCAAAAATGAACTATTGGGATCTCATCAAAATAAAAAGCTTCTACACAGTGAAGGAAAAATCAGCAAAACTAAAAGGCAACCAACAGAATGGGAGAAGATACTTGCAAATGACATATCAGATAAAGGGTTAGTATCTAAATCTATCAAGAACTTCTCAAACTCAACACCCAAAACACAAATAATCCAGTGAAGAAATGGGCAGAAGACATGAATAGACATTTCTCCAAAGAAGACATCCAGATGGCCAACTGACACATGAAAAAATGCTCAACATCACTCATCATCTGGGAAATACAAATCAAAACCACAAGGAGATACCACCTCACACCTGTCAGAATGGCTAACATTAACAACTCAGGCAACAACAGATGTTGGCGAGGATGCGGAGAAAGAGGATCTCTTTTGTGCTGCTGGTGGAAATGCAAACTGGTGCAGCCACTCTGGAAAACAGTATGGAAGTTCCTCAAAAAATTAAAAACAAAACTACCCTATGACCCAGGAGTTCCACTACTAGGAATTTACCCAAAGGATACAGGAATGCTGATTCATAGGGTCACACATACCCCAATGTTTACAGCACTGCCATCAACAATAGCCAAAGTATGGAAAGAGCCCAAATGTCTATCAATGGATGAATGGATAAAGAAGATGTGGTGTGTGTGTGTGTGTATACACACACACACACACACACACACACACGATGGAGTATTACTCAGCAATCAAAAAGAATGAAATCTTGCCATTTGCAACTACGTGGATGGAACTAGAGGCTATTATGCTAAGCAAAATAAGTCAGTCAGAGAAAGAGAAATATCATATGACTTCACTCATATAAGGACTTTAAGATACAAAACAGATGAACATAATGGAAGGGAGGCAAAAATAATATAAAAACAGGGAGGGGGACAAAAACATAAAAGACTCTTAAATATGGAAAACAGAGGGTTGCTGGAGGGGTTGTGGGAAGGGAGACAGGCTAAAAGGGCAAGGGGCATTAAGGAATCTACTCCAGAAATCATTGTTACACTATATGCTAACTTGGATGTAAATTAAAAAAATAAATTAAATAGAAATTAGAAAAAGAAAAAAAAAAACTATGGTGGCCCCTGAAACTTCATCTACATGTTTCAGTCTGAGTAACACTTGCCTTATAGACAACTATTTGTTAAAAAAATTTTTTTAATAAAATCCTGTTCTTGGGGCACCTGGGTGACTCAGTTGGTTGAGCATCTGACTTCTGCTCAGGTCATGATCTTGCAGTTTGTGAGTTTGTGTCCCACCTCGGGCTCCATGCTGACAGCTCAGAGCCTCGAGCCTGCTTTGTGTTCTGTGCCTCCCTCGCTCTCTGCCCCTCCCCTGCTCATGCTCTGTCTCTCAAAAATAAACAAACATTAAAAAAACTAAAAAATAAATAAAATAAAATACTGTTCTTAACTTGGGGCCCAGGACCAATGGAAGAAATTCCTAGCGTTCAGAGAATCTGTGAACTTGGATGACAAAAATGTTGTATCTTTGCTTTTACTATCCTTAACTAAAATGGAGCGATTGTATCAATAGTACCTGTGTCTTTGTCACCAATAGAAATCACAGATAATATTCTAAATATTACAATGGTTACAGATATCTCAAAAATATCACTTATGCTTATTACTTCTTCAAAATTGTGATGGGCATCAGACTCACTGCTAAATCATCGATCTTAATGTGTCAACAAACATGAATTACACAAACATAGGTCAAATTTGTTCAATATTTTAGTAAATGTATTTCAATATGTCCTTTCCTTCACAATTTTGTATTTGTATGTATTCATTTAAAAGCATTATTCTAAAAAATAATAAAAACATTTTAAAAAAGCATTATTCTGACAAATGGCTCATGGCACAAAAGGGGAAAAGAATTCTTATACTAGGATATCCCCAGAATTGGCAAGTGCCTTCCGTTCCTTTTTCTTTTCAATATTAGCCTCTACGTGTAAAATTTTAACAAATAAGCACTGAGTAATGTATAGAAGTTTTGAATCACTGTATTGTAAACCTGAAACTAACGTATAACACTGTATGTTAACTATACTGGATTAAAAAATTTTTTAATCTAATAATAGAAATAATGTACCTCACGGGCTATTTTTTTCTGTTTTTTCTTTAATTAAAAAGATAAAACTGTCACAAAATTCACGTAAAAACAGATTCTTCACCAAAAACAAATAAACCATGACATTCATGCACACTATGTAAGCTTGTCTCATTTAAATAGCATCAATGATAAATTATGCCTAATGTTTTAAAAGAAAAATAACTACAGAAATGTTATTAAGAAAGTTGGTATGAATATGCCTACAGTACAGACTAGACTTTTGATCAGTTTCCTGTCCTCTTCTTTGATGGGCTCTTCTGATTTAAGTCTGAGATCTCCACATTCATCTTAAGCTATGAAGAACTGGCATAGGACATACTTGAAAAATTCTAAGTGGGAGGTTGTGGATCATAGTGTGTCTGATACTCAGGAGCATATCGAACTTGTGAGTAGAATGCATGCCTTTCACCAACTGCAACTAACTTTTAGTCTGCTGTTACAAATACAAGAAATATAAAGTCGTTTATGAGGCAACAAATATGGCGGGTAATTTTCTGGAGTAGGCAGGAGAAAAACCTGGATTCTAGGTTTACCACTAGTAACAGAGGTCACTGCTAGCATGTCAGTTAGTCCCCGAGGGTCTCCATTATCTGAAAATGGATTACCTTTATGTTTACTTCAAAAATCCTATGATCCTATTAGAATGGCACTGTTATATTTAAAATGCATTTTCATAAGAGTTTCTTACTTTGCATAGGTAATACTCAAATCCATTAGAAATGTATATCTAATTGTGTCCATTGTAGGGACTATTATATCTTGAATCTTGACATGTTTTTCTCCTAGATAAGCACTTTTAATTAATTCATTCCAGTGGACCCAGCGACCTCGGTTTTTCAACTACAAGAGAACATAAGTTTTAAAATAGAATCATGCACTTGATATCTGAAAGTCTCTTTTTAACATACTGTTATCATATTCGCTTTTAAAAACCCTAGTCTATCATAATAATAAAAACTTTCTGTAGGAATAATTCATCTAAAATAACATATATGACATTTTATAGTCATGAGGTAGATTAATAAGCACCTATGAATCCACCACCCTATTTAAAGAAACACACATTTATCTTTGGATTAATTATCCCCCTGCTTCAGTGCTATGGCTGGCATTGAAAAATCTTTTCCTGTTTTCCAGCAAATTGTGTATGTATATGGTATGTGTCTGGATGGTGGTAATTTTCCAAGTTTGAGTGTATATGTCTTTAGTAATTCATATTCTTATTTTTTTTTAGGTTTTAGCTTTTATTTTTATCAAAGTTACATACGCACATATTTTAGAGTTAAAACTTTTACAAAGGTTAAGAAAAAGAGCAGTTTCCCACTCTTGTTTTCTCCTCTCCAGTAGCAACTACCTTTGCCTCTTTAAGCTGGACATTTTGGGATTCACCTCCAACTCAAAGAATCTAATTGTGTGATCATCTCTTGATTTTTTAGTTTTAGAGATTTTTTTTTTTACTTCCCACTATGACTAATGAAGATGAATCTCTCTCTCTCTCTCTCTCTCTCTCTTTCTGGCCATATTCTTAAAATTCTATATTAGCATGGTGTTGGGGAAAGATTTCCACACTAGTAGTCAGGAGAGCTGGATTCAAGTCCTGGCTCTGCTAGCCACTCACCTTTCTAGGCATGCTTCTCTATCTATAAATCCCGAGATTTAGTTAAAGTTGTAACAAAGCCCTCCACAGATCGTATGTCTCTGAGTAAAATTTGCATGAATCAAATGATTATTCAGGTGCTTGCTATTTAAAAGAATCTTTTTGCAAATTATTATTTTTTAATGTCCATTTATCCCTGAGAGAGGAAGAGAGAGAGAGCAAGTGTGTGGGGAAGGGGCAGAGACAGAGAGAGAGAGAAAGAATCCCAAGCAGGCTCCACACTGTCAGCACAGAGAGATCATGACCTGAGCCAAAATCAAGAGTCAGACACCCAGGCAACCCATAAATTATTATTTTTAAGTGGAGAAAATATATTTAACTTAAATCTGAAATTATAAAATATCCTTAAAGAAAGTTATCTACACTGTCCACAAGTTAAAGGAGGAGAAGCTAAAGAGAAGGGACTAAAACACCAACCACAGGGGTCAAAACAACTGGGAACCCAGTTTTGCCTGCTGACCCAAGACTTTGTGTTTTGTAACTTACCATGCCAAGTATTTTATATCATACCTCATACATGTAGTCATAGACCAGGCCTTTTTCATCAAAGTGGCATTCCCATTTACCCACAGAGTCTGGCACCGGGTTGTTTACGTCTCTTCCCATTATGATTAACCGTAGGAAGGTGTCAAAAACAATCCGACCCTCTGTATCACAACTCCCTCCAATGGACCAAATCAAAGAAAATACGAAGGAAGCCTGTTGGTTAAAAAATTGTTTTAATTTAAACTAATAATTTAAAATAAATTTCTCACAAATTAACTAAAATTTTACATATTAAGGAGGCCTGGTTAACATATTTAGAAAGGGTCAGATGTCCGGGTAAAGTGGAATGGAGCACAGTTAAGTCATAGAGAGCGTTATTTCTCTAGCACTATCTATCTAAATTTAAAATGTCCATGCCAAGTGATCTAGGAATTTCTCTTTTAGGAGTTTATCCTTGAATATATTACCACCTGTCAAAATGATGTATACATAAAAATATTTACTGCAGCACTGCTGGTGACAGCCAAAGATAAGGAGCGACCCAAATGTTCTTCAATAGGGCTCTATTTAATTGGATTATGCTATGCATATTGGAATACACGCAGCTGTTTAAAAAGGTAACTCAATAAGTATACGGATATGGGACAATCTCTAAGGTATATTGTGAGAAAAGGTACAAATCTGCATGCATAGTATGTTAACATGTGTAAAACATGTATTCACATAAAAGAGAGTATGGATCAAATATCTCCAGCAGGCTACTTAAGGCAGGTAATGGTATTTGCCTTGAGAATGGCTAGGGCACTAGTATGGATAGAAAACCTGCTTTTGCCTTTTGAATTTTACTCTAGGTACATGCCTTATCTAGTTTAAAAAATCTATCAAATTTATATATATTTTCAAGAGAAAAATTTTAACCAGGTATCAATTTATAGTAGTCTTTTTTTTTTTTTTTTTTTGAGGGGGAGGCAGAGGGAGAGGGAGAGGAGGCAGGGAGAGGGAGAGGAGGCAGGGGGAGGGAGGGAGGGAGAGAGAGAGAGAGAGGGAGAGAGAGAGAATATATCTTAAGTAGTCTCCATACTCAGCACAGAGCCAGACTTGGGGCCAGATCTCACGAATGTGAGATCGCGACCCGAGCCAAAATAGTCAGATCCTTAACTGACTGAGCCACCCAGGCACCCCAATTTATATTAGTCTTTAAAAATGATTCTAAACCATTAAAAAAAAATAGAAGGAATTTAGGCTTACCAACAGAATAAAAATTTTAAAAAATGTGTATATATATATGCACACACACATACACATATATACACATATACATACATATATACATATACATATACATATATACCATGAAGGCTATACAGGTGAGCTATTCATAAAATACTTTTAATTTATAAGCAGGTAACATTGATAGGTATGGAACAATATTAAAAACTAGTTCTGTAAAAGGCAGTTCCAAACTTTGGGAGACAAAAGGGGATACAAATAAATTATGCTTCAAACATGTCTGTTCTATTTCTTCTAATAAAGGTGAAAGGAGAGGAGGAAAGGAGGGGATGCTGAGCAGGAAACCCTGGAATGTGAGGTGACTGAGGTAGAAGATTTTCTGTGGCAACGAGGTGAAGGGAAAGCAATGGAAGGGAACCACTCTTACCACAGAGCAGAAGAGAAGGTAGACTCAGTAGAGAAGATGAAGGTATTTCCAAATAAGGTGCCAGATGGTAAGAAAGCACAGAGCAGGGAAGAGAACAAAACCTATTCCCTTTGGCTCCCTCAGAGTCCTGTTCTCTGGCCTTCTCTGACTCCTCCCTAACTATGTTCTCTATGGATCCTGCTGGCCTCACCCCCACTAGTTGGATGCCTATTTCTGGTCTCTTAGAACCAGCTTGTAGCAGCCTACATCCTGGCTTCACCTTAAGACAAAATTAATTCACTAAATTGATACTGGATTAGTATTAAGTCACCGTATTAAGTGTTTATCAAATTATGATCTTTCATGAGAATAGGATAGTTTGGGTTCATTTGGGCATATGTTACTTTCCTTAAAATGTTTTTTTTTTTTTTTTTTTAGTTGGAATACCAGGTCAGGGCAACTTCATTATTATCTTCAGTTATTCTTTCGGTGCTCACCAAAAAAATAGTTCTGGATCTTATAATGCCTTCCTCAGTACAATGATCATTTCCAGAGGCACATTTGATTCTGTGAATAAAAATCCCATTAAGTATAAAACCTACCATAATCCAAACACGAATATGTTTGCTTGTAGGATCATTTTCCAGCACGTCACAGAGTAGTACTTCAAAGAGGCGTGTAAGAGATACAACCACATTGCTATCACTTGTAGGAATCAGTTCCTGCAAAGTGAAAAGGATAAGATACTTTGCCTTCATCTTACTTGGAGAATAAAAAATGATAAATAATTCATTTAAAAATTCCTCACACCAGTCAAAATAAGTAGTATCAAAAAGGATAAGAAATGACAAGTGTTGGCAAGAATGTGGGGAAAAGGGAACCCTTACACACTGTTGGTAAGAATGTAACCTGGTGTAACTGCTCTGGAAAACAGCGTGGAGGTTCCTGAAAAAATTAAAAATAGAACTATCACCTGATCCAGTAATTCCACTTCTGGGTATTTACCCAAAGGAAATGAAAACACCAATTCACAAAGCACAGCTATGTTTATTGCAGTATTGTTTACAATAGACAAGAAATGGAAGCAACCCAAGTGTCCAGATGAATGGAAGATGTGTGGGATATATACAATGGAGTGTTACTCAGCCATGAAAAGGAATCAAATCTTGCCATTTGCAACAACATGGATGGACCTACAGGGTAGTATACTAAATGAAATAAGTCAGACAGAAAAAGACAAATGATTTCACTCATATGTGGACTCTTAAAAAACAAATGAACAAACAACAACAACAAGATAGAAACACTTCATTGAATGTAGAGAAAAAACCGGTGGTTGCTAGAGCGGAGGGGGGTGGGAGGGTAGGCAAAACAGTGAAGGGGATTAAAAATAATACAATCAAAACTGATACAAGTACATATGGTTTTTATAATATTTAAACCGTAAAGAATTTAAACTGTAGGCATGATAAAACCATCTCTCAGAGATCTTAGCTTATCCTATTACACAATTGTACATAATATACTCTTATTCTAAATTCTCTGAGAAATGAAATCTAGACACTATAAGAAAATAAAGTGTTCTCAGGATAGCAGAAATGAAGTCTCTAACAGCCATTCATTCATTTTTTTCAACAAATATTTATGAAAAACATACTATACCTATATATCAAGCTAGGAGATATGCAAATAAAATGCAAGATCCCTGAAAAAGAGTGATATTGAAATTAAATAGACAAAAAATAATATGATGTAATAATGACGTGACAGAGGAAGTCCCAGGAAAGTGTGGGTGGGGGAAGACACTAGAGTACTTGGATTAGCCCAGATCCAGGGAATAGGATAAAAAGGGAAATTAGGAGAGGACTAATTCAAGGAAGGCTTCCCAGATAAAGGATTAGCTGAGCTAAATTTGGAAGGAAAATGTCAGTTAGCCAGGTGCAGAGGGGAAGGATATTCAAGGCAGGGGAACTACACATAGGCAGAAATGGAGGTGTAAGCAGACCTGGAGTGTTAGGAAGATTCCGTGAGATGTAAGAATAGAGTGTGAAAGAAGAATGACAAGAAGTAAGTCTTGAGAAGCAGACAGAGGTCACATCCTGAAAGGTTTTAAAGGCTGTGTGTAAGGATCTCCTGAGAAGAGGAAGAGGGTTGCAATGGAGGGTAAGTACGGGAGTTCACGGAATGAATTTGTGTTTTGGAATCTTCATTCTGGTAGTAGGATATAGTCGGAACCAGAGCAGCTCTATTATATTGATTCAGGCAAGAAATTATGAAGGTCAGGACTGAGGCTACCATACAAGGAAGGAGGGATGGTCAGAGGAACCTGGATGGAAAGGAGAGGACAGATATAAAAGTTAGCAAGGACAGAAAAATCAATAGATCCTGGGGACTAACTAGAAGTGGAAAATATGGGAATAAATTATGAAAAAATCTATTATTCATGAGAAAGATGGAGCCTACTTTGTATTATTTGCAGCATATAGTATTAGAGTTTGTTTTTTGTTTTTGCTTTAGATTTTAAGTAATCTCTACACCCAATGTGAGGCTCCAACTCACAACCCCAAGACCAAGAGTTGCATGCTTCACCAACTGAAGCATTCGAGTTTTAAAATTTAAAAAACTGAAAAATGACTTTATATTTTCTCTATGAAAACACTGCACAAAATTTTCATAAAGTGGAATTCATTTTTTTCTTGTGCACAGAGTATTTTTCTTATCTCTAAAGTTATATTTTAGGATGAAAAAAATCTACTGAAAACCCCATTTCCCTTCTCAATATCAATATATTAGCTTATGTGTAAGTAACTAATGTGTATGAGTGTATGTGTGTAGCAGGTTGAATCCCCGAAAAGAGAGGCCCACGTGCTAATCCCCACAATCCATGAATGTGATCTTATTTGGAGAAAGGGTCTTGGAAGACATAAAGATCTCAAGATGAGGAGATCATTCTGGAGTATCTGACCCTAAATCCTTATAAGAGTCACACAGTAAAGAGACAGAGTAGAGGCCAGGAGAACATGAGGGAAGAGACTGGAATAATGCAGCCAGAAGCCAAGGAATGCTTTGAGCCAAAAGGAGCTGGCAGAGGTAATAAAGATTCTCCCTTGGAGCTTCCAGAGGAAGCTTGGCCCTGCCAACATCTTGATTTCAGACTTCTAGCCCCAGGACTGTGGCAGAATAAATTTCTGTTGCTTTAAACCACCAAGTTTATGGTAATTTGTTATGACAGCCCTGAGAAACTAATACAATATATAAAGTTTTCTCATAAAATACTAAATATACATGTGAGTTTTAAAGTCACATATTTAAAATACCTTGAAAATATGGAAAACGATTGGGAATTTGAAAGCTTTAGTTACTATAGTTTTATCCAAAGAGTTTAGCAGGAATAAATTTTACCTCTGGGTTTATTCAGGTATAACTTGAGCAATATAAAACCAAAGGTGGATATTACTATAATGGTGGTGGGTAAATCCCTTTTAAATTCTGCTATAAAAGTTAAAAGATAAAAGTATTAAAGTAACTATAACTAAATTATGTTAATGGATATGTAATATAAATAGATGCTAATTGTGACATCAATAGGGAAGGAGGTAAAGTGGAGAGTTCTTGAATACAAATGAAGATAAGTTATTAGCTTAAAAGAGACTGTTATAACTATAAGATATTTTATATAAGCCCCTTAGAACTACTAAGAAAATACCTATAGAAGTCACACACACAAAAAAAGAATCAAAACCTATCAATACAAAACAACCCAATGAAACACCAAGGAAGACATCAAAAGAGAAAAGAGAAACAAAAAAACAAAAAAACACAAACCCAAGACAAACAGAAAACAGTTAACAAAATAGCAATAGCAAATCCCTCCCTATCAAAATTACTTTAAATGTAAACATATTAAACTCCCCCAACTAAAAAGATAGAGCAGCTGAATGGATAAAAAACAAACAAACAAAAAAAACCCACCAAGATCCAGGGGCGCCTGGGTGGTTCAGTCAGTTAAGTATCTAACTTCGGCTCAGGTTATGATCTCACGGTTCGTGAGTTCGAGCCCAGTGTTGTGCTCTGTGCTGACAGCTCAGAGCCTGAAACTGCTTCGGATTCTGTGTCTCCTCCTCTCTCTGCTCCTCCCCTGCTCTCACTCGCTCTCGCTCTCTCTCTCTCTCTCTCTCTCTCTCTCTCTCAAAAATAAATAAATAACATTTAAAAAATCAAGATCCAACTGTATGCTGCCTAGAAGAAATACATAGGCTGAAAGTGAAGGAATAGGAAAAGATATTCCATGAAAATGGTAACCAACAGAAATCACGAGTGGCTATATTTGTATCATAATAGACTTTAAGCAAACCTGTCTCTAGAGACAAAGAATGTCATAATGATGGAAGTTCAATTCAACAGGAAGATAAAACTATTTTAAATATATATGCACCCAACATCAGAGCACCTAGGTATATAAATAAATATTGACAGATCCGGTGGCACCTGGGTGGCTCAGTTGGTTGAGCATCTGACTCTTGGTTTTGGCTCAGGTCATGATCTCATGGTTCATGAGTTTGAGCCTCACGTGGGGTTCTGTGCTGATGGTGCTGAGCCTGCTTGGTATTCTCTCTCTCTCCCTCTCTTTCTGCCCCTCCCCCCTCTCTCAAAATAAATAAATAAAAACTTTAAAAAACTATTAAAAATATTGACAGATCTGAAAGGAGAAATTGATGGCAATATAAAAATGGTAGTGGATTTCAATATCCCACTTTCAATAAGGCATAGAATATCTGGACAGAAATTCAGAAAAGAAACAGTAGATTTGAACCACACTAGATCAAATGGACCTAAGAAATACATGTAGAACTGTTCACCCAACAGTAGAAGGATACGTATTCTTTCTCAAGCTCACATGGAATATTCTCCAGGACAGACCCCATGTTAGGTCACAAAACAAGTCAACAAATTTAAGATTAAAATTATATCAAATATCTTTTCTGACCCCAATGGAATAAAACTAGAAATCAGTAACCACAAGAAAATGGGAAAATTCACAAATACACATGTAAAAAAGATGGTCTTAAACAACTACTGAGTCCAAGGGGAAATTAAAAGGAAAATCAAAAAATATCTTGAGACAAATGAAACACAACATACGAAAACTCATGAGATGCATCAAAAACAGTACTAAGAGGGAAGTTTATAACAATAAATGTTTACATTAAAAAAAGAAATCTCGGGGCACCTGGGTGGCTCAGTCTGTTAAGCATCACAACTTTGGCTCAGGTCCTGATCTCACAGTTTATGAGTTTGAGCCCACTTCGAATTCTGTGTCTTCCTCTCTCTCTGTCCCTCCCTGCCCCTGCTCATACTCTGTCTCTCTCTCTCTTAAAGATAAATAAACATTAAAAAATAAAAATAAAATAAAATAAATAAAAAAGAAATCTCAAATAAACAACCTAACTTAAACCCCAAAGAACTAGAAAAAGAACAAACTAAACCCATTGTTAGCATAATGAAACAAATGAGATCAGAACAGAAATAAATGAAATAGAGAATAGAAAAACAATAGAAAAAAAGTCAAAACGAAGAGTTGCTTTTTTTGAAAATATAAATAAAAACAATAAACTCTTAGCTAGACTAAGAATAAAACAAAGACTCAAATAAGTAAAATCAGGAATCAAAGAGAAAGCACACAACGAATGCCTCAGAAATAAAAAGGATCATCAAGGGATAATTATGGATGATTATATACAAATAAGTTGGATAACTTGGAGGACATAGATAAAGTCCTAGAAATATACAACCTGCCACGACTGAATCAAGAATAGGAAGCCTGAACATATCAGTAACAGAGATTGAAGTTGTAATGAAAAACTTCCCAGAGAAAAGTCCAGATGACTTCACAGCTGAATTCTACCAAACATTCAAAGAATTAATATAATCCTTCTTAAACTCTTGCAAAAATTAGAAGTAGAGGAAATACTTCCAAACTCATTCTATGAGGCTAGAATCACCATGATACTAAAACCAGATGAAGATACCACAAGAAAAGAAAATTATAGGCCAATATCTCTGATGAATGTAGGGGCAAAAGTCCTCAATAAAATACTAGCAAGCTGAATTCAACACACCAAAAAGATTACATACTATAGCCAAGTTGGATTTATCCCTGGATGCAAGAGATATGCAAATTAATCAATGTGATACACTGCATTAACAGAATGAAGGACAAAAATCCCATTCTCAACTCAATAGATTCAGAAAGAGCATTTGACAAAGTTTAACATCCATTTCTGATAAAAACTCTCAATAAAATAGATATAAAGGGAAATCTCTGCAATGAAATAGAGGACATTTATGAAAAGCCCACAGTTAAATCATAATCCATGGCATAAAACTGAGAGCTCTTCTGCTAAGATCTGGTGTGAGGCAAGGATGCTCACTCCCACCACTTCTTTTCAACAAGAAGTACTAACTAGAGCAATTAGACAACAAAATAAAGGGCATCCAAATCAGAAAAGAAGTAAAATGATCTCTATTTGCAGATGACATGTCCTTATACGTAGAAAACCCTAAAGACCACATACAAAAAAATACCTTTTAAAACAAACTAACTTAGTAAAGCTACAGGATGCAAAAATCATTTGGGGAAAAAAAAAACCAGTTGCATTTGTTTATACCACCAATGATCTATCTGGCAAGGAAATCAGGAGAACAATCTGACTTATGATAGCATCACAAAGAATATAATACTTAGGAATAAATTTAACCAGGAACATGAAATATCTGTACATTGAAAACTATAAAACATTAATGAAAGAGATTGAAGAAGACACAAATAAATGGAAAAGTATCCTGTGCTCATAGACTAGAAAAATTGGCATTGTTAAAATGTCCATACTACCTAAAGGGATCTACAGATTCAAAGCAATTCCTATCAAAATTCCAATGGCAGGGGCACCTGGGTGGCTCAGTTGGTTAAGCGTCCAACTTCGGCTCAGGTCATGATCTCGCGGTTCATGAGTTTGAGCCCTGTGATGGGCTCTGTGCTGACAGCTCAAGAGCCTGGAGCCAGCCTCAAATTCTGTGTCTCCTGCTCTTTCATCCCCTCTCCCCACTTACACTCTGTCTCTCTCAAAAATAAATGAACGCTAAAATTCCTATGGCAAAAAAAAAAAAAAAAAATCTAAAATTTGTGTGGAACCACAAAAGACTCTATCTAAACAGCGAATATAATCTTAAGAAAGAAGAAAAGAGTTGAAAGCATCACAATTCCTGATTTCAAATTATATTACAAAGCTCTAGTGATCAAAACAATATGGTACTGGCATAAAAACAGACATATAAACCAATGGAACAGAATAGCAAATCCAAAATAAATCCAAGCATATAGTCAACTGATCTTTAACAAGGGCAACAAGAAAACACAATGTGAAAAGGAAAGTCTCTTCAATAAATGGTGTTGAGTAAATTGGATATCCACATATAAAAGAATGAAACTTTTATTATCTTACACCGTACACAAAAATTAACTCAAAAGGGGCTCAAGACTGAAATGTAAAACCTTAACCCATTAAAATCCCAGAAGAAAACATAGGGGGAAAGCTCCTTCTTTTTTTAAGTTTATTTGTGTATTTATTTTGAGAGAGAGAGAGAAAGCACAAGAGGGGAAGGGGCAGAGAGAGGGAGGGAGAGACAGAGAGAATCCCAAGCAGGCTCCACACCACCAGTGCAGAGACCGATGCGGGGCTTGAATTCACGAACTGTGAGATCATGACCTAAGCCAAAGTCAGATGCTTAACCTACTGAGCCACCTAGGCACCCTGGAAAAGCTCCTTTAAAAAAAAAAAAAAAAAGAAAAAGTATTTCTTTAAATTCACATTAGCATACAATGTAGAATTGGTTTCAGGAGTAGAACCTAGTCATTCCTCACTTACATACAATACACAGTGTTCATCCCAACAAGTGCCCTCCTTAATGCCCATCACCCATCTAGCCCATCCACCCCCCACACACCCTCCAGCAATCTTAAGTTCGTTCTCTGTATTTAACAGCCTCTTATGGTTTGCCTCCCTATTTTTCCTTCCCCTTCCCCTGTGTTCATCTGTTTTGTTTCTTAGACTCCACTTGTCTTCCTCTGACTTATTTCACTTAGCATAATACAACTCTAATTCCATACATGGAATACACATATACACACATATATACATATACATACATACATACGTACACATATATACATATGTATATGTATATATATACACATATATATACATACATATATATCATCTTCTTTATCCATTCATCTATCTGTGGACACTCGGGCCACTTCCATAATTTGGCGATTGTAGATAATGCTGCTATAAACTTCGGGGTGCATGTAACACTTCAAATTAGTATTTTTGTATCCTTTGGATAAATACTTAGTAGCACAATTGCTGGATTGTAGGGTTACTTCTATTTTTTAACTTTTTGAGGAACTTCCATACTGTTTTCCAGAGTGGCTGCATCACTTTGCATTCCTACCAATGGTGCAAGAGGGTTCCCCTTTCTCCATATCCTCATCAACACCTGTTGTTTCTTGTGTTTTGAGTTTATTCTGACAGGTGTGAGGCGATATCTCATTGTAGTTTTGATTTGTATTTCCCTGATGATCAGCAATGTTGAATACCTTTTTACGTGCCTATGAGTCATCTGAATATCTTCTTTGAAAAAGTGTCTATTCATGTCTTCTGCCCATTTCTTTACTGGATTATTTCGTTTTTGGGTGTTGAGTTTGATAAGTTCTTTATAGATTTTGGATAGTCACCCCTTATCTGATATGTCATTTGCAAATATCTTCTCCCATTCTGTCAATTACCTTTTAGTTTTGTTGTTTCCTTTGCTATACAAAAGCTTTTTATCTTGAGTTCTCAGTTCATTTTTGCTTATATCCCCCTTGTCTCCAGAGACATGTCTAGTAAGAAGTTGCTATAGGAAAGGTCACAAAGAGGCCAAGAGGTTGCTGCCTGTTTTCTACTCTAGGATTTTGATGGTCTCCTGTCTTATGTTTAGGTCTTCCTTCCATTTTGAATTTATTTTTGTGTGTGGTGAAAGAAAGTGGTCCAGTTTTATTCTTCTGCATGTTGCTGTTGTCCAGTTTGCTGAAGAGACTATTTGCTGAAGAGACTGTCTTTTTTCCATTGGATATTCTTTCCTGCCTTGTCAAAGATTAGGTGGCCATTCATTTGTTGGTCCATTTCTGGGTTCTCTGTTCTGTTCCATTGATCTATGTACCTGCTTTTGTGCCAGTACCATATTGTCTTGGTGATTACAGCTTTGTAAAACAGCTTAACGTCCAGAACTGTGATGCCTCTAGCTTTGGTTTTCTTTTTCAACATTATATTGACTAGTCAGGGTCTTTTCTGGTTCCATACAAATTTTAGAAGTGTTGGCATTTAGAATGCTGGTGCTATTTTGATAGGGATTGCATTGAATGTGTAGATCGCTTTGGGTAGTATAGACATTTTAACAATATTTGTCTTTAAAGTCTCCTTGACATTGGCCTTGGCAATGATTTTTTGGATAAGACAAAAAAGCTCAGGCAACAAAAGCAAAAATAAAGTGGGACTACATCAGTCTGAAAGTTTCTGCATGGTAAGGGAAATCATCAACAAAATGAAAAGGCAACCTATAAACTGAGGGGAAATATTTGCAAATTATATATCTGATAAGGGGTTAATATAAAAAATATATAAAAATTCATATAATATAAAAAAAGAACCCAAACAATCTAATTTAAAAATGGGCAAAGGACCTGAATAGACACTTTTCAGAGAAGACATGCCAATGGCTAACCAGGTATATGAGAAGGCACTCGACATCACAAATCATCAGAAAATGCAAATTGAAACCACAGTGAGATATCACCTCACACCTTTTAGGATGAGTAGAAAAATGAAAGGTGACAAGTGTTAGTGAGGATGTGGAGAAAAGAGAACCCTTGTGCATTGCTGGTGTGAATGTAAATTGGCACAGTCACTGTGGAAAGCAGTATGAAAGATCCTCAAACAACTAAAAATAGAATGTTTAATCTAGCATTCCCTCTTCAGGACATGAAATCAGTACCTTAAATATATATCTGATATTAGTTGGAAGATGGCAGTGTAGGAGGATGTTGGGCTCACCTCATCCTGCTGATTGCTTAGATTCCACCCACATCTGCCTAAATAACCCAGAAAACCACCAGAAGACTAGCAGAATGGACTCTCCGGAGCCAAGCATGGACAAGAGGCCCAAGAAAGAGGGTAGGAGGGGCGAAGAGGTGGTGCGCACTACATGGACTGGAGGAAGGGAACCGGAGCTGTGGAGGGGCAACCAGCCTGGCAAGGCAGAGCCCCCGAGTCTGGCTTGCAAAAGCAGAGAGGCCAGACGGAGTGTTTCCTGACAGCCAGCGGGACTTAACATCTGGAATGTTATAAGCAACAGCTCTGCTCTCAGAGAGCCAGGAGGGCGAGAGGACACCTGGAGGGAGAGTTGTGAACCCCAGAAAACAGAGCTCAGCTTGGCAGGGAATGAAGGTGCTGGCAAGTGCCGTATCCCTCTCCCATCCCCCAGCTCCCCTCACAGAGCTTGCTTGCACCGCGCAATCACCCAATGCTGTGCTTCTGTGGATCCATCCCTCCAACGGGTCTGCCTCCCTCCGGGTGCTGCAGGGCTCCTCCCACAGGGGACCACTGACAGCAGAGCAAGCTAAGCCTGCCCCTCCCGCCCCTGTGCACTTTGTGGATCCACCCCAGCTAATATACCAGATCCCACTGAAGCAGCACCACAAGCCTGGCAGTGTGCAAGTAGCCCAGACAAGGGGCCACACCACTCCACAGTGAGTCCTGCCTCTGGGAAGGGGGAAGATAAGGTACACAACAGTCTGACTGTGGCCCCAGTGGTGGGCTGGGGACAGACATCGGGTCTGACTGCGGCCCCACCCACCAACACAAGTTACTCCAGACAGCACAGGGGAAGTGCCCTGCAGTTCCTCGCCACCCCAGGGACTACCCAAAATGACAAAACGGAAGAACTCTCCTCAAAAGAAACTCCAGGAAGTAGTGACAACTAACAAATTGATCAAAAACGATTTAAGCAATATAACAGAACAAGAATTTAGAATAATATTCATAAAATTAATTGCTGGGCTTGAAAAAAGTATAGAGGACATCTAAGAATCTATTGCTACAGAGATAAAGGGACTAAGAAATAGTCATGAGGAACTAAAAAATGGTATAAGTGAGGTGCAAAATAAAATAGAGGCAACCATAGCATGGATTGAAGAGGCAGAGAAGAGAATAGGTGAATTAGAAGATAAAATTATGGAAAAAGAGGAAGCTGAGAAAAAGAGAGATAAAAAAATCCAGGAGTATGAGGGGAGAATTAGAGAAGTAAGTGATGCAATCAAACGGAACAATATCCGTATCACAGGAATTCCATAAGAGGAAGAGACAGAGAAAGGGGCTGAAGGTGTACTTGAAAAAATCATAGCTGAGAACTTCCCTGATCTGGGGAAGGAAAAAGGCATTGAAATCCAAGAGGCACAGAGAACTCCCTTCAGACGTAATGTGAATCATCTTCTGCATGACATATCATAGTGGAACTGGCAAAATACAAGGATAAAGAGAAAATTCTGAAAGCAGCTACAGATAAACACGCTCTAACTTACAAAGGGAGACCCATAAGAGTAGTGGCAGACCTAACTACTGAAAGTTGACAGGCCAGAAAGGAATGGCAGGAAATCTTCAATGTGATGAACAGAAAAAATATGCAGCCGAGAATCCTTTATCCAGCAAGTCTGTCATTCAGAATAGGAGAGATAAAGGTCTTCCCAAACAAACAAAAACTGAAGGAATTCATCATCACTAAGCCAGCCCTACAAGAGCTCCTAAGGGGGATTCTGTCAGGAAAATGTTGCAAGGACCACAAAGTACCAGAACATCACTACAAGCATGAAACCTACAGACATCACAATGACTCTAAACCCATATCTTTCAATAATACCACTGAATGTAAATGGACTAGATGCTCCAACCAAAAGACACAGGGTATCAGAATGGATACAAAAACAAGACCCATCTATTTGCTGTCTACAAGAGACTCATTTTAGGCCTGAGGAAACATTCAGATTGAATGTGAGGGAATGGAGAACTATCTATCATGCTACTGGAAGTCAGAAGAAAGCTGGAGTAGCCATACTTCTATCAGACAAACTAGACTTTAAATTAAAGGTTGTAACAAGAGATGAAGAAGGGCATTATATAATAATTACAGGGTCTATCCATCAGGAAGAGCTAACAATTATAAATGTCTATGCACTGCATACAGGAGCCCCCAAATACATAAAACAATTAATCACAAACATAAGCAACCTTATTGATAAGAATGTGGTAATTGCAGGGGACTTTAGTACTCCACTTAAAGCAATGGATAGATCATCTAGACACAGGATCAATAAAGAAACAAGGGCCTTGAATGATACATTGGATCAGATGGACTTGACAGATACATTTAGAACTCTGCATCCCAAAGCAACAGAATATATTTTCTTCTTGAGTGCACATGGAACATTCTCCAAGATAGATCACATACTGGATCACAAAACAGCCCTTCATAAGTATAAAAGAATTGAGATCATACCATGCACACTTTCAGACCACAATGCTATGAAACTTGAAATTAACCACAGGAAAAAGTCTGGAAAACCTCCAAAAGCATGGAGGTTAAAGAACACCCTACTAAAGAATGAATGGGTCAACCAGGCAATTAGAGAAGAAATTTAAAAATATATGGAAACAAATGAAAATGAAAACAACAATCCAATCGCTTTTGGATGCAGCGAAGGCATTCCTGAGAAGAAAATACATTGCAATCCAAGCCTATCTCAAGAAACAAGAAAAATCCAAATACAAAATCTAACAACACACCTAAAGGAAATAGAAGCAGAACAGCAAAGACACCCCAAACCCAGCAGAAGAAGAGAAATAATAAAGATCAGAGCAGAAAAAAACAATATAGAATCTAAAAAAAACTGTAGACCAGATCAACAAAACCAAGAGTTGGTTTTTTGAAAAAATAAACAAAATTGATAAACGTCTAGCCAGGCTTCTCAAAAAGAAAAGGGAGATGACCCAAATAGATAAAATCATGAATGAAAATGGCATTATTACACCCAATCCCTCAGAAATACAAGCAATTATCAGGGAATGCTATGAAAAATTATGCCAACAAACTGGACAACCTGGAAGAAATGGACAAATTCCTAAGCATCCACACACTTCCAAAACTCAAACAGGAAGAAATAGAAAACTTGAACAGACCCATAACCAGCGATGAAATTGAATCAGTTATCAAAAATCTCCCAAAAAATAAGAGTCCAGGACCAGATGACTTCCCTGGAGAATTTTACCAGACATTTAAAGCAGAGATAACACCTATCCTTCTCAAGCTGTTCCAAAAAATAGAAAGGGAAGGAAAACTTCCAGACTCATTCTATGAAGCCAGCATTACTTTGATTCCTAAACCAGAGATCCAGCAAAAAAAAAAAAGAACTACAGGCCAATATCCCTGATGAATATGGATGCAAAAATTCTCAACAAGATACTAGCAAATCGAATTCAACAGCATATAGAAAGAATTATACACCATGATCAAGTGGGATTCATTCCTGGGCTGCAGGGCTGGTTCAACTTTCGCAAATCAATCAATGTGATACATCACATTAATAAAAGAAAAGATAAGAACCATATGATCCTGTCAAACGATGCAGAAAAAGCATTGACAAAATCCAGCATCCTTAATAAAAACCCTTGATAAAGTCAGGATAGAAGGAACATACTTAAACATTATATGAAAAGCCCACAGCTAATATCATCCTCAATGGGGAAAAACTGAGAGCTTTCCCCCTAAAACCAGGAACATGACAGGGATGTCCACTCTCACTGCTGTTGTTTAACATAGTGTTGGAAGTGCTAGCATCAGCAATCAGACAACAAAAGGAAATCAAAGGCATCAAAATTGGCAAAGATGAAGTCAAGCTTTCACTTTTTGCAGATGACATGATACTATACATGGAAACCCTGATAGACTCCACCAAAAGTCTGCTAGAACTGATACATTAATTCAGCAAAGTCACAGGATACAAAATCAATGTACAGAAATCAGCTGCATTCTTATACACTAACAATGAAACTACAGAAAGACAAATAAAGAAACTGATCCCATTCACACTTGCACCAAGAAGCATAAAATACCTAGGAATAAACCTAACCAAAGATGTAAAAGATTTGTATGCTGAAAACTATAGAAAGCTCATGAAGGAAATAGAAGAAGATACAAAGAAATGGAAAAACATTCTGTGCTCATAGATTGGAAGAATAAATATTGTCAAAATGTCAATACTACCCAAAGCAATCTACACATTCAATGCAATCCCAATCAAAATTGCACCAGCATTATTCTTGAAGCTAGAACAAGCAATCTTAAAATTTGTATGGAACCACAAAAGACCCCGAATAGCCAAAGTAATATTGAAGAAGAAGACCAAAGCGGGAGGCATCACAATCCCAGACTTTAGCCTCTACTACAAAGCTGTCATCATCAAGACAGCATGGTATTGGCACAAAAACAGACACATAGACCAATGGAATAGAATAGAAACCCCAGAACTAGACCCACAAAAGTATGGCCAACTAATCTTTGACAAAGCAGGAAAGAATTTCCAATGGAAAAAAGACAGTCTTTTTAACAAATGGTGCTGGGAGAACTGGACAGCAACATGCAGAAGGATGAAACTAGACCACTTTCTTACACCATTCACAAAAATAAACTCAAAATGGATAAAGGACCTGAATGTGAGACAGGAAACCATCAAAACCCTAGAGGAGAAAGCAGGAAATAACCTCTCTGACCTCAGCCGCAGCAACTTCTTACTTGACACATCCCCAAAGGCAAGGGAATTAAAAGCAAAAATGAACTATTGGGACCTCATGAAGATAAAAAGCTTCTGCACAGCAAAGGAAACAATCAACAAAACTGAAAGGCAACCAACGGAATGGGAAAAGATATTTGCAAATGACATATTGGGCAAAGGGCTAGTATCCAAAATCTATAAAGAACTCACCAAACTCCACACCCAAAAAACAAATAATCCAGTGAAGAAATGGGCAGAAAACATGAATAGACACTTCTCTAAATAAGACATTCAAATGGCCAACAGGCACATGAAAAGATGCTCAACGTTGTTCCTCATCAGGGAAATACAAATCAAAACTGCACTGAGATACCACCTCACACTGGTCAGAGTGGCTAAAATGAACAAATCAGGAGACTACAGATGTTGGAGAGGATGCAGAGAAACAGGAACCCTCTTGCACTGTTCGTGGGAATGCAAACTGGTGCAGCCGCTCTGGAAAACAGTGTGGAGGTTTAAAAAATTAAAAATAGATCTACCCTATGACCCAGCAATAGCACTGCTAGGAATTTACCCAAGGGATACAGGAGTGCTGATGCACAGGGGCACTTGGACCCCAATGTTTATAGCAGCACTTTCAACAATATCCAAATTATGGAAAGAGCCTCAATGTCCATCAAATGATGAATAGATAAAGAAATTGTGGCTTATATACATAATGGAATACTACGTGGCAAAGAGAAAGAATGAAATATGGCCTTTTGTAGCAACGTGGATGGAACTGGAGAGTGTTAAGTGAAATAAGTCATACAGAGAAAGACAGATACCATATGTTTTCACTCTTATGTGGATCCTGATAAACTTACAGGGGAAGGAAAAAAAAAAGTTAGAGAGGGAGGGAGCGAAACCAAAAGAGACTCTTAAAAACTGAGAATAAACTGAGGGTTGATGGGGGTGGGAGGGAGGGGAGAGTGGGTGATGGGCATTGAGGAAGGCACCTGTTGGAATGAGCACTGGGTGTTGTATGGAAACCAATTTGACAATAAATTTCATATTAAAAATAAATAATAATAAATATTATATTCAAAAAAATATATATCTGCACTTCCATGTTCATTGTAGCATTATTCCCAATAGCTAAGATAGGGACACAAACTTAAGTGTTCACTGATGGACAAATAAAGAAATTGCCACATATATATGTGTGTATATATATGTATATATATATATACATAATAGAATATTATTAAGACTTAAATTATTAATACTAAATTATAGATATTATTAAGACTTAAAGAAAGAGAGATCCTGTTATTTGCAATATGGGTCCACTGTAAGACATTATGATAAGTGAAAAAGTCCAACACAGAAAGGAAAAAGTTGCATGATGTCACTTATATGTACAATCCAAAAGTTGAATACATAGAACTGGAGTAAAAGGGCAGTTACCAGAGGTGGGGAGGTGGGGGAAACAGGGAGACTTTGGGCAAAGGGTACAAAGTTGCACTTACGTTTAAAATTATAAATTATTAAAAATTTTAAAATAAAACCCAGAGAGATAAACACACACCTGTACAGATATAACTAGGGGAATCTGAATAATATCAGTAGATAATATCAATGTCAATATCCTTGTTGTGATATAATATAGTCTTGCAAAATGTTACTATTGGGGGAAATTGGGTGAAATGAGCATGAAATCTATTACTTCTTACAACTGCATGTGGATTACTGATTATCACAATAAATACTCCATTTTAAAAAGTGGATACTAAATGTCAAGGGGAAACTGATTTTGTTTATTTATCCTACTTATTGTGACTTTAGCCTTAGTCAAGTTGAATGAAAACTAAAGAAACTTGAGTGGGTTAGAGAATTACAGTGTTACCTTGCATTTTTTCTTACGAAGTTTTAAGGAGGGCTTTATTAACCAGTCAAAGAGTCCTCTCAGAAGAGCTTGATGATCTGGTTCTTGCAGAGGTCCTTTCAGGGAATTCAACCACGAGGATACAATTGGTTCCCATCCTAACTGTGAGGGTTCCAAATAAATCATGCCACAGCGGCTTACAGTGGCAGGCTAGAGAAAAAAGACAAGTTTTCTTTTTCCAATGTTGCTTTCATGCCAGGAGTACCTGGCAGTCATTAACTACTTCTTTGAATGACTTATAAGGCCTGTCATGATCTAGCACCTGTCTTCCTCTACAGCCTCCCAGACGTGTCATGGCTTCATATCTTTACATATCATGTTGTCATGATTTGGAATGCCCAGCCCCAACTAATCTCCCTAGAGAAGTGTTGCCCTTCAAAGCCAGATCAAATACTCAGACATTTTCCATGGTCCTCCTCTACCCATTTGCCTCTTGGGTACCCACCCCCTCCATATTCTTAGAGCACTTACATGTAGCAGTATAGTGGGATTATTTATTAGCATGCTTCTCATCCTTCCTAAATGAGCATAAGCTATATCTTATTCATCTTAGTATTTCTGGTGCCTAACTAGTCTTCTGACACATAATAAAAAATACTTATTGACCAAATGAACAAATAAACAATCTACTGTTATGTTAAAACATGAACTTACCGAGGCCTGGGAAAGGTCCATTGCTTCAAAGATGAGGCTCATTTGAGGGGACATCTGAATGATTTCTCCACTCATAAGGCAAAGCTAAAGGCAATTATATTTCAAACATTTATTTTTTAAAAAACTCAAACTTCTCAAATAAAAATATATTGTAGGTATAAGATAATGTATATCCTGTGATGTAAGTATTACATAAAAGCCAGAAAATTGTAAGCTAGATCTAGCTCGGTCAATTACTTACTAGGTAAGCAAATACGTAACATCTCTGACTCTCAGCCTCTTCATCTATAAACTCGGTTAATTTCTCTCCCATAGAGTTAGGCGGGGGGAGAACTACATGACACACTGCAAAAATCCTATACAAATCTCAGTCCTTGCTATTAATAAAATTACATCAGTCAGGCACCTGGGTAGCTTAGTCATTCAAACATCTGACTTTGGCTCAGATCATGATTTCACGGTTCTTGAGTGTGAGCTCCACAAGGGGGTCTCTGTTGTCAGAGCAAAGCCCCCTTTGGATCCTCTGTCCCCCTCTCTCTCTTCCCCTCCCCCAATCACACTCTCTCAAAACTAAATAAACATTTAAAAACATTACATGGGTTGCTGGAGGGGAGTTGGGTGGGAGGGATAGGCTAAATGGGTGATGGGCCTTAAGGAGGGCACTCATTGGAATGAGCACTTGGTGTAATATGTAAGTGATGAATCACTGGGTTCTACTCCTGAAACCAATAGTATGCTATATATTAACTAACATGAATTTAAATATATATACTTTTAATCTTTTTTAATGTTTGTTTATTTAGAAGAGCGAGACAGAGCATGAGCAGGGGAGGGGCAGAGAGAGAGGGAGATACAGAATCCAAAGCAGGCTCTAGGCTCTGAGCTGTCAGCACAGAGCCCAATGCGAGGCTTAAACCTATGAACTGCAAGATCATGACCTGAGCCGAAGTCGGATGCTTAACCAACTGAGCCACCCAGCCTCCCCTAAATAAATAATTTTTTAAAAATTACATGAAATACTCCTGACTTTATAAAGTTGTCAAAAGGTCTCTGTTAATAAAAAGAGAAAAATTGAAAATAAAGAATAATATGGACACTAATATACCCATCTCCTGTACTTAACCAACATTAAGATTTCCCACATTTGCTTCCTTTTATAAAGAAGTATTTTTAAGAGGCACCTGGCTGCCTCAGTTTGTAGAGCATGCGACTCTTGACCTTGGGGTTGTGAGTTCAAGCCTCATGTTGGGTGCAGAAATTACTTTAAAAAAAAAAGGGGGGGGCACCTGGGTGGCTCAGTCGGTTGAGCATCCGACTTCGGCTTAGGTAATAATGTCATAGTTCATGAGTTCAAGCCCCGCGTCGGGCTCTGTGCTGACATCTCAGAACCTGGAGCCTGGTTCGGATTCTGTGTCTCCCTCTCTCTGCCCCTTCCCCACTCATGCTCTGTCTCTGTCTCTCAAAGATGAATAAACGTTTAAAAAAAATTTTTAAAAAGGATACTGAGGAATAAAACAGTCTTTTAAAGAGCATTATGCCCACCACGGCATTTCACATCTAAATATGTCAATATGCAGCTCTAAAAAATAAAGAGTTTTCAGGGCACCTGGTGTCTCAGTCGGTTAAATGTCCAACTCTTGGTTTCTGCTCAGGTCATGATCTCATGGTTTGTGAGATAGAGCCATGCATCAGACTCTCCACCAACAGTGCAGAGCACTTGTTTGGGATTCTCTCTCTCCCTCTCTCTCTCTGCCCCTCCCCCACTCGCTTTGTCTCTCTCTCTCCAAATAAATAAATAAACTTAAAAAAAATAAACTGTTTTCTATATTACCTCAGTAACATTATCACACCTAACAAAATTACCAGTAAGTCCTTAATATGATCTAATACTCAGCCAGTACTCAAATTTCCTCAATGACAACAGGAAAATCTTTTCAACTGATTTACTCAAACCAAAATTCAATCAAGGACCATGCACTGCATTTAATATGCGGATATAGATCACTTTTAATCTAAAACATTCCTCTTTGAGAGAGAGGCAAACCAAGAAACAGACTCTTAACTATAGAGGACAAACAGAGGGTAACCAGAGCGGAAGTGGGTGGGAGGGATGGATGAAATAGGTGATGGGGATTAAGAAGTCCACTTATGATGAGCACCTGGTGAGGTATGGAAGTGCTGAATCACTATATTGTACACCTGAAACTAATATTACACTGTATGCTAACTAGAATTTAAATAAAAACTTAAAAAATAAAATAAAATGTTCCTCTTCAATCAAATATGTAAAAAATCTCAATTTGTCAACTGCTTCCTTTCTGCCCAATTCCTTTCTTGTTCATTATTATTAAAGCCATCTCATCTTCTCAATTTCCTTGGCATCTACCTTTGGAATTATCATTAACTTTTAATAATTTTAATAATATTAATTGTTGATATCCCAATTTCATTTCTACATTGTTTTTTTTTTCAATTCTTCCTCTTCATTTATTTTTCTGGGTTTCTTCTCTACAACCATCACTCTAGTCCCAGTTTTGCCCCTATCTAGTTAAATGTCGACAATGTGGCATTTAGCATTCCTGGACCTCTGTAAAATAAATGGATGGCTAGAGCTGGATTGTCTGATAAGCTAGCCCAGTATTCATATGTGCCTATTTATACTTTTTTACTAATTAAATCTAATTTAACTAATTAAATAACTTCATCTTAAGTAGTTAAAGTTAAATAAGATTTAAAGTCAGTTCTTCAACTGCACTAGCCAAATTTCAAATGCTCAATAACCACATTTGACTAGTATCTACCTTCCTGGACAATGCAGACATTTCCATTATTGCAGAAAGTTGTTTTGGACAGTGCTGGCCTATAAAACTTTTAATTTCCTACCAGATTATTTCAGCAAACATCCTATTTACTTCATATTTGGGAGATGGAGTCAGCTTTTTCCTCACTCCCCCATAGTGTTTCCTAAATACTCTACCCCACCCTTTCCACCTTCTGCTCCTTTGACAACCGATGCTCCCTGCTGTCACTCACCAGCACCTCAGCATTCTCATCATTAGCTAAAGCCTTTGATACATGGCTCAATTTTTTTCACTCTGGCCTGATCCACTGTTTGTGAGGGGGGAGCATCTCAATATGGCAGCCCCTCAGATCTCTGACTACCCTATCTTCACTTAGGTTTTTCCTACTGCACTCCAGCCATCCAGTTTATACACCTGGGACCTTCTCTCCTGGAACACTACACAATTCTGAAATACTAAATTCAAGCTTCCCAGTCTCTGCCTCCAGTCTCTGATGCATCCAGTGCTCTCACTCATTGAGTACTCATCTACCCAATCATCTACTCCACTTACTCTCCTGCTGTTTTCACTTCTGTCATTGTTAAGCAGCTTCCTTCCATGGCCTAGCTCTTCTAGAACTCTCATACCAGTATCTTCAAAGTCTTTCTGTACTTCCAGTCCAGCAGCATAATCTACACTCACATCCAAGCTGCTTAGACTGGTAGGGAAAATCTCACAAAGGCAGACCTTGGCACTACTACTACTACTAGTCCTCAGACAGGCTTCTGTGCTTTCCTAGCAATTATCTTTCCCATTTTCCATAATGGCTAATTTAAATCTTCCTCCTTTTCTCCTCCAGTGTACAAAGAACTAGGGTCTACCACTTCACAAAGAAAAGATAAATCATCAAAAGGATTTGCTTTCAGATTTCCACTATCAAATTCATACATCCACCTATATCTATACCTATCCTTCTCCTACTTTCCTCTCATCCAATATGAGACAATCCTCCCACCTGGCTCTGAATTCGACTTTGATTAGCCCCTCTCCTCTTCTGAATCATTATTACTCCTTAGCTCAATCAATGTAACTGAAAGAAGGAATTTGAATAAATGACCAACCACCTACAAAAATGTGCTGGTGTATTTGAATGCTAATTAAATTAATTTGCTTACTTAGTAGTGTGGTTATTTCATGTAAGTATGAAAATAAGTTGTGATATATGCAGTGGAATACCAATACAGATATAAAAAGAATAAATAAGTAAAATGGAAGTGCAACACCATGAATATCACAGATGCCACATTGACCACAAGAAGGAAAATACTCAGGAGTATGATTCCATATACATGAAGTTCAAGAACCAGCAAAACTAATTTATCACAGTAGAAGAAAGAATAGCAATTGCCCCAGTGGGGAGGGTATACTGATTCAGAAGGAATCAGTGAGTGTAGCTTGTAGAGTGAAAGAAATTTTATGCATCTTTATTTAAATGATGGTTATGTGAATGCACAAGTTTTAAAAAAAAGCACAGAATCTAAACTTAAAATTAGTCACATTTTATAATTTACATATGGTCTCTCATAGAAGACTTCTATTTTCTGGTTCTTTTGTATATTTCACAGCTTCTTAGGTAATGCAACACATACAAGTACTGAAGCATTGAATGTTTTCTTTTTTTTTAAATGTTTATTTATTTTTAAGAGAGAGAGAGCACGTGCGCAAGGGAGAGGGGGAGAGAGAGAGAGAGAGAGGAGAAAGAAAATCTGAAGCAGGTTCCAGGCTCTAGATGTCAGCACAGAGAGCCTGATGCAGGGCTTGAACCAATGAACTGCGAGATCATGACCTGAGCTGAAGTGGGAAGCTTAACTGACTGAGCCACCCAGGTGCCCCGCATTCAATGTTTTCAAAATGGAATAAGGCCCTTTTATTTTCTCCTAAAATATTAAAGTTCTATAAGAAACCATAAGACAGGAGTCACTTAACAACCTAACACCTACTACAATACCACACCTTCCTGTTAACACAATGGTTTTAATATACTTTTATTCTATAAAAAAAAAGTAAGCAGAGAATTTATTATAGCATAGTTTTCATTTAAAAGATAATCTATAAACTTACTACACTTGCTGCACCCTTTGCTTTAAATATATAGTCCTAGTCAATTAGTTGTTGAACACATAACATTGCTTAAGCATATTTACATGTATTTTGTTTTATAACTGGCAAAAAAAATCATTTTACGTTAAATCTACCATTTTAACCCTTCTTAAGTTTACAGCTCAGTAGTGTTTGGTATATTCATATTGTGTATCAGTTTTGCTTTTAATCAGGAGGATTTACCTTTTTATTATCATCCAATACTGTGTTCATGCTCTCTATCCACAAAGTGTCAATGGGACCATCGAATACAACCCATTTCCGGTCAGGTGTTTCTGATAAGGCAAATTCTCTAAAAGTGTTGGCCACAATACCATCAGTCCACTGGGGAAGAAAAAGAGAGTTGGGAAGCTTTCTTTATAAGACTATAAAGTGATCATGTAAAAACATTTCAAATTTCGTGGTTTAAAGCACACTGTCAATAAGAGAATATTTATACTGTAGATTACCTCATGAGACACTGGGTCAAACTGTCCAAAAAGTTGACCCATAGTAATGGATTTGGGGTTTACAGTCCTATAAATAACCTTTTCTTCCTCTCCATAGCCACGTTCATTCATAAGAGTTAGAGTATCAGCCAGCATATGCAGAACTTTTGTCTTAGCAGCAAAAGGCTCTCCTACCAACATAAAACTACAAAGGAAAAGAATTATACAATATGATTCTAAAAAAATAATGGTAAATTATTTTCCTGTTTTACTGGTATTTATAATTTTTGAAATTCTATTAATTTTTCTCAGACACAAGAATACATTTAACTTCTGAACTGGTTGATTTCTAAGATTCTCTTCATTAATACCACTACCTACAAAAGAGAATAAAAAAATGTCCAAATGAAAATGAAAACTTAATTATACACTCTTAAAATTAAAAAAATAAAATAAAATAAAGACTTTGGGCCTCCCAAGAAGAGAAATGGGAAAGATTGCCCTTCCTGAAGTCTTTACTTACTATGGTAATTACTTTTTGCTCTTTGCCAAATACTTCTGAATCTCCTCTCTCCCAGCACATAGTAGGATTCCTCGCCCTCTTGTTGAAATACTAGGTGACTAATGAGTACCAAGTGGAAACACGGGTGTTACTTCCTAGCAGGAAGGGTATAGATCATTGCCTGCAACGGAGCCTACAGAGCTCTCTTCTTACAGGGCTTTTCCCTCTAGCACAGCTGTGACCATCATGTTGAGATGGTGGATGCTCCAATAGCCTGGGACCCTGAGTAATTATGATGAGCAGATACTTCCTGTTAACCCGGGGTGGACACAGCATGAATGGGAAATAAACCTTTGTTTGTTTGTTTGTTTGTTTAAGTCACTAAGATTTGGGTTAGTGACTGATCGTTTCTAAAGAATAATCTAGCCCATCCTTACTGGAGAGAAATTAGTTCCCAGAAGGGGGTAAAGTATTCTTAAGACTTAAATATGTGGTAATGACTTAGAGGCCAGGTTGTTGGTGGCAAATTAACCATTATTACAGGCTAAAAAAAGATTGGCAATTAATGTTAGGCAATGATGCAACATTTGGCAAATTTGTTCATTGAGATAACTTGGAAAACAGATAATATACATAATGAAATTGTCATTTTAGGAAAAAGGGTAGTAAACAGATGATTATTAATATATGATGGCAGCTGATGGCTGCATTTAACAAAGAACTACAGGAGAGAAATGAGCCCAGAAAAAAAAATAGCCAGTTTGAAAGTTGGAATGAAAGAACAGAGGGAGTCCAGAAATTCAGGAACCTATAAGCAACTTATTCTTATTCCCAACTGGTAAATAAAGATAATTTGAGACAGCCTTTGAACAACAAAAATCTACTCAGCCTGGGAACAAGGATCACATTAAGGGTAGGGCCATTGTATCACTTTATTAAAATCTATGAAAGATTAATATAGTTCCCAGTAATCATTTCACGAGGATAAAATAATTCAGGAAAAATAGATTAAGTTTGTGGCCTTCCCAATTAAGCCTGATCAATTCAACGATACTGCAAGGAAATTTATAAAGGTATGACTTAGTAAGGACTGTAGTTGTAGCTACTGGCACAGAGAGCTGCCTGGAATCAAATAAGTTTACCAAGTTTTTGAGGGAGTTTACTGACAAACCATGAGTCTAGACTAAAACATGTGAATGTTCAAGACTTAAAAATGATCCTCACGTATTAGATGCATAAGGGTTGATTGTATTAGTTCCTGTATTTTTTTTTTTTTAGTTTTTCAATTCCATCTATTTTTGTCTACATTTGAAAATTTACACAATGTGAAGCTGTTTAATTTTTTTTATCCTGCCTTTAAAAAAAATCATAACTTTTGAGACCTCAACTTTCGATAGGCAGGAAGCAGGCTAAAAACATTTCTCAGCTCCCAAAGACATATTCTCTATTGTCTACTTTACATGTGACTTTACAGGGAAAAAAATGAAGATGGAAAGCTCTCTCAAGAAAGTTGAACAAAGGTCCACAGAGAACAATTAACAGGAAAGACCCTTCCAGGGAGCAAAACCATGCAAAAGTAGATCCAGGTTTTAGGGGATCTAAAGTTTATACAGTTAGTGGAGTGGGCTCTCCAAGGAAAAAATTATATATGTAACTACTGATGCAAAATGTCCACAGCCACTTTAATGACACCCTATATAATAAAGCATGTATATCAAATGATTATGACTCCTTGGAAAGCCCTCTACAAGTGAAAGAACCTGAGGTTTAAATGATCAGTTTCGTAGTCAATGTATCTCTGGAACTGGGGCTCCTCACATGCCCAGCTGGGTTTCAGGACTGCTACCCACAATTGCTGAACTGTCTCCAGTTCTTCAACTTCTGGCTGGTAGTGTTTGCTCCAATAACCTGTTCTGGGAAGCCCACTATTATAATGAAGACTGGTGTGTGGAGGGCAGATAACTTGTCTTTCTACTTTGTAGGTCTTTGGATCATGAGGAACAACTTCCAAATCTAATATAGAAACCATCATGCATCACCTAGACAGCCTGAACTTTGAGTATGGTTCATTGACTAGAACTTTTAAATTGTATTCCTGGGAAGGGAAGAGTGTGTTTTATGTGCACGAAGGAGAGTAAATAACACATTTGATGACCAAAAGGGCAAATTGTGGTGGTCATTAGTGCTACATCACTGAATGAGGACGCCTTACCAATCAATCCATGTTGGATGGGCAGCATGAGACGGAAATAAACCTTTGTTTTTAAGGGATGGGAAATGGAGGATGGGGCTCTTTGTCTCTTAGCCTACCTGAGTAGCTGAATCTTATAGTTAACAAATTGTAGTTGTTTTAATAGTTTAATTTGAAAACAGCATCTAACCATGGCAGACAATGATAATCTATAATCTTACCCATGTCTAACAATCATCATTTCATATGTCTGAATCATTTTTTCAAGAAAAAATTTAACTGGCTGAAGATTATGTACTTTGCAGGCTTCATGAGCACATTCCAAAAATTCCTAAAGTAAAAGAAAAATGGAATGAATTCTTATAAAATGGTATTACAAATGATATCCATGTCTTATAAATGTAGACTTTTCATTTTAAAATAAAAAATTGTATCTTTTTATATTGATAAATTATTTCTTAAAGTTTTATTTTTAAAGCTGAATGTTTTAATTAAAAGGAAGAACAAATAGAATTAAATTACTTTAAAAATATTATTATTCCCTATTATAAATTAATGATCATAGCACCATAGCATTGGGTGCAGGCTGCATGGAAACAACTCCTTTTATTTTTATTTTTTAAAACTTTTAATGTTCATTTATTTTTGAGAGAGACAGAGCATGAGCAGGGGAAGGGAAGAGAGAGAGGGAGACACAGAATCTGAAGCAGGCTCCAGGTTCCAAGCTGTCAGCACAGAGTGCGTTGTGGGGCTCAAACTTGCAGACTGCAAGATCATGACCTGAGCCAAAGTCAGACGCTCAACCTACTGAGCCACCCAGGAGCCCTAGAAACAACTCTTTTTAATAGGGTTTTCGAGAATTTCACCTTTGGTTAGGATACAGAAGGACATGCCAAACAATCCTTCACACTATCGTAACTAGAAATAAACAGAGTTTAAAAAAATCAAAAAATTTTAAAAATACAGGAGTGCTTTGGATACAAATATGTCTAATGGAACTAAAGTTCAGAAAAGGATAAGCCTTTCTAGGTGAGCACAAATAAACAGCTAATTCAGCCTGGGGGAGGATTTTCTAGGTATGAACAGAGGTGGCCATATCTCAAAATGCTGCTAGAGGGAGGGCCCTGTAATACAGTAGGACAATTCTCACTCTAAAGACTTTTGAGGGGTGCCTGGGTGGCTCAGTCGGTTAAGCGTCTGACGTCAGCTCGGGTCACTGATCTCACGGTTTGTGAGTTTGAGCCCCATATAGGGCTCTGTGCTGACAGCTCGGAGCCTGGAGCCTGCTTCAGATTCTGTGTGTCCCTTTCTCTCTGCTCCTCCCCTGCTCACGTTCTGTCTCTCTCTCCTACAAAAATAAATAAACATTCAAAAAAAATTTATAGACTTTTGAAACTAGAGGTAAACTAAAGCTTGATAATGCTGCAATAAAACTGTGGCTTGGGTCAATTCTCAACTGAATTGATCACCACTCACTCTAGCTATCTAACAAAGGATAAACATAGTTTTTCTACAAAACACCATACCGCTTTAGTCTCTACAATTATTTTATACATAGCTTTTAACATAAAATCAAACTTTACAAGTCATGAGAGAGAATAGCTGAAGATCAAGAGGAAAAAAATAGAAAATAAACTCCCAGATGACCCAGATGTCATAATTAGTAGACAAGAACATTAAAATAATGTCCTCTCTCCTTGCTCCTCCCCTGCTGGTGTGTGTGCATGCTCTCTCAAAAATAAATAAACTGTAAAAAAAAAAATAAAGAATAAAGTTTTTATATTGTTTCTGAAATGGTAAAATACAAACCTAAGGTAAACTGTAATAATTCAAGGATGTATATTATATCCTGTGGAGTAACCACTGAAGTAAAACTAAAAATTCAACAGAGAAGAATAATGGAGAAATAGACATTATCTGAAACCCAAAAGAAGTCAGTAAAGGAAAAATAAAGGAATATTATACATATTAAAAAGCAGTATGACATAGTTTCGAGTTTTTTTGTTTTTGTTTTTCCCTTTGGCCCTGGGCCCCTTGGCTCATCTGTAGGTGCACTGAGCCACTTGGCCACACACCTCCCAGCACTGACTCTTAGTAGTATTTTTCAAGCTGAAAGTTGTAGGTCCATGGATTTGTTGCTATATTCATAGAAGTACAGGAATTTTCCATGACAATGTTACAATTTTTGTATTTTTATTCTGATTTTTAAAAATAATATTAGCATACCCTGAATCATCTTGTTTATTACCCGTAGTATAATATAACAATATATATGGTCTTTATTCCCAGTTCCTGGCACAGAGCTCCTATAACCCTGAAAATTTCATGAGTGATAGGAGTGTCTTCGTTATTCTTAATGAGCCCTTGTCAATCACATCCAAGTTTATGCTGATGAAGTGACTTAGAGTGGGGACCTGAGATAGCCTCGGGATGGGACTGGTGGCAAGAAAGACCCAGTGATTATAGGGTTGGAACTTTCAGCCTTTGGTGAAGGCATTGGGTGGTGGGGAGGGAGGGACAGGGTGGAAGATTGAGCTCTGTAAAAACTCTGACACAATGAGATTCAGAGAGCTTCTGGTTTGGTGGCACATCAAAATGCAGGGAGAATGACATACCTTGAAGCATGCTGCCACCCACTATATCACCGTATCTATACATCTCTTCCATTTGGTCCTTCCTGAGTTGTATCCTTTATATCTTTTTTTTTTTTTTAAGAGAGAAAGAGAGTACTAGACTGGGGAAGAAGAGCAGAGAGAGAGACAGAGAGACAGAGAGAGAGAGAGAGAGAATCTTAAGCAGGCTCCCCCCTGCTCAGAGCAGAGCTCGATGCAGGCACGACCCTGGGATCATTATATGATAGGAAAAGATAGGGTAAAATAGGCAGAGAGAGAAAGGTTATGACCTGGGGTCCCTGGATGGGTAAAACATATTTTTAATTTTTTTAACATTTATTTATTTTTAAGAGACAGAGCAGAAGGGGGAGAGGGGCAGAGAGAGGGGGAGACACAGAATCTGAAGCAGGCTCCAGGCTCTGAGCTGTCAGCACAGAGCTCAACACAGGGCTCAAGCCCACGAACTGTGAGATCATGACCTGAGCTGAAGCCAGAAGCCCAACCAATGAGCCACCCAGGCGTCCCAAAAACACATTATTTTAAAACAATGCTGGGAACGTCTGACCATGAGCAAACTCCTTCAGGGGTAAGGTTCTAGGGTTCCTCTTACGAATTTAACGAGAGCACCTACTACCCCTCACATGTTTCCCTCAGGAATGTGACAAAAGAACTAACTAAAAGTTAGTAGCAGACTATAAAACGTAAGGCCCATAAGGAACTGGTTTGGCCATAGATCATCCCTCATACAATGGAAACCAACCATTGAAAAGGAATGACTAGACATTTAGAGTTACCTAGCTAATAAGGGTAAGACCTAAGAAGGGACAAGGGGGAAGATAAGGAGCTGACCAAAACCCTATAAAACTAAGTCCCTTGCCTACAGTCCACAAGCTTTCACTTTCAAATGCCCCCTCTCTGTAATGAGAGCTTTCATACTATTCTTACTTTCTGATCTTATACTCCAATAAACTTTTGCCTGCTGCTCATTTTATTCTGTGTCCACCTCTTAATTCTTTGAAGCAGCGAGACAATGAATCCGGGGTACTGAGGTGAAAATTCCTGCAACAAAGACCTGAGTTGAAAATCAAGAGTCAGACCCTTAACCAACTGAGCCATTCAGGCACCCCTCCCCACTTTTTAAAGTAGCTTCCGCACCCAACACGGGGCTTGGACTCACAATCCTGAGACCAAGACTCACATGGTTAACTGCCTGAGCCAACCAGGCACCCCCCCTGAGTTGTATCCTTTATAATAAACCAGTAAACATTAATAATAAACTGTGTTCCTGAGTTCTGAGAGCTGTTCTAACAAATTATCAAAGCTGGGTGGGGAGGTTGTGGAAAGTCCAGCCAGTCAGCAGTACAGGTGACCAGAGACTCAAGACTGTCTGAAGTGAGGGGAAGTCTTGTAGGACAGAGCCCTTAATCTGTGGAGTCTGACCAGGTAGCTAGTGTCAGAATTGAACTGTTGATCAACCAGTTGGTGTCCAGAGAAAGAGAATTGGTTTTTGGCTTTGGAAAACACCCTAGAATCACATTAATCTGATATTGCCATAGAATGTAGATTAGTATTTGAGTTTGAATGTTTAAAATAAAAAGGCTAAAAGAGTAAATGATGCCTTTAAACCAAGTGACGCCTTAATGATATAATAGCTCAAGCAAATTGAAACTTTTATAGTAATATCAATAGGAAGAGGGGGTGGAAGAATTGAATCATCAAATGGTAAAAGGTAGTTTATATATGCTGAACTCAAAAAGTCTTCACTATACATTTTATCATTTAAATTGCCATAAAGTGACATTTAATTTCAGCCACACATCCTCTATCTCATTAAGATTGTTTTGTTTGTAATTTTAAATTTTATTTTGATTTTGGCACAAAAATAGACATATAGATCAATGGAACAAAATAGAAAACCCCAAAGTAAACCCATAATTATATAGGCAATTAACGTCCTTCAACAAAGGAGGCAAAGATATGCAATAGGAAAACGTATCTTCAACAAATGGTGCTGGGAAAACTGGACAGCTACCTGCAAAAGAATGAAACCGTGCCACTTTCTTACACCACACCCAAAAATAAACTCAAAATGAATTAAAGACCTAAATGTGAGGCCTGAAACATAAAAATCCCAGAGGAGAGCACAGGCAGTAATGTCTCACATCAGCCAAAGTGACTTTTTCTAGATATGTCTGAGGCAAGGGCAATAAAAGCAAAAATAAACTATTGGGAAATCTTCAAAATAAAAAGCACAACAGAGGAAACAATCAACAAAACCAAAAGGCAACCTACTGAATGGGAGGAGATATTTGCAAATGACATATTTGATAAAGGATTAGTATCCAAAATATATAAAGCAACTACAAAACTCAACACCCAAAACACAAATAATCCAGTGAAGAAATGGGCAGAAGACATGAATAGACATTTCTCCAAAGAAGACATCCAGATGGCCAACAGACACATGAAAAGATGCTCAACATCACTCATCAGGGAAATACAAATCAAAACTACAGTGAGATATCACCTCAGACCTGTTGGAATGACTAAAATCAAAAACAGAAGAAACAAGAAGTATTGGTGAAGATGTGGAGAAAAGGAACCGTGTTGTACTGTTGGTGGGAATGCAAACTGGTGCAGCCGCTCTGGAAAACACTATGGAGTTTCCTCAAAAAGTTAAAAATTGAGTTACCCTATAATCTAGCAATTGCACTTTGGGGTATTTACTCAAAGAATACAAAAACATTAACTCAAAGGGATATATGCACCCCTATTTTTATTGCAGTATTAATGACAGCCAAATTATGGAAGCAGCCCAAATGTCCACAGATAGAGGAATGGATAAAGGTGTGGTATATACACACAATGCAATATTATTCAGCCATAAAAAGGAATGAAATCTTGCCATTTGCAACAACATGGATGGAGCTAGAGAGTATAATGCTAAGTGAAATAAATCAGTCAAAGAAAGCCAAATAATACCTTATGATTGTACTCATATGTGGAATTTAAGAAATAAATGAACAAGGGCAAAAAGAGAGAAAGAGAGAGAAAAAACAAACAAGAAACAGACTCTAGAGAACAAACGAAAAGTTACCAGAGGGGAGGTGGGTGAAATAGGTGATGGGGGTTAAAGAGTACGCTTATCATGATGGGCACTGAGTGATATGTAGAACTGTTGAATCACTATATTGTACACTAATATTATACTATAAGCTAACCATTTTGGAATTAAAAAACTTAATTAAAAATTTGTATCTTGACTTTCCATAATAATAGCTATTAAATAGCAGACACTTCTTATGTGTATACATATGTATATATATGCACATTATAATGTCTATAATTTAGAAGAAATTGGAAATACACATGGTTTGTTTCCTTTAATTTTTTTTTTTAACATTTACTTATTTTTGAGAGACAGAGAGAAGCAGAGCATGAGCAGGGGAGGGGGAGAGAGAGAGAGACACACAGAATCCGAAGGAGGCTCCAGGCTCTGAGCTGTTTGTTAGCACAGAGCCCGACGTGGGGCCCAAACTCACAAACCGCAAGACCATGACTTGAGCCAAAGTCAGACCAACCCACTGAGCTCAACCCACTGAGCCACCCAGAAGCCCCTACTTTAAAAATAAAAAAAGTCAGAGGGCAACTGACTGTCTCAGTCAGTGGAGCATGCAACTCTTGATCTCAGGGTTGTGAGTGTGAGCCCCATGTGGCAGGTAGACATTACTTAAAAATAAAATCTTAAAAAAAAAAAAGTCAGCCTATTACTTAAATTTGAAAAATCCTTATGTTAAATACAGGATGTTTTGCCACTTGCAATTTCCCATCTTTTCTACCTGCCAAAGTACACAATAGCATTATAGTATACATTGTAGACTTATTATAAATCACAAGATAGGAAATCAAAGAGTACTCCTTCTCTTAGAAAGAACATTATCTTTGATCTGAATCTTGTTGACATTGGTATCATACAACAGAAGACACTAAATTTTATTCATTCTCATTGATGAAAGTGGCCGAAGTAGGGGTTTATCCTCCAAATAGAATAATTCCACTTATTTGAAACTTTGGAAATGACTGAGTGATCAGATAAATTTATTTGCAAAATAAGTCATTCTCACAGGTTTACTTACATGATAGTCAGCTTCAGGAAGTTTAATACCAGGAAACAGATCACTAGTTATTCCATTAAATAAGGGGACATCATGTGATAGAAACTTCGGTTCATTTACATCCTTAATTGATCGAAGAAGCTAAAATCATCCAAATAGTGCAATAGAAGTTAATTGTCCTTATTCCTCACCCTCCCCACCACCAAAAGTCAAAGTTCCTTTCACATTCATCTATGGAATCCCCCTACTAAAACACCAACTTTATATTCATATAAAGTATAATGAATAACATAACCCCAAACTATTATTTCAACCTCACATAAAAAGGCTCAAAGCAGGGGCGCCTGGGTAGCTCAGTCGGTTAAGTGTCCGACTTTGGCTCAGGTCATGATCTCACAGTCCATGAGTTCGAGCCCGCGTCGGGCTCTGTGCTGACAGCTCAGAGCCTGGAGCCTGTTTCACATTCTGTGTCTCCCTCTCTCTCTGACCCTCCCCCGTTCATGCTCTGTCTCTCTCTGTCTCAAAAATAAATAAATATTTTTTTTTAATTTAAAAAAAAAAGCTCAAAGCAACAACTTTCTTATTTGCCTATTTATAGCTCCAGATCAACCTTCCTAAAATCAAAACAAAACAAAACAAAACAAAAAAAGATCTTCTACTGAAGCTTTCACGGTGTATATATTTAATACTTACAAGTATATCTTCATTTTCATTTGGAAATTTTAGTTTAAGGTTTCCAGCAGCCACTAAAACCGCTTTTACTGCTCGCATTCCATAGTCGTAATGAAACTGTGAGGAGAGCTGCTCTGAGCAAAGCCTGTAGGTCATCACGATCTTCACGGACAGAGGTTTTGCATTCAAAAATCCATAGGAGTAGAGGGAGATTTCTGCTATGAGGGCATAGTTTGGAACCATCATAGCCACTGTTCTAAAAAGAACCTGAAGTATATAATGAACGAAATATATTATTTTTTAAAGGAAACCATTTTTTTTAAAAGATGAGCACAAGCACCCCAATAGAATGCAGTGATATTCATGTTTATTCCCCCAATGCAACAAGATTTCACTATCTCTGTGGTTTTCTTTTCCTCAGTAGTGTTCTAATGGTTTCACATACTTTAATATGTGTTAGACACCCAAAAAATGTTTTTAGAGGTTTACCTTACAGCTATTGTAAGAGGCAAAGGGGAGATTTACAAATACATGTGGGAAAATCACACCATTTTGAGTGGATTATGCTGTTATTTTTGATTAACAAATTTATATTCTTATAAAATATTACCTTAAGATTGTCTGGCAATTCAGAACGTCCTGCATAGCCAGGATTCATCGTGATAGCTACAAAACAGTTTGGATTGAGCTTAAGTTCTGTCCCTTCAAAAATAAACACATCCAGTTTCTGTTGAATGGCTCTCTGAATGCAAAGGATCTGTTGAGCTACCACTGACAACACTTCCAACTCAATTCGATTAAATTCATCAAAGCAAGCCCAAGCACCAGAAGAAGCCAATCCTTTAAAAAACTAAGGACAAGAAAAAAGGAGATGAGTTTTCATATGACGGGGCATCATCTGTTAAACAAATATTTAATCTTTTAAGTCAAAACTGAAAATGAAGACTAATGATCCCTTCAGATAAAAAGAACGTCTTATAGAGGGCAGAGGGGTTTGTGGGAGGGGCGATGGGCTAAATGGGTAAGGGACTTTAAGGAAGACACTTGGGATGAGCACTGGGTGTTATACATAGAGGATGAATCACTGGAATCTACTCCTGAATTCATTGTTGTGCTATATGGTAACTTGGATGTAAATTTAAAAATTAATTAACTAATTAATTTTTAAAATTTACTGGTCACAATTTTTATTTTTCTAAAAATAAATAAATAAATAAATAAAACCCTTAAAAAAAAAAAAGAATGTGTTTACCTCTATAACTGAAGTTCAAGCAATGCATAAACCATATTCACATAATGTTTAAATGTTCAGTTTATCCAGTTGGACATAGCTATAGATTTGTAACATTTAATATGAAACTTTACCTTTCCCATGGCTAGATAATCTAGCCCATCTGAACAGTTGAACACCACACATTGGACAGCAAGAGCTTTAGCCAAGTCCTTGGTAGTTTCAGTTTTTCCTGTGCCTGCTGGCCCCTCTGGAGCTCCTCCAAGGTTTAAATAGAAGGCACCTATCTGAAAAGAAACATACATTGTGAAAGAAATCCTTGCATAACTGGACAAAAAAAAATAACTATATAATAGACGATTGCTTAGAAAATGGATTGAGTCTTATTTGTGTAGCCTCAAAGAGGCACTAATACAATCATACTGTTCAGTTAATTTTTACTATGCAATTTTTCAGCTGCATAAGGAAAAAGCAGTTCCAGAAAAAGTAAAAATGTATCAAAATCTCCTTGTATTATAGTATGCCATGGGTATCCCATTTGCCTTTAAAAACAAAAAGAATCTAGCCTTGAGGTATTAACATTTGGTCAGAAAGGTTTAACTAGAGATTGTTGTGGAGATCATTAATAACAATCTCCATGGCTAGCTGCCAAAAGTCAACACCTGAAAATGAGTGTTGTAAATGGGAGCCCATCAATTGGAAGAGACACAATACCTGTCATATAACTTTGTCTATAATTCACCCTGGCTATGGCATTTCACTCTTGGTAAGTTCTCCACTTTCTCCATTCCTACAACACTGTTTTGTACTTCTCTTACCAGTAGGATCACTGTCTACCTTGCCTTACATTAATTTTGTACGTTGTTTTTTTTCTCCCAATTAGTCTTTAAGCCCCTTAAGAACAATATCAGCAGTAACTGAATTCTTCTTGAATTCTTCCCCAAAAGGACTACAACAATGGTTGGAAATTTTTAGAAGCATATAAATTATAGTCAACTCCAACTATGGGGTTTATTTCAAGAAAACTAGTATAAGAGTTTGTAAAATTTAACTCCTTTAAAAAAAAATAGGGTTAAAGGACTAAAGCTGTACATATGAGGAGGTAAGGGATATGTGGGAACTCTCTGTACTTTCTTTTGCTGTACTAATTTTGCTATGAAACTGAAACTTCTCTAAAAAGAAAGATCTGTTAAAAAACAATTTAAGGGGCTCCTGGGTGTCTCGGTTGGTTAAGCATCTGACTTTGGCTCAGGTCATGATCTCACAGTCCATAAGTTCAAGCCTGACATCGGGCTCTGTGCTGATAGCTCACAGCCTGGAGCCTGCTTCAGATTCTGTTTCCCTCTCTCTCTGCCCCTCCCCGGCTTGCACTCTCTCTCTCTCTCAAAAATAAACATTTTTTAAAAATTAATAATTTAATAATAAAATAAAAATAAAATTTTTGATTAAATAAAGGCTATATCAATATTTTACCCACCTTAAGTTTGTAATAAATGCTATACCATTAACGTCCATTAACTTGATTGCTGGAAACCTCAGGTTTTTCCTTCATTATTTCAAGAAAATGCTTACAAATTTTTCAATGTCTAATGTTATATACAAATTTAATGGGATTCTGATCTTACAACTGGAAGCTGTGAGCTTCCACAAATATTCACAGCTTCTGATTTCACCAAGGTCCCGCATAGGACACAGAAGATTGAGATTCATTTACACAACAAATATTTAGGGATTGACCATGTACTTGTTCACTACTAGAGTAGAAACCAAGACAGACATGGTCCCTGCCCTCAAGCAGCTTTCCAAGAAAATAGGTGGTTTGGTGGAATATTGTATCATAGCTGCATTGGCAGCCTTTACCAGCCATTGTCTCTATCTTTCAATTGCTGAATCAGCTACAAATAGCTCACAACTGTCCTTTTCTCCTGAAAATTGCCCTTGACTAATAGGAGCTACCTTATCAGCAAATACCTGAAAGCTTCCTCACCTGAGAGCTTTACCTTTCAAAGTAAACCTGTCAGTTTACCAGCAAAAAAAAAAAAAAAAAATGGGTTTACATGGAAACAGCAGACAATTGCAATTCTCGACACACAAACTGCTGCAAAACCATAGGCAACCCTAGGAAACAGAGGAGAGGAATGCTCTTTTATAGAGGAAAGGGGGGCTTTGGGAGGGGCCACTATAAACAAGAAGTCCATTGGAGGAAACTGGGAGTTCCAAGTGTAGTGGCTTTTCATTGGCTGAGTTGTGACAGTTTCTCAATGGCTGGGATCTTGCCAGACAAGAACAAAATCCTTATTCCTGCTGGGGTAATCAAGTACATGTTTCTTCCTGTCAGGAATGTAAAGTACATCTCCTCCTGTTGGTTTTGCAATTGATGATGAATGGTAGTAGGGCTTGAGAGCTTCTCCTTCATGGCCTCCCAACTCCATTTTAGTGAGGTTTGCCTTTCTCAATTTTCATACCCCTAACCCCAGGGGTGACTGATAGCCAAGGGCCATAAGGAGATATAAAAGCCAGGCCCCTTGCCTTAAAGAGGGGTACCCCCATAATGCCATCCATGCTCCAAAGCTCCCCCTGAGATCAGGCTAAATCTGTACATCTGTTAAAACTACATCTTTACTTTTCCCTGTTTTCCTCACTTCCCTACAGGCTTTTACTGAAAGCATTCCCTAGTAAATCATTTACCCAAGAATCCCCCATTTCATCTCTGCTTCTAGAGAACTCAGTCAAAGATACTTTAATTTCACTTACTCAGCACAGGTGGATTGGTGTTTCTTGATGCTTCTCCTCAATTTCCAGGTAGGGTTGCCAGACTTAGCAAATAAAAATACAGAATTCCCAGTTAAATTTGAATTTCAGATAAACAATGAATAATTTTTTAGTGGAAGTATGTCCTGTATGATATTTGGAACACACTTATACTAAGAAATTATTTGAAATTCAAATTTACCTGAGAATCCTGTATTTTACACAGCAACCTTATTCCAAGGTGTTTGGGATTTTTTATAGTCCTAACTTCATCTTCCAAAGCTTCTCAACAAGCACAGACCTTATCACCACCCCCTACATTTCAGCTCTCTCCCTCCTATTCAACACACCTAACTCTTTAGGGGTGCCTGGGTAGCTCAGTCGGGTAAGCGTCCAACTTTGGCTCATGTCATGATCTTGCAGTTGGTGAACTTGAGCCCTGTGTCCGGCTCGGTGCTGACAGCTCAGAGCCTGGAGCCTGCCTAGGATTCTGTGTGTCCCCCCCACCCCCACCCCGCCCTCTCCGCTCCTTCCCCACTCATGCTGTGTCTCACTGTCAAAACTAAATAAACATTAAAAAAAGCAGGGGGGGCGATGGGGGGTGCCTGGGTGGCTCAGTCGGTTAAGCTTCTGACTTCAGCTCAGGTCATGATCTCACAGTTCATGGGTTCAAGCCCCACGTCAGGCTCTGTGCTGACAGCTCAGAGCCTGGAGCCTGTTTCACATTCTGTGTCTCCCTCTCTCTGTGCCCCTCCCCTGCTCACTCTCTCTCTCTCTCTCTCTCTCTCTCTCTCTCAAAAATAAATAAAAATTAAAAAAAATAAAGAACTAACTTGGAGTTCTAAGGCCCAGATGGACTTTATTCATCTTCCTGTCATGTCTCCCAGGAGTCTCACAAAAACCAAATCCATTCCCTGAAGCTCCAGTTTTCTCTTTAAATCTCTAATACCTTCTTTTTCTAATTATCCCAAATGACTCATGATTTTCAAACATTAGAATCCAAACACTCTTGTATGCTACAAAAGCACCCAGAAGTAAATATTCATTGCTATAGTTTCACGTAAAGGGAATTGGGATTAGGAAGGGATAGCTCTATTCAACTATTACAGATAAAAGAATAAAATGAGGACAGCCATGTTAAATTTGGACAAGGAAACATGACACCACACCAAAAAGTAATCTTTAATGTATGAATTAAAATAATTTAAATGCATACCAATGTTCTGTAACACCTGTCAGTTAGAGGAGTAATGACAAGTCGAGGTGAATTACCAAGATATTCATAAGCATATTTTACATTGCAATTAATGATACGAACTCGGGCATTGTCATATTCCCAATAATATCGAAGCTGAGCAAGCCACTGAAAATCTGTGTCATGTGAGACACCTAGAAAGAAGAAAGTAAAAGAGACAATCCTGAAATGTAAAAATAATTTGAAAAATAGGTATTCTATCATTTTTTATAATAGCAAATATTAAAATAATTTGTTTTCCAGTTTATAGAAAAGATGACATAAAACAAACCTTGTGGGGAGAGGAAAAGATGTACAGTATAAATCTTTGTTTCTAGAAGCTATTAATATTTACCTTTAATATTAAAGAAAAGAGTCACATACCCATATCAATCATGTCCATGACCACGTCTCTAGCATGGACATCAATTGTAACCAAAGCCCCCAGAGTAGTCCTGGTCTGCTTCGACAGTTTTCCCCTTACCAGCGCTACAATATCATTCAGTTGATTCTGGAGTTCCTGATAGTACTTCTTTAATGCCTACAAAATAAAAAAGCAATTAAACTAATGGTATATAGTAGCTAAAACCTGTATTTTATATACCCTTTTACAAAACAATTTTGACATCATAATATATTTCAATACAGAAATTAATTACAGAACAGAGTGAGTTTGCCTAAGCTTCATAAAACACTAAGAACACATTTTCAAAGAATTGTAAATTTAATTTCTTAATGTTTATTTATTTATTTTGAGAGAGAGAGAGAGAGGAGTGAGAGAGAGAGAGAGAGAACACAAGCATGGGAGCGCCAGAGAGAGAATCCCAAACAGGCTTCTCACTGTCAGTGCAGAGCCTGACGTGGGGCTTGAACTCAGGAACCATGAGGTCATGACCTGAGCTGAAATCAAGAGTTGGGTGCTTAACTGACTGAGCCACTCAGGCACCCCAAAGAATTGTATAATTTTAATGCTACCTGTACAAACTGGTGGGAAGACTGCCGTTACAAAGAATAGATAAGCCAACTAAGAAACATAGCAGTAGAAAAGGATGTTATGTTAAAAAAAAAAAAAAAAAAGCTTTACCTCTGTCCCACCACTTATAACTTCTTGTGTCTCAGAAGTCCAGAACATTTGAGAAACACAAAGGACAACTTGTCCAGGCCACTCTAGAACCCAGTCTCTTCTTGCAGATTCTGGATAAGCCTGAATAATTAAAATGCATTCCTAACTTTAAAGATTATGGAAGGGGGGGGAAAAAGCTAAATGTCTGAAATATTTGGTACATTTCATAGGTTAAAATATCACATAGTCATGAAAACTTCTAGATGACTAAAAGAAAAATTGTTATTAATTATGTTTTTTAATCATTTTTTTATTCATAAAAGAATGGGAAGATGAACACTAATATGTTAACAATCAGTTGTCTCTGGAAGAATTTATTGTTGATTCTTCTGGAAATTGATTTCTTTATGATTTTTATGTTGCTTTGCTATGAGAAGTTGTCAAGTTTTCTACATAGAATACATACTACTCCTATTATAATGAAATATAAGGGTTTTATTAATCCATAAAAAAATAAGTCTAATAGATTATATATATTGATGCCAGGTATAATTGAAAAGGAGACTATACAATCTAGTGGGAAACTGGATTAGTAGTTAGAACCCCTGTATGATTTATCCATAGTTTTTCTAAAAACTTACATGACTAGAGTTATATTTTGAACAATTATATATTTGTTGAATTATACATAATTTAACTATCTGTGCTTTTGAGTTCAAAGCATGCTCTCGTTTCTCTTAATATTTTTATGTTCAAAATACTTTAAAATGGATTTGGAGTGGGGCAGAGTTTAACCTTTAAAAACAATAACCTGCTTCATGTGATAATAGTAGATTCAAATTATAAATGGAAAAAATATAACTGCAGAACAAAATCTGAAGTTGATGCTAATGGAAACTATATTTAAAAAATGTTTTTAAATGTTTATTATTTTGAGAGAGAGAGACAGAGTGCAAGCAGGGGTGGGGCAGAGAGATACAGGGAGACACAGAATCCGAAGCAGGCTCCAGGCTCTGAACTGTCAGCACAGGGCCCGAAACAGGGCTCGAATCCACGAGCTATGAGATCATGACCCGAGCTGAAGTAGGATGCCTAACCGATTGAGCCACCCAGACTCCCCAGAAACTATATTTTTAATACAATAACACCATCTTAGATAAAATGATGTTAAACATAAGGATAGAAACATATTATTACTTAAATGTGTTTTATTAGGAATGTTTAGAAATAAAAACAAATGACAAGTCTCAAAGAATGTATGAGCTATTGCCAGATACATAGAAAAAATATTTCTGTACTAATAAAGAAAATACTTTCATGGATAATGTTGATTTTTTTTTCCTATGTGTTTTAATCTGTTTGGGATCACAAATGGAAAAGGGGGAGAAAAAGTCAAGATTTATCTTCAGGAACCCTGAAGCTGAATACAATAGCCATTGTAGTAAGATGAGCATTATAGGATGAAGGAAAATGGATACCTCACTCATAAAAAGTGAGTCGCTGGATTATAAAGCTGCAATGCCTTTTAAAATAACTTTTTGGGGGGTGCCTGGGTGGCTCAGTCAGTTAAGCGTCCGACTTCGGCTCAGGTCATGATCTCATGGTTCGTGGGTTTGAGCACTGCATCAGGTCCTGTGCTGACAGCTCAGAGCCTGGAGGCTGCTTCGGATTCTGTCTCCCTCTCTCTCTGCTCCTCCCCTGCTCATGCTCTGTCTCTCTCTCTCCTTCAAAAATAAATAAAAACATTTGAAAAAAATGTTAAATAACTTCTTTTTTTAACTACATAACTGTTCCTTTGTGGTCCTAAAGACAGAAATATACTGAATTTTATTATTCAATATTAATAGTAGATTAGGTTAATTGGATTAGCATAAGTAAATTACATGTAGTGCTCAGGTGTTACATTTTTTTCAAATATTATATACCCTCTTTTAATGTTTGTTCATCTCACTTCCAGTTTCTAAGCAATTGTTTAGGTGTAAACAGCAGTAGACCATTCATTTAATACCCCCATCTGAGGTTCTTTTTGATCCCAGGGGTTGTATACAGACTACCTAGATGTTCTCCTACTTTCTCTTTATCTGGTGAATTCCTACTTTGGGTCTCACTTTCAATCTCACTTCCTCCAAGAACCTACCACTAGAAACGTCCCCCTCTCCATATTCTAAATTATATATACCTTGCCTATTCTTTCTCATAACACCTATTGTCTTTTGTAGCACTTAATTATATACTGTTATCAATTCTTAACTAATATCATTATCTTAATAATGTTAGAAACAAAGAGTAAAAAATAATGGTTTTACACAGTAAGAACTGTAAGTGTTAATTTACCAGCACACATTCAAAACCTCCTAAAAAGAAAGCATTCACAGAATATATGGTGTACATTAAATCTCAGGAAACATACCAGCCTGGCTGCAGCGATCACATCGTGAATACTCCGGAGCATTAAATCTTCCACTTGAATGAGCCACTTTTCCACAGCACCTCGCGCTGCAGACGTGGAAATAAGTGCAATCAGTTTCACTCGCTCCCCTTCAGAGCTATACATGGCCTTAATGTCCAAATTGGGAAGGAATTCCAGTTTAGCAATGCCCTCAAAGCATTTTTTTAAATGAGGCTGAACTCTTAGTGGATCTTTGGTCTCTGACAAAATCTCTAACATTTCATCATTAGATAAGAAGAAAAAACTAGAGAAAAACATGCAAATACAAATGCTTTAGTTATAATTAATTCATCACATATCAGAAAATAATTTTAATTATAGCACAATTAATTATCCATCATACCGAGGGAAGAAAAGCCGTTTTTTTTCAAGATACGCATTGAGCCCTTTCATAATTTTCTCCAAAAGTTCATTGCAGTTCTGCAATTTTTCCAATAAACCTGTTAAAGAAGTAGCAGCAAGGACCTAAAAGATACACATTTGTTCAGGTCAGCACTTACATACCAGATATAATTATAAGACCTATGCATTAATCTATAGTATATGTCAAAAATGTAGAAATGTCAAAAGGCTTATGAAAATTGTAAATTTTTTGTAATGTATAACTATTATAATTCAATAAATCATAAATATTCTTATCCAAGGATGCAAGTTACAAATGAGAAGTTATGACTCTCATGCACATTTTCATTTCTCCTATATTGTTCTGAATGATGTGGGAAAAGTCTGTTAGGATGGTGTGTGGTTTAATTTTTACATTTATAACCATCAACTATAAACTTAATCTACAGTATGAGTTGGCAAATTGTATCCCATGGGCTAAATCCAACCTGCTGCCAGTGTCTTTCTTTCTTTCTTTTTTCTTTTTTCAGCTTTATAAGGTATAATTGACAAAAATTTTATATAGTTAAGGTATACAACTTGATGTTTTGATATATGAATACACTATGCTGCCAGTTTTTGTATGACCTGTGAACTAAGAATTATTTTTATACTTTTAAAAGGTTGAAAGAATTGGGACACCTGGGTGGCTCAGTTGGTTAAGTGTCCGACTTCAGCTCAGGTCATGATCTCACAGTTTGAGCTTGAGACCTGCATCGGGCTCTGTGCTGACAGCTCAGAGACTGGAGCCTGCTTCGGTTTCTGTCTCTGTCTCTGCCCCTCGCCTGCTCACACTCTGTCTCTCTCTCTCTCTATCTCTCTCTCTCTCAAAAATAAATGAACATTAAAAAAAACTTTTTTTAAGGTTGAAAGAGGGGCACCTGGGTGGCTCAGTTGGTTAAGCACCTGACTTCGGCTCAGGTCATGATCTCACCGCTTGTGAGTTCGAGCCCCGCGTCGGGCTCTGTGCTGAAAGCTCAGAGCCCGAAGCCTGCTTCCAGTTCTGTGTCTCCCTATCTCTCTGCCCCCTCCCACTCATGCTCTGTCTCTTTCTCTCAAAAATAAATAAACATTAAAAAATGTTTTAAAATTTAAAAAAATTTGAAAGAATTAAGAGAAAAATCATATTTCATGGCATGTGAAAATGTCACTGTCCAGAAACAGTTGACTGTAGCACAGACACATCCATTCAGTTATGTATGGTCTCAGGCTGCTTTCTCCCTACTACAATGGCAGAGTTAAGTACTTGCAAAAAAAGACTGCCTGTCTCACAAAGTCTAAAATATTTATCATCTGGTCCACTGCAGAAAAAATATACTGACTTCTGGTCTATAACAAATCATGTTTCACAAAGGTTCTAAAGTCAATGTGTAAGACAAAATCCTCAAAACTCATAAATTTCAGTGTACTATTGACTCTCAAGAAGTCCAGTATGGCTAATTTTCACCCAGCACTGAAACAAATTGTTATTTCTTAAGTTGAATGACAGATTAAAAAAGTGGATGCTTATCTATGGACTATGCATACTATGTGCATGAAAAATACATAGTCTGTCTTTCAACATGAGAATCACACTCAACAAGGTGCTATAGTTACCAGGAGAGACACATAGCAAGTGAGGTCAACTGAGAGAATTGAAAATTTTTTTTTTATTAAAAAAAAAGTATTTTAGAGAGAGAGTGCGTGAGCAGGGGAGAGGGGCAGAAGCTGAGAAATAGAGAATCTTAAGTAGGCTCCCTGCAGCATAGAAACCAACATGGGGCTTGATCCCACGATCCTGGGATCTCGACCTGCGCTGACAGCAAGAATTGGACATTTGGGACACCTGCATGGCTCAGTCGGTTAAGCTTCCAACTTTGGCTCAAGTCATGACCTCATGGTTGAGTTTGAGCCCCACATCAGGCTCACTGCTCACAGCTCAGAGCCTGCATCAGACCCTCTGTCCCCCTGCCCCTGCCCCTTCCCTGCTCACAACACCTTTCTTTCTGTCTCTCTTTCTCTCTCAAAACTGAATAAACATTAAAAAAAAAAAATTCGGACAGATGTTCAGCCAACCAAGCCACCCAGGCATCCCAAAATTGCAGATTCTTTATTCCTATCACTCCCAAGAATATAGAGTCATTAAGTGGAATATCAGGTGAATCACCTATACTCATTCTCTATCTCTCTCTCTCCCTGCTACTCCTTTCTCTATCTTATTTCATTTTACAAGAGAAGAACAGCAGTCAGTATGTGCCATAGTCAAGTGAGTTAAATGTACATTTGTGAGTCAGCTCCACTGTTAGAGTTACAAGTAGTTTATTATAAGAATTGAAAAGTAAAATTATTTTAATGCTTTGTGCTTTCTTATATTTTTCTGAACTTTCCAGTTTGTATTCAAAGAGCAGGTTTTGTTTTTGTAATCAGAAAAAAAAAACAACAAAAATGCTTTCTTTAATAGCCAAAATGAAAGGTCCTCCTTATTTGTAAGAGAGAAAACAAACACTTCACCTTGGGATCTTTTTTACAAAACTTCATGATATCTCTCCAATGTCTGTCTACTGTCTGAAACTGATGCCCTTCTTCTGGCATCTGTTGCATGATATCCTCAGAACAAAAGATGGGCTCCAAGTACAGCCACTGAGCTTGTACTTTTAACCATTCATCAATCATTTCTTGTATTCGAATCAAACGGTCTTCCCAGGCCTTAATGAAAAGCACACTGTACTAAATTCCAATCATTAAAGAAAACCCATAAATTACAACAAGGAATATTTACTTAAAATTCACTGTTATTTTAAAATAATAAATAAATAAATAAATAAATAAATAAATAAACAAAATTCACTGTTATTTTTAAATCAATGCAAAACAGCTCAACGTCACTTATGGGTATCACATGGACTTAGAAAAACTCTAGGAAGTCCAAAGTTTTCCTAAATCATTGGAACTCACCATTGGAAATGACTATAGTTACTTACACTAAACTCCTAAACTCTAGGGAATCATCCCAAGTCTGAAAAGCATCCAGTAATACCCTGCTGTATATCAGTGGTTATCAACCTGGTGACTATTTCACCCTCCACGTCAAGGGACATTTGACAATGTCTAGAGACATTTACATTTGTCACAACTGTTGAAGTGAGGGTGCTACTCATATCTTGTGGGTGCTAATGTTTCAGATCTGTTCTATATGGTTCCCCATTAATTTTTAAATATCCGTTCCTATATTTCACCCAAAGCTATCCACAAACTGACTTATTTCCGCAGTAATATATATGTAATAAGATTACAGTTTTTGGGTGTTGTTTTTTTTTAAGTAGCCTCCATACCCAGCATAGAGCCCAACACAGCACTTGAACTCACAACCCTGAGATCAAGACTGGAGCTGAGAGATCCAGCCGGACGCTTAACTGATTGAGCCACCTGGGCACCCCAAGCTTATAGCTTTTATAAATAACCGGAAACTATCATATTTGACATACCTTGATCTCTTTTTCAAATGGTTTGATGAAAGGTGAGCCTCTCATTGTCTGAGTTTTTATAATTTGATCATCAAGGAGAGTCTGAATCTCATCTACTGAAGAAAGAATAGAGACTCCAGTATCACGATATGGAGTTATATGAAAAGCAATATCATCCCAGGTTCCTATCATTGTATGCATGGCTTTCTCTAGTGAAAATTCCTAAAAGGGAGAAAAGAAAGAATGAGTTAGTGAAGAAAGGTCTTATTTACTGTACCAACTTTTCCCTGGTGAATCCAGTGATGAGTGTATTACACACTAATTCTTTTTTTTTTTTTAATGTTTTATTTATTTTTTGAGAGCGAGAGACAGAGTGTGAGTGGGGGAAGGGCAGAAACAGGAGACACAGAATTCAAAGCAGGCTCCAGGCTCTGAGCTGTCAGCACAGAGCCCAATGCGGGGCTCGAACCCACGAACTGTGAGATCATGACCTGAGCCAAAGTCTGACGCTTAACCGATGAGCCACCCAGGCACCCCTACACAGTAATTCTCTTAACATAATCTGTGGTGACACTGTAACTGTCTTTAGGTTGAAAAAGATTTCTTAAACAATTAAAAAATTCCTAAGAATAATATAGTAGTTTTGCAGATAAACATAAGGGAAGGGAAACAAAAATAATATAAAAACAGGGAGGGGGACAAAACATAAGAGACTTCTAAATATGGAGCACAAACTGAGGGTTACTGAAGCAGTTATGAGAGGGGGGATGGGCTAAATGGGTAAGGGGCACTAAGGAATCTACTCCTGAAATCATTGTATGCTAACTATATCACTATATATGCTAATTATATCACTATATGCTAACTAATTTGGATGTAAATTTAAAAAAATAAAAATAAAATTAAAAAAAGAATAATAGTGTAGTTTTAAAAAATTCACTTGCTATGAAAACTACCACTGCCAGTATTAAAATAGACACCAGAGGGGCGCCTGGGTGGCTCAGTCGGTTAAGCGTCCGACTTCAGCTCGGGTCATGATCTCACGGTCCGTGAGTTCCGGCCCCGCATCAGGCTCTGTGCTGACAGCTCAGAGCCTGGAGCCTGCTTCGGATTCTGTGTCTCCCTCTCTCTCTGCCCCTCCCCTGCTCATGCTCTGTCTCTCTCTGTCTCAAAAATAAATAAAAACATTTAAAATAAATAAATAAATAAAATAAAATAAAATAGACACCAGAATAAAATAGCTGCTGGACCTTCTCTGAAGTGGCCTTTCTGCAGTCTATAGTCTGAAATGCCTTTGTATATTTTAAGAACCCTGGAAGACTGTACTTATTCTGCTAGAATGCAGACACATCAAATGCCAACACACACATGAAGAGGTCAAAGGAGCCATTTCTAGCCTGGATTCAGGACAAAGAAGTAATATAGAAGCACACACTTTGTGGGGTGGGGGGAGGGGGAAGAGCGGTCTTCTGTCAGGTTCCCCCGTCTCCTCCCATTGCTATCCAGTACCATACACTCAACCCCAACAAAAACTGTGATTATTTTATTAACAAACTCATCAAATAAAGTGTTTCAGTTGATCTTCATATTTACCTTGCTTGCACCTGCACTTATCACTTCAAATTTTTCCAAGTATGGTGTAAGGTTTAATTTTAAAATTTTTCTCAGTGTAGTTCCAGAGTCTGGAGTCAAGTCATAGCCTACAATTTCTGATATCTGCTTCCAGTGACGAGCTCTCATTCCTGGATTGCACAAGATGGAGACAGTAGGGATATAGTCCTAACAGTGAAAGTATAAACAGTATAAACAATAATGAGTCACTCTTTTGACTGACACACACACATAGATTTTATAGATGAAGCCTCAATAGTATAAACGTTTCTTGAGATTATTTAACATATTTGATTAGTCCAATCAAAATCCTAATTAGATTTGGAGGAGAAGAGAAACTAACAAAATGATTCTAAAGTTCATCTGCACAAATAAACATTTAGAAATAGCCTGGAAAATTATAAGAGCAAAAAAGAAGAGGAGTAAATGTTCCATAGAATATTAAAGTATGTGATAAAATTATGCTAATTAAAGTGTGGTATTATTATAGAAACACAAAGCTGTTATATATATATATATATATCAACATAAATATATAAATATTTATAGTAATATATATAAATATATAAATATATAACATAAATTATAAATACGCACACCTACATACATAACATAAATGCGGCAATGGCCTGCACCAAAATGCCAAATGTAACTTCTGTTTGGAGGTGAAAATGAAACATCAAGTGAAAACACTTAGTTCATCATTCTTGATGTTGACATTAGGACATGTTCTTTAAAATCAGGAAGATAAGCATAGTTATTGTTACTACTTCTAATCAACATTGTATTGAGTGTCCCAGCCAGCGAAGTAACATACATACATACATACATACATACATACATACACACATACATAAAAGATATGGGGATGACACCAGTCAGAACGGCTAAAATTAACAACTCAGGCAACAACAGATGTTGGCAAGGATGCAGAGAAAGAGGATCTCTTTTGCACTGCTGGTGGGAATGCAAACTAGTGCAGCCACTCTGGAAGACAGCATGGAGTTTCCTCAAAAAATTAAAAATAGAACTACCCTACGACCCAGCAATTGCACTACTAGTTGTTTATCCGAGGGATACAGGTGTGCTGTTTCAAAGGGGTAGATGCACCCCAATGTTTACAGCAGCACTATCGACAGTAGCCAAAGTATGGAAACAGCCCAAATGTCCATCAACAGATGAATGGATAAAGAAGATGTGGGATATATATACAGTGGAGTATTACTCAGCCATCAGAAAGAATGAAATCTTGCCATTTACAACTACATGGATGAAACTAGAGGGTACTATGCTAAGTGAAATTAGAGAAAGACAAATATACGACTTCACTTATATGAGGAATTTAAGGTACAAAACAGATGAACATTAGGGAAGGGAAGCAAAAATAATATAAAAACAAGGAGGGGGACAAAACATAAGAGACTCTTAAATACAGAGAACAAACTGAGGATTGCTTGGAGGGGTTGTTGATGAGGGGATGGGCTAAATGGGTGCGATGAGCACTGGGTGTCATACATAGGGGATGAATCACTGGAATCTACTCCTGAAATCATTGTTGCACTATATGCTAACTAACTTGGATGTAAAATTTTTTAAATTAATTATTTAGTTAATAAAAAAACTAAGTAAGTCACAAGTGTTATTAATAAAATCATTTTGTGACTTCAAAAAAAAAGAATGATGAGTGGAATTCATTTTGATCAATATTCAAATGTTACTGAGATTTAACTAAAAACATTAATTCGATAAGTTAAATTTTAAGAATGATCTTAACTGGAATCCTTAAAGTAAGTCATGATATATAAAGGGTTCTTTTTCAAGAATATAAAATTACAAAATCTATTCCTGGTATCTTTCCTTTGTGTTTGGCTCAATATATGACTCATCAAAAGCTAAAATCCAAGGTTGGCTAGAATTAGTTTTTATATATAGAATACAAGGCACTTGTTAGCATTATAAAATAATAAAATGTGAAGAAACTTAGATACTCTAAAAAAAAAAATATATGGGGAATAGAAATTTAAAAAACAAAACTACCCAAAGAAAACAAAAACACAAATTCAAAAAGATATGTGCACCGCTATGTTTACTGCAGCATTATGTACAACAGCAAAGATATAGAAGCACCCAAGTATCCATCAATAGATGGAGAAAGAGGATGTGGTGTATATATACAATGGAATATTACTCAGACATAAAAATGAATGAGATCATACCATTTGTAACATGGATGGACCTGGAGGGTATAATGAGAAAAAAAAAAACCCTAACATTGTTCGCAAATTGTTGTCTGTGTACAATGACTGGATATTAAATTAATATAAAGAAAGTTAAAAGAACCACTGCATACAAGCCACAGATAAAAAACATAATTAACAAAAAGATGAATTTATGATAGCAACAACAAAATAAAGTATGTAGGATAAATTATTTTGAAAAAAAATTTAAGCTTATTTCTTTTTTAGTAATCTCTACACCCAATGTGGGGCTTGAACCCACAACCCTGAGGTCGAGAGTCACATGCTTTTCCAAATAAGCCACCTAGGCCTCCGTACCTAGGGATAAATTAAATGAAAGCTGTGCAAAGTTATTTTGGAGAAACTATGTTAAAGAAAACCTGGGGCACCTGGGTGGCTCAGTGGATTAAGTGTCAGACTCTTGGTTTCGGCTCAGGTCATAACCTCATGGTTTGATGAGTTCAAGCCCCTCATTGGGTTCTGTGCTGACAGCATGGAGCCTGCTTGGGATTCCCTCTTTCCTTCTCTCTCTGCCCTTCGCCACTTGCACTGTCTCTCAAAATAAAAAACTTATTTAAAAAAAAAAAAGATGTGAAAGAAAATCTAAATAGAGATGTATACCACACACTGATAGATTCATTATTATATAAGTGACAAAGGATTATTATTCAGAATATATAAATTAACAACAAAAACAATGGAAACAAATACTGTAACAAAAATAACAAAAGAGTCAAAGGGCATTAATAGACATTTCACAGAAGAAGAAATATGAAATGTAAGTACTTTGAGGGCAGGGATTTTTTGTTCATATGACTCTAAGTAGGAAAATCAATAAATTAGATAAGTAAGCAATAATATATAGCAGTGAAAATGAACGACTACAGTCATTCCCAAGACATGGATGAGTTTTAGAAACATAATGTTAAGTGAAGAAAATCAAGTCACAGAAGACTACATACAGATGATATGTTTTTATAAATTGTTACATACAAATGTGAATTAACAACAAAAAAGAGAAATACAAACAGAATTTATGACACACTTATCTTCAAGGGAGATTAAGGGGCTTAAAATAGGGAAGGATCACATAGAAGGATGCAAGAGTATTGCTGATCTTTTAATTTTAAAGAAGAGGGGAGGGTTCATGGGTGTTCATTTTCTTCATAGCTTACATATATGTAACATATATTCTCCAAGTATTGGATAATAAAAATTTGCTAACAAAGGTAAAGAAAGAATACTTATCTTTTCCTCTTCCCAATCCAATTCAAAGCCCAACAAAATTATACTTGCACTTCTGGTCACCTCCTTAGTAAAGCCTTACCTGTTTTCCAAATGACAAAATTAACTGCTCCGTGCCCTATTCTTTCAGAGGATGCTACCATCCTCTACCTATGAATTGCCTTATTCTACCTCGTACTACAACCAGTTGTTCACAGCCTATTTCTCTTTCCACATTGTGTTCTCTCTGAGAGGCAGAAGCCAATTTGTGTGAACTGGACAACAACAATTTTAAACTGTAAGACTCTAATGTCAATATCTAAGCCACTAATTATGTGAGAAAAATAAATAAAAGACAATTAGATTGGAAAGAAAAACATAAAACTACCTCTATTTACAGATTACACGATCTTGTATATAGAAAATTCTATGGAATTCATTTCTTTTTTTTCTATATTTCAGTAATCTCTACACCCAATATGGTGCTCAAACTTACAACCCTGACCTCAAGAGTCATATGTTCCACCAACTGAGCTAGCCACGTGCCCCAAAAAGGAATTTATTTAAGAACTGTTAAAACTAATAGATGAGTTCAGCAAGATTGCAGGATACAACATCAACATACAAAAATTACTTGTGTTTGTATAAACTAGCAATCAACAACCCAAAATTGAAAGTAAGGGAAAAAATCTCATGTACAATAGCATCAAGAAATACAAAATACTCGAGAGTAAATTTGATAAAATAAATGCAACGTTTGTAGACTAAAAATTACAAATACTTGTTAAATGAAATTAAAGAAGACCAAATAAAAATACTCTTTGCTCACATATTGAAAGAATTAATATTGTTAAGACAGCGATCTTCCCAAGTCAATCTAAAGATTCAATGCAATGCCAGCTTCCTTTTTTTAATGTTTAAAAAATTTTTTTAATTTTTATTCATTTGAGAGAGAAAGAGAGAGAAGGGGGGATGGGCAGAGAGAGAGGAGGACAGAGGATCAGAAGGAGACTCAGCTGACAGCAGTGAGCCTGATGCGGTGCTTGAACTCAGGAACTGTGAGATCATGACCTGAGCTGAAGTCCGATGCTCAACTGACTGAGCCCCCCAGGTGCCTAAGGTTTAAAATGTATTTTAATAAGTTGATACTGCATTGTTGCTCCACTTCTCAGAAAAATTCCAAGATATTAGGGACAAATAGAATATGATACACAAGTAAAAAATGCACAGCATAACTAAGATAGGCAAAGCTAAGAGCTGCTGTCCTAGATGCAGCATATCGCAACACTCTTCCCAAGTTTGTGCTAGGTCTATCAACAAAAGCTGTGAACAGCAATATCATAGACACAAAGGGGCCATTCCTGGGCTGTCCTTATCCAAAGAAAATATGGAAGAAAGATTTTTCTAAAGACATACTAAATGAAAATCTTTAAGAGATTTCATGTCTTCCAAAAGCAAAAGCAACAAAAGAAAAGAATATATATAAATGAGACATCATCAGAATTTAAAACTTCTGTGTTTCAAAACACATCATCAAAAAAACCTAAAAGACAATCCACAGATCACAATGAAAACAGCCATCAATATTTTGTTTTTAAAAAGAGTTTTGAAAATGATCACTTAACTAAAACTTGAAAGCTATAAATTAATTATCCACACTCTCATGACAATTTTGTTGGTGAATAACAAACAGAGATCTATTTCTTTAAAATATATTTGTGAAGAAACTGCATATAACTCTAAGTTTTACTCCTAACATAAGTATGTTTGGGAGTATTCTATTCTATACTTGCCAGTGTGGAGAACAAAATAGTTTTTAAGAATAAAGAAGTATATATATATATATATATTCTGTATTTTACATGTAGCAGAATTATCATCCAGAGGGTTTTTTTTTTGTATTCACAAGGTGATATGTGTATTGTAAAACAATAATGGTGAAGGAAATAAAAAGGCTTTTAAAATTGTTTTAAATATTTATGAAGTTATTATTTCAGAGAGTATAGTGATATCTTTTTTTATATTTTTTTAAGTTTATTTATTTTGAGAGAGAGGGAGACAGCGTGAGTGAGGGAGGGGCACAGACAGAGGGAGAGAGAGAATCCCAAGCAGGCTCTGTGGTGCCAGAGCAGAGCCCAACATGGGGCTTGAACTTACAAAACCGTGAGATCATGACCTGAGCTGAAACCAAGAGTCAGACGCTAATAGACTTATACACCCAGGTGCCTCAGAGAGTATACTGATATCTTAACAGCTTACCTAGATCATAAATTAATCAAAATGTACTTTTTAATAAAACCTGATACTTAAAATATATTAAAAAAATAAAATAATAAAAGACAATCCACAGAATAAATGGGAGAAATTTTTTTTCTTCCCCCCCACCCCCATTGTAGAGAGAGAGAGAGAGCATGTGTGTAAGCAGGGGAAAGGAACAGAGGGAGAAAGAGAGAATCCCAAGCAGGCTCTATGTTCAGTGCAGAGCCTGATGTGGGGCTTGATCCCATGACCCAGCCCAAAATCAAGAGTCAGACATTCAACTGACTGAGCCACCCAGGGGTTCCCAAATTTTTTTTTAATTTTTTTAACGTTTATTTATTTTTTTGAGACAGACAGAGACAGAGCATGAACAGGGGAGGAGCAGAGAGAGAGGGAGACACAGAATCCGAAACAGGCTCCAGGCTCTGAGCTGTCAGCACAGAGGCCAACGTGGGGCTCGAACTCACGGACCGTGAGATCTGACCTGAGCCGAAGTCGGACACTTAACCGACCAAGCCACCCAGGCGCCCCCCAAATTTTTTAAATCATGTATTTAATAAGGGACTTATCTCTAGAATATACAAAAAAAACACTACAATTAAATAAGAGACAAATAACCACTCAATTTAAAAATGGGCAAAGGATTTAAACAGATGCATTTCCAAAGAAAATATAAAAACGGGGATGCCTGGGTGGCTCAGTTGGTTAAGTGTCCTACTTCAGCTCACATCGTGATCTCACGGTATGTGGGTTCAGGGCCTGCGTCTGGCTCTGTGCGGACAGCTCAGAGCCTGGAGCCTGCTTTGGATTCTGTGTCTCCCTCTCTTTCTGTCCCTCCCCCGCTCATGGTCTGTCTCTCTCTGACTCTCAAAAATGAATAAATTTTTAAAAAAATTTTTTAGGGTGTTTCGGTGGCTCAGCCAGTTAAGTGTCTGGCTTCGGCTCAGGTCATGATCTCGTGGTCCGTGGGTTCAAGCCCTGCATCGGGCTCAGCCTGGAGCCTGCTTTGGATTCTGTGTCTCCCTCTCTCTCTCTCTGCCCTTGCCCCACTCATGCTCTGTCTCTGACTCTCTCAAAAATAAATAATTTTTTTTTAATTTTTAAAGAAAATATAAAAATGGCCAATAAGCACAGTAAAAGATGTTCAACATCATTAGTCATTAGATAAATACAAATCCAAACCACAATGAGATACCACTTTATCCCACTGGGATGGCTATACTCAAAACAACAGACAATAACAAGTGTTGATCAGGATGTGGACACATTGGAACTCCTGTGCATTGCTGGTGGAAATGTAAAACAGTGAAGCCCCTTTGGAATATAGTCTGGCAGTTCCTCAAAAAGTTAAACATAGAATTTTCACTCCTATGTATATACTCCAGAGGAGTGAAACATATGTCCATGTAAAAACTTGCACATGCATAATCATAGTGACATTATTCCTAAGAGCTAAAAAGTGCAACAATGCAAATGTCCATCAACTGATGAATGGATAAACAAAGTGTGGTACATCCATACAGTAAAATATTATTCATCAATAAAAAGAATGGGGGGTGCCTGGATGGCTCACTTGGTTAAGCCTCTGACTCTTGGTTTGGGCTCAGGTCATGATCTCATGGTTCGTAAGTTTGAGCCGTGGGTCAGGCTCTGCACTGACAGCACAGAGCCTGCTTGGCATTCTCTCTCTCTCCCTCTCTCTTTGCAACCCCCACATCTCCCTCACTCTCAAAATAAATAAATAAACTTAAAAAGAATTAACGATACATGTTACAACACAGAAGAACAATGAAGACATGCTAAGTGAGAGAAGTCAGTCACAAAGGCCACATATAATATGATTCCATTTATATGAAATGTCTGGGATAGATAAATCCATAGAGACAGAAAGTGGATTAGTAGTTGCCATTGTCTTGGAGGAGGAGGAAATGGGGAGTGACTGCTATTAGCTACAGGCTAACTTTCTGGTATAATGAAGATGTTCTAAAATTAGATAGTGGTGATGGTTGCAAAACTGTGAATATTCTAAGAAGCCACTGAACTGTATGCTTGAAAGAGTAAATGTTATGATATGTGGATTATATCTCAATAATCTATTGAAAAAATACAAGCTAGTAACAAACTGTAAGCTAATGATAAAGTTATAAGTACATAAGAATATATTTTTTTCAAGTTGAAAGCAATCAAACAACATTACCCAACACTAACTTTGTTTCCAGCACCATATTATAAGGCACGGGTTCCCCCAATTTTTGGTTTCACAACAGGTGTTAATAAAAATTATTTAAAACTTGTGTGACGAGGGGGAGCAAAAAAAAAAAAAAAAAGGTAGGTGGTGTGTCCTTTCAATGCCATCTCAGGTACAGGGCCACCTGAGAAAAATGTAACTAAAGACTGTATTATGTTCAACTCATTGTTTATTATTCAAAGTCCAGACATTGTAAAATTATAACTTGCATTTTTTTGTCCAGTAGAGGTGCAAATAATTCTATCTGAAAAAAAGGTAAGTCCAAATATGTTTATTTGGTTTATTCTGTATGACATTAACCAGCTTTATATCAATACTAGCAATCTTTTTTTAACATTCCTTTACTAAATTGCCCACAAATACTCAGCTCCTGAAATGCTCTTTGAACCAGACTTACCACCTAACTGGTTCTCTCATTAATTAATAAATAGAATAAAATATTTGACACGTTTATTTTTCTAAATTTTTTTAGTGTTTGTTTTTGAGAGAGACAGAGACAGAGTATGCGTGGGGGAGGGGCAGAGAGAGAGGGAAACACAGAATCCAAAGCAGGCCCCAGGCTCTGACCTGTCAGCAGCCCAATGCGGGCCTCGAACTCACAGACTGTGAGATCAAGACCTGAGCCGAAGTCAGACGCTTAACCGATTGAGCCACCAAGGTGCCCGACACATGTTTATTTTTATATTTGTATGACAGTCATGTCTACATTTTTTTGCAAATAATAATTTAATTAGGTAATTTTTTAAATTGGAAGATCATAGATTATCCAACTTTTCCTTTTTTTAAATGTTTATTTACTTTTGAGAGAGGGAGAGCAGGGGAAGTGCAGAGAGAGAAGGAGACAGAGGATCTGAAGAGGGCTCCACACTGTCAGTTGAGAGCGCAATGCAGGGCTCAAACTCACCAACCAGGAGGTCATGACCTGAGCTGAAGCCCGATGCTTAACCAACTAAGGCACCCATATTATCCAACTTTTCATTTTGATTAGTAAGGACTTTGTTTTTGACTTTCCAGTTTTTATCACCATCATGTGTTTTTGCTTACCATGATATTCCCCAGCATTCATTGGAACTTGGTATAACATAACAGGTGCTCAATAAGTATTTGTTAAATAAATGAATTTTTAACACCTATGAAATAGAAAGGACATACTCTCAAAGTGAATAAATTTAGCTTTATTAAAAATTCATTATTGAGCACCTGGGTGCCTCAGTCAGTTAGGCGTCCAACCTCGATCTCACAGCTCGGGAGTTCAAGTCTCACATCAGGCTCTGTACTCACAGCTCAGAGCCTGGAGCCTCTGCTTTGGATTCTGTGTCTCCTTCTCTCTCTGCCCACCCCCCCCCACCCCCTCCCCCCCGCTAGCACTCTGTCTCTCTCTCTTAAAAATAAACATTTTTTTAAAAAAAAGAAAAAAAGAAAGAAAAAATCATTATCGTGCTCACTTCGGCAGCACATATACTAAAACTGGAACGATACAGAGCAGATTAGCATGGCCCCTGTGCACGGATGACATGCAAATTTGTGCAGTGTTCCATATTTTTTAAGTTATTTATTTATTTAGTAAATCTCTACACCCAACATGTGTCTTGAACTCATGACCCCGAGATCAAGAGTTCTGTGCTCTTCCAACTGAGCCAGCCAGGCACCCTGAAGCATTCCATATCAAATAATAATAATAATAATAATAATAATAATAATAATAATAATTCCTTATCCTCTCACAGAAGGTGAGAGGCTGGAAGGAGCTGAGTGTAGAATAGGCAGCCTGCATGGACAGTACCTCAGTAGGAGGCTGGAGAGGAAACAAACTCTATACTCAACAAGTCTTAATGACCTAGCATATGTCAGGCTCAGTTATAGTCATGGAGATACAACAGTGAACAACACCACCAAATCATTACACGGTCTTTATTCTGTGATTTTGCCATTTACCAGTAAATATGTAATCATCAACTATCACAGTCCTTTGCTGTGGAGTTTATTTTATTAAATTTTACTTATTTATTTTGACAGAGAGAGAGAGAGCATGAGCAGGAGAGGGACAGAGAGAGGGAGATGAGAGAATCCCAAGCAGGCTTCGCACTGTCAGCATAGAGCCTCACAAGGAGCTTGACCTTGTGAGCTCACCAACCGTGAGATGGTGACCTGAGCCGAGATTAAGAGTTGGATGCTTAACCCACTGAGCCACCCAGGCGTCCATATTTTAAAAGGGAAAAAATATTAACTCCATGTAATAGTAGGAGTAGGGTCCTAAAAACTCTCATGATGAAAGAATATAAGGAAAATAGGATTAGAAGGAATTAACAAAAAGTACATATATGAAATTCCTTATTGACTTTCTATATTCATTTACAAATACTTATTTAGCATCTACACTGTTTAGTATCTACATCATTGTTAGTGATTATGATATATCAATAAATTAAACAAATATCCTTTTTTTTTCAACGTTTATTTATTTTTGGGACAGAGAGAGACAGAGCATGAACGGGGGAGGGGCAGAGAGAGAGGGAGACACAGAATCGGAAACAGGCTCCGGGCTCCGAGCCATCAGCCCAGAGCCTGACGCGGGGCTCGAACTCCCGGACCGCGAGATCGTGACCTGGCTGAAGTCGGACGCTTAACCGACTGCGCCACCCAGGCGCCCCTAAACAAATATCCTTTGTACAAACTTCCAGTGATAAAGTAAATACGCTCTGGGGATGCAACGTACAGCATGGTGACTATAGTACCATACTGTATATTTGAAAGTTGCTAAGAGTAGATTTTAAAAGTTCTTACCACGAGAAAAAAATCTTGCCATTATGTGTGGTAATGGATGTCAACTAGACTTATTGTGGTGATCATTTTGCAATGTATACAAATATCAAATCATTATGTTGTACTCCTGAACCTAATACAATGCTATATGTTATTTATATCTCAATAACGATTTAATTATATGGTATGTTAAGGGGTAATAAATGATACAGAAAATAGGGAAATTAGAGCAGGATAAGAATCAGAACCAGTGGGGGTATCAAGCAAGATGCTCAGGGAAGGCTTCCTGGATATGGTGATAATTTGAACAAAGATTTTAGGAGGGGAGGATATGAGACAAGAGCATATGTAAGTGAAGAGAACAGTAGGCAGGGGTAATAGCTGAAGCACAGGCCCTCAGGCAGGAGGGCTTAAGAAATGAGAATGGGGGGCAGTATGGCTGGGGCATCCGCTGTGAGGGGCAAGAGAAGGTGGAGGCAAGGTCAGAGAAATAAAGAAAAGTTCAAGTGAAGTTAGAGGGATAAAGAGGAGCCAGATTATGGAGTGCTATGTAAACTTTTTATCTGAGTAAAACATGAAGGCTTTGCAGAACTTTGACGAGAGGAGTAACATGATCTGACTTAATTTTTCTAGTTGCTCTATTTTTAACAGACGATGGGATGAAGGTAGGGGCAAAGGTAGACACAGGGAAACCCATTAGGACCTTTTTGTAGAAATCCATGTAAAAGATGATTTAACGTGGACCAGGGCGATGGCAATGGGAGAGTGAATTTTGAGTTTGCCACGTAGTTAGATATCCAAGGAAAGGTTACAAGTAGGAGGTTGTATATATGAATCTTGGGACTGGCTAGAGAAGTCTGGGATACCAGTTAAAGATCTGGGACTTGCCAGCATATAATCATGTATAAACTCATCTATATTTTTGATGAGACTGATGAGATCATCAAGAGAGTTAAGGTAGATAGAGAAAAGGGCCAATGACTGAGCCCTAAGAACTTCCAACATTAAGAGGCTGGGAAGAGTAAGAAAAAATAGCAAGGAAAAATATAGTGATGCTACTAGTGATATGGGACAGTTTATTTATCTTCCATCTCAAGATGACTTCCAGAGATGATGACACTATGCCACGGTGATAGAGATGATGATGATGTGACGGTGGTGATAAGAAAAGAAAGGAGAGGGGTGCCTGGGTGGCTCAGTCTGTCAAGCATCCAACTCTTGGTTTCTTCTCAGGTCATGATCTTGCAGTTTGTGAGTTCAAGCCCCAAGTTGGGCTCCACACTGACAGCACAGAGCTTGCTTGGGATTCTCTATCTCTCCCTGTCTCTCTGCCCCTCCTCTTGTCACACACCAAAATATTTAAATAAACTCACTCTCTCTCTCTCTCTCTCTCAAAATATTTAAATAAACTTAAAAAAAAAGAAAAAAGAAAAGAAATGAGAATATCATGAGGATAGATTTTAAAAGGATCATATAAGCTAAATGTGAACAATGAACTGTAACTAAGTTCCTTACTCGGCAAATTAGGAAAAAAAAAAGAGAGAAAATTTAAATTAACAACATTTGGAGGACTCCAAGCTGTATTACAAAGCTGTAATCATCAAGACAGTATAGTACTGCCACAAGAACACTCAGATTAATGGAACAGAAAACAGAACTCAGAAATGGACCCACAAACATATGGCCAACTAATCTTTGACAAACCAGGAAGAATATCTAATGGAATAAAAACAGTCTCTTCAGCAAATAGTGCTGGGAAAACTGGACAGCGACATGCAGAAAAATGATCCTAGACCACTTTCTTACACCACACACAAAAAGAAACTCAAAATGGATGAAAGACCTAACCATAAGACAGGAAGCCATCAAAAGCCTTGAGGAGAAAGCAGGCAACAACCTCTTTGACCTTGGCCACAGCAACTTCTTACTCAACCCGTCTCCAGAGGCAAGGGGAACAAAAGCAAAAATTAACTACTGGGACCTCATCAAAATAAAAAGCTTCTGCACAGCAAAGGAAACAATCAGCAAAACTGAAAGGCAACCAACAGAATGGGAGAAGATATTTGCAAAAAACATATCAGATAAAGGGTTAGTATCCAAAATCTATCAAGAACTTCTCAAACTCAACACCCAAAAAATAAATAATCCAGTGAAGAAATGAGCAAAAGACATGAATAGCTGCTTCTCCAAAGAAGACATCCAGATGGCCAACTGACACATGAAAAAATGCTCAACATCACTCATCCTCTGGGAAATACAAATCAAAACCACAAGGAGATACCACCTCACACCTGTCAGAATGGCTAACATTAACAACTCAGGCAACAACAGATGTTGGTGAGGATGTGGAGAAAGAGGATCTCTTTTGCACTGCTGGTGGGAATGCAAACTGGTGCAGCCACTCTGGAAAACAGTATGGAAGTTCCTCAAAAAATTAAAAATAGAACTAGCTTATGACCCAGCAATTGCACTACTAGGTATTTATCCAAGGGATACAGGTGTGCTGTTTCAAAGGGGCACATGTACCCCAATGTTTATAGCAGCACTATTGACAATAGCCAACGTATGGAAAGAGCCCAAATGTCCATCGATGGATGAATGGATATAGAAGATGTGGTATATGTATACAATGGAGTATTACTCAGCAATCAAAAAGAATGAAATCTTGCCATTCGCAACTATGTGGATGGAACTGGGGGGTATTATGCTAAGTGAAATTAGTCGGTCAGAGAAAGACAAAAATCATATGACTTCACTCATATGAGGACTTTAAGGGACAAAACAGATGAACATAAGGGAAAGCAAACGAAAATAATATAAAAACAGGGAGGGGACAAAACAGAAGAGACTCATAAATATGGAGAACAAACAGAGGGTTAGTGGAGGGGTTGTAGGAGGGGGGATGGGCTAAATGGGTAAGTAGCATTAAGGAATCTACTCCTGAAATCATTGTTGTATATATGCTAACTAACTTGGACGTAAATTTAAAAAAAAAAATCAAATTTAGGGGCACCTGCGTGGCTCAGTCGGTTAAGCGTCCGACTTCAGCTCAGGTCACACGATCTCACAGTCCGCGAGTTCGAGCCCTGCATCGGGCTCTGGGCTGATGGCTCAGAGCCTGGAGCCTGCTTCCAATTCTGTGTCTCCCTCTCTCTCTGCCCCTCCCCCGTTCATGCTGTGTCTCTCTCTGTCTCAAAAATAAATAAACGTTAAAAAATTTTTAAAAAATTAAATTTAAAATATTTGAAAAAAAATTTTAATAAAATAAAATGAAAAAAAATTTTAAATTAATTAACAATATTTGGAATTGGAATGAAAAGGGAATTATCCATACAGATTCTTCAGACATTAAAAAGATAATAAAAATATTATGAGCAACTTTATAGTAACAAATTCAACAACTTAGAAGAAATGGAAAAGTTCTTTGGAAAATACAACTTATCAAAATTGACACAAAATTAAATACAAATCTGAATATCCCTATATCTATTAAAGAAATGGAATCCTTTTCAAAACCTTTCCCACAAGAAAATCCAATGACTTCACTGGTGAATGTGCCTCTAAAATATTTAAGAAATAATTAATACCAATTTTATAGAAAACTCTTTCAGAAAATAGAGAACATAAAACTCTCCAATTTCTTTCATAAGGACATCATAATCCTGATACTGAAACCTGGCAAAGACATTACAAAAATGTTAAGACCAACATCTCTCCTGAATTTAACCCCAAAAACCCTCAATAAAATGTTAGCAAATAATAAACTATGGAAGTACTAGAAGAAAACATTATCTTGGAATGAGGAAAGCATTTCTAGCTATAATTTAAAATTCAGTAGACAAAGGAAAAGAATGGGGGCACCTGGCTGGCTCAGTCATTGGGGCATGCGACTTTTGATCTCAAGGTCATGGGTTCAAGCTCCATTTTGGGCATAGAAATTACTTAATAAAAAAATAAAAATAAAAAAGGAATAGAATGATGACTACATAAAAATAAAAAACCTTCCTTTTCCATTTACTTCAGGAACAATAAATCTAAATTCAAATAAAAAGGCTTCTGCAAGGCAAGATACATGATAAATAAAGTCAAAAAACAAATATTTGCGAAATACATCATACATAGAAAAAGCCTAATGTCTTTAATATATGTGAATTACATATATATATACTTACAATATAATACCCTGGGAAATTAATGTGTCTTAGAAATATTAATATAATCAATATTAATGTATAAATAATATCTATATATATTATATCCTAGAAATCAGTAAGAAAAAGATCAATAATTCAATAGACAAATAGACAATGATAAGACCAAACATTTCACAAAGAAATACAAAACATTCTTAAATATATAAAAATATGCTTAACGCTTTACATAATAAGAGAAATAAAAATTCTCTTATATTAGCAAAAACTCAAGTTTGATGATATTCTCTTGTTGAGGGTGGTGAGAGTTTAAACTGGGATAGCCCCTATGTAAGGTAATTTGACTATAGATTTTATTCTGGCATTTACTCTTCCAGAATTTGCTTTTTAGTCATACTTGCACTCACATGAAATCTTATACCAGGATATAACACTATATAGGTGTAACAAAAAAAAGAGAAAAAGTTTGTATGTGATGAGGAAAGGTCTCTAAGATAAAGTAATCAAAACAAAGAGGGAAAATAATACATATAGGACACTGTATTTTATGTAAAAAGATGGAAGAATAAGAACATATGTTTATATGGTTGTATGTGTAACAAAACTCAAGTGTATACACGAAAGTAGTAACATTGATAACCTGAGTTATACAGGTAGAAACATGGGAAGGAGACTCTTCGGATATATCTCTATTTTTTAAGCCACATAAATATATTAAATATTGAAAACGATTTTAAGTAGTTTCTTTAAAAAAAATCCAGGCAGCTCATGGAATCTCTGAGAGTGCTAGATACAGACACAAACAATGCTTAAAATCCCATCCAAGTTTCCACTGCATTGACAATGGAAATGGCACCACCCCTGGAACCCGGCCACTACTGCCTAGGGAAGCTGGAGTCCTTATTAACTGTCACAAAAACTGTTAGTATTTCTTCATTAAAAATGACTTGAGGGGTGCCTGGGTGGCTCAGTCAATTAAGCGTCCACCTCTAGATTTTGGCTCAGGTCATGATCTCAGTTTGTGGGTGAGAGCCCTACACTGGGTTCTTTGTTGGGTATGTGGAGCCTGCTTGGGATTCTTTCTCTCTCCCTCTCTCCTTCTCTCTCTCTCTGCCCCTTGCCCCCTGCCTTCAAAATAAATAAATAAACATTTTTTTAAAAACACAACTTGAAGCACGGGAGGCTAAATACCTTGCCTAAGATATGCTACTAGCAAGTGTGAAATTGTGATACAAACATAAGTGGTATGACTTTAAAACTCCCCCAACTAACTGGTATCCTGTGCTGTTGCCCTTAGATAGGCTGACTGGTCTGCTCTAGTAATTTTTTACCCTCTTTATATCATTGTAGTTAGTCATTCTAGTCTTTTCTATTTGCCACACATAGTCCTATGAAAGGATTGCTTTCAATGACTTTATTGGGGAAGAATGAAGCATGGATTTAGTAATAGATCAAGTAATAGATCTAATAGATTAGTAATAGATCAAGTTTTCCAGATTCAGCTTTGGTTTTGCTTTCCAAATCATTCTATGTCTCTTCATTAGCACTGGATGATGTGAACAGCTCTGGCCAGGACTTTCTAAAATGTCATTAAATATGTTCATACCTTAAAAACTTTAATCTGCTCCATTACTGTGGAGCACATAATAATAGTAGGATTCTCTTTCGGTTCTTCTTCCAGTTTGTCCTCTCCCAGAGACCGCTTTTTTGCTGCCTTTCTTTTTTCTTGCAATTCTTTCTTATGCTTCATTTGGAAAAATTTCAGTGTCTTAAAAACTTCTCGGGAAAATTCATCTACATCAGCTTCCATGTTTTCTCCATTGAGGTCCAAAAAGCCTCCATCCATCCACCTGGATTGAAAGAAAAAATACTAAACTCAGAAATGTCTGGAGTGTAAAGGGGGACTTAGATATTCTTTAGGCTCGACTCTCATAAGAGAAACAACTGTGGGCAAGAGAAGTTACGTTTTTCTTAATCACACAGGTAGAGCTGATCATAGAAAGAGAAGATTAACACCATCATCTCAGCCACGCTGCATGTGCTACAATACCTATCAGACTATAAATGGATGACTAAGGATAGCCAAATAAAATGCAGATTTGACTCCAAAAATATTAGTCAAAGTCATTAATTGCATAAAAAAGTGAATCAGTTCTGGAAAACCCAAGTGACACTTTACATATTATATTGGTAAGGGTAGGTGCTACCTTAGCAATGGTTGACACTTCTGTGTGACACTTGGTTCTCTTTCAAATGGATGAATACTTTCAAACACTTAACCAACAACAACATCAAATATCACTGCAACATTTTACAAGTCCTTCCATATCATTTGCTTAATTTTTAAAAAAATGTTTATTTACTTTCGAGAGAGTACTAGCAGGGGAGGGGCAGAGAGAGAGGGAGACACAGAATCCAAAGCAGGCTCCAGGCTCTGAGCTGTCAGCACAACCGACTGAGCCACCCAGGTGCCCCAGATTTGCTTAATTTTTATTACACTAACAAAAATTACCGTTTTTCTGTTCGCTGCCACTTGAGAACAAAATTAAAAAACTTCTGATAGGGCTCAATGTTCACTTTTAATTTATCCAGTTCAGGATATTTTGTCAGTTCCCATTTGAAAAGTTCCTCTTCCTTATTAATAAACTGAACTGCTTCTTCAGACTCCTGAATACGTTTCTGTAGTTGCCTTACATCTGTCACATACTGAAAGCAAATAATTGTTTATCTCAAGAAATATCCAAGTAACGTTATTAAAATAAGATTATATGACACTGCATGGGCTGTGTTCTTGCATTTATATTAAGGCTTTAAATATCAATTTCACAACAGAACTATGGTATAGAGTACAGAGCAAAATGTATGGGTCTGTCTATTTTACAGATAGAAAACTAAGTCACAAGAAAGATACATGAATAGTACCAGCTCAGGCCTAAGAGTCAGACCTTGTTTGCCAGAGTAAGCATATGTTTTTCATGTTTTTAAGTGTATGCAAACATGTCGTGTATTAATCCACAAGCTTGTCATAGCTACCGTCTTCTGTGTTCATCACACCTGTTGCATGCGGTCCAGTTCTGCAAATTCTGTAAACTCTTCCATGCGGCGTGATTCCTTTTCTATTTCCAAAATCAGTTTCTCTCTCTTGGCTATCAGCTCATTTTCTTTTTCATGTTTTGCATTCTCAATAAGCTTTTTAAGAGACAATTTAATCAGGTTAATTATTTTGTTACAAAGGAAATTTATCAAATCAGAAATCTGAATGCTTTTTGTAGTAATAAAAACCACCACAGAAGTAAAAATGAGTACAAGAATGAAACACCGACCAGTATAAAAATGCAAATAATAATAAACCACACAGAAAATTTTCCCTAGCTTTCTGAAGTGATGGTAACAATTCTTACATATTAATTAGATACTTTATTTAACAGATCCCGTGTGTCAAGAACTATTCAACACGTTACTTATATTAGCACAGTTATTGTTATTATTCTTATTACTTCAGAGATGAAGACATTTAGACTTATAGAAATCAAGAGGTATGCCCAACGTCACAAAGTCATAAAAGTCAAGACCTGCATTAGAACTTGGGTTTATCTGACTGAAGTCCATGCTTTTTATTACTACACCATCTCACTTCCCACCATAGGAGAGACTGCTTTACACTAGAACTTTTCCAAAATCTAAAGTATACTCAGTCTGATACTGGGCAAGTTACTTAACTTCTCTGAGACTCATTTTTCTCATCTATGAAATGGGGAATTAGGAACACCTGGGATTTTTGCGAGTATTAAATGAGTTACTAAATGCAAAGAACTTAAGGCAGTGTTTACTATTATTATTATTATCAACTTACAACAGTTCTGACCTCTTTTTTTTTCGGTTTCATTTGCAAAGTTTTTATTAGGACCTTTTATATATGACCTTTAGAGCTCATAAATCACATTCTTAATCTGGCTCTGCTTACTACTTTTTCCCTCCAAGAAGTCTCCCAAAGTTATAAAAAATAGAAATTTATAAATATACATTGAGAATTATGCACAGTTTTTACACAATAATAGTCGGGTCGATGTTTCCGGCTGTCTAATCATCTCCCAGGACCTCTCATCTGAAACAGAATGATGGACTCTGAAATCTCGACAGCAGAAATGGCAACTGTGGCCCCAACCCACCATCCGCCCTCAGCATCATGGCACTGGGCAGGTGTTGGTTTTGGACAGTCATGGCAAAAGAGGAACTGCAGAAATGCTAGTTGGGATGGCGGTGCTGTGAGCAGAGGACAGCAAGCGGGGAAGGTTTCAGCCCTGTATCTGCCACAGCTCATACCTGGGACTGTATTTAAACTCTTGGCCCAAGAATCGCCAAGAGCCGAACCACAGACTCAGCATAGGCCCAATCTGACTGTGGCCAACTGGAAGAGTTCCAGGCCATTACAAACCTGAAAAATGCTTCCTTGGTCCAGAGTTGGGGAACCCAAATGTCTCCCTAGTCTGTCGTCCTCAGTCACTAACAAGCAGCTCTTTCCTTCCAGGCAAAGGGATGGAGTGCCTGGAGCTACAGTGAGGCCAGAGGGACATGGTAGCTGCTGTCAAGTAGTTCTGACCTCTTTAATGTCAGTCCCACTTCTTACCAGACCCTGTATTAAGCCTAACATCCTGTCCTAAGCCTGCAGGACCATAAACGTTGCTGGCCCCAAACTCATATTGATACACGAAGTTACTTTTTAAAGGTAGATTAAATAAATGTGCTTAAAACGTCAGAATACAAAAGTACATACTGAAAAATATATTCACCTCATCATTTTCACCAAAGATGGGATTAATTTTCCAAGGCCACATAAGGACAGTTGAATTTAAAGCTAAGTCTTCTGGAGGAAATAGGAAAACATCTAAAAAGTAACTCATTCGGCGTTTGGATTCCTACAAAAGAAAACTCCAGGTATAATACACCATATAGGAAATAAACGCATTAGGGAAAAGAAAAGAACCAACAATTTCTAATACTCTTTCAAATTTCAATTTGACTCAGATTATTAACTGATATTTCATATGACCCAAATCACATGGGTATTTCAGTAGCTGTAGGATTATTTACTTGCTTCACACCACACAGCTGTAGACTTCTATGCTGGAAATAAAGCATTTTAAAGGTTTTATCTTTAAAAAAATTTTTTAATGTTTATATATTTTTGAAAGAGAGAAAGACTGCGTGAATGGGGGAGGGGCAGAGAGAGAGGGAGGCACAGAATCCGAAGCAGGCTCCAGGCTCTGAGCTGTCAGCACAGAGCCCAATGCGGGGCTCGAAACCACCAATTGTGAGATCATGACCTGAGCTGAAGTCAGACACTTCACCAACTGAGCCACCCAGGTGCCTCTAAAGGTTTCATCTTGAAGTTGACTAACCATAAAGGTACTCTTGGTCCTCCTTGTGCATGACTGAAAAAGGTGATCAAATATGCAGCTTTTGTTTGACACTTTCAACTTTTGATTTCAAAGAATTTTGTATTTTTGGGGTGCCTGAGTGGCTCAGTTGGTGAAGCGTCTGACTTCAGCTCAGGTCATGATCTCATGGTTCGTGGGTTTGAGCCCCATGTTGGAGTCTGTGCTGACAGCTCAGAGCCTGGAGCCTGCTTCAGATTCTGTGTCTCCTCTCTCTGTTCCTCCCCCACTCAAACTCCCTCTCTCTCTCTCTCTCTCTCTCTCTCTCTCTCTCAAAAAATAAAGACTTAAATTTTTTAAATGAATTTTATATTTTTTATTATTATGTATTTATTTTTGAATCTTTGGTGACATAGATTTTAGCATCTTTTGTTTTGTTTTGTATCTTCAATGACATTATCACCTTTCTCGCCTACCACTGACATACAGCAATTGTCCAAGAAGAGTTTGGGGTGAAAGTCAGATCCTGTTTCCCATAGTAAGTACATGTTTTTCTTACATATTTTTCCTCTTTGCAAAGGGGAAAAATAACCTTTAAACCAGTAGATTGACATGAATGGATAAATTGAGGACCTTTACCTCCTATCGCTTTCATTGATTCATCTGCAGTGCTGTAATTTTTAAGAATTAAAATACATATTGAGGAGGGCACCTTTTGGGATGAGCACTGGGTGTTGTATGGAAACCAATTTGACAATAAATTTCATATATTGAAAAAAAAGAATTAAAATACAGACTCAAAGATCTAATTTACAAGTTTTTGGTATGACATATATAGTATATATGTATATAATATGTATATAATGTGTACAATGCATATTATATTGCATGTATAAATATAACTTTCAAAACTTCATCTATGCAATTAACTATATTAATAGATTAAAGAAGAAGCATAGATGCAAAAAAGAAAGGATTTGATAAAATTCAACATCCATTTATAATATAAAAAAAAAAAAACCTGAAAGGTACAGCCTCCAGTTATGGAATGAATATGTTACGGAGATAAAAGGTACAGAATAGGGAATATAGTCAATGGTATTGTAATAGTGCTGTATTGTGCAAATATGGTAACTACATTTGTGAGCACAGCATAAGGTACAGAGTTGTCGAATCACTATGTTGTAAACTTGAAACTGATGTGACATTGTGTGTCAACTATACCTCATTTTTTTTTAAAACGGGGGGGAGCTCAAAATAAACAAATAAATAGCACCTAATAGAAGAGCACATACTAATCCGATAAAGGTACCTATTAAAGAAACACACACACACCAAATGTCATACTTAATAGTGAAATATTGAAAGCTCCCCCTTTGAGGTTGGGACCAAGTGATTACTGTACTAGAGTCCTAGTCAGTCCATCGTAGCAAAGAAAATAAACAAGATTTTGGAAATGTGTAATGTTTATGAGGATAGAACCAAAACTCTCATTATTTGCAATTTATATGATGGTTTATGTAGACATCCCCCAAAAATCTCAACTATTAAGATAAAGAAGGGAAATAAAACATATGTAACATTTTTGAAGTTAAAGTTTTTAAAGAAAAAAGAAACCTCAAAAATTAAGAAAAAAATTAGCAATAGATATTAAGGTATACATAACAATAAATTTATATTATAGCCCTAAGTAGAAAATAAATATCCCTTAGTTCATAGTGATATGAATAAGTAATTGAATAAATTAATAAGTGGAAAAGCAGACAAATCTCTCATGCAGAAGAAATCCAAATAAATTATGTAGCTACTCCATGGTAAAGGAGGAGAGCATAACTCCCCAATTCTGAAGTGTGGGTTGCATATAGTGACTTCCTTCCAGAGAGGACATCACAGAAAGGGGGAAAAAAGAGTGGAGAGACTTGATAAACACTACTTAAGACTAGTGGTCAAGGTCAACATTAATAGTGATAAGTCATGTTGATAATATGTACCCTTGATAGGATGTGATGATGTGTGTACACTTAACCTTTGTGATTCTCTTTCCAAAAGCCCACTACCTCAGTCTAGTCAAGAGAAAAACATCAGATGAATTCCAACAGAGGGCCATCCTATGATATACCTGACCTGTACTTCTCAACACTGTCAAGGCCATTAAAGAGCAAAACAAAACAAAACAAATCTGAGAAACTATCAGAGCCCAGAGGAGCCTAAGAAAACACAACTAGAGGGGTGCCTGGGTAGTTCAGTTGGTTAAGTGTCCGACTTTAGCTCAGGTCACAATCTCACAGTCGGTGGGTTCAAACCCTGCATCAGGCTCTGTGCTGACAGCTGAGAGCCCGGAGCCTGCTTCGGATTCTGTGTCTCCCTCTCTCTCTGCCCACCCCACCCCCATACTCTATCTCTCTTAAAAATAAACATTAAAATTAAATAAATAAATAAATAAATAAATAAATAAATAAATAAATAAAATATTGTAATTAAAAGATTCTTACCTTGATCCGTAAAATCAACTCTTGAATCCCTATAGTCCGGGCTTTTTCTACATAAGATATCAGATCCATCATCTCTTCTGTTGTCTCAGGGACTTTTAATGCATGCTCTTTAATTGCTTCAAAATCACTGCAGATACTGACACAATGCTCCGCTTTACTATGGTTACAGTAATTAATGCTATATCATATTTGATATATGTGTTATAAATATTACAAAATATGAACCGTGATAGCCTCAAAATATTAAATTACTAAGACGTCTTGAAACATTTAAGGACAACTTAGCTGATGTAACTTCGTATACATCATACATCTACAAAAATCTATGAAATTGACATAACGTTTTTATGTAGAAATTATGGTATATTAGAAAAAAATTTTCTATGGATCTCTTCAACTCTCTTGAACATCCAGCTAAGCAGTATGATGTAGAGTGTACTTAGGATGGTAAGCAGGCCAATGTGAATACAAAGAAGGGGACATTATGAAGCTGGAGAGGTGAGCAGTAATTAGATCACGTAGGGCTTAATATGTCATTCTTGATTTTCAAAAATTTAGGAGGGATGCAACAAAGTGGACAATGCCAAAAAGACAGGTGATCCTACAAAGGCACTTTCACCTTGCTAGAGCAGAATCTGTGTCCCTTTGGGAGAGACAGTACCACAAAAGACAAAGGCAGACAAAATGAGAGCAAATGATTGGCCCAAACAGATGCTAAACTAAACAGTGAGTAAGAAAAGCGTTCTTTAATGATTATTTATTTAATAAATTGTACCTAGTGGCACACATTCCTCCTTTTGATGTTATCTATCTCAAGTAGGGAATTTAAATGGAAAAGAATGAAAGAATGAACTAGATAGAGGAAACTGGACAAATTTTCAGCTGCTCTTATGTCATGGGTTTATAATAATATACAGTTATTTTGTTGGAAGTGACAGAATTTTCCAGAAAAGTCACAGATACCACAAAAATAAATACCAAAAAATGTTATGTTAAACATAAATCATTTTTTGATTAAGGCATTGTTGTGGCTCTTATTCCATGGGATTGTTAGAAACGAATGCTTTGCCATTGTTGATATCTTTTTGTGTAGTATACTTTTGTACAAAGCATGCCTGACAATACTTCACTTTTTGACAGTCAAATTTTAAGTTTATTTATTTATTTATTTATTTATTTATTTATTTATTTGTTTGTTTGTTTTTGAGATAGAGCAGGGAAGGGGCAGAGAGAGAGGGAGACAGAGAAGCCCAAGGCAGGGCTCCAGCCCACGAACTGTGAGATCCAGACCTAGCTGAAACTGAGACAGACACTTAACTGACTGACTAAGCCACCCAGGTGTCCCTGACAGGCATATACTTTTTGTTTACTTAAAAATATTTATTGATGTGATGGCTCCCTTCATTGGGTGACTATTCTACACCAAGCACAGTGCCAGATGCTTTACAAACATAATCTGTGGAGGTTCCTGGGTGGCTCAGTCAGTTAAGCATCCAACTTGAGCTCAGGTCATGATTCCACGGTTTGTGAGTTCAAGCCCTGCATTGGGCTCTCTGCTGTCAGCACAAAGCCCACTTCAGATCCTCTGTCTCCCTCTCTCTCTGCCCCTCCCCCTTGCCCCCTCATGCTCACATCTCTCTCTCAAAAATAAACATTTAAAAAAATGTAATCTGTGATCCTAACATTAGTCCTTCAGGGAAAGTATTATTTTTCACAGCTGGCACAGCAGAAAACTGAGGCTCAGGGAAATTAACTAACTTGCCTGGAGTTATAGAACTAGTTCATTACAGAGCCAGGATTCAAATCTAGATCTTTCTGACTCTAAAGCACATGATTTTCTCACATTGCTTCTGGGAAAATAAACATACTAGCTAACATTGATTGAATGCCATGTCCCAGGCACTGTGCTAGGTGCTTTACATGTATTAGTTTTAGTCCTTACAGAAGTTACAAACTAAGATTCTTTTGGAGACAGGCAGGTAACAGATGAATTAAATGAGTTGGATGATGAGTTGATTCAGCAGTGGGTGAACAAACCAAAGGACACATTCCATATAAAATGGAAACTGCTTCTCAGTTCCACCTACCACTGCTGGCCCAACAAGGCACAGTCTTCCCACCTTTTCAAGAAAAGTAAAAGATCTGGATTGTGTGTGGGTGCGTGCGTGTGTGTGTGTGTGTGTGTCAACATTTTGAAATGCTGACAGCTAATTCAAAATGTGTTTAGACAGGGGCACCTGGATGGCTCAGTCAGTTGAGAATCTGACTTCGGCTCAGGTCATAATCTTGCAGTTCTTGAGTTCAACCACCACATGGGGCTCACTGCTGTCAGTGGGGAGCCCACTTCAGATCCTCTGTCCCCATCTCTCTCTGCTCCTCCCCTGCTCTCTCTCTCAAAAAATAAAATAAAATACAGGGCTCCTGGGTGGCTCAGTTGGTTAAGCATCCACTTTCAGCTCAAGTCATGATCTCACAGTTTGTGAGTTCGAGCCCCGCATCAGGCTCTGTGCTGACAGCTCGGAGACTGGAGCCTGCTTCGGATTCTGTGTCTCCCCTTCTCTCTACGCCTCCCCTGCTCACGCTCTGTGTCTGTCTCTCAATAATAAATAAACGTTAAAAAATTTTTTAAAAAAATAAAAATAAAAAATAAAATAAAATAAATTTCTAAAATGTGTTTAAACATGGGTGCCAGGGTGGCACAGTCAGTTAAGTGTCTGACTTGGGCTTAGGTCATGATCTCGCAGTTTATGAGTTCGAGACCCACGTCAAGCTCTGTGCTGACAGCTTGGAGCCTAGAGCCTGCTTCAGATTCTGTATCTTCCTCTCTCTCTGCTCCTCCCCTGTTCTCTCTCTCTCTCTCTCTCAAAAATAAATAAACATTAAAATACGTTAAAAAAATGAAACCCAGCATGAGACAAGGAAAAAGTGTCTGCATGACATATCCAACTAGCAAGCCACTAGTTTATGAATCTAATTTTACAACCACTCTGCAAAGTAGGTATTGCTGTCTCTATTTTACAGATGATAAAAATAAGTTAGGTAAGACCACAATATTGGGGTCAGGAACAATCCAAGATCTTCCCAATATCATTGAAAGTTTATAGTCTTTCTGTTTTCATGCAGCCTGTATCCAAACACTAGTTTATTTCAGTTTCTTAAAAAAAAAAAAATCCTGTGTTTCCTCAAAACAATTCTCAAACCATATCAAACAAACAAAAACCAGACCAATGGGACTACAAGGGAAAGTCCTTAGGAGGCAGCTGTGAAGAAAAAATTGTAAGAACTTATATTTTAATCTTTTAAAAAATTTTTTTTAAATTGGGGCACCTGGATGGCTCAGTCGGTTGGGCATCCGACTTCGGCTCAGGTCATGGTTTCACAGTTCATGGATTTGAGCCCTGCATCGGGCTCTGTGCTGACAGCTCTGAGCCTGGAGTCTGTTTTGGATTCTGTGTCTCCTTCTCTCTCTCTGCCCCTCCCCCGCTAGCACTCTGTCTGGGTCTGTCCCAAAAATAAACAAACATTTAAAAATTTGTTTTTAATTTTTTTAAGTTTATTTACTTACTTATTTTTTAGTAATCTCTACACCCAGTGTGGGTCTCAAACTCACAACCCCAAGATCAAGAGTCACATGCTCTTCTGAATAAGCCATCCAGGCACCCCCTAATCTTTTAAACAAGAGTTATTATTAGCAAAATATTTCTTTTAACCCTATAATTCCAAGTTTAGCAATTAATTCTACTTACCTTTCATTTTCTTTTCTATGTTTTGAAGCTATGTCATTTAATAATATGTTTGCAAAGGCTTTTGCTTTGTTTGTTAGACCCGTCTTCAAATCTTCACAATCCAAACGCACCATAGGGAAATGAACCCACTGAGGCAAAAGCATTATTTCTGAGGTGAGACTGAGAAATCTTCCTATAAACTTAAAAAAATAAAAAAGGATTTAAAAATCAGATCCAAGTATATTACTTGCACAGCTAGAAACCTTCAAAACAAAGTACAAATTGTTGAGCAAAGATACCCTAAAATTTTTCCCACATGGCTCCCACTTACATTTCCAACTTCATCTTCTAAATTTGCCGTGTACTACATTCCTATGTTACCTATTCTTCACCTATCTTGGTCATGCTACAGTTCCTCTGTACCTATAAACATCTCCTTCAAAGCCTGGCTCACTTTTCACTTCTTCAAGAAACTGTCACCAATATTCCGAAGCAGATGCAACCACTCCCTCTTCTGTGCTTCCACAACACCTTGTTCACATCTCCATTCCAGCACCTATCTGTACATATCATGGTTGTTATTCCTATGTCTGACTTCCAGGCCAAATATAAGCTCCTGAGGATAACGTGCGTGTATTATTTATCTTAACATCACCAAAACCTTGCTAGGTGTCTGAATGTGATGAAGAGATTTTTGTTGAAGCAATGAATGAGTTAATGAATGACTAAAGAAATTATGGGGTGAGGAGAGCCTGGGTGGCTCAGTTGGTTGAGCATCGGACTCCTGATTTTGGCTCACGTCATGATCCCAGGGTCGCAGGATTGAGCCCCATGTGAAGCTCAGCACTGAGCATAGAGCCTGCTTAAGAATCTCTCTCTCTCCCTCTGCGCCTCTCCCCCACTTTCTCTCTCTCTCTAAAATAAAATAAAATAATAAATTATGAAATGAACCTATGAATTTACTATAATGATGTTCTGAATGAGAGATTCTATTAACTTCAATTGAAGCATTTACTTTACAGGGAAAAAAATTCACCCTAATTTTAAAACAGAAATTCAAAGGCACTCATGAAAAACAGAATTACCACTTACTTCTGTGTATTCATCAAAAGTATGATCTTCTGCTTGGAAAGTCTCTATCAGCTCAACCGCAGACCCATCAAGAAGCCAATTATATTTTTCAACTGAAAATTAATAACCTAATTTAAATCTCAACAATAAGACCCATTCAAAAAGATAAAGTGTTTTGTTGATATGGTCAGGGAAATGAGTAGACTATTCAATTAAATATTATTAATAGAGAATTAACATACATTAATAAAATAGACCTAACAAGCAAACCAGGTTAAACATGACATTTTAAAATAAAGATAATAGTGTATGCTAATGATCTTACAATAATATAGAGGTACTGTTAAGCCAGTTAATAGAAAGTTTTGATTAACAGAATGTCAAGTAACAATCCTGACCCCATACATACTTGAGGAGACTATAAAACTGAGCTGCAGTCTCTTCCAAACTATTCTTCGAAATTATCTTGATTTAACTCTTGATTTAGCTTTCTCCTTATTCCAACATCTCTTCTCTCTATCTTTTTGCTTCATCACCCTGTTCCAGTTAACATTCACCCATTAGACTTGACAACAGAATTCAACTTTCTTAGGTTGGGTTGGATCTGTGATTCTGCCAAAAGCCATGCCTATGCTCACTTCTGGTTCTTCCTGCTCTTTCATGACAGCCCAAGACAACCAAATATCTGACCAATTTCTAGTAAAAATAAAAATGGTATTATTTTACGATAAAATAATATATGTCATATATACCATATGTCTCATAATGTTTTCTTGCACCTTCTAAGTTATGATGTACTGCTGCCTTCAGTGTAGTAACAGCCCATTGTGACACATGTTCAGGAAGTTCTGTGTCCAGATTTACAGCTGGTGAAGTTCCTGAGAGCCAAGAGGGAACTGTTTGGACATTCTAACAAAAATTAAAATGACAATTTATGAAACCAATATCTGTGCAATTGGGCTATACATAGAGCTTATACTATATTTTTAAACATTATTATCATATTTCAACAGTCCAAAAAAAGATAACTTGATGAAAAATAATGATTTAGAGTTGTATATTTTTAATCTAATATAAAAACTTGCGTTAGTTTTTATCATTCAACAAGTATTTATTGAATAACTATATCTAAGTGATTATATTAGAATGTACAAAAAACAAACATGATGTGGATCTTGTCCTTAGGAAGCTCACAACTACACAGGGAGAATCAAACGTGCACAAAAATACCAATTCACAGCTACAATAAAAGTTCTAAGAAGGAAAAACATCATTTCCATCCAGGAAATGTTACCAAAGAGAAAGCACTTTCTAACTTGAAATAACTTGGAGGATGGAAATAAAACAGAGTTATAACATTTTATGTACACGTCCACTTTATAGAGTTTCAACTCAGTTTAAATTTTTGAAAGAGGGGGCACCTGGGCGTCTCAGTTGGTGAAGTGTCCAACTTCGGCTCAGGTCATGATCTCGCGGTTCATGAGTTTGAGCCCCACATCGGGGTCGCTGTTGTCAGCCTGTCAGTGCAGAGCCTGCTTTGGATCCTATGGCGCCCTCTCTCTACCCCTCCCTCACTTGCACTCTCCCCCCAAATAAATAAATATTAAAAAATAATAATAAAATTAAAATAAAATAATAAAATACTGAAAGAGGCCCATATAAAGAAACCCAATGGATAAGGAAGACGAAATACCTGCAGAGCTTCAGTTATTCGCTCTACCAAACCCAAAACAACATCTTCCAAATCTTGAAAGGTAGGATAAAATTCCATTTTATCATCATCAAATGTCAGTTCCATCTTAAATATTGGCAGCCCACATTGATCTTCTTGGTCAAAGAGCTTCACAAATCCTTCTACAGTTCTCTTTAAGAAATCCTTTAGCTGCATGATGTCGTAAATTAGCATTACTTTAGAAAGTACAAATTCAACCTTTAACCTTTTAACCTTTTGTTCAAAATCAGTGAGATATTACCTACAATTAATTCATTCTATCAATTCATTTAGTCCTCAAAATTATCTTCATTCAGCACAGTATGTTCTTACTAAGTGTAGTCTAAAACAATAAGTAGAATGATATATGCAAACTTTGATTTTTTTTTTATAGACTAGCAACAATCCTAAAATGGCAACTCAGAATCTTCCACATTCTTCAGTAATTCTTTCCATGGTACAGAAAACATTCCAGAAAAACTAAACAAAGTGAAGATTAAGGGGAGGAGAGGCCCGACACCTGAGAATGAGGGTGCCATGGGGTGACATGCACGTGAGGTGAGGGACAGTTAGTATGCTAAAGCAAGCTGCTAAGGTTGATAGTTAAATATTCAAGAATTTTGTGAGCCAGTTACTAAACCCTTGGATGCTTGAAAATTACACTGTGGGAATATTTCCACCAGGAAATTGGCAAACACTACAAATTAGGGCTTCTCCCCAGCCTGGAGAGTTGGATTTCCAGCAAATCACCAGGTGAGGGTGAAGCCACTGGACATTAGAAACATGCACAATAAGGGGAACCTGGGTGGCACCGGACTTCAGAACAGGTCATGATCTCACAGCTCATGAGTTCAAGCCCTGTGTTGGGCTCTGTGCTGACAGCTTTGAGCCTGGAGCCTGCTTCAGATTCTGTGTCTCCCTCCCTCTCTGCCCCTCTACTGTTTGCTCTCTCTCTCTCTCTCTCTTAAAAATAAATAAACATTAAAAATTTTTTTAAAATGTGCACAATAAGTTACCAAACTATGAATAATGCATTCTTATGTAGAATCAACTATTTGAAATTTAGCCAAGGGGACAAATATAATGATCTTCAAAATGTTCCTCATCTCTATTTCTTATCAAATAATCATAGTCCTCTTAAGAGGATAAAGATAGAAAGTACATCATGTATATTAATTACAGAGTTATATACTAGATATTAAATGTGTCCTTTTAAGGATGTGTTGCAGGGCACCTGGATGGCTCAGTCAGTTAAGCATCTGACTCTTGATTTTGGCTCAGGTCATGGTCATGATCTCATGGTTCTGGGATGGAGCCTTTTTTTTTTGTTTTAATGTTTATTTATTTTTGAGACAGAGAGAGACAGAGCATGAATGGGGGAGGGGCAGAGAGAGAGGGAGACACAGAATCGGAAACAGGCTCCAGGCTCTGAGCCATCAGCCCAGAGCCCGATGCTGGGCTCGAACTCACGGACCGCGAGATTGTGACCTGAGCTGAAGTCGGTCGATTAACCAACTGAGCCACCCAGGCGCCCCTGGGATGGAGCCTTAAATCGGGCTCTGCTCTGAGTGTGGAGCCTGCTTGGGATTCTCTCTCTGCCCCTCTCTCACTGGTGTGCTCTCTCTCTCAAAATAAATAAAAATTTCTTTTAAATAGTATACATTGCAAAATTCATGGAATCTTTGGGGATATTTTACAAAAGGGAAAGGTTTTATTCAGAACTGTTTTTGTAGAACTGTATTTCTATAATAGTAAAAATTTGAGGAGAGAATTAATATTCTCTTTAAAGATGATCAATTCAAGGGGCACCTGGGTGGCTCAGTCAGTTAAGCGTCTGACTCTTGATATCAGCTCAGATCATGATCTTGCAGTGGTGAGATCAACCCCCAAATCAGGCTCTGTGCTGACAGCATGGAACCTGCTTAGGATTCTCTCTCCCCCTCTCTCTGCCCCAGCCCCGCTCACACACACACACACACACACACACACACACACACTCTCTCTCTCTCTCTCTCTCTCTCTCTCTCTTTCTCTCAAAATAAATAAATAAATAAATACTGTAAAAAAGATGATCAATTCAATTTCAAACCAAGATTTTACTAAGAAAAACATGAGAATCAATCAACTTGAAATTTCATATGTTCAAAAAAATGTTTACTGGGATAGTCCTTTTTGTTAATATTCTCCAATAAAGCTATAGATAATTAGTTGATAGCCTTTAAGCATGAGCCCAGTTATCACTCATAATACTGACACATACTTCTAGAATTTCCTTTCATTTTAGATTGCTTCAGATCTTGCTTCAGAAATGAAGCATTTTTATGCTAAACGTATTTAAATAAAATTATGATAAAAATGTTTTTCTTATTTCAAAATAACTACCTAGCACTATGTCTGAATAGAATTTTATTTAAAATAATAAACTAAAGAGCACCTGGGTGGCTCAGTTGGTTAAGCATCTGACTTCCCCTTAAGTCATGATCTCACAATTCGTGAGTTTGAGCCCCATGCCGGGCTCTACACTGACAGCTCAGAGCCTGGAGTCTGCTTGATTCTCTGTCTCCCTTTCTCTCTCTGCCCCTTCCCCGCTTATGTGCTCTCTTTCCCTCAAAAATGAAATAAATACTTAAAAAAATAATAAAATAAAACATCAGTTTTAAATTTAGCACCCAAAAAATGAATAATCCAATTAAGAAATGGGCAGAAGACATAAATAGACATTTTTCCAAAGTAGATACACAGATGGCTAACAGCCACATGAAAAGACGCTCAACATCACTCATCATCAGGGAAACACAAATCAAAACCACGATGAGATGCCAACTCCCACCTGTCAGAATGGCTAAAATCAAAAACACAGGAAACAACAGGTGTTGGGGAGGATGTGGAGAAAGGGGAACTTTCTTGCATTGTTGATGGCAATATAAACTGGAGCAGCCACTCTAGAAAACAGTATGGAGGTTCCTCAAAAAGTTAACAATAAAATAAATAAATAAAAATTTGTTTAAAAAGTTAAAAATAGAACTACCCTACAATTAGGCAATCACACTACTAGGTATTTACCCAAAGAATACAAAATTACTAATTCCAAATGTTACATGCACCCCAAAGTTTATAGCACCATTATGTACAATAGCCAAATTATGGAAGCAGCCCAAGTGTCCACAGATAGATGAATGGATAAAGAAGATATGGTATATAGACATGATAGATGAATGGATAAAGAAGATATGGTATATAGACATGCAATGGAATATTATTCAGCCATAAAAAAGAGAATGAATCTTGCCATTTGCAATGACATGGATGGAGCAAGAGAGTATTATGCTAAGTGAAGTAAGTCAGAGAAAGACAGATACCATATGACTTCACTCATATGTGGAATTTAAGAAACAAAACAAATGAGTAAAGGGGGAAAAAATATAGAGACAGAGAGGCAAACCAAAAAACAGTCTCTTAACTATAGAGAAATGATGGTTAGCAGAGGGGATGTGGGTGGGGGATGGGTGAAATAGGTGATGGGGATTAAGGAATGTACTTGTGATGAGCACCGGGTGTTATATGGAAGTGTTGAATCACTATACTATACACCTGAAACTAAATATTACATTGTATGTTAACCAACTAGAATTTAAATAAAAACTTAAAATATAATAAAATAATAAACTAATTATAATAGTATTATCATTTAAGATATATAAAATATATTTACCTGATTTGACATAAGTGTAGAAACACAGTTATAAAATGCATCCCATTTTTCAGGTCTGATGCCTTCTAGAGCCTCCTTCTTTGTGAAAAGATTTATGACCTTTGGATACCATGTGTTCATTATCTTCTCTTCTGCCTTTCTAGCTTGTATTGACAGATCATTTTTTAGTGATTCACAATCAATTGGCCCTTTAGCTCTATTTATGAGAAGTATAAAAATGATTTAAAGCAAATGATAAATATTGGTCCTAATACATAATTGTTGAAAAAAGTAAGAAAATTTTAATCTAAAGAAAAGTTCTCAAGATTCATCAGTTTAAAATGTCTACAGTCAAAATATAAAGATTCAAGCATGAGATATTCAAATCTTAAATGTTAGTTAATAAATATGAGATTTTTACCTAATTCCTGTTAAATCTAGCAAAATCGTATTGGAAAATGTCGTATAACCAAGGTCCAGTAATATTTTCATAGTTGGATGAACAATGTGCAAATTAGCTAATATTTGACTTCTTGTCTGCACATAGCTAGAATGCCAAGGCTTAGAATAATCCAGTCCTCTGGAAAAGCAAAACACCATATCAAGCAGAATTCAAACAATATACTCTAACTTTTAGGAAATAATAGTTATGACATGGAATTAATATTAAAGCGAGAAGAAGACTGGGAAATGTGGTCAGCGATCAAAGCTTTATGCATGTAATAAAAAGGCATCAAGATCTTGAAAGTGTATTATCGGCACACCTGGGTGGCTCAGTAGGTTAGGCGCCCAACTCTTGATTTCAGCTTAGGTCATTATCTCACCATTCGTGGGATTGAGCCCCGAGTCAGGTTCTCTGCTGACCACAGGGAGCCTGCTTGGAATTCTCTCTCCCTCTCTCCCTGCCCCTCCCCTGCTCACATGCGGCTTGCGCTCTCTCTCTCTCTCTCTCAAAATAAATAAATAAACATTAAAAAGACAGAGAGAGAGTGAGAGAGAAAGTGCATTATCTTCAGAGAGGAGAGACTGATGGGCCAGGTACCCTGCTAACTTCCACTGTGCTCTGGCTCAGTTACCCTGGGTATGGATAAACAAACTCAGGACTGGGAAGAGAGGAAGAAATCTGTCTGGTATACACCAGAGGTTACTTAAGGCCAAGTTGACCTATACATGCTTAAAGATTCCCCTGATTGTGTAAGCAACAAATAGACAAGTTCAGAGCAAGGATACACCGCAGTAGTGCTACTCTTCAGATGTATTCAAAATAGCTTCACAATTCTAGACTTAATGTTAGATCAGCTTATTTTCAACCTGTTATCAAAACCTAGATGCAGGGGCATCTGGGTGGTGCAGTCGGTTGAGCATCCGACTTCAGCTCAGGTCATGATCTCACAGTCCGTGAGTTCAAGCCCTGAGTCAGGGTCTGTGCTGACAGCTCACAGCCTGGAGCCTGCTTTGGATTCTGTGTCTCCCTCTCTCTCTGCCCCTCCCCTGCTCATGCTCTGTCTCTCTCTGTCTCAAAAATAAATAAAAACATTAAAAAAAAATTTTTTTTAACCTAGATGCAATACTGTTTTTAAAATAATTTACTCACACAGGGGATTCAGGTAAAGGGCCTCCTTCATCTTCAAGCCATTTAACCGGAGGTTTCACGAGAACACTCCTCACTAAAACACACACATGTATTAATATTTCTTGAAAACTCTCACAAGTCTTACTCAAACTTTCTAACTTTTCTTATTGGATAATATAGCTTATTGAGCATTAAAGTGAGTATGAGAAAAAAAATCATTTATTTGAAAAAAAATCAAGTTGTTGGTACTATTTAGGTGTTACTTTAGGGGTGAATTCAGATACAGTAAAGCTTTAAGTTTCAGCTTTTTGCATTCTATCTACTCAAAGGCCACTTAAGAGAATTTATTCCAGGGGTTCCTGGGTGGCTTGGTCAGTTGAGCATCGGACTCTTGATTTTGGCTGAGGTCATGTCCTCATGGTTCTTGAGATCGAGCTATGCATCGGTCTCTGTGCTGACAGCATGGAGTTGCTTGGGATTCTCCCTCTCTCTCTCTCTCTCTCTCTCTTTCTGCCCCTCCCCTGCTTGCGCTCTCTCTCTCTCTCTCTCTTTCTCTCACAAAATAAATAAACATTAAAAAAAACTTATGCCAATAAAAATTTCCAATATTAAATCCCTAATAAATTTCTCTAAATACACTAATACTTTTTTTTTTTTTTTTTTACAATCCGGTAAACAGTGTAACTACAACCATAAAGACAAAGAGAAAAATGAAAAAGCCCTTAGCTAATAAGCACAGGAAAAAAAATTATACAAAGTTCCCTTAAATTAAAAAGATTTTGACTAGATTATAAGCTCAAAATAAAAGCTTTAAATAAAAATAGTATGTAAGAAATACATACAGCTAAATATATAAATTATTCATTATTCATATTTCTACTTTTGATTGAAGGGGTGGGAAACAAAAGTAAAAGAAGCTTGGCATTTGTGAAATGCTACTTACCCAGATATCTCTTCATGCTTTTTTCAAAGTCACTTGACACCTCATTTATGAGACTTTCAACAAGTTTTTCTCTTTCTTTCCCTTCCTTTAAAGACTCAGGTATCAGCATTAACATGTGATCCAGCCATTCCTGCTGAATAGGCACCATAGGACTACTTTCTACACATTGCTTCATATAAATATAGTTGAACTGAGAATGTAATAAGAAAAAACTAAATGTTCTAAATGGTATATCAGTGTAACTCCGGTGCTCTGTCTTTTCAAGACAACATTTTTTTGGAATAGAAGTATTCTGAAAAATAACATGTTTTCAGAATAAAAACACTCGGAAGTATGAGCTGCAAAGAAACCATTTTTTCAAGTACTCAGTATATATTTATTAAATGAATAAGAATTGGAAATTGGGAGTAAGGCCTGGGCTAGGGAAGCTGGGCATGCCCACGTTATCCACTCAAACATCGAAATATTTGGCATTAATCCATTAAACAGTCAAAAATTAGTAAATATGCACCCAGCACAAAGGTACAAAGTCACAATTGATAAAATAGCCAAAAATGACAGGAAATAGTAGCAATAAATTATGCGTAGGTATTATTAAATATTTTAGAATATTAATCAAGTTGATTAATTTAAAGTATTATCAGGGTGTTTCCCCACCCACCCCAAATCTGCATTTTACACTTGAGAAAACTAATCTTGTCATTAACTCTTCACTCAAACCAGGGTTGGAGTTTAAGGTTTTCTGTACTAAAATACATATAAATGTTGGGGTTCCTGGGTGGCTCAGTTGGTTAAGCATCCTACTTCAGCTCAGGGCATGATCCCATAGTTCGTGAGTTCGAGCCCTGCATCGGGCTCTGTGCTGATAGCTCAGAGCCTGATGCCTGCTACAGATTCTGTGTCTCCCTCTCTTTCTCTCTCTGCCCCTCCTCTGCTCATGCTCTCTCTCTCTATGTCAAAAATGAATAAATGTTAAAAAAAATACATATAAATGCAGATTCATCAGAATCTTAAATATACAATAGAAATCAATTAGGTTATCTTTAATATTTAAGAGTGTACTATGAATTTAATATGCCAAATTTGTTGGGACTCTCTGAATAGGAATACAGTATTGTGGGTTTAATTTTTTTAACGTTTATTTATTTTTGAGAGAGACAGACAGACAGAGTGTGAGTGGGGGAGAGGCAGAGAGAGAGAGAGACAGACAGACAGACAGACAGACAGAATCCAAAGCAGCCTCCAGCTGACAGCTCAGAGCCCAATGCGGGGCTTGAAACTGTGAGCCCTGAAATCATGACCTGAGCCAAAGTGGGATGCTCAACCGACTGAGCCACACAGGCACCCAAGGAATACAGTATTGTAAAACAAAAAATAGGGGCGCCTGGGTGGCTCAGTCAGTTAAGCATTCAACTCTTGATTTCAGCTCAGGCCATGATCTCATGGTTCATGAGATAGAGCCCAGAATTGGGCTCTGCACTGACAGCTTGGTGCCTGCTTGGGATTCTCTCTCTCCCTTTCTCTCTCTGCCCCTCCCCTGCTTGTACTCCCTCTCTTTCTCTCAAAATAAATAAATAAACATTTAAAAAACAAGGTTTTCACTGGATAATAGTTTTTAATTTTGATGAAATACAATTTATTGGGGTTTTTTTCTATTATGGGTTATGCTTTTTGTGTCAGTCTGAAGACTCTGCTTAGCTCCAGGTTTGCTTCTAAATTTAAATAATCTCTACACCCAATGTGGGGCTTAAACTCACAACCCTGAGATCAAGAGTTGCATGACAGCAGCAAGCCTGATGTGGGGCTTGAACTCACGAACCAAACCATGAGATCATGACCTGAGCCAAAGTCTGACGCTTAACCAACTGAGCCACAAAGGTGCCCCTAAAAGTGTTTAGTTTTATGTTTTACATTTAAATCTATGATCTAATTTTAGTAATTTTTGTACAAGGTGTGACATTTAGGCTGAGGTTTGAGGGGTTTTTTTTGTTGTTGTTTATTTGTTTTATTTTTTTATGGATGTCCAATTGCTCCACCCCATTTGTTGAAAACACTATCCTTCTTCTGTTGAATTAATTTTTGCACTTTGTCAAAAATTAGCTGGCTGTACTCATATAGGTCTACTTCCAGGCCATTTATTCCACGGATCCATGTGTCCAATTATTTAAAAGTAAAAGCATTTTTGAAAAGTCAGTGAGAAGTCTAGTGAAAGCAGTATTGAAAAAAATGTCCCTTGGATTTGGCAATTCATGGTCACTGATGACATTAATGATGAAGAGGTGGAGTTCCTACATGCCAGATGACCAAGAGCAGTGGGTTCAGGAATGAAAGACTGTGTCATGCCCAGCTGCCTGTTTTAGATTGTAAGACACTAGAAGGCAAGAACTCTGGACAAAGAGTGAGGATGCTAAGTGCATACACACAGGTACATTCTGCAATTCACCCAACCTCATGTTAAATATTTATGAATGCTTTGTATCAGTTCTTGTATCTATTAAAGAGGCAAATACAGAGCCAAAGTCTCCAGAAAATTTGGGAGGGAGAAAATGAAGGAAGAAGACCATAGAGAAAGAAAGAAAGAAAGAAAGAAAGAAAGAAAGAAAGAAAGAAAGAAAGAAAGAAAGAAAGAAAGAAAAGGAAATTTAGAAGAGAGAAAAGAAAAGAAAAGAAAAGAAAAGAAAAGAAAAGAAAAGAAAAGAAAAAAGAAAAGAAAAGAAAAGAAAAGAAAAAACTTAGAGTAGATAAAATTAGGTTCTCCCAAAGATCCTCAATACAGGGAGGTATCCTGAGCCCTTCATCCCCAACAGGAACTTGAAGAGACTTGGAAAGCCTGTACTCCCATCTGGGAACATGCTGCATGAATTTCTCTTTTGTGTAGACAGCTGCATAAGTTTCCATATCCTTTGCTGTTAAATACATTTTACATGTTATCATCTTCCACCAATTATACCACAGGCCCATGTTGTCACCCATGCAGTCAGTGCCATTTTTTAAAATCCAGCACCTACCATGTGTCTAGCACCCTCTGGATTCTCAATAAGTAATCATCATTATATCAATATCAGAACAATGAAAAGGGAAATGCATTTCCTTTATAACAGCAATTTTTCAATTTTTTCCCACTTTTTGAAATAGGAACTAAAACATTTACAACTAATTCTCAAATAACAAATGGCAACAAAAATATAATTCTTAAATCCCATATTTGTCATCCATGACATGTTTGTTCCTTTACAGAAAATTAAAATCTCAGTTTCTAAATATTTTTTCTCTTCTAGAATGGGTCTTATTAGCAGGTGGTCTTAGAAGGAGCTACTTTGTAATAATTTCTTTGAACATTTTCAAAAAGAGAAATATAAAAAATTGAACTCACTCCTTTCTTTTTAATTTCACTGGTCATCTGTCAAAAGCAAACAAATAAGACATAATTAAATCAAGGAGAAAAAATTCTAAGTTATTTAAATGTACGTATTATTCTCTTAAAAATACTAGTTCTGTTGAGATTGACTTAAAGTAAATAAGAATTAAAATTGTATAAGGACAAACTTTTTAAAGAGAAAACATAAACTTACAGTTAGAGGATAATCTGGCTCTGGTGTTGGCAGTGTTCTTTTATCCAGTGTTCTGTCTAAACTTCTTTTGGCTCCATCAATTCTGAAATTTATAGTTAAAAAATGTCTGACTCCAACATGATACCCTACATGGAAAACCCAAAAGACTTCCCCAAAAGGCTGCTAGAACTGATACATGAATTAAGCAAAGGTGCAGTGTACAAAATCAATGTACAGAAATCGGTTGCATTTCTATACGCCAATAATGAAGCAACAGAAAGAGAAATCAAGAAATTAATCCCATTTACAATTGCACCAAGAACCATAAAATATGCAGGAATAAACCTAACCAAAGATAGAAAAGATCTGTATGCTGAAAACTATAGAAAACTTATGAAGGAAATTGAAGAAGACACAAAGAAATGGAAAAACATTCCATGCTCATGGATTGGAAGAATAAATACTGTTAAAATGTCAATACTACCCAAAGCTATCTACACATCCAATGCAATCCCAATCAAAATTGCACCGACGTTGTCCTCAAAGCTAGAACAAACAATCCTAAAATTTGTATGGAACCACGAAAGACCCCATATAGCCAAAGTAATATTGAAAAAGAAAACCATAGCGGGAGGCATCACAATCCCAGACTTTGGCCTCTACTACAAAGCTGTAATCATCAAGACAGTATGATATTGGCACAAAAACAGACACATAGACCAATGGAACAGAATAGAGAACCCAGAAGTGGACCCACAAAAGTATGGCCAACTAATCTTTGACAAAGCAGAAAAGACTATCCAATGGAAAAAAGACTGTTTCTTTAGCAAATGGTGTTGGGAGAACTGGACAGCAACATGCAGAAGGATGACACTAGACCACTTTCTTACACCATACACAAAAATAAACTCAAAATGGATGAACTACCTAAATGTGAGACAGGAAACCATCATAACCCTAGAGGAGAAAGCAGGCAACAACCTCTTTGACCTCAGCCACAGCAACTTCTTGCTCAACACATCTACAAAGGCAAGGGAATTAAAAGCAAAAACGAACTATTGGGACCTCATCAAGATAACAACTTCTGCAATGCAAAGGAAATGATCAACAACAAAACTAAAAGGCAACTGATGCAATGGGAAAAGATATTTACAAATGACATATCGGATAAAGGCTTAGTATTCAAAATCTATAGAGAACTTACCAAACTCAACACCTGAAAAACAAATAATCCAGTAAATAAATGGGCAAAAGACATGAATAGATACTTTTCCAAAGAAGACATCCAGATGTCCAACAGACACATGAAAAGATGCTCAACATCACTCATCATCAGGGAAATACAAATCAAAACTGCACTGAGGTACCACCTCACACCAGTCAGAGTAGCTAAAATTAACAACTCAGGAAACAACAGATGCTGGCGAGGATGTGGAGAAATGGGAACCCTCTTGCACCATTGGTGGGAATGCAAACTGGTGTAGCTGCTCCAGAAAACAGTGTGGAGGTTCCTCAAAAAATTAAAAATAGAACTACCCTACGACCCAGCAATAATAACACTACTAGGAATTTATCCAGAGGATACAGGAGTGCTGATTCATAGGGGCACATGTACCCCAATGTTTACAGCAGCGCTTTCAACAATAGCCAAATTATGGAAAAAGCCTAAATGTCCATCAACTGATGAATGGATAAAGAAGATGTGGTTTATATATATATACAATGGAATACTACTTGGCAACGAGAAAGAATGAAATCATGCCATTTGCATCAATGTGGATGGAACTGGAAGGTATTATTCTAAATGAAATAAGTGAGTCAGAGGAAGACAGATATCATATGTTTTCATTCATATGTGGATCTTGAGAAACTTAACAGAAGACCATGGGGGGAAGGGAAGGGAAAAAATAGTTACAAACAGAGAGAGAGGGAAACAAACCCTAAGAAACTCTTAAATACAGAGAACAAACTGAGGGTTGATGCGGGTGTGGGGGAGAGGAGACAATGAGTGATGGGCATCGAGGAGGGTACTTGTTGGGATGAGCACTGGGTGTTGTATGTAACACGGGAATCTACCCCAAAAACCAAGAGCACACTGTACATACTGTATGTTAGCCAACTTGACAATAAATTATATTAAAAAAATAAATGCAATTGCTTATATAGAACCCTTCAATAAATTCATGGCATCTGTTGGTGCTATTACTAAAAAAAATAATAATAATAAAATCATTAGCTATTAAAAAATGTCTGACTCTCTTGAAGATAACATTAGAATATATTAAAACATTACAGTTTAAGAGTGTCTGGCTGGCTCAGTCGATAGAGCATGTCACTCATGACCTTGGGGCCATTATTTGAACTGCAATAGGGGGTAGAGTTTACTTCAATAATAATAATAATGATAATAATAATAAGCATTACAATTTGAACATCTTTTCAATTATACTTAAAGAAGAGATATTCAATGGGGGGCGGGGGAGAGGGGAAAATGGTTGATGGGCATTGAGGGGGGCACTTGTTGGGATGAGCACTGGGTGTTATATGTAAGCGATGAGTCACGGGAATCTACTTCCGAAACCAAGAGCACGCTGTATACACTGTATGTTAGCTAACTTGACAATAAATTATATTTTTAAAAAAACAAGAGATATTCAAGAGTTCTTTATCTTACTGAATTTTTCTCTCTCTCCCTCCCTCTCTCTCTCTCTCTCTCTCTCTCTCTCTCTCTCTGTTTTTTTGAGAGAGAGAGCATGGGGGAGGGGAAGAGGGAGAGGGAGAGGGAGAGAGAAAATCTCAAGCAGGCTCCACACCCAGGGAGAGACAATCCCACAACCTTGGTATCATAACCTGAGCTAAAATCAAGAGTCAGTTGCTCAATCTACTGAGTCACCCAGGTGCCTCTGAATTTTCTATAAGAAACAAATCCTTAGTTTTCAAATTATTCATGTATACTGTAAAAGAATGAGACTAAAATTAAAAATGAAATTTTTTTTCAATAAAAACTTATGGACAAATTTTAAGTTAATCCTCATGTCTAGTGGGCCGTCATGTGTATTGTGCCTATTCAAATGGCGCTCTGTCAGAGAAGCCTTATCTTACCCCTTATATTAGGTAGCACTTCCTTCACTATCCAATCCTTTCATCCTCACCTTGCTTCATAGAACTTACCACTATTTGACATATTACATGCTGTAGATTGTTTTACTCATTGCCTTGTCTCTAAATGTCCAGAATAGTATTTGGCACACAGTAAGTACTCAATAAACAATTTGAATGTTGGAATTTATCATCTATAAAATATAATTTCCTCTTTAAATAAAGTTATATCATCATCTAATCCATCTGTCACCAAATATTTATTCAATGCTTATATTATGCAAGACACTCTACTAGGTTTTATTAAAGTATAACACCAATAGGAGCACCTGACTGGTGAGCTAGTGATCAGATGCTGGTTGAGCATCTGACTCTTGGTTTTGGCTCAGGTCATGATTTCCCAGTTCTTAAATTGAATTCAAACCCCATGACTGGCTCTATGCTGACAGCACGGAGCCTGCTTAGGATTTTCTCTCTCCCTCTCTCTCTGCCCCTCTCCTGCTCAAGTGCCCTTGTGCTCTCTCTCTCTCTCTCAAAATAAAGACATCTTTTAAAAATATATATAACAACAACAAATCTCAAGGAATTTATAAACTGAAATGGTGAGGAGATAAAAACAGGTACCACATGAAAGGCATGGGACTCTGATGGTTCAGAGGAGGGGACAAGTTCACTTCTACCTGGAGGTATCTGTAAAGGCTACATGAACAAGTTAGCATTTACAATGAGCTTTAAATAAAAGAAAGGATTTCAGGTAGAGATGTAGTTTTCCTGGGTAGATGGATCTGAAACACAAGACTCTCCTGAGAAACAGGAAGGCAAGGGAATGATCAAAGGAAAAAACAGGGAGTAGTGGAAAGTTGTCTAATATGCTCAGAGGTTATGGGATCAGATGAAGATAAGTTTGGAGAAATGGACTGGAATATCCAATTAAGGGGCTCAAATAGCAGGTTTTTTTATTCAATAGACAATGGGAGTTGCTGAGAGTTTTTGAGCATGGAAACATTTTTAGGAAGATAAATCTACTAGTTTGTAAAGGTTAATACACTGGAGAAGGTGGCCAAAGCAGAGAATACAAGGAAAAGAAAAGCGACCGAGAAAGAAGATTGGAGGATGCCAAGCATGACAGGAATGAGAAAAAAATCACGATTGAAGGAGGCAAAGATGTGGTCAGAGAGGCAGGTGGAGAACCAGAATGAATTTCAAGGAAAAGATGGCCACCAGAACCATAAACATAGATTGGTAAGCTCCAGAGAGACAAGGACCATGTCTGTTTTGTTCATTGCTCTATGCACAACACTTAGATAACATCCATCAAAGTCAATAAATATCTGTGGAATGATCAGAATAGTGGATTTGGAAAAAACCTTGTATATCTAATTCAGTACCTTATTTGATACATGAATACTCTCAAAAACATCAAGTTGTACCCTGAGATGAGTGAGGGAGATGGCTTTCATCACTTTCTGAGGTAGCCCAATTTATTGTCAGCTAGTTTATTTTTTTTTTAATTTTTTCTTTTTTTGAACGTTTATTTATTTTTGGGACAGAGAGAGACAGAGCATGAACAGAGCATGGGCAGAGAGAGCATGGGCAGAGAGAGAGGGAGACACAGAATCGGAAACAGGCTCCAGGCTCCGAGCCATCAGCCCAGAGCCTGACGCGGGGCTCGAACTCACGGACCGCGAGATCGTGACCTGGCTGAAGTCGGACGCTTAACCGACTGCACCACCCAGGCGCCCCTCAGCTAGTTTATTTTTAAATTGAGTTGTATCCTTGTAACTTTTATTCTCCAGAGCTATACACAAAGAGTCATATTTTTTTTTCTGTTGCCCTTCAAAACTTGATGGTACTCGTCCAGTTCTTTCAACTATTACTACCAATAAAAGTTACCACTTACTGTGAGCTTATTATGTTCTAGGCATTAGCTTAAGATCTGTAAGTACATGGATCTCCTTTAACTCTCATTAAATTCTAAGAGAAAAGCACTATTCTTATCTCCATCTTACAGATAGGAAGATGATGACAAGTAGTTATTTAACTTGCCAAATTCATGCATGGCTAATAAGCTGCAGAGACAGGGTATGAACCCAAGCCTGTGTGATGCCAGTCTATACTCCATTAAGCAAATCAGCCTCCTTTAAAGATGGGATAGTTTCAAAATTCCTCTCTCTTCTATGGCTGTTATGGTTTATCAACATCCCTCTTAAAGCGTGACCCCAGAACTACAGATGTTGTTTGATCAGTGCAGAGTGAAAATTTTCTACCATTCTAGAATTCTACATTTATTAAAGCAGCATAAGACTGAATTTTCTTTTTTTTTTTTCTTTTTTTTTTTTTAAGGTAGGCTCTATGCCCAATGTGGAACTTGAACTCTTGACTGCAAGATCAAGAGTCCCATGCTCTACCGACTTACCCAGCCAGGAACCCCTGAATTGGTTTTTTTGAGTAGCTTCATTTCCATGTTGAATCTTACTGAATCTGACTAAACTAAAATTCCAAAGGCGTTTTCACATGAAATAGAAAATGTGGCTGGAATAACTTCATTCCTCTTTTCTTTATTACTCATCAAGGTGCCAGCCAGACTTCCTTTCATCCATCATTATTTCCCTGAATAGCCTAGCTCTCAGCGATCCATACTTTCAAGGAATTTGCCTTATACTTTGGTATGCTAGCTGGCACTCGCTGACTTGCACTCTAATTAACCCAGCAAATATATGCCTGACCTCCTTGAGCTCATTATATAAGAAAAGCCATCCTTTAAGATAGCAACAGTTTCCTGGGGTGTGTTTTCTCCTACTGGCTATACATACAAAGAGTTGAGAAGAATATACAAGTGAGCCTTTTCATTCCCTGCCTGTTTTTGCTTTGTATGTTGACAATCACAAACAAATAAATAAACAAAAATTGGATAATTTCAAAAGACTGTGTGAGAGATGCAGTGAAGGAGTACAGCGCAGTGAAGGAGAGAAAGGCTGGTCTAAATCAAGATGCAGATAGTGACCAAGGAAGAAGTAACTCATTCCTGGGACTCTGGAAAGCTATAAAATGATTTTGTCTCAGCTAAGTGTTCCCAGACACTGGCCACAGGAGGGGCCCAGTTCTGCCCAAGATAACTTACATCCTGTCTCAGTCCTGGAACTCTATCAACAGACTTCACCCCATCTTCGACCCAGGGAAATCTCATCTCTATATCCTAATAGGTAGAGGCAGAAAGAGATGAAGAAACAAAATCCACAGTTTTCCAGGAAAAAAAAAGTGTTTCTGGTATAAAAAACTTTAATTGCAAATGAATTTTCCCTAAATAAACAATGGCAATTCTAATCTCAGTATTAATAAAGCACTATGCTTAAGGCAATTTTGAGACACTATTTTTTTTGATTAAGCACCCAAATGAGAGAGGTACTACTTATATGTCTATACAAAGCATAGAGTTACGTTCCTCTTTTAAAAATTCATTTATTCAGGGTGCCTGGGTGGCTCAGTTGGTGGAGCAGTTGAGTGTCTGACTCTTGATTTCAGCTCAGGTCATGATCCCAGGGTGGTAGGATCCAGCCCTGTGCATCAGGCTCTGCACTGAGTGTGGAGCCCACTTAAGATTTTCTCTCTCTCTCTCTTTCCTTCTGCCCCTCTCCCCCACTCATGCTCTCTCTCTCTCAAATAAAAATACATATTTTTATATGTATTTTTTAAAAATTCATTTATTCACTCATTCAGTTCACCAACAATAACATGCCAGACACTGTGCTTTTTTGTTGAGATCTCTGCCCTTTTTTGAAATTTGTATTTATTTATAATTTACATCCAAGTTAATTAGCATATAGTGCAATAATGGTTTTTTTAATTTATTTTTTAAAAAAATTTTTTTTAACATTTATTTATTTTTGAGACAGAGAGAGACAGAGCATGAACGGGGGAGGGTCAGAGAGAGAGGGAGACACAGAATCCGAAACAGGCTCCAGGCTCTGAGCCGTCAGCACAGAGCCTGATGCGGGGCTCGAACTCACAGACTGTGAGATCATGACCTGAGCTGAAGTCGGACGCTTAACCGACTGAGCCAGCCAGGCACCCCAACTTTATTTCTTTTTAATTTACTTCCAAGAGAGATCTCTGCCCTTGGACATGTGAAAGTAGAAGAGAGGAGCGACTAAGAAACAACAATACATTGTGTACTTGAGGAAGTCATACTTCCTCAATCTATTTGCTGATTGACCCTTCTGCACTGAAGATTTAAATATAATTCCTTCTTTTTAATTTTTATTTAATTTTTAGTTAGTTAACATACAGTGCAATATTAGTTTCAGGCATAGAATTTAGTGATCCATTACTTACATACAACACCCAGTGCTCATCCCAACAAGTGCCCTCCTTAGTGCCCATCACCCATCTAACCCATCCCCCCACCCACCTCCCTCCATCAACCCTCAGTTTGTTCTCTGTTGTTAAGAGTCTCTTGAGATTTGTCTCCCTCACTCCTCCTTTTTTTCTCCCTTCTCATATATGTTCATCTGTTTTGTTTCTTAAATTCCACATATGAGTGAAATCATATGGTATGTCTTTCTCTGATTGGCTTATTTCTCTTAGCATAATACATTCTAGCTCCATCCTAGAAGCTTAGTTCTGGGCCTTCTCCTCTCTGTTTGCTCTCTCTAGGTGATTTGAACTATTCCCCTAGCTTTAACAATTATCTACATTCTGTTGGTTCCCAAATTTGTATCTTTAGCCTAGATCTTTACTCTTGTATATCCATCTGCCTACTTAACATATTTCCCCTTAGATGTCACATAAGCTCCTCAACTTCAAAAACTACCTCCCCAATCTCCTGGACCTCTGATTCTTTACAGATATAAACACTAAAATCCACCTTGTTACCAAAGTCAATCCAATAGCAAGTTCTACTGATTCTGGATCCAAACATATCCCCTGCAAATTTAGTTCTCTCCTCCTGCCCTGTTTCCAGCCTTATCAAACCACTGTAAGCTCTCATCTCTGCTACTACAAAAGCATCCCACCTGGTCTCCTTGTTTCCTACTACTCTCGCTTTCTCCCTTTCCCTACTTCAGTCTATTCTTAATAGCCAGAGTGAATTTCATATCATGTCCCAATTTAAAACATTTCAATGGCTTCCATTGTACTTAAAGTGGAATCTGAATTCATTATCATGGCTTACAAAACCTTTCACAATCTGCCCCCACCTTTCTCTCCACCTTTACCCAGTATCACTCTTCCCCAGGCCCCTGATAATCTAGTGACCCTGGCCTTTGTCAGTTCCCAGGACATGCGAAAGCATTCATATACCAGGACTTTCAATGCTTGCTATCTCCTTTGCTAGAGTGCTGTTCTCATGTTTATTTAAATGAAAAACTTCCTATTCTTAAGAGCGCCTGGGTGACTCAGTCAGTTAAGCGGCTGAGTTCGGCTCAGGTCATGATCTTGCATGATTTGTGAGTTCGAGCCCTGTATCAGGCTCTGTGCTGACAGCTCAGAGCCTGGAGCCTGCTTCAGATTCTGTGTCTCCCTCTCTCTCTGCCCCTCCCCTGCTCACACTCTGAGTCTCTCTGTCTCTCAATAATAAATAAATGTTAAAAAAAATTTTTTTAACCAAAAAACAAAAAACTTCCTATTCTTTAGATTTCTACTTAAATATCATCTCCACAGAACTTTCCTGTGATGTTCCTAGAACACCTTCCCTCTCTATCTCACAATCTCATATCTTCACAGTGCTCAACATCACTTAAAAGGTTAACATACTCTTTTTGTTTGTTTGTTTGTTTTTAAATGTTTACTATGTCTCCTCCCACTAAAATATAAGCATCTTAAAGACCCCCTTCTGTTGTATTCTCTATGGTCTCCCTAGTAACAAGCACAATGTCTGTGTAACAGTTGGTAGTTAATATCTACTAAATAAATTGATGTAAAAGAAATACCTAATAAAAATTAAAGCTGTACAAAGGGGATTAGGAAACAGCTTTCCAGAGGAGATGATCCATAAAGTAAGCCTTGAAGAACCAGTATAAATATTCAGGCAGACAAATATTTTCCAGTGAAGGAAATTGCAGGGAGCAATTATGAAATTTATTTTTTCACTAAACTGTGAAAAATATAATATACTCCTGGAACTGCAAGTAGTTCAACATAACAATGGAAGACGATGAAAGGTTTTGGAGTAAGAACAATATGTAACTCCTAAGGCACCTTGTTCTTTATTCTCTAAGTGAACTAAAACATTGAGTAGACCTACGTTTATAAACTAGAGAGGATAAGAATAGTACCTATTTTATAGGGTAGTTGTGAGAAATACAGGTGAAGTGATAAAAAAACAATGCTTAGAATAAGCAGTAATTAGCACAATCACTATATTAACTATAATACAGTGACATATATATGTATAACATATATATTAGATACATAGATATAGTCGCTATATATAGTGACATATAAGATATATACATATAGTGATATATAACATTAACTTTGTGATTACTTTTTAAATTGTTTCCCTAACTGAACATTTGCCCCTTAACAACCTACATAAAGTTTTTTTTATGAGAATATGAACACTAATTATTTCACTTGAATTCCAAAGAATTATTTACCAATATGCTACTTACACTAACTGATTAATTGTCTTCTGCTGCTCCTTATATCTTCTGTAATTCAGCAGTTTACTTTGTGCTGGTGTATCAACACCTATGTTTTCAGGGGGGCGCACAATAGGAGGCAACTTCAAGTTCAGAGCTTCCTTTTCTGCTGCAATGACAGCTTTGTTTCCATCCGACATTTTGGTCTCCTAAAGATTAAAATACTTTATACTCTGAGGAGAAAAGGCCTATAAAGCAGTTATTGTAAATGTTAGCCTCGATATACTCATAGCATATCTTAGATATCAATTCCAAAAATTCCAGACCTTTTGAGATCTTCCTCCCAAGTTTGGTGTTAGTTTAAAGAATGACAGTTGAGGTAACTGGGAGGGATTCCTGTTACAGCTCCACATCCCACTTGCTACGAAGAAATGAATCCAGTCACTTCCCAGTTAGGGTTTCAGTTTCCCCCAGGATGAAATTGAGGAACTGGATTAGACACTCTCTAAATACCCCTTCAGTTCTAAAATCCTGGGTTCAAATTGTTCTCTAAAATGCAAACCACCACCACCACCAACACCACTACCAAAAAATCCAGTTGTTCAGGTATAATCCCTCTCCCAAAGAAGCTGATGCTTGACATCATTAAGATTTTTAAACATCAATATTCTATCTTAGTCTTGCTCCTTCCAAGGAAGTGATACGGTGGCCAAGCAACAACAGGCATACTTAACGCACAAGAAATCTAAAATGTCATGTAAATATTGAACAATTAACTGTGATACCAGCTGTTTTTGCCGTCAACGCCCACAGAATGTGCAGATTCCTGCCTTGAAAAAGAGTATTTCTGTCGGCACCCAGTTAGAGACCTTCGGCTCTGGGAGAAGAGGGAAGAGAAAAGCTGAGGACAAGAAGTACCTATCTGATTGCTTTTCACCACTTCCCAGCTGCGCAGACGAGAGGCAAACGGTTCAGTTACTTAGTTTCTTCTCTGGTGAAAGGAAGAGGAAAAACAAAGTGTGAAACCTCTGGGAATCCCACCGCTCGAGAAGAGCTGGGCCGTCGCTTGTAGCGTACAAACAAAGTTGTCGCCATGGAAACTGTCGCGGTTGCGGCTGGAGAGACTGCGTAGAGGTTGCCTGGAGAGGGCACATGCTCAGCTGCAACAGACTAGGATCACCTGTCACAATAATTCATTACTCAGTTCGTTACTAATTAATCACGAATGGAGGGTGAGTGAATGAGATTTTTTTACCTAACTGCCTTCCCTTGGAACGGGTCCAGGGAATCAGGATCTTCAAGTTGTGGAAACCTGCAAGACTGGAAATTTGGATGTGTTGGAAAATAGGATTATGTACACACTCGCTCTCACAGGAGGATCAAGTCTTCTAGCAGTGACTTCACTGTAAATAATCAGCAATATGGGTTAGTTTGTTTCTATATTTGATATTTGTTTCTACAGCACTTTTCTTTCAGGAAATCCTTCATAAAAAAGGTTACAGTGTGCCAATTTTGCGTGTATGCTTGGAGATAGAAAGGTGAAACTTTGCTATTTGAGGCTGCACAATGGATACTCCATCTAAATGATAAGAGCCTACACAAACATCATGTGCATAAATAAAATTGGGGGGTAAGTCCTGGTGGTATATTGATGGCATATTCATTCAACAAATATTTGAGCATCTTTTATGTGCTAGTAATGTAAAGAATTGTTTTTAGAGTACAGCCTAACTTGTATGTCTGGCACACAGCAGGTCATCTGAAAACATTCAGGTGAGTGAATGAACAGGTTAAATATCCTTGTAGCTTGTAATAGGAAACTGTCTTCCTGTAGAAAACAAAATACTTATATAAATATGTGATTTTTTTTTTGACATTTGCTTAAGCTAAACTAAAGCTGTGGACTTAAGAGAAGATAGCAGTCTTTTGTATTATACCCACATCTTCTCCCAGTTATTCAATCAAACACTATTCTAGTGCTGCAATAAAGAGATTTTGCAAGTACAATTCAAATCCCTAATAAATTGATGTTAAACTAGAGAGAGTATCTGTGTGGGTCTGACTTAATCAGTGGAAATCCTTACAAAGAGAAGGTTTAGGCATGCACTGAGTCAGACTCTAACAAGCAGTTAGGTTTATAATTGCTCTCTCCTGTCTGGATGTTTCCTTCCTGACAGCCTGCCCTATAGATGTTGGACTTGCTTAACCAGTCCCCACAATTGCATAAGCTAATTCCTTGTAATAAATCCATATATACACATATACATACATATGGATGTATATAAGGGATATATAACATCTGGTTCCACTTCCCTCATTAAACCCTAATACAATGCGTATCTTTTTTTAAGCAGCTTTATGGAGGTATAATTTATACACTGTAAAACTTACCATTTTAAAGTATATAATTCAATGCTATTTCCTAGTTGTAAACATTTAATTTTTAAAAAATATTTTATGTTTTAAGTAATCTCTACACCCAATGTGGGGCTTGAACTTACAACCTTTAGATCAAGAGTCGCATGCTCTACTGACTGAGCTAGCCTGATGCCCCCAACAATGATTTTTTTTTAGCAAATGTAGAGAGTTGTACAACCATTACCAAGATTCAGAGCAAAAACATTTCCATCATTGCACAAAGTTCCCTTGGGCTCATATGCAGTCAATCCCCACTCCCACATCCAGCCCAGGCAACCACTGATTTGCTTTTGGCCTCTACAGATTTACAATTTCTGAAATTTTCATATAAGTGCAATAAAAAGTTATATAGTCTTTTGTGTCTGGCTTCTTCCACTTAATGATAATATGTTTGAGATTCATCCAAGTGTAGTATGTAACAAAAGTTCATTTTCATTGCTAAATAGTCCTCCATTATATATATATATATATATATATATATATATATATATATATATATATATGTCATATTTGGTTTATCCATTCACCAGTTGATGGATATTTGGATTGATTCCAGTTTGGAGCTATTATGAATAACCATGACATTCATGTATGGGTGTGTGGATGAACATACATTTTCACTTCTCATCAGTAGAAACCTAGAGTGGAATTACTGTGTTGAATGGTAAGGCTATGTTTAACCTTTTAAGAAACTGTCAAACTGTTTTCCAAAGTGGCTAAAAGATTTTATATTCCTACCAGCAATATATAAGGGGTCCAATTTCTCCATATCATTGCCAACACTTGGCATCATGTATTTTTTTTTATTACAGCCATTCTAGGGAGCACATTGTGGTATCCTGTGTTTTTAATTTGCATTTCCCTAAATACTAATGATGTTGAACATCTTTTCATTATGCTTATTATCCACTAACATATCTTTTTTTGATGAAATGTCTATTCATACCTTTCATCCATTTTAAATTGGATTATTTAACTTTTTTATCAGTTAGTTGTAAGAGTTCTTTATATTCTAAATACAAGTCCTTTATCAGATAATTTGCAAACACATTCTCTTGGTCTATAGCTTACCTTTTCATCTTCTTAATGATGTCTTTTGAAGAGCAAGTCTTTAATCTTTCATAAAATCAAACTCAAGATACTTTTTTTCTTTATGGGTCATGCATTTGAGGTTATGACGTATGAAAGACAAGGTCATGAAGATTTTCTCCTATATTTTCCTCTAGGTTTAGGTTTTATATTTAGATCTATGATCTATTTACAGTAAATTTCTATATTTGGTGAGAGGTATGGATCCAAGTTCATTTTTTTTTTTGCATGTAGATATATAATTGTTCCAGTATCATTTTTTTAAAAAAGTTGTCTTTTCCCCACTGAATTGCCTTGGCATGTTTGTTGAAAAAGAATTGACAAGAAAAGAAAAGAAAAGAAAAGAAAAGAAAAGAAAAGAAAAGAAAAAAAGAAAGAAAGAAAGAAAGAAAGAAAGAAAGAAAGAAAGAAAGAAAGAAAGAAAGAAATTGACCATAATGTAAGGGTTTATTTCTAGACACTCAATTCTGTTCCATTGATCTACATGTCTATTTTTATACCAATGCTACACTGTCTTGATTACTGCAGCTTTATTAAGAATGGTTATAGTTTTAAAATTGGGTAGTGTCAGTCCTTCAATTTTGTTCTTTTATAGAAAGTAGTGATTTTAACTCTTCTACGTCCTTTGCATTTCCATATAAATATTAGGATCAGTTTGTCAATTTCTGCAAAACAGCCAGCTGGGATTTTAATAAAACTTTTGCTTTGGAAAAAAAAGTTCTCTCTCTATATATATAATTTGCAGCTTAAAATTCCTCCTTAAAACCTCTATTTCTTAGTCTAAGGGTTAGAAATATTATTTATGAGAGCAGATTTTATTTCACAAGGCCTTAATTATTTAAAAGCGCTTATGGACATGACACCAAAGTGTGATTCTCTAATACTATACAAAATGTTTCTTCCACTTATTAAATGTTGAACATGCTAAGAGAACTTCTGAGACTAACTTACTATGCTTTATACTATGCATTATTCCTTTCAAAATTAACAATGGGATAGCACAGAAATTAGTCCATATGCCTAAGTTCTTTATGGAGCTAAATTGAATATACCTTATATTAAATTATATAACTATATCATATATTACATATACTATGCTATATAGTAAAAGTATATATAATAATATAACCATTATATATCACAATAACTTTTAAAATAAAAGAAATACTTAGCACTGTTGGTGGGAACGTAAAATGATACAACCACTACAGAATACAGTATTCAGATTCTTCAAAAAACTAGAAATACAACTACCTTATGATCCAGCAATTCCACTTCTGGGTGTGTACCTAAAGGAAACAGAATCACTATCTGCACCCTCCTGTTCACTGCAACATTACTTACAATAGCCAAGACATGGAAACAACCTAAGTGTAAGTGTCCATCGAAGAATAAATGGATAAAGAAAATGTGATATAGAAAGACAGATATATAGATATTAGAACACTATTCAGCAATAAAAAACGGAAATCCTGGGGTTGCCTGGGTGGCTCAGTCGGTTGAGCATCAAGACGTCAGCTCAGGTCATGATCTCACAGTTCGTGAGTTTGAGCCCCATATTGGGCTCAGTGCTGACAGCCGAGCCTACTTTGGATTCTATGTTTCCCTCTCTCTCTGCCCCTTCCCAGCTCATTCTCTCTCTCCCTCTCTCTCTCCCTCTCTCAAAAATAAACATTGAAAAAATTTTTTTAATTTTTTTAACGTTTATTTATTATTGAGAGACAGAGAGAGACAGAGAGTGAGCAGGGGAGGGGCAGAGAGAGGGAGACACAGAATCTGAAGCAGATTCCAGGCTCTGAGCTGTCCACACAGAGACTGACATGGGCTCGAACTCACAAACCGTGAGATCATGACCTGAGCCGAAATCTGAGGCTTAACTGACTGAGCCACCCAGGCGCCCCAACATTGAAATTAAAAAAAAAAAAAAAAGGAAATCCTGCCATCTGTAACAACATGGATAGACACTGAGGGCATTAAAAGACAAATACTGTATGATCTCACTTATATGTAGAGTCTTAAAAAAAAAAAAACTGAACAGATTGGTGGTTGCCAGAGGCAAGGGGAGGGTGGAGAGAAGGGAGATGAAGGAAACAGGTGAGATGGTGAAAAAGGTAAAAACTTCCAGTTATAAGATAAACAAGTTATGGGGATATAATGTGAACCATGGTGACAATAGTTAACAATATTCTACCGTATATTTGAAAGTTGCTAAGAGAGTAGATCTTAAAAGTTCTCATCACAAGAGAAAAAAGTATAACTGTGAGGTGATGGATGTTAACTAAACTTTTGTGGTAATTATACACATGTATCATCAAATCATCATGTTGTATACCTTGGACTAATGCAATGTTATAGGTCATTAATAGCTCAATAAAACTGGAAAAAACAATTTTTTTAAGTTAAAGAAACAAATAGAGGGGCACCTGGGTGGCTCAGTTGGTTACACAGCCAATTTTGGCCCAGCTCATGATCTCGTGGTTCCTGAATTCAAGCCCCATGTAGGGTTCTCTGCTGTCAGCATGGAGCCCTGCTTCAGATCCTCTGTCCCCACCCCCTCCACCCCTCTCTTGCTCTCTCTCTCACTCTCAAAAATAAACATTTAAAAATACTTTTAAAAAATAAAGGAACAAATACAGATTGGTCCCTTAAACAAAAAGCAAATGAAAGTTATCAGATTTTGAATACATAAGGAAGTAGCAGATTACCCTGAAGTAATAGCACCAGGTACTACTCAAAATTTCTAAGTACTATCACTCAAAACTACAGTATCATGTTGACCTTAAGTAAAAAAAGATAAAAGTACATTATAAATTATATTGTTAGCTACCAATGTTATTAACCAAATAATGACAATAAACTAGTCTTCATATGGTAATCTTTGCAGATATATGTATAAGTAACAAGAAAAGTCCATCAACCATTTTTCATTAGTGAAAGTTAGCCTGTATTCCTTGGTATAGACTGAAAATGGATGAATACAATGATTTTTATTAGCTGCTTCTCCTTTTGGTGTCAGGGTATTGGTTCAGCCTTCTGATCTCAATTTTTAATTATATAATTATAATGTATATAATTTAAAAGTTTTTTTAAGTTTATTTATTTTGAGAGGCGGGGGTTGGGCAGAAAGAGGACAGAGAGAGAATCCCAAGCAGGTTCCACGCTGTCAGCGTGGAGCCTGATGCAAGGCTCGAACCCACAAACTGTGAGATCATGACCTGAGCTTAAAGCAAGAGTTGGAGGCTTAACTGACTGAGCTACCCAGGCACCCCGATACTGTATATAATTTATGTGTATAATTATGCTATAATTTAGCCTCATAAAAAGAGAGCTTCAAATACACCATTTATTATGTATTATTTTCAAATCTGTTGAGTTCAAAACAAGTTTTATTTTTCTTTTATTATTATTATTTTTTTTTTTGGTGCAAAAAAGGTGATTTTATTAAAGCACAGGGACAGGACCCATGGGCAGGAAGAGCTGCCTCAAATCAAATTTTCTATAGGAGGCTGTGATACTTTGAGACACTTTCTCTTGAAAGAACTGACAAAAGACAGTGACAGTGTAGCTGGAGCACCGGAGTGCAAGAGCACCAGGCTCTGGGAGTCCCAAACAGACCAGGTTTGGTCACTCGCCCCAGACAAACTCCAAAGGCAGAGAGATGAGTGGCGGGGAAACAAGTATCTATTTCACTGAGGCCAACAACGGGAAGACAGTGGCCTCAAAGCCAGTCTCCAAAGTGCTGAAAATAATTGAAAGTGTGTATAAGGAAAATGTGGGCAAAGGTCAGTGGGTACCTGCAGGCAGGTAGTAAAGACCAGGTGGTTCATTGTCACAGGGCAGGTCTTGCTGCCTCGGGGCAATCTTTATTGCTCAAGGGGGTAGTTTTGGTACCCATCACAAGATGCACTGCCTGCAGGGTCTTTTGCCTGAGTTAGAAGCTGGAAAGAAGAATGTAATCAATTAGAAAGTTTGAGGTCAAAATGGAGGTATTTGAAGTCGTCTTTCAAAAAGAGGAAGGTACTGAACCATGGGTCCATTATATTCCAATTTGTGTAAAAAAGTAGTTGGAAGGTACATACATATTCGTAAGTGTTTGTGTATTCATAGGAGTCAGCAGTGGAAAGATTACTTTTTTTTCACCATGGGTATGTTTTACCCTTTCAAAAAAATTAAAAATACATGTATTTAAAACTAAGAGAAGTATGACACTTAAAGTCATCTGTCTCAAAACCAGTTTTAAGGGGTGCCTGGGTGGCTCAGTCAGGTAAGTGTCCAACTCTTGGTCTCACCTCAGGTCATGATCTTAGGGTTGGAGAGTTGGAGCAAGTCCAGCTCCTCACTGAGACTGGAGACTGCTTGGGATTCTCTCTGTACCTCTCTCTACCCTCCTGCTCCCTCAAAATAAAGTAAATAAACATTCGGGGCGCCTGGGTGGCTCAGTCGGTTGGGCGGCCGACTTCGGCTCAGGTCATGATCTCGCGGTCCATGGGTTCGAGCCCCACGTCGGGCTCTGTGCTGACAGCTCAGAGCCTGGAGCCTGTTTCGGATTCTGTGTCTCCCTCTCTCTGACCCTCCCCCATTCATGCTCTGTCTCTCTCTGTCTCAAAAATAAATAAACGTTAAAAAAAAAATTAAAAAAAATAAAGTAAATAAACATTAAAAAAAGAAAAAGACTGCTAAGCATTAAATTATATCAGTTTGCTTGAAGGAAACTCACATTTTCTAGTAGGGCTTCTATCTTTCTTTAAATAGGCTGATTTAAGATTGACTGGATTCTGCAAAGTTGCATGAGGGCAAATGCTGTAGATAAGAAAAATGCCATTTAAAAATTCATATTTGTAAATGGGGTTCTATAAACTGGACTACTGAGGCTTATTCTCTTTATTCCTTAGGTTAGTCCCAGCTAACACAAAGTAAAGACTTTTATCCCTATACTGTACCCTGGCATTGCATATATACTATCAGTAGCCAGTCACCTTATCAAATATTTGGTGGGTGGGGAGAGGGGAGGACAGGAACAGAAATTTCAAATGATTGCAAACTTCATCCTGCTTTTAGAACACAGTTGAAAAGGTCTATTTTCTTCGTGGTAAGCCAGGGGGAAAGGTATGGCTTATTATTAGATACCCAGTAAGTAAGCATTCTAGTTGTAGGAGAAGGAAAAGTGGATACAAATAGAGCATTTGTGGACAGAAGTGACTTCCCAATTTGTTTTTTGAATCTTCAAGGTGTTTTTTCATCTAATCACAGAATATTAATTATATTCAACACAGTCCCTCTTGAAACACTTTATTTGGCTTTCAGCGAAGCTACACTGTCTATTCTCCATCTCATGAAATGTGTGTGTGACCTTCAGCAGGTAACTTAGTCACTCCGGACCTCGCAACTACAAAAAAAATGTTTTTTAACGTAGTCGTCAAACCCTAAGTGCTAATTCTTGTATAACGCTCGTCGTTATTAACTACCACAAAAACGGCTGTGTCCTTCTGCGCCGGCCGGCCTGAGGCGAACCCATCCACAACTCGGAGAGGGCGAGCAGCATGGAGAATGCTATGGAAAGAAACTGGGCAACGCTTTCCAAGGTCGGAGGCAGCTGGCAATCCCAGACGAGCTCCCCACGCTCTCGAGCAGGTCAGCCCGGCAGCGCTCGCAGGCAAGAACGCGGGCTAGAATCCAAAAACACCACGACTACAACGCCCCAGCGACTTCCGCACTTTTCCTTCAGCCCCATAACTGTACTTTCGCTAAAACCATGGGAGTCTAATATTTCCCTCTGGCACCTTTACAGTTGCTTTATTCCCCCCTCTTTATGGCTTTATTTGAAGATAAAGATTAAGTTGGAAAGGATCAAAGACAGGTGTGGCTATGGAAAAAGGGATCAGTTGAGCGGCGTGGCGAAAGTGCGGAGCGGAAGCACTCCGAGCGCCCTCCCCATCCCCAGCCGGAAGTTGTGGGACTGAATGGATCACGGAGCCGGCGGCTGTAGCTATCCAGTCTTTATCTGACGCTTGGCGGCCGCTGAGCCACCAGGTTCATGTGGAGGCTCCCAGGCTCCCGCGTCGCGCTTCGTGGGGTCCGCACGGCGGTGGGGCGGCACACTCGGGCCGAGGCGGCGACTGAGACGGCGGCGGGAGCGATGGAGCGCGCTGTGGTGCGCTGTGTGCCTTCGGAACCGAAGCTAAGCCTGTCGTTCGCTCTGGCAGACGGCAGCCACAAGAACATGCAGCGCGACCAAAGCGAGCCGCTGGGTCGGGCCCTCAGCCGGATTGCTACCAACGCCCTCAAAGGCCACGCTAAGGCGGCCGCCGCCAAGAAGAGCAGGAAGAACCGGCCAAATGCAAGTGGCGGGGCCTGTGCGGGGCCTGTGCCGGAGCCGGCTGCGGCCTGCGAGCCCGTCGTGAAGCTGTACTACCGGGAGGAGGCAGTGGCTGAAGACGTGCTCAACGTGGACGCCTGGCAGGACGGCGCGGTGCTGCAGATCGGCGATGTCAAGTACAAGGTGGAGCGCAACCCGCCCGCCTTCACCGAGCTGCAGTTGCCACGCTACATCATGGCCGGCTTCCCGGTGTGCCCCAAGCTCAGCCTCGAATTTGGGGATCCCGCCAACTCGCTTTTCCGATGGTACAAGGAAGCCAAACCCGGAGCGGCGGAGCCTGAGGGCGGGAGCCCCTCGTCATTGTCTCCCTCTTCACGCTTTCCTAGTTGGACAGAGACGGGTGTGAACGAACGCGTCTACACGCCGTCCAATGCAGACATCGGGCTGCGACTCAAGCTTCATTGTACCCCAGGCAATGGGCAGCGCTTCGGGCCAAGCCGGGAGTTGGAAAGTGTGTGTCCGGTGGAGGCTGGGCCCGGTACTTGCACCTTTGACCAGCGGCATCTCTACACCAAGAAGGTGACGGACGATTCTCTCATTCGCACTGTGTCTTACAACCTCCTGGCCGACACGTACGCCCAGACTGAGTTTTCGAGGAGTGTCCTCTACCCGTACTGTGCCCCTTATGCCCTCGAGCTCGACTACCGCCAGAACCTCATCCAGAAGGAGCTCACGGGCTACAACGCTGACCTCATCTGTTTGCAAGAGGTAGATCGCAACGTGTTTACCGACAGCTTGGTGCCGGCACTCGAGGCCTTTGGGCTGGAGGGCGTGTTTAGAATCAAGCAGCACGAAGGCCTGGCTACTTTCTACCGAAAGACCAAGTTCACTCTCCTTAGCCAGCATGACATTTCTTTCCACGAAGCCCTGGAGTCCGACCAACTTCACAAAGAACTGCTGGAGAAACTAGTTTTGTACCCGTCTGCGCAGGAGAGGGTGCTCCAGAGATCTTCTGTCCTCCAGGTAAAGTAGCTCCACCATTCTCTTTACATACACATAGATTTTTAGGGGCGTGGCAGGTTTTTTCAGATTTTACTGAAAGGTGTTCGCTCTTTTATCTTCAGCACATTCATTCATTCATTGAGCAGATATTTATTGAGCACCTTTACTGTGCCACAACAAGCTGCAGGTTGCCTTGAACAGATTAGCGGACTTTCATAGTGCTTATCATTCATTCATTGAGCAGATATTTATTGAGCACCTTTACTGTGCCACAACAAGCTGCAGGTTGCCTTGAACAGATTAGCGGACTTTCATAGTGCTTACACTCTTAATGGGAGAGCTCAATACGCTCAATACAAGAACATAGTGATAGCTAATATTTTCTCACTTCTTGCCAAGCATTGTTCTGACACATTTTAAAACTTGAAACAAGGGCGCCTGGGTGGCTCAGTGGGTTGAGCGTCAGATTTCGGCTCAGGTCATGATCTCACAGTTCATGGGCTCAGGTCATGATCTCACAGTTCATGAGTTCGAGCCCCACATCAGGCTCTGTGCTGACAGCTCAGGGCCTGGAGCATGCTTCGGATTCTGTATCTCCCTCTCTCTCTGCTCCTCCCCTGCTCACACTCTGTCTCTCTTTCAAAAATAAATAAAGATTAAAAAAAATTTTTTTTTAAAACCTTGAAACAAAAAAATTGAAGTCAAAAAAAAACACCACAAAGCTTTTAAAATTTAGGTGTCTGGTATGTTTAAGTATTCCATAAATATTAATATTTTAATTTTGGCTCACAGTAATCCTGCCATTTCCATTTTACAGATGTTATTATAAATAGGGAAGTGGTCAAGTTTACTTATTCCAAGCTCACACAAAGTGAAGCTAGGATTCTTACCCAGTGAATTATATTCCATCATCACTGAGCAGAGTATTAAGCTGCCTTAGTTTTTAAAAAAACAATGTTATTTGTATATTTGTCCAGCGTTTTTAGCTAACTGGTTTTGTTCATAGTAAGATTTTAGAGTAGCTACTTTTTTTTTTTTTTGAGCATCCAGTGTGTTTCCTGAACTTCTGTAAGCTCATTTAGTTGGATCCATACAACAGTCCCCCTTGAGGTGGATATTGCCTTTTTTTAAACCAGTGACCAAGCTGGCTTAGGAAAAAAGTATCTCTCTTCAGGTCACACTGCTGTGAATGTTTAAGAGTGGGGATTCCATCTAGGTGGACCTGACTCCAGAGCCTGCCCTTATCCACTTAAAAACACTGTCTCTAACCTTAGTGTTATCCAAAATATGTCCTTTTCTTATTCCCTGTATATGTTGAACTGTTACTAAGACATGTTAGGCTGAATGAATCCTATTCATGTGTACTCTAAAACTTGTAGCAAAAGTTTAATTTAATTGCGATCATACTTCATTAGTCAGGGAAGGTTATGAAATGTCCGTTCATCATATATAGTCTTAGATTTAAAAAAAACATTCAGGAAATTGGCAGATAGCAACTGAACTCTTGGCACTTGGTTTATTTTAGGTTTCTGTTCTTCAGTCTACAAAGGACTCTTCTAAAAGGATATGTGTTGCTAATACCCATCTGTACTGGCATCCAAAAGGTAGGTTTTATTGGTTTTCACAAGTGACATAACATGGTAACTTAAACTCAGTAAGGCTGTTTTACACACATACATCTTTTTTGTTTCTTTCAGTTTTATTGAGATGTAATTGTCATAACAGCATCATGCAGTTTAAAGTGTACAGCATAATGACACATATTGCAAAATGATTACATTCATCACCTCATATAGATCTGAAAAAAATACATTTTTTTTTCTTGTGATGAGAACTTTTAGGATATACTCTCTTAGCAACTTTTAAATATACCGAATAGTAATGTTAACTGTGGTCATCATGTTGTGCATTACATCTACAGTACTTATGTATCTTATAACTGAATGTTTCTTTTTTACATTTGGACCGCCTTCATCCAATTCCCCTTCAAATATATATCTTGAATGTCACCCAGATACTGTATGTAGTTTTGGGGCTTTTTTTTTTTCTTTTAAAGGCAACTTTAAAAAATACTTACATTAATGTTTTTTATATTCATAGGTGGGTACATTCGTCTCATTCAAATGGCGGTAGCCTTGGCTCACATTAGACATGTCTCATGTGATCTGTATCCTGGCATACCAGTTATATTTTGTGGAGACTTTAATAGTACCCCATCAACAGGAATGTATCATTTTGCTGTCAATGGCAGCATTCCAGAGGACCATGAAGACTGGGCTTCCAATGGGGAAGAGGAACGTTGCAACATGTCCCTCACCCATGTCTTCAAACTGAAAAGTGCTTGTGGTGAACCTGCTTACACAAATTATGTTGGTGGCTTTCATGGATGTCTGGATTACATTTTCATTGACTCAAATGCCCTAGAGGTTGAACAGGTGATTCCATTACCTAGTCATGAAGAAGTCACCACTCACCAGGCGTTACCTAGTGTTTCCCATCCCTCTGATCACATAGCACTTGTGTGTGATTTAAAATGGAAATAGATTTGTGTTTAATGGAATTTGAGTCTCTTTCGTAGGAAATTTAATATGAATCAGAGCTTATATGTAACCTTCAAAGAGGAAAACTACACAGACACCGAGGCAAAATGGTTTTATTCTGTGTTCCAGTGTCTTCATTACATGACTGTTCATAATTGCAGTTTCTCTACTTTTTTTTTTCCTAAGGTTGAAGGAAAAACAAATATATTTATGACTACCAGGAAGAACACTGAATTATGTACATTTTATAAGTACTTTTTTTTTAGCTAGGAATTAAGAATTTTGTAAAAAAAAAAAAAAAACCAAAAAACCATTTGAATGATCCTATAATTTTTCTATCATAACACATTTCAAATTGAATCATGTTTGTATAATTAGGGGAAAAATGCATATGGGTTAAGGTGAGAGGCCTAAGTCTGACATGAACGAACATTAGGGTCTACCTCTACCTCAATTTGGTTAGCAATTTAATACAACTTCAGAGCTTTAACGAAAGATTAAAATGTGCCATCCACCAAATGTTATTGCTCCTCATCTTTCATTTTTCAATGAACATAAGATATTTTAATTCTCTTATTTGTAGGAGTTTACTTTCTAGTGTATGGTACAAATGAACACATTTATATTATTCTAGCCAGCTCATTTGAACTTTTAGGATGCAAGCACAATTTAGTATTCAAAGTGAATAGCAACATAGTCAACTTGATCCCATTTTCTTTAATTATTCTTGCCCATGAAAAACGTTCATAAATCATCAAGGGTATTTGGCCATATGATATTAGAGAATACAGCATAATACATTACTTTATGAGAAACTGTCTACTGATATGGGGTTGACATTTTGGGAGAACCATTGAGCATTTCTATGCTGGAAGTATTTTTGAAATTGTTGGTCTTTATAAATAAGAGAAGGAGGAGTAGCGGATCTTTTGGGCATTTCTGAAATAAACTATTCTTTTTATAGATTTGAGCATTACATTTGAGTTATAGGAAAACACTGTATATAATTTATATGCTGTAAAAAAAAAAGTTTAAATATGAAGCCAGACTTTTTAAAATTAGGAATTATTGTTTTACTGATTAGTTTCTAACCTAGCGTGGTAACTGGGCTCTTCTAACTCAGTTATCACCATACCTTATTTGTAATGCTTTAGCTGTTGCTTTTTGATGTTCAGGGTAACTGTAATGTTATCTCCTACTTCTGCAATTAGTTTCTAGCTTAGATATGAAAAGCTCACCCACTTCAAGAAGAGTTCTGATTTTCCACAGTCATGAGAGTTTTTGTCTCAAATTCTTTAATCTCCAAACCCAAAACCATAAGAACTTTCCTCTTTTGATAAAGTAGGCTGTACTTCCATATTCTGCTCACTGTCCAATGTATTGTTAACTCTTAGTAAGTTTGAGAACAAGAATTTTACTTCGTTCAGATTGAACCTTGAAGTACTTAAAATACTGGAAAAGAAAAATTAAAGTGGCAGTTTCTTGGGATCTTGTTTAGAAAAAGCTATAAATAAAAATTGATGCTACCGAATTGTGCCTTCCTAAATAACATTTTTGAGAGCATTGTAACATCAGTTTACAACTACATGAATATGTTAAAGCCAGAATCTGATTCTTTTGCAAAATACATCTTTTTTTTTTTCCTTTTTAAAATGTGTTTTTGGTCTGCTTTCAAACATGTTGACAGGACCCTTAAAATAACTTGAAAAAAAGTTTCTAAGCAAAAAGTTGAGAAACATTTTGAAAGAAGAAATTAAGTTACATACTTATTCATGCTCATGAGAAAAACATTCGGATTCTGTATTAACAAACACCCTAGCTAACTAGATTGAACTCTAGTCAAAGGAACTAATCACTTATCAAAGATTCCACGTCCTGAGTCTTTTAATTTTATATTTACTGACTTAACAGTGTGATCTGATTATAGACAGGCATTTCAGAATAGGAGAAGGTAGATTATTATTGTGAAGTGCCATATACTCTGGTCAAATCTCCAGTATATAGATAATGTTAGTATGATTGGAGTCCAAAGTAGGGAACGCTAAGAAAATTGTATAAATAGGATACCAAAATTACCTTGTATTCATGAGTTAGAATAAAGTGTTATTCAGAAATGTTTATGTGCTTAAAGCCATGTTTGTGATTGAATTTTTCTATTACATTTGGATTTTTTAGTACATTTAATAAAGTATGGAAAGTCTAGCACCTCTATAGTGAACCCATTTTATGATGTCACAAGTTCTTGCTATAGGAATTAATATTCAAAAAATTTTATATTATTATAAATAAAATTATAGAACATTGTCCTCTTAAGTGAACTCTTACACAGTTGCCACTATAGACACATGCACTGGTAGTTTATAATATGTTAGCAAAAAAATCATTTCTGGCTGTAAATGTGATGTTCTTTAAAATTCTCAATACCAAAATCAGTTGTTTCAAATTTCCAAGTATTTCACTGTGTGGTGACTTTTCTGAGAACTAAGGCCTCATATCAGAATGTGGTAGTTTTAGACTGGAGGTTTATCTGAGAAACAGTACAAAGGAGAAGGTTCAAAGAACACCACCGTAGGAAGATGTTCCTGGTGGAAGTTGACACCATTAGATCTCATATTCTCCAACTGTGAAATATAGGCAGAGGTTCCCTACAAACCTGGTTTGATGGCAAACAAAAATCCATATTAATGAATGTTAAAGGTTTGCATTACTAGTTGATCATAAAATCCACAAGACAACACAATAGGGGAAATCTTTCCTCTAAAAAATTATAGCCAACACTAGTTTTCTAATCATAACTCAAAAACATTTCAATGTTTTGCTCAATCTAGAACTTATATCTAGATTTAATTTAGGGTAAGGAAATAATTTTAAGAGCTCATTTGGGTAATCAAATTCTGTGGTCCCACTTAATGAGAAAGTATGCTTTAGCATTGAAGGTACTAGAGCTGTATTGGGTGATTTTTTTTTTTTTTTAGCACTAACTTAAGGATAAGTCTATATTTTGAGATGACAATACCAAAGCATGTTTTCAAGTGAAGTGAAATTCACATAAGATGAACCATTTTAAAAGTTATGATTCCACTGCATTTAGTACATTCACAGTGTTGTGCAGCCATTATCCCTAACTAGTTCCAAAACATTTTCATCACCCCAAAGGGAAACAGTGACCCATTAAGTAGTCACACCCCATTTCCTCCTCCCTTCCAGACACTGGCGACTACTAATCTGCTTTGTGCCTCAATTTCTCTGTTTTGGATATTTCATATAAATTGAATCATATGATATATATATGACCTGTGTCTGACTTTCCTTTATTTAGCTTAATGTTTTTTAAGATCTTCCATGTTTTCTATTATATATATTCTATTGTATGGTTATACTACATTTTGTTTATCCCAATGGATGTTTGGATTGTTTCCATCTTTTGGCTATTGTGAATAATGCTCCTATGAATATTCACGTACAAGTTTTTGTTTGAGCACCTATTTTCAATTCTTTTGGTTTGGTTATATACCTTTTGAGAAACTGCCAAAATGCTTTCCACAATAGCTATACCATTTTACGTTCCCACCAGTGATGTATATGAGAGTTCATTTCTCCACATTCTCACTGATATACGTGTTACTATAGTCATTCAAGTGGGTGTGAAGTGGTATTTCTACCAATGTATTTTTATCTTGTTTAGTTTAATTATGTCATTGCCCTCATGAACTAGAGTACTCACAATGGATTACCCAACCTCCTATATTTTTTTCCAGAGAGCTCATCTTCAGCAATTCCTACTTAATCTTCCAGCTTTTGTCAAGTTGCAAAGGTCAGTCCCATTGCTTCTTTGGGAGATAATTGGGAAGAAAAGCATAAAAAATACAGAAGTCCTGGAATGTAAATAAATTAGAAAGAATAAGCAGCCAAAGGGGAAAAAAAAAACGTCACTTAAAAAATGTAGATCTATGTCGGTGATTTCAGAGAATGAACTTACCAACATTGGCTTTTCTTTTTTTTTTTTAATTTTAATGTTTATTTATTTTTGAGACAGAGAGACAGAGTGCGAGCAGGGTAGGGTCAGAGAGAGGGGGACACAGAATCTGAAACAGGCTTCAGGCTCTGAGCTGTCAGCCCAGAGCCTGACGCAGGGCTTGAACCCACGAGCTGCAAGATCATGACCTAAGCTGAAGTCAGACGCTCAATTAATCAACTAAGCCACCCAGGCGCCCCTCCCACATTGGCTTTTAAATAGCTTAGCCATGCTCCACTATTACCTAACACTTTTTAAATCCCATTTTAGGTACAGAGTAGCAGATAGCAAGAATGCCTGAAGACCTATCCCTGAAAAACTGAGATGGCTATGGCTGAATATAACTCACCAAGTTATAATGCAGAACCATAAAAAAGACTAAACTCTGCTTATTAAAAAAAATTAGGTTTTGAAAAGAAACCTTAACAAGGTGAGCTTTTAATAATACATTTTTAAAACACTGAGTTAATATATTAAAAATTATAATATGGAACAAAATTATTTTGTAAGTTGGCCATCTTTACACTGTATTAAATAATATTGAAGTCAGATGCTAAAATTAACTTTACATATAAATGATAAACGTATCTTTAAGTTGTAGACCTTAAAAATACTAAATCTTCTAGTTCACCTGGCTGATGCCATCCTCTATAACAAGCACCTACCAGCTGGATTTGTGGTTCCACAACAAAGTCTCAGCTATTAAAATCCATGTTCATATTGTCAGTGTTAGGTTTTTCCTCATAATCTTCAATTTCCTAGAGAGAAACTCCATTGACAACAAACTATCATTCATCTCCATCTTCTGTCCATTTTGAGTTGATTGTATGTTAAAGGGTTTATGTGATGCAATCCATTTTGCCTAATAACTCACTCTACTGGTGTTAGATTGTTGCTGATGCCATCTTCATGTATTGGAAGTATTCCTAGTTTGCATTTTGCATCTCATTATTGTTCTTGAAACTGAAAACAGTTCAGTAGGGAATTGGATAGGCTTCATGTGGAGTTCTCATATTGAACAATATACACACTTTTAATAGTATTACATATAATCTTTATTTCCCATGTGGAATAGTTTGGAGAAATGGTGTATCCAGGGATAAAAGCATTTAGAAATAAAGTTGGCCTTCCTCAAAAGCTGGATTAGGTATAGTGTTTTGAGTATCTTAAACCAAAGAAAAATATTTCTGCTGAAGCTGTAAAATTTTTAAGTACTCTAAATAATGGAATTATATTACCCTTTTCATCCTTTTATTACATACCTAAAACAATCTGGCTTTTTACAGCCTGGCTTATATCATTTTTCTTCATCCTGAATGAAAGAATCCCACAATAGTTCTTTCATCCAAAATTGATCTTTATTTTTCTCTTTAAGGGTTTTTGTCACTGCATATGAAATCAATTTTTTTTTTTAATTTTTTAAGTTTATTTTGAGAGAGAGAGAAAGAGAATCCCAAGCAGGCTCTGCACCATCAGTACAGAGTCCAATGCAGGGCTCGAGCTCATGAACTGCAAGGTAATGACCTGAGCTGAAGTCGGATGCTTAATGGACTGAGCCACCCAGGTGCCCCCATGAAATCAATTGTTAAAGACTGGCATCAGAAACAAACTCCGTACTCATTACCAGTCACTCCCTAACCCACCTTTCCCCTCAGCTCTTGGCAACTGCTTACCTATGGATTTACTCTATGGATTTGCCTCTTCTGGGCATTTCATATAAATGAAGTAATTACGTAGCCTTTTGTGACCAACTTATTTCACTTTGTATGTTTCTGAGGTTCTTCCATGTTGTAGTATGTATCAGTACTTCATTCCTTTTCATGATAATATTCCATTGTATGGACATAACCCATTTTATTTTATCCATTCATCAGTTGATGGACATTTGGATTACTTCCACCTTTTGGCTTCTATGGATAATGCTGTATGGTTGTGTACAAGTTTTTCAGTGTGCATGTTTTCATTTCTCTTGGGCATATATCTACAAGTGGAATTGTTGGATCATATGGAAAATACTTAACCTTTTGAGGAACTCGCAGACTTTTACCCAAAGTAGTTGCACAATTTTGCATTCCCACCAGCAACATATGGGGGTTCCAATTTCTCCACATCCTAACATCTGTTATCTTTTTGATTACAGCTGTCCTAGTATGAAATGGCATTTTATTGTGGTTTTGATTTGCATTTATCTGATGGCTAATAATGTTGACAATCTTTTTATGTGCTTACTGCCCATTTGTGTATCTTTGGAGCCCATTTTAAAAATCGTGTTGCCTTTTTGTTGGGCAACCCTTTCCCCCTTTTTATTTTTTTTTCATGTTTATTCATTTTTTGATAGAGACAGAAGGTGAGTGGGGAAGGGCAGAGAGAGAGGGAGACACAGAATCCGAAGCATGCTCCAGGCTCTGAACTGACAGCCCAGAGCCCACGCGGGGCTCGAACTCACGGACCGCGAGATCATGACCTGAGCTGAAGTCAGGCATTCAACCGACTGAGCCACCCAGGCACCCTAACCCTTCCCCCCTTTTTAAAAATCATCATTCCTCACTTCTTCAAAGGCTATGCAGGCCAAGGTCAACTTTGGCCAGTCTGCAAAATACATCACTGTTACTGGAATGGAACCCAGCCTAAGAAAAACCATGCCACCAAAGAATTGATTCGTTCCTGAGAGCCAGCTCCCTGTCTGCAGATGGCAGTGTCAAGCCCCCAAACACCAGCTGAAAACTTAGGTGCCCAATATAATTGGAAGCATACAATGAAAACAATGCAGAAATACCTGACAAGGTCGGGAAGACACCTGGCTCTACTGTTCTTTAAAACACAAAGGACATACATTGCAAGGCTCTGCTCACTAACTAGATACAGCTGCCTTAATTATTCCTTACCTGGGTCCACATTATTGCTTTTGCTATTGATTTCTCAGAATTTTTGTTGCTAGAATATAACCACTTAAACTTTTTATATGGTTTGTGGAAATAGGGGATAAAGGGATATTTGCAAGTAAGAAACAAAAGCAGCCAACTAACCTTCCAGTAGTGGTAACCTGAATATAATGTCACGATGTATATGCTAGAAAAAAATGTATCATGATTTCACTCGTGGAATTTGAGAAACAGATGAACATAGGGGAAGGGGAGGAAAAATAAGATAAAAACAGAAAGGCAAACCATAAGAGACTCAAATACAGAGAACAGAGGGTTGATGGGGGGGGGGCGTGATGGGCATTCAGGAGGGCACTTTCTGGGATGAGCACTGGGTGTCATATGTGAGAAATGATCGGTGAGTTCTACTGAAGCCACATGTTCTACATACTGTATGTTAACTAACTTGAGAATAAAAAAAGAATATGCTGGGCTTAAACAATTCTCAGGAGTAAATTTTAGAACCAAATCTTAATCAAGCCCATATTTATATTAATGTTGCTTTTAAAGTATTTAGATTGCCTTAGTGAGGATACTAATTAAGAATGATTTCATTCCTAACATTTTCCTGCTAAAAATAACTAAGCTGGTAATATAAACAAATGTCATTTGGGTAGAGTTTTTGGGGTGCCAATACTACCCCAACACTAACTCTACTAATCCTTGAGAAAATGCTAGTAGTAGATTCCTTCTAGTCACCTTCTCAGAATTTAACCATCTGAACAGATAATCGGACTCTAGAACTGTTTCATTAATTTTCCCCTATACCAGACCTTCAGATAATGTAATTGCCGATATACCAACCATTTGTTCTTTCTTAATCTAAGTTCTCATAAATTCTACTGAAGTTGGTAGCTAATATTTACATTATTGAAACATCCAACATGCTGCCAGGAAGCATAAGCACTTGTTTCCAATGACAAGTCAGAAGTCACCTTCACCTCCATACCAAGAACGAGAACTTCCACATTTAAGGAAGTTTGATCCAGGACATCTGGTTTCTGGTCCAGCATGCATGTAAGAAGCTTGGGAGTTGCCACTCTTGTCCTATAGAGAAAACAAAAACTGAACAAACTGAAAAATCAGTAACTATTCTTAGATCTGAAATGTCACAGGGCAAACTGGTGCGCTGCTCGCCCCCCCCCCCCCCCCCCCCAGCGCCCCGGTGATTGAAGCCCAGCAGGGGAATACAGGGAATCACAACCTGCAGGGACATCCAGGGATGTTTTGTTCTACCCTGAAGAAATCCTGGGTAGGGACACTGGAACTGTAATTGAGGACTTGCTAGAGGCACAGTCTGAACAACTAAGTTAAAAGCTTCAGAGGCCCCCACAACTTAATGAGTTTTTACCTCCTGGATTTCTACCAGCTTATCACAGAATATCGGAGAAAAATCTCATGCTTCTGGCAGAGGAAGGGGAAAAGAAACCATCTTCAAATATGCCAGAGCGTCCTGTTTATAACAAGTTCTGTTCTCAGAAAAAGTAACCAAAACCTCACTTACAGGGGTTTTATCAGAGACTAACTGACCTGGGGGTGTGGGGAGGGAAATGCCCAACTCCAGCCCACTTTACCATCCTACCCCACCTAAGGGGGAGAAAAAATAATTGAGAAGCACATGTGAAGTTCACAGTCCAGAGGCATAAGGCTCACTAGAAGACTGAGACCAAATCATAGGATTATAAAATGCTTCCCCTACTCCCACACCTTACCATGACATTACTGAAGGCCTAGTTAAAGCAGTTACTTTTACCCAGTACATCATGTCCAGTAATAAAAAAAAAAAAAAAGACATACTAAAAGGCAAAAAATGGGCGTTTGGCTGGCTCAATCAGTAGAGCATGTGACTTTTGATCAAAGGGTCATGAGTTCAAGCCCCATGTTTGGCATAGAGCCAACTTAAATAAATAGGTAAATATTTAAATAAACACATACATACATACATAAATGGCAAAAACCAGCTTGATGAGAGAGCAAGCATTAGAACCAGACTCAGATATGGCAGGGATGATAGAATTATCAGACTGGGAATTTAAAACAACTATACTATGTTAAGGGCTCTCATGGATAAAGACAACAGAAAAGAGCAGATGAGCAATGTTAGCAGAGATGAATTCTAATAAAAGCAGTAAGAAATGCTAGAGAATAAAAAAACATAACAAATGAAGAATGCAATGCCTTTGATGGACTAATTAATATACTGGACATGGCTAAGGAAAGAATCTGAGTGTGAGGACATTGCAAAAGAAACCTCCCAAACTGAAAAGCAAGGTGGGGGGGGGGGGGGGGGGAACTTGGAGCAGGGTGACAAAAACCAAAACAGAAAAACATCCAAGAACTGTTGGACAACAAAAGGTGTAACATAAACATAATGGGAATAACAGAGAAACAGAAATATTTGAAACAATAAGGACTGAGAATTTCCTCAACTTCATGGCAGACACCAGACCACATACATATCCAGAAAACTCGGATATCCAACACCAAGCAGGATAAATGCCCCAAATCCTCCATCTATGTGTATAATTTTCGAACTACAGAAAATCAAAGATGAAAAAAACAGAGAAAGAAACCAAAGGGGAAAAAACACCTTACCTATAAAGGAGTAAAGGTAAGAATTACATCTGACTTCTCAGAAACCATGCAAGCAAGAAGAGTGGAGTATTTAAAACGTTGAGAGAGGAGCGACTGGGTGGCTCAGTCAGTTGAGCATCTGACCACTTGGTTTCAGAGCCCAGAGCCTCTTGGGATTCTGTCTCCATCTCTCTGCCCCTCCCCCGCTCACACTCTCATTCTCTCAAAAATAAACATTAAAAAAATAAATGAAGTCTGACCCCAGGGCTGACTCTTTGGCTCAGGTGGTAAAGCATGTGGCTCAATCTTGGGATCATGAGTTCAAGCCCCACATTGGGTATAAAGATTTAAAAATAGGATCCTTAAAAAAAAGTCTGACCCCAATAAATTATCTGAAAGTGGTTATTATTACTATATGAGGTAATTCCGTACATATGCTAAAGAATTGGAAGCCTCAGTGAATGAGACATGAATGCTCTGGAAAACTGAAGTAAACATTTCACTTCTTTTTGATAGAGAATATATAAGGTAAAGGGGGAAAATTCATGTGAACAGAAACATGTTAACAAAATACCAAGATGTTACATCACAGGAAAGCAACTCAATAAGTTAGACAAAGGACAATGGGTGATATTCTGCCCTCCACCCTCACCAAAAGCTTATTGGTCAGAGGGACAGAAAACAGATAATGGTTCCATCCTCAACTCCAACGCTGCTGCTTATCAGCCTTTAAGAGAACCACAATTCTTCTTCAGTTTTCCTATTAACATACTTAACAATTACTGACAGACTATTTTTTACTCTAGGGATATAAACTGTTCTGTATAATAGGGGAGGTCACAGAGACCTCTTATTGATTGACCAACACTAAGTTTAACATTAGTGTGAACAGTAAGCATTGAATCTTGATGGTGTCAAGTATTTCCTAAGAGTACAGAGCATGTCAGTAAGTTGGGACAGTGATAGTGACTTTTTAAGTTAACATCATTTGCAAAGAATGTTAAACACAGGGAAAGGCATTATGGGGGTTATTTCTTATACTTTTTCCCAAAGAATTGACTTAACCTCTATTTGTGGGTGGTGGTGGGGAGGAACTTTTCAATGTGACTTAAAAAACTACCACCACTGGGACTGAAGAAAAAGCAGTAACTTCTTAGGGTAAAAAACATGCCAAGTTACCAAGTTAATGTTTTCTTAAAAAAAAAAAAAAAAAAGGCAATCTTGCAAATCTAGCCCATTTAGTGAAAATTAGGCAATTTTAGTTTCTTAATGCAGTCATTTACAACGATAATAAGAGTTCCTTTACATCACAAATAAGATTATATGGATTCTCTTTACTCCTTTTTCAGAGTCCGTGAAAGCATCCTGGACTTGCTTTAAAAACTAATACAGTGGTGATTTAACTATGATCATAACAGTGAACCCATTCAAAGTTTAGTATCTCCTAGTTGAACCCCAGGAACTACACATACTACACCATATCTTAGTTTTATCCAACAAGAAATAATACCTTTCTTATTCAGAGAGAAGGGAGAATTCACCCAGTGAGCTAATGAAGTTACACTTGTATCAAGTGATCCATGTTAAACACTTTACCCCAGTAACCTGTATGTCAATCATCAAGTACTTAATTCTAATTTCCTTTCACTTGATCCAACACTTTATTATTCAAAAATATGTTTTACTAGCGTATATTTGGTTTGAAAATAAAATTTCAATCTACAAATTTATCTGAATCTATACAAGCCACTAAGAACTTTAAGGTTTATAAAATACATAAAACATTTTAGACAAAAACTAAGTCATAAGGTTACCAAGTTGAATCCTTAATAACTTAATAGATGTAGTTAATGAAGTATATATACCTTTATTGCCTTATTAACAAAGAATTAGTCACATGCAGCTCTCTGTAGAAGTTCTGAAAGAGGTGAAGCCAAAAAGGAAAGTGCTTGTGAACTCTTCTACACAGGAGAGCAGCATCACTAACAGTCTGTAGTCTGCCATGCAAACAGCACTTGCATTTTTTAAAAGCTAACATCGGTTGTGAAACAAAACACATGCATACATGCTTTTGGGGCAGTTCATTTTATTACAGCTTTTGCCTCCTTATCTGAGTTTAGAAATGTACAATGTCAAACTCTATTTTATTAAAAGAAACTAAAATTTGAAGTTGCTCCCCATCACACTGTTATATACATGATAGCAACCTGTATTTTATTTCCACTGTAAACAATTAGTAAATTCACGGAGACCTGGATTACTGTTCACAAAATGTAATATATTCAAATTAACTTTGCTAAATAAGAAAATCCATTTCAAACATCTTCAAGACTCAAAAAGAACACACACAATAACATATTTTTATCATTTTATTAGGAAGAATTCCAAATGGGTTATGAAGAAAACTTACTGAGTTTGATGAGTTTTCCAAAAACTCTTAATGAAGATATGTTCACCAATAAACAATAAAACATCAGCAGAACTATCATATACTGGGCAAAGAGTCAGGCTGATACCAAAAAGCAACATGCAACATAAAAAAGATACAATATAAAGGAAGACAATCTGCTGGGTATTAAAAAATCATCTCAATATGAACTCTTTGCAACCAGCACAGAACTAATTAGCTATCAAATCCAAACCACACTAAGGTAAGCTTGGCTGATGAAAAGCCAGGATTCAATAATGGGGAGAAAATAGAAGGTCCTCAGTGCAAGAGATCTGAATAGTGTTTTGGAGCATTTCCCTGGCTGGTACAAGCAGGATTAGAAAATCTTTTTGGCAAGGGAGAAAAATAAATACAAATGGAATGCTACATTTTTTTAAATCAGCAGACTGTCCCAGGAATGATAAAGGTATCAGTAAAGTAGCAAGGGGATAACTTTAAAACGTTATTTCTTGTGGGCTCAAAAAACATTCAAAACGGATTTATTTAAAGGTGTCACAATAGCTATGTCCAGGCATTTAGGCTTAAGAGAAATAAAATTAAAAGAGGACACTTTTTTTCCCAAGTTAAGGAGAATTTCTTTAAAACCAAGCATATTGCTTAATAGCAATATTATACTTGGCAAACAATAATTGGCAACAAAATAAGTTTAAACGCTGTAATATTCTGCCCAAACCAGTCCCAGATACTGTTTAATAACCAAGATGCAAACTAATTTTGTTGTAACAAGCCTAGACCAATTCTATCAAATGTGTCCTTGGTTAGATATCCAGTTTCATTTAACGTTTTGAAAGCTCATTTGACAGCCAGTCAAGTCCCTCATACAGACCAGTTCCTTGTGTAGCACAAGTGGCTTGAACATACCACTGTAAAGAAAGAACAAAAAATACGTGATTAACAGAATACTATATATAACCACAGTCTTTAAAATTTCTTAATCAGAAAATTGAATACTTCCTCCCAAATGCCCAAGGTATTATTTAGTCAGCAGTTACCATAAATGTATAGGAAAAAAGTAAATGAAAAAATTAATATATAAAACTAAAGGAATAATGGCATAAATACATTAAAGTTTGCATCTTACAAATGTTTAATTTTATAATGGTCTCACTAACTATATTGATTAGGAGTGTTCTAATACATGCTTCTCACAAACTCTTGCCACATTTAAATCTACTCCTACTGATTCATTATTAGATTTAATCAATGATCTAGTCCTTAATCCGAAAAGAACATTCATAGGAAGATTAGTAACTAAGTACCCACCAGGTCCTTATAACCCTCGTTTCCCATAAAACTAAGTTCAAAGTACAGAAGGCAAAATTTTGAAAAAAGTAGGAGCTGCTGATAGAGGCAGGCTTTTCAGATAACTTCACTATCTGTATGTAGTCTCATGTATTCTAAAAAGTTCCACTTTTTAAACTGGTAATGAATTATATCTCTAACTCCATGAAATACCATGAAAAGCTAACAAAGAGCAAGAAAAAGATCTAGAAAGCAATTTCATTACCTTGAAGGATAGTTTATTTTTAATACTTTTCTTTACTGACTAGTTTTATTCTACCTTACAATAAAGACTTCGCTTTAATATTGCAAGTTCAATGCAAGTATACAATGCTACCAATTATTATTTGAATATCAAACACCCAGAAACCTAGAAGGCTGGGAAAAGGCATAAATTATTATCTTCACAGCACTGGAAACTGGTAGCATTTACAGTTTATCTTGTTTAAATCATCCTGGGACATCTCAAACATACTATACAGTTATTGCCACAGCACAGTATTTACCTTGTTGACAACTTAGTAAAAACCTTGTAAAGCACAAGTCACACTATAGTTTGTGATATCTTTATATATAAAACAGTATATTGTATTTTCCCAGTATTTAAATCACTGACCTAAACAAGCTACTGGAGAACAAGTATAACACTTCTTATAATTTTTTTTAAAGTTTATTTATTTTTGAGAGAGAGACAGAGCACGAGGGGTGTGGGGGCTGGGCGAGAGAGAGAGGGAGGCATAGAATCCAAAGCAGGCTCCGGCTCTGAGCAGTCAGCACAGAACCCAACGCAGGGCTTGAACCCATGCACCACGAGATCATGATCTAAGCCAAAGTCAAACACTCAACCGACTGAGCCACCCAGGCACCCCTCTTATAATTTTAAATTCAAAACTTGTTTTATGTCATAATTACAGTTCACAAGCTTTTGATGTTAACAGGCAAACAGTAAAAAATAGTATTATCTAAAATATGGCTGCTAAATACTGCAGTTTTAATAAGAAAACCAAATTACAAAATACTTGCTGCAAAGCTATTTAAAAGATTTTAAATTAAAATTAACAATATCAATAATCTTTATATAATTCTCATCAAGTACAATTTTCTCATAAAGTATTTATCAATACTAAATGGTTTGAGGGTAAAGTTAATAAAAATCAAAATAAAGGTATCTGAACATTTGGATTCTTAAAGGATAAATATTAAATGTTAAAAAATGGAGAAGATATTAAAGTAGTTTAAAATTGAACACACACTTACAAAAGCCTGAAAGGACTCGTGTCTGTAAACAAGAGTATATTAGTGTATTTTTTTAAATGATGTGCTCATTATCTATTCAAAAGGGACAATTAATATGTATTTAAACTGAATACGTGCTTAAACAATTAAACTATTAATTCTAATAGGAGGTTAATACAAATCTCCAAATACTTACTGTTCTGTTACGAAGAGACTGAAGACCTAATTTATCTGTCATTTCACTGATGGCCATAGCATTTGGCAAATCCTGTTTGTTTGCAAAAAGCAGCAACACTGCATCTTGCAACTCATCTTCCTGAAGCTGGAAATAAAAGCTGAGAGTTTAACAACTAACAAACTGGAACTCAATTATTGTCACAAAGGAGGGAAAACACTGTCTTCCTATATATATCACTTATTCAACATTAAATACATTATTAAACATCAACATAATTTCACTACATGAAGTTCATACATGCTTAACAACTTAAACTTCATATCCTTCAATTTTTAAATCCCAAGCAAATAATCATATGCCTTTCAAGTAAAGCAAAACTATTTTTCAAGCCAATCATCCTGCACTCCATTAAAGTAAATCATTTATTTCAGCTTTCATGATCATCCATTAAGAGTCAGGATTGGCAAGGACCAGAAACACAAATGGGAATATGTATTTACGGCAGAATCTTATGGTACTCAGTAGTAAAGTTATTGAGAGGATTCTTTTTGGACTTGTATTCCTTTCCAGCCAGCTGGACCATACACCAGTAGGACAACAAAACAATGATTATGGTATTAGCAGTATCATGAAAAATACAAGAACACAAGAGTATATTACAATAGGAAATAATATAAGAGTAAATAAGTAATAAATAAAAGTATATAGAAGCTGGCAGGCATGAGTACTGACACATGACACAACATGGACCAGCCCTGAAAACTTATGCTAAGTGAAAAGTAACAAAAAGTTAAAAAAGACCACATATTGTATGATTCTATTTATATGAATGTCTAGAATAGGCATATACACATATAAAGTAAATCAGTGGTTTTAAGGGCTGGGGGTACGGGGTGGAGTAGGGGAAGGAATGGGGAATAGTTCCAGAGAATTTCTTTCTGGGTCAATGAAAATGTTCTAAAAAAGTAGACTGTGGTAATGTTTGCATAATTTTGTATACTAAAAACTAGTAACTTACACATTTTAAATGAGTGAAGTTTATGGTATGTGAATTGTATCTTGATAAAGCTGTTTACAAAAAGAGTAGAAGGGGTGATATTTAACTCATCAGACAAACTACCAGTGACTTAGTTACACATCTATTGGCACAATGGCTTTACAAACTGCACTACAGTCTTAGAAGTAATGAATGAGAATTAAGACTTCATTTCAGTAAATATTTTATGGCTACACCATGAAACCATGACAAGGTGCCTCTAGCAAGATTCCTCAATAAATTTTCACAATATAAATACAGCTGACCCTTGAACAACTTGGGTTTGAACTGTGTAGGTCAATTTATACATGGATTTTTTGCAGTACATTACTGTAAACACATTTTCTCTTATAATTTTCTTAGCAATTTTATCTAGCTTACTCTGTTGTAAAAATCTAGTATATGATACATACAATATTTGAAATATGTGTTAACTGTTATCGGTCAACAGTAGGCTATTACTATATTACTACTTAAGTTTTTTGTGTGTGTGAGATAAATCTAAAATGAGATTTATTTCAATAAAATACAACTGACGGTTGAAAAAGAATTGAGATATGAATATCCTTTTCTAATTTTTCTAATATTTTAGTTGACGGACAAATGCACAGAAACATTCCAACTGAGAGCTGGGATTGCCAGGAATATTGCAGAAAAAAGGTCCACGTTCAGCAGAAAGCTGGATTACAGGTCTTTTGGGACCCTTCCAACCCTAAGATTTTCAGATTCTTTTAGAGTATGCCAGTCACTTTAAATATATTTAAAACAACAGATTTCATGTTATAGCGTGAAGCTACAAAAAACTGCAGGTATTAGAAGAGTTCCAAAAACACTAAAAAATGTTTACTCCAAATTTGCTATTTAAATGACCTATCAAAGACTGAAACAAAAAATGACACAATGGAATTCTTATTAGATCATGGTGTGATTCTTCTCAAGCTATAGAACAGGCTCTTTAAAGGTAAAATCCTCTGCCCAACTGCTTTACTCCCTAAATGACGTTTTGGAACATATGTCGAATAAATGTGTATCTCTAATTTGTAGGTTTTGTTGTATTGGCTTTATCTTGTCTGAATTTTCCGTATTGTCCCAAATCATCTTTCTGTTTACTCTTTTCAGTCTGTATTTCCAAAAGCTTACTTTCTGAAGCTTGTTTTAATTGTAATCTCTTCTTCCCAACATCAAGCAGTTTTCCCTCCAAATCCCAAATTCCTGGTGTGATTTCATTATTAATTTAGCTTTGGTACATGTTTCATGTGATCCATGAGCACACTTGGGGTTAATTTTCTCCAGATTTTTTTTAAGTGCAGTCGAAAGTTGCATCCTAACACAAGCTTTTTCATTTCAAAAGCAATTTTCCAGGTCTTCAATTTTAGCTTCAATTTGCTTATCTTGCATGATTTGTTCTACTGGAGTTTTGTTTTTGTTTTTTTCATTTACATGAACCACTGAGTTATATTCCAAGAGTTTTTTTGTCTGTGCTCTCAGCCTGAGCAGAAGGGTCGAGCGGTCCTTGGTCCCTGGGCTGCACCACCTGGGCGCCGGTGGCCTGTGCTGCCCCCGCCTTCCCCGCCTCCTGCTCTGGAGTCCAAGGGCTTGCTCTTCAGGCTGCTTCTCCATTGTGACTGGCAGGAAGAGCTACCACCTGGGATGGGAAGATGTGGCCTCAGGAGCCAATATTCCCACTACTAAACTGTAGCCCAGAAAAGCAGCAGTTTTTGAGGATTCAAAAGTAATATGTGGATTTTCAACTGTACATATGGGTGGGTGGGGCCTGAGCTGGCACCCTTAATCCCTATGCTGCTCAAAGGTCAACTGTGTATGAAAACAATCTGATACGTGACAAAGCCAAAATACCATCATCAACTGAAATACTACTACCTTCAGGTAGAATTCTTTATCATGGCTACTATTACAAAACATTTCAAAGTACTGGTTATACAGGAACAGCACAGAGAAAACCAAACCCAATGACCTTGCGAATAAGGGATTTGAACCAAGATTCTTACATCACAAAAGTTTCAAAACCATACATTTTTTATCTATTAAATAAAGGACTGGACTAATGGAGACATCCTCAACCAGAGACATATATCACCCATGGGGCACTCTAAAAAGCTGAGCCGCCTTCTCAACTTAATGAAGTAGCTACTCTTCTGTGTGTTTTTTAAAAAGCTCTGCCGGAGACTTTTACATGCATGGTTCTTTCTAGAAAAATTCATTTCTGTAATCTAATCACAATATGGTACCATCCACTAACAATACCACTGTCACCCTGAAAAACATATCTTGCAAACAAAAGATTTAAAAAATATTCTTACCATTTTCTGCAGCTCTTCAGCTCCTTCCTGAATTCTTTCACGATCATTACTATCTACCACAAAAATAAGACCCTGGGGAAAAATTGTGTAAATAAATTATTAACAGTTAACTTTAAAGGAGACACTAAATATAAAACATAAGTAAGTACAAGCAGAAAAACCATACTGAGTTAAATGTTAAGGAAGACAATGTCTCCTTATTAATAGAAAAAAAAAAGGAACAGGGCCCTAAGTACTAAAAATGATTTGAGCACTATTTGTGATTTTAACTTATGTTATTTAAAAAAAAAAATCTTGGGGCCCTGGGTGGCTCAATTGGTTAAGCGTCTAACTTCAGCTCAGGTCATCTCATGGTTCGTGGGTTTGAGCCCTGCAATTTGGCTCTGCACTGACAGCTCGGAGCCTGGAGCCTACTTTGGATTCTGTGTCTCCCCTTCCTCTCTGCCCCTTCCTGCTTGTGTTCGCTCTCAAAAATAAACATTCAAAAAAATAGTAAAATAAAAATCTTACTCTTAACCAATTGATCACTTTTTTCAACTACACTAAGAATAAATTTTATCCCTCTTACCTCACACAGGAAAGCATAGATGGGAACAAAAGATAAAAGAATAAACCAAAGACTCTAAAGATCCATGAATTTACTAACTGAATTATTCAGTCAAAGGCAAGCACAAAGTGCTTTAAAAAAATAAGAGGGGGAAGACGCACCCTACAGTTTTTTGTTTTTTTTTTTAATGTCTATTTTTGAGAGACCGAGAGAGAGAACACGAGCAAGGGAGAGCAGAGAGAGAGGAAGACACAAAATCCCACGCAGGTTCTAGGCTCTGAGCCGTCAGCACAGACATGAGGCCTGAACTCACAAACTGTGAGATCACAACCTGAGCTGAAATCCAATGCTTAACCAACTGAGCCACTTAGGTGCCCCTACAGTTTTTATAGGCTTCACAGGAAAAATCAGTTCTGCTCCATAATGTTGTTGACCTATCAAATAAGAAGATTTTTTTTTTAAGTTAAGCTCAATGTGGGGCTTGAACTCACAACCCTGAGATCAAGAGTCCCACAGACTGAGTCAGCCAGGTGCCTTCAGATATGAAATTCTTTTTTTATTTTTTAAAATGTTGATTTAGGGGCACCTGGGTGGCGCAGTTGGTTAGGCATCCGACTTCAACCAGGTCACGATCTCGCGGTCCGTGAGTTCGAGCCCCGCGTCAGGCTCTGGGCTGATGGCTCGGAGCCTGGAGCCTGTTTCCGATTCTGTGTCTCCCTCTCTCTCTGCCCCTCCCCCGTTCATGCTCTGTCTCTCTCTGTCCCAAAAATAAATAAAAAACGCTGAAAAAAAAAATTTAAAAAAAAATGTTGATTTATTTTTGAGAGAGAGTGAGTGTACATGCGAGCAAGGGATGGACAGAGAAGGTGCGGGGGGACAGCTGACAGCATAGAGCCTGATGCAGGCTCGAACCCACAAACTGCGAAACCATAACCTGAGCCAAAGTTGGACACTCGACCCACTGAGCCACAAAATTCTTAACAAAAAGAAAAATAGTAACCATTCTTATTGATATTCACAAATATTAAAATTCCATGCTAGAAAAGAAATGGAATTAAGGGAACAGTTAAGACTTCTCTAAAAACTTTCAAATGGAAAAGTATAAAATTTTCAACTGGAGTAAGAGAGAGAGGGCAGATTACCTTGATAGCTTTGTTAAAATCTATTCCTATTAATACTAAAGTGATTACTTTAAAAATTATTCTCCCTACAACCCTAACCATTGAAGTATTTCTGATCATTTGTCACTTTAGCACAAACTGTCTTGTGCTTATTTATGTCAGTAACTTGATTAAATCCACTGAGAGCATAAAATCCACTTAAGGCAAAGGGCTACATTATTTTCTATTTACCCCTCAGGACCACCACAGTACTAAGCTTGCCAGGTTTACCAAATATTTATTTCAGGCTATGGTCATTAAATAACAATTTCCTTTGGTCTAGCAAATTTCAAACCCATTTCCTTTATCTCTGCTGGAAACCATCATTTTAAACATCCTAAACATTGAAAATACTTCTGGTGCTATGAGAGCCAGTATGGCATAATGGAAAGATAACCAAATTCAAATCTCAAGACTACTTATTATATGAATTATCTAATCCTTGAACATGTCTCCTCTTTTATAAAACAATGCCATCAACTTTATAAGCCAGTTAAATGTAATCATAGAGGCACAAAAAGAATCTAGCATTGTACTTGACTTATCACAGGCATTTAGGAAAAGTTGTCTCCTTCCTCTTCTATTCCAAAAGCCATTCCTTTTTTATAATTTCTTTTTTAACATTTATTTATTATTGAGAGACAGAGAGACACAGAGCATGAGCAGGGAAGGGGGCAGAGAGAGGGGGAGACACAGAATCCGAAGCAGGCTCCAGGCTCTGAGCTGTCAGCACAGAGCCTGACGTGGGGCTCAAACTCACAAACTGTGAGATCATGACCTGAGCTGAAGTCAGACGCTTAACCAACTGAGCCACCCAGGTGCCCCAAAAGCCATTCCTTTTTAGAATCTACCCTTTGGAAGAGGCAATGCCTCCAAAAGGGATCTAATTTTATCTGGATTACTAACAACCCATTTTTATTCTCTTTTAAAATGTAGGGACACCTGGGTGGCTCAGCTGGTTAGGAGTCCAACTCTTGATTTCAGATCAGGTTATGACCTCAGGCACTGGGTGTGGAACCTGCTTGAGATTCTCTCTCTCTCTCTCTCTCTCTCTCTCTCTCTCTGTCTCTGTCTCCCTCTGCCTTCCCCACCCCCCGTGTCCTGCACACAAGTGTGCTAATAAGAAATTGCTAATTAAAAATAAAATAAAATATAAAATAATGCTATCAGTCCCAAAGTAACACTATTGGGAGAGAGAAGTATTTCAGCAATAAATTCAAAGTTATTCACTTCCTGGGACAACCCAGAATCAAGAATGTAGAAAAGCTAGGATTCTAAAGATAAGTTCCGCTACAGTAAGAATAAACTACCTGAAAGGGCAAGTATTTACTTATTTAGAATAGCAAAATAATTGGAATTGTCTAATGAGGGAAGAGCAATTTACTACAACACTGTGTCCTGGCTTGTTAAAAAAGTTACAAGCATGATTAAATGGTATTGGTTTCTTTTACATTTTATAGCTAAAAGAACTAACCAGGAATGCTAGAAAAGCTGGTGTTAAGAGCTTAGCTGAGATTACATCAGGTAACACATAAAACTTTCTCCTACAGGAATGAGTTCTCAAGGAAAAAATACTTGGACTTTTGATTATAAGGTGATCTAGAGAGGCCAGGAATGGGTCTAATCTCAAGAGCTCAAAAGTAAGTTACAAAGCATTGTAAACAAATCTAGAATAAGATTAGGGTTACTCTTGGTCAAGAATAACAAATTAAGAATTAGCAAAGCTTTACTTCATCCCTAATTTTACTTCAAAAACATCTTTCCTAAATGAAAGGACTATGACTTGCTTTACAATAATCTAAAAGGTGAATTACATAAGAGAGGAATATCGATTAAACAATACTGGCTATATCCTAATAACTGAAGTTGGGTAACAGAGATGTGGAAGTTTATATGCTATTCTCTCTACTTTTGCATACATTTGACAATTTCCATAATAAAGTTTTTTTAAGCATGTGACTCTTATCAAAATAGCTTTTTTAAAAAAATGTTTATTTATTTTTGAGAGAAGGAGAGAGAGAGAGAGAGAGCAAGCAGGGAAGGGGGAGAGGGAAAGGAAGACAGAGAATCCAAAGCAGTGCAGAGCCTGACACAGGGCTCGAACCCACAAACCGCGAGATCATGACCTGAGCCAGTCAGAAGCCCAACCAACTGAGCCACCCAGGTGCCCCTCAAAATAACTTTTCTAATCACAGCTAATGAACAGAAACATTCTTATTTTTAAATAAAAAAGCATGTTATTTACTGGACATGACATACTACTTAAACCTGGTAGTTCCAGCCACTCATGTAGGGTATTCACTGCCACCTGGTGGCAATATACTTCACTTGCATACAATGTTTTATGAGTTGGAGACCAAGAATGACCTGTGCAAATCTTACACATATGAAGTGTTGGTAACATCACACATTACTTAAAAAAATGTTATCTATCAACTCCGGTAATAAACAAAAACTGATGAGAAACTTCTCCTGTGGTAGAAAACACGAGTGGGGTGCCTAGCTGGCTCAGTCAGTTAAGTGTCTGACTTTGGCTCAGGTCATGATCTCACGGTTCGTGGGTTCAAGCCCCGTATTGGGATCTGTGCTGAACACTTTCTCAGAGCCTGGAGGCTGCTTTGGATTCTGTCTCCTTCTCTCTCTGCCCCTCCTCCACTCGCACCCTGCCTCACTCTGTCTCTCAAAAATAAATAAATGTAAAAAATAAAAAAAATTTTTAAAGAAAACACAAGTGAGTTGGAACAAGTTTAAAGAGACATGTAGAACAAGAACCACCTCTCCAGTCTTAGGTAAGTTATTCCAAGCTTCAGCTTGCTCCTATATAAGAGTTAGCCTAGAGTAGTGATTTTCATGAGGCAGTAATTTTGTCCCCAGAGGATATTTTGCAATATGTGAAGATATTTTTGGTTACTGCAACTGGGTGGGGTGGGGTTTGCTACTGGCACCTAGTGGGTAGAGGACAGGGATGCTGCTAAACATCCTACGATGCAGAGAGCCAACAATAGTTACTCAGCCCAAAATGTCAACAGTGCTGCTATTGAAAAAACTTATTGTCACAGAGCCTTACTCTTCAAAGTAAGGTCCTAAACCAACAGCATCAGTACTACCACTGGAGAACCTGCTAGAAATGCAGAATCTCAGGCTTTGGGGCACCTGGGTGGCTCAGTTAAGCATCTGACTCTTGGTTTCAGCTCAGGTCATGATCTCACGATTCATGGGTTCAAGCCTTGCATCAGGCTCTGTGATGGCAGCATGGAGCCTGCTTGGGATTCATTCTCTCGCCCTCTCTCTGCCCCTTCCCTCCTCGTGCTCTCTCAAAATAAATAAATATTAAAAAAAAAAAAAAAGAATATCAGGCCTTAGCCAGGCCCTACTAAACTGATCTGTAAATACCCAGGTGATTCATATGCACATCAAAGTCTGAGAAGCACTACTGATACATAGTTTATATCTACAGAAATTTCAAGTCAAGTTAATGATCAGCACTTTGGGATTTTTTTTAAAGCTCCCCAGGTGAATTCTAATGTGTAGCCAAATTTGAGAACTCCTACTCTACAAGGATTACTAAGGTCTCTCCCATGCCACCATTATATATACTACGTGAAAATATAAAAATATCTTATAAACCAACAAGGTAGATCTACATTAATTTTTTTTTCTTACTGTATTTTAATAAACACTTAATGGGGCTAAATTAAGGAATATTAATTACCCTTTATTCATTAAAAATTATAAGGATAAGTTATACAGACCTTACTTTCTAGACTAAGAACAAAACCAACAGAACTACTGATGAGACATCTAATTTAATCTTGAAAATCATCCCCCCCCAATAACTAATCTTCCAAAATATTGTTATGATGGCTATGTAAATCTTCCACGTTGGGTAATTTAGCCTTCAAAGGCATGAGTGAGAGAGTTCACTGAAGAATACGTAAGCAATGATAAGAATGGCAACTCACAGAGTAAACACCAACACCCAGTCAAACAGTAGATAGTAACAGAAACTTTAAAGCATGAAACATATAAAGAAAAGTTATACAAACTGTACAGCATTCCTTACCTGGGTATTTTGGAAGTAATGCCTCCAGAGAGGCCTAATTTTATCTTGACCACCAACATCCCATACCGTGAAACAAATGTTCTTATATTCTACTGTTTCCACATTAAAACCTACAAAGAAAAAAAAGACAGTGGTGCAAAATGTCATAAAGAAAATAGACCCCTTTATTGTGAATTGCCTCAGAATTGCTTTTTTAAAGTCCTACTAGATAATTAACAAACTTAAAAAGAATCTAAGCCAGTTATAATGATAGATATATGCCACAGGACATTTATCCAAACCCACAGAATGCACAAAACCAAAAGTTAACCATAAGGTACACCATGGACTTTAGATGATTATAATGTGTCAATGAGGTTCATCAATTATAACAAATGTACCACTCAAATGAGTGATGTTGATAAAGGGAGAAGGTATATATACATGAGGGTAGGGAGTATATGGGAAATCTCTGTACCCTCCTCTCAATTTTTCTGCAAACATAAAGCTGCTCTAAAAAATAAACCTTAAAAAACTGTTTCAAAATTAAACCATATTCTATTTCACTTTATAACATACTACTATGATATAAATTAAACTCATCTGTAAACTTTCTTACCAATGGTAGGAATGGTGGTGACTATCTCCCCTAACTTCAGTTTATACAGAATGGTCGTCTTGCCAGCAGCATCCAATCCAACTAGAAAAAGACATTATAGATTTTAAATCTAGACTAAAAGCACATACTAAGAATTAATTCTACAATAAATTCATAGTTTGAAAGCAAAAGTCAACTGGACAAGGCACAAATGAGTTAGAAATGAAATTACTTCATTTCTGATCCCCAAGAGCAACATTTGCTACACAAAGCCTTTCCGTTTTTCTTTCTAGACCTAGAGAGACAACATGTAGTAGTGAAAAGAAAAGAGTATCAGGCTGACTCAGGCTCTAGTCTCTAGATTTGCTTTGCCACAAACTAGTTAACTGTCTTTATAAACAAGTCACTCTAGAAAACTGAGACCAGAGAAATTAGGTATAAAACAAGAAGAGACTGAATCATTTAATCTAAGATTTTTTTCCAATTCAAGTTCTTATTAATTCTATGAACTACTCTCATTTTTAAAAACACAAGTCACAAACTGAATCAGAAAACACACAAAAACAAGTGAATAAAGGAGCGCCTGAGTGGCTTAGTCTGTTAAACATCCAACTCTTGATATCGGCTCAGATCATGATACCAGGGAGGTGGGGACTGAGTCCTACTTGGACTCTCTCTCTCCCTCTGCCCTGTTCCCTCATTTGCATGCTCACCCTAAAAAAAATTTTTTTTGGGGGGCGCCTGGGTGGCTCAGTCGGTTAAGCGTCCAACTTCGGCTCAGGTCATGATCTCGCAGTCCATGAGTTCAAGCCCCGCGTCAGGCTCTGTGCTGACTGCTCAGAGCCTGGAGCCTGTTTCAGATTCTGTGTCTCCCTCTCTCTCTCTGACCCTCCCCCATTCATGCTCTGTCTCTCTCTGTCTCAAAAATAAATAAACGTTAAAAAAAATTAAAAAAAAAATTTTTTTTTAATTAAAAAATTCAAAAAATGGGGGTGCGTGAGCAGTTCAATCAGTTAAGCATCCAACCTCAGCTCAGGTCACGATCTCACTGTTCGTGGGTTCAAGCCCCACGTCAGGCTCTGTGCTGACAGCTGAGAGCCTGGAGCCTGCTTTGGATTCTGTGTCTCCCTCTCTCTCTCTCTCTCTCTCTCTCTCTCTGCCCCTCCCCCACTCATGCTCTCTGTCTCTTAAAAAAATGAATAAACATTAAAAAACATTAAAAAATATTAAAAAATTAAAAAGTGAATAAAAATTATCTTTAAAAAATATGTAACCATGCCCTAGTATCCAAAGGAAGATGGGGCCAATTTTACCCCTATTTGTATCCATTCCTACATCAAATGCACAGAAATGAGAACACAAGATTGGTTAATTTGGGTAACCAAATAGCCCTATCATATTCACCTCCAATGTAACTAATGTCTAAATTCTTTAAATGACTCCTTTGAGGCAGATACAAGTAGGGAAGAATGTGCTTATTTCTGAAGAAAAAAAATCCATACTGGAACAAGATGGTATATTTCTTTATTACACTGATAGTAATGAGCAAATTAAATGTTCATTCTAAGCATGAATCTCTCAAAACCTGCATATTCTACATTGTTTGCTAAAGCCTTCCAAATGAAAGGCCAATATCTAATAGCCTCATCGAATTTATCACTGTTCCAAGGACATCACATTTGCCCACCTAGATTTACACTATCCCAGATTTTGAAATGAGTTCAACTGAGTATTGATTTAAGCAAGGATGCTTTTTAAATATTTAAATCAAAGCATGACTTGGCACATGTAACAAATGCTATTAAGTTGAAAAAACAAAGAAATCACCCCACTTACCTAAAACAGACCTAAAGGCCACAGGCAATTTCAGACCTCCTGTACCCATGTAACCACCATTTCTTTTTTAAAAAAAAAATTTTTTTTAACGTTTATTCACTTTTGAGAGACAGAGACAGAGCATGAGCAGAGCAAGAACATAACGTGAGCCAAAGTCGGACGCTCAACCAACTGAGCCACCCAGGTGACCCATAACAACCATTTCTGCTCTGTACCCTACAAAGGTAGCTTTAAGATCTCTCTGGACACTCAAGCAATTTATATCTTCATATCTTGTGTCCTCTAATCAAACGGTGTTCCCTACTTCTTCATACTGAGATATTCAGGTTTATTCTTTCCAAAATACTATGATACTTACTAGTCAGAGTGAGCAGCCAAGCCCTCACTCACAGGCATAAGAAAAACCACTGGCACCAGGAGGTGTTTTGTTTTTTGAGTATGGGACAGTATCAAAAAAAATCAGGAAACCTAATTCTAAAATATACACAAAGAAACAAAAGAAACTGCCTCAAATTTGACAGCTTCAGTAAAAATACAGAAAATGAAGAGTAGAACAAGATGATTGGTTCCTTGTTCAAAAAAGCGGTCTCTTGGAAGAGTCCTTCTCAGGTGATTTTGATAAAAAAAAAAAAAAAGCTTTTAAATGTTTATTTTTAACAGAGAGAGACACACACACATGCACACATAGCACAAGTGGGGGAGGGGCAGAGAGAGAGGGAGACACAGAATCCAAAGCAGGGTCCAGGCTCTGAGCTTGATGGCGGGGCTCGCATCAAACTCATGAGCTGTTAGATATGACCTGAGCCTTAAGTCGGACACTTAACCGACTGAGCCACCCAGACACCCCTCGATCAAATTTTAAAATAAAGCAAAATTCACCCTTAAGTAACTAAGTCAAAATATGATTAAACCCAAGTCAGAAGAAGTGAAACTGAGATACTGATTAGAAAAAACACGAGGAGCACCTGAGTGGCTCAGGTGATTAAGCATCAGACTCTTGATCTCAGCTCAGGTCTTGATCTCAGGGTTATGAGTTCAAGTCCCAAGTTGGGCTTCATGCCCAACATAAAATAATAATAATAATAATAATAATAATAATAATAATAATAATATTTAAAAATGGATTTATTTAAAAGAAAGAACAAACGAACATGAGCTAGGTTTGAGAACTATGGCACATGCCAATCAAACTCAGTCAAACTGAACCTCACACCATCACTGAAACAATTTAAATACAAAAATACTAACAATGAAGGGAAGAAACCCAAGACAAATTATGATTATATAACTATTTTATGTTCTAGAAAAGCAGAGGTAACCCAATTTTTTTAAATGAAAGCGTTACACCCACTCATGTACATAACTAATATTCTTCTACTTCTACAGTTAGAATTTTACACAATAAACATGTGTTACTTTCATTTAAAAAAAATCCCAAATAGCAGATTTCCTTTATTAATATGTTGGACTGGTTACATTTCCTAATGAATCTATCAGGAAGATGACTGCTTTAAGAGACTTGAATATATTTTTTATGATTATTTTTAATAAAAAAATAAGGGAAGGGGTATTTACAAAATAATGCAACTATAAACCTTTTTCAGCAAGTTATTTTTAAAATAAAAATTGTGGGGTGCCTGAGTGGCTCAGGCAGCTAAGTGGCCAGCTCTTGGTTTCAGCTCAGGTCACAATATCAAGGTTCATGGGATCGAGCCCCAAATCATGCTTTGTCCTGACAGTAGGGAGACTGCTTGGGATTCTTTTCTTTTCTTTTCTTTTCTGTCTGTCTTTCTTTCTTTCTTTCTTTCTTTCTTTCTTTCTTTCTCTCTCTCTCTCTCTCTTTCTCTTTCTCTCTTTCTCTCTCTCTCTCTCTTTCTCTTTCTTTCTCTCTCTCTCTCTCTTTCTCTCTCTCTCTCTTTTTCTCTTTCTTTCTTTCTTTTCTTTTCTTTCTTTATCTCTTTCTTTCTCTCTCTCTCCCCCCCCCGCCGCCCTTCCCCAACTTGCACCATGCTCTCTCTCTCTCAAAATAAGTAAAACTTTAAAAACTGTAGACAACAGTTAAATGGCTCACAGCCACATACAAGATTTTTAAATCACAAGAGTTTCTTTTGAGTTGCACCCAAAATAATAGTGTTGTAATAAATGCAAAGCAGAAGTTTTTAAAAAGAAATTTCTACTGCGAGATTAAAGATGCATAAATTAATGTGTACCACCACTTAAAACTCACTGTATAGTTCTTTACTCAAAAATGTGTTGATCTAACAATTTTGCACTACTTTAGTCATTTCTTGTGTATTTCCTTAATGTGGCAATATTTGGCAATGAGATTTCTCCACAAAATGAAACTATAACCAATTCTCAACTAGCCAAGATAAGACTCTAATCTGTACATTCCAGTAATGTCCTCCCTCCCTTCCACCCCCATAAACAAGTCACTGTATTGAAAGATATACTGGAATTACTTGTTCTCCTTAACTGAACCTGCACTTTGACCAAAGTATTAACAGCAGCAAAACTACCCCCAAAATCTTTACCAATCGTTAAAAAGTATGTCTACTAAAATGTAGCAGCAAAAAATATTCTAAGTTAACGATGCTAGATCCCAATGATCTTTACTTAAGGAAAAAAAATGCAAAGAAGAGACTTAGATGAAAAAAGTGTATTTTCAGATGGGTAAAATTTCACATAGGATTATTTCTTCTTCATGTTTTCTTTTATCTTGAAAATTTTCTACACGAAAGCTTGAAATACAACTTCACAATTATTTAAAAATAATTTAAATTGAGTGCTTACTGTGTTTTGAGCACAACACTGGGTGGATTCCATACATTTTTATAATATAAATCTCACAACTATCCTCCATTTTTCACACACAGCATCTAAGGTTCAGAAATGTCCCCAGAATCACAGGAGTAGAACAGGTATGCAATACCACAGGTCTTATAGAGAAATTAGATCTCTCATACAAAGCTGATGGGAATGTAAATGGTGTAGCTGATTTGGAAAAGTTTTGTCAGCTCCTCAAAATGTTAAATATAGTTAACACAGAACCCCAGACAATTAAAATCATATGCCCATACAAAAACTTGTTTTCAAACATTCACAGCAGCATTACTCGTAAGAGCCAAAACGTGGAAACGATCAAACTTCCATCAAATGATGAATGGATAAACAAAATGTGGTATGTTCATATTATGGAATTACTCTTCAGCCATAAAAAGGAATGAAGTACTGAAACATGCTATGAGCTTTGAAAACATTATGCTAAGTGAAAGAAGCTAGATACTAAAGGACATATATTGTATGGTAACATTATGTTAACTATCATGGACACACAAATCCATAGAAACTAAAAGTACATGACTGGTCGCAGAAAGAACTGGGGAAGAAGGGGAACAGTAACTGCTAACGGGTATAGAGTGTCTTTCTAGGCTGATTAAAATGTTAAAATTAAAACTGGTGGTGGTGACACAAGTTTGTGAATACAGTAAAACCTCTGAATTGTATACTTTAAAGGGATAAATTTTATGTTACATGAATTGCATCTCAACTTTTTAATTAAAAGAAAAACAAAAAAACCCCGAAGTATATGCCAAAGCTCTCAAAAGATATTTATATATTGCCACCCTGCCTTTAATTTTCTCTGATGGACACATTGTATCTTAAAAGGTATTTTATCTAATTCCTCAGAAGTCTGACCATCAAACCTGAAAGCGAGGCTGCCAGGTGAAAAGAAAAATTATTATAAGCTTAAGTTTTACTTCTACCCAATACATCAGAAGTATCTGCACTTTGATCAATGTGTTAATTAGCAGCAAATTATCAGTCTGAAAGCCATTTGCAATAATGCCAGAAGGTGCATCTAAAAATTGTTGTATCAGCTTCTAGTGGCATCAAACTAAAGACTTTTGCCTTTTCTACTGTTTCCTTAAATCACATAACTAATCAAAAGGGCTTTTTTTTTAAGCCTGATAATTATGTGTTCAACCAGTGACCTGAGAAAATGCTAATATGCTAAGTCAAAAAGAGAGAACATAAATATCCTCTCAAAAGCCTGAAAGTAAATATAATAAATGTTAACAACAGCGACATGGTGGAATTATAGTTATCAGTTTATTCTTTTCTCATATTTTTAAAATTTAACAAAAAGGACATGTTGTTTTTATTTATTTATTTTTTAACGTTTATTTTTGAGAGAGAGAGACGGAGAGACAGAAAGACAGAGTGTGAGCAGGGGAGGGGCAGAGAGAAAGGGAGACACAGAATCCCAAGCAGGATCTGAGCTGCCAGTAGAGCCCGACGTGGGGCTCAAACTCATGAGCTGTGAGATATGACCTGAGCCAAAGTCGGATGCTCAACCAAATGAGCAACCCAGGTGCCCCAGGACATGTTATTTCTAGAATGAGGACATTAAAAATCACACAATAAGTGTATTTACAAAATATGCTAGGGAAAAAAGCATGAAATGCCACTCCTCAGCTTGAAGCCTCATTTAAAATATTAGTAACATTTTTCAAATTGGCAAATAGAGGAACCTCTCGTGCCACCCCCCAAAAAAAGTCACAGTCACATATAAGGCAATACAAAATTATACCGTACTTAGCAATCTTTTAGAAAGCAACATTTTTTCCAGCTTTTCAATAGCAAGAAACTTTCAAGTTCAAAGAGTGCAAGATTAATAATTCCTCTATAGAACCTACATTAGTGTTTTCCAATGTAAACAAAACTTGGGGGAGTCATCTACAAAAGTACATCTTACCACAGATCAAGACACTGGAGATCAGTCTAAAAATAAGATAATGCAGGGCTACATGAGAAATCTAAGATGGAAATTGGTCATCTTTGAATTTAAGCTCAATAATATAATTCACATGAGTGATTTCCCCAAACAAACAAAAAAAAACTATACAATTTCTGTCAATCTATACATTACATTTGAAACACTGTATTGGTTTTTAATTACTTAACTACAAGCTGTAACTTCAAACATCTTTTAAAATTACTTGAACTTTCTTGGAGAACACGTGTAGGAATAAAATTTTAAACTTAACAGTAATTTGGCAAACCAGACTCATGAGCTAACTACTACCATCTTTCAATAACACTGTAAAATGATAAAGTCTGAAAGTCACTTACTCAAGAAGGTATGAATTTCATGTGAACCTTATAAAGGAAAACAAAGCCCACATACCTGCCAGAGAACATTAATATGAAAACAAACAACAAAAAAAGCCAATTAACTCCTAATTCTTAAACTTGAATGGGGCCTGCCCTATTCACCTTAAGAGTGATTATTTATGCAGACACTCATAAAGCTAGACCAAAAAAAAAAAAATCATTTATCAAACTTCCAAATCACCTCTTTCCCTACCCACGCACATATCCTTCTAAGGTTATGCTTCATCTGATGAGTTACTATAAAAGTTGACCTTGTAACTGAAGTGTTTTTAATCAAGGAAATCTGATTATCCCAAAACTAAACTGCAAAACAAGTATAGGAAACCTGAGCAATAAAACATTTAACATAAAATGAGTTCATTCCAAATCATGACTTCGATCCCTTGCAAAGTTAAATACTTTTTCATTTTCTTTCAGTCATTATTTTTTAGGGGTAGGGGGAGAAATGCTCGTCTAATATAGTAAATTTAGGAAAGTTCTTAGAGCATAATTCTACCTTTCTTCTCCCTCTGAAACTTTTAGCCATCACAGAAAACTTAGACTGTGAAACAGCAATTAGTTTAGAATGTATCTTAAGTAAAAGGACCAACTCAGTACATTTCCAGGAACACAACTAGGTACTAATTTCTTTAAGGAACAGCCTGGAAATTCATTTATCACAGTCCAAAGTCCTCCCAATGACTTCAGATCCTTTTCAGACTGTCAATTTTCAGCCACCTTAAAAACTTAATATGCTTGTCCTCCTTTAAAAAATTGTCTCTAAAAATGAAATCTAAAAAACTTTTAAAGAGAAAACATTTGGACATCTTTCTGAATGAATTATTAACAATTGTTCCACGAACTGTGAAGAAGCTGGAATAACAAACAGTTAAGTGAAAAAAGAACTAAATGTGTATGTCCTTAACCTTCATACACCTCCAATTACTGAATCTTGCTTTGGAAAACTTTCAATGGTAGTAGAACTAGAAAATAAAACTTCCTCCCCACTGTGGAAAATCTAACGAACCGACAAGTTTCAACGTTTAAAGTTAGAGGGCTCCTTGTGGCATTACTCAGGCCCACACAGCTTAGCTGTGATGTAGAGACTACTCACAGTAATATGGGGGAGGGGTTGCTCGTATCACCCAAGTGACATGCAAGCCTCTTCTCCCTCAGCTGGAATAACTAAAAACAGAAAAGCTGGCACAGAAAAGCAGTGTTTTAAAAGCCTATTTCCCAAACAATTAAAAAAAAAAACAAACCCGCTTTGTAACTGTTATTTAACAAGGCTACCCTAAAGTTGAGTGTCAGGATGTTCAGTTACTGGAAATTTGTTACCGGCTTAAAAAAAAAAAAAAGCTTTAAAAGTTTTTTTTCATTAAACTTTAGTCAGCTAGATAAAAATCAATTGAAAACCAAAGAGCATAAACCAAATATATTTAGTTTTTGAGAATGGCCAAAAGATAAGGGGACATTAATAAGGAAAAGAAGTAAATACGAAATGGAATCCAGCGCGAAGTTTGGCGAAGTGAGCGCTGAGGACTCCGGACTCTTCTGAAACCTTGGGTGCTCCCTGACCACCGCTATGGGCCTGGTCACTTCCTGGCCCGGCCGGCTCCGGGCTCCTGGCGACGGCTCGCTCACATACCACTGGAGTGTGCAGAGTGTGTACACGGTGCAGAAAGGGGGAGGAGGAAGGCTAGAGTTGTTCTGCCTCACTTCGGACCGCTGCCCACACCGGAGAAGAAACGAGCCAGACCGCACTCTCAGAATGGGCCTCGCCAGTGTCTTCCGGGCTTAGCGAGATGGGAGTTCGCTTCCCCCACATCTGCGCCCGATCTTGTGTAGCTTTCAGTAAGATCAAGTAGAGAAAACCACAGCCACAAGGAAGAAACCTTGCCCCGCGGCCCTGTCCAGTCCTTTTACACAGATCTGGGGCGACCGCCCACCTTTCGCCCCATTGTTCCCCGTTAAGAATTCCTCCTGACCCCGAGCCCGCCGCCCCTCCCCCACCACCGCGGGCGGAGGGGCAAACAGGCCCCAAGGCGGCCCCTAGCACCCACACCCGGCCTTACCCGATCCCTACTGGGGCCTGCCCTCGGTTCTCGGCCCCTCACTCACCCATCAAAATGCGCATCTGCTTCTTGCCGAAGAGGCGGGAGAAAAGGGAGGAGATGGTGAGGCCCATGGCAGTAGTGGCACTTGCGATGGGCAGGAGCAAAAGGGGTTTTGGGGCGTCCCCGGGCCTTCTCTTTTCACTCTCCCGACAAACTGAGCGAAGGAAGACGGGCTGAAGGAGAAAGAAGGCGACAGACACGGCTCACTGGCCGGCGTGTCGGACAAAGCTCCAGAGCAAGAATTAACGGGGCGAGGACCTGCTCGACGACTGGCGCGGCAGCTCCGGCTCTGGCGTTTTAGGCTTTTGCTATGCCACGTCACGCGGTAGCCGCGGCTACTCCGGCGGCGGCCCGGCCCCTCCAACGCGGACAGAATCGCGTCACCCCCGCCCCAACCCCCTGCGCTTCCGGTGCTGCCTGAACCACTGCGCCTGCGCACGAAAGGGATTGGCCAACTTCGGGGACGCGATTCTCTGGCAGTTGTCTCCTCCCGGACGTGGACCTTCGGGGCGACGCCAGTTAGCACATGCGTACTGGGAGACGGACAAAGTCCCACAATGCCCTGGCTGGTCACTTCCAATCAGAGTCTAGGCGAGACGCTTCCGCCCGGATAAATACTTTCAGGAGGCTGTTGTCCTTACTTCCGGAAAGGCGCTCTGTGCATTGTGGGTTAGGAAGTGAACCTGTTCTTCCTGCCTTTGAGCGACCTACTCTTAAACTGAATGCACGCTGGGGACTCCCCCGTCCACGAAAGTACACGTTTCATGCGCAGCACTAGGCACTTCCCCTAGTGGAGAAGTGAAGACGGGCCCTGCTTTCCCAGGAGATAAGTGGTTAAAAGCTGTCGTGCAGAGATAGAGGCTGTGGCCTAGACGCATTGACCTCTCCGCTCCAGGTCGTAATGAACATCCCCTAATCTTATGTCAAAATGAGATAGCTCTGAGACATTTTCACCGACTAGTGCAGCTTTTTAAAGAGAAGCCAACGAGGAAGGATTGTTTTTCGTGTACCTTTTCTCTCTCTGAACCCTGGAAAGCTTATTTCTTATTTTGAGAAAGTGGAAAGCCTTCTCACTTCGAAAAATATTTATGATCTTGGGGCACCTAGGTGGCTCAGTCGGTTAAGCCTCGACTTACTTCCGACTTGTCTCGGGTCATGATCTCTCTCCCGGTCTGTGGGTTGGAGCTGTGCTGACGGCTCAGAGCCTGGAGCCTGCTTCAGATTCTGTGTCTCCCTCTCTCTGCCCCTCCCCACCTCTCGTTCTGTCTCTCAAAAATAAACATTAAAAAAAATAATATTTATAACATTAATGTTTTCCTGATTACCGAATAAGGTATATATTCTATAAAAAATTTTTTAAAAGTACATTCCCCATAATCTTCGCCACATCACCATTATTTCCTCTACACCGTTATGCAGTTTAGGATTAGTAGCTCCTCCTACCTACACCTCTATATCTTAGTTAAGTCCCCATCACCAGCCCTTCAGATCTGTTTAACTCCCTTGGAAAATATTTTATTGATCTCACCAGATGAATTACTCAGGCTCAAAGAATCATAGCCTCTCTTCGTTGTTACGATTTCACACTTAATATTATTGACAAACTTCCTCCCTTTCCTCCACCCTTGTCTGAAAGCGCTGAGAAGGCAGGACTCTAGTCCGTTTTTATATATCATTGTATTCCCCGGAGTTGGCACACCATGACACTCAAATATGGTTGAGTGATAGAGGGATGGCTGAATACACTGTTATAGCCATACTATGTAATACTATCAGAAGTTAGAATAATACAGAATTATACATTCTAATGAAAAGGTCTCCAAGACACAGCTAGTGGAAAATACCAAATGATGACTAAGCAGTGTGAAACAATATAAAAGTGTGGATTTCCCCTGTGTGTGTGTGTGTGTGTGTGTGTGTGTGTGTGTGTGTGTGTAAATGCAGAATAAGAATTTTGAAGTGGAATCTGTTGTGGTGATAGAGGTTACCTGTTTATCCTGTTTGGAGGGAGGAGGGGATCGTTCCCAGAAGTGAGGGAACCTGGTTTTGGTGTAGTAGTCAAAAGAGAGCTTAGTCTGTACTTTAACATTTTTGCTTTATTGAAATATAATTTGTACATGCAATAAAATTCAATTTTAACTGTACAATTGTATGAATATAAACATGTATACAGTAGCAGAGCCAATACCATTATCATATCAATCATTTTTAATACCCCCAAAATTTCCCTCATACTCCTTTATACTCATCCTCTTCCCTTAGCTTCAGCCCTTGGCCAAACACTGGTCCTTCCGCAAATTTCATATAAATGAAACCATACAGTATGTATGTAGTCTTTTGTGTATGGCTTTTTTCTCCTAGCATAATGATTTTGAGATTGATCTATGTTATAGTGTGTATCAATAGTTTGTTCTTTTTCACTGCTGAGTGGTATTCCACTGTGGATATACAATTTCTTTATCCGTTCACCAAGTGAAAAGGCTTTGGGTCGTTTAAAGTATTGAGATTTAAGGAATAAGACTGTTTGAACACTTGAGTACAAGTGTTTGTATATCTGTATTAATTTATTTTTACAAGAAGTATTTATCCATGCATTGCTTTCGTAATTTAAAAAGTAATCTTTGAATTTGATTAATGAGTCAACCACTGTTTGACATAAGTTCTTCCACATTTTCCTCCATGAAATACTAACATGTCTACATAAATGTTAATGGGATTTTATACTGCTAAGCAACCCCTTTTTTATTTAACAAAATACTATGGGCATTTAAAAATATCAGTACTTGGGGTGCCTGGGTGGTCAGTTGAGCACCTGACTCTTCATTTTGGCTCAGGTCGTGATCCCAGAGTTGTGGGATCAAACCACATGTCAGGCTCTGTGCTGAGCATGGAGCCTGCTTAAGATTCTCTCTCTCTCTCCCCTGCCCCTGTCCCCAGCTCACAATCCCTCTCCGAAAGAAAGAAAAAACGACAAAAGAAAAAGAAAAAAACAGTAATTATAGACTTAACTCATTCTTTTTAATAGCTGCATTCCATTGTAGGTACATAAAATAACTTATTTAATTGATCTAGAAGATTATAAAACATGCATAACTCATGGATCTTCGAGGAATTTATGGTAATGAAAATTTCCCACAAATTTATTGTCTTCAAAGAATGTTTATTACATCATTGTTTGTAATGGAGGAAACTGGAAATATCAATTAAAAAAAAATATTTAGGGGTGCCTGTCGGTTAAGCATCCGACTTTGGCTCAGGTCATGATCTCTCGCTTCTCTGGGTTCGAGCCCTGCGTCGGGCTCTGTGCTGACAGCTCAGAGCCTGGAGCCTGCTTCAGACTCTGTGTCTCCCTCTCTCTCTGCTCCTCTCCCACTCATGCTCTGTTTCTGTCTTAAATTTAAACAAACAAAATTTTTAAGAATAAAAAAAATATTTAAATCGCCCTCTGTTTCTTTCTCTTGCTGATCACTAGTCCAGATACTCCAATTTTGCTTTTCTAACAGTGCTATCCTAGGAGGTTCTGTAGATGCTTATTTTAAACAGTACATTCTGCCGGGTGGGGTTGAATAAGAAAAATCTGCAGGGTTTGAAAAAGAGTAAGATATTTTGTATTCTTTAAGGTCTGCTGAGGAAAGCTCCATTTGGTAGAACTACCCTTCAGAAGCTGTCATTTCTCATAATGACCCTGAGCAGTCAAAAGCAAAAACTTTAGTGGATAATAAGGTAAAGCCATTTTGTAGACTACAATGGATTTATTCTGCCCTTTTTAAAAATTTCCAGATAATTCCAGAAATAACAATGTTAAGTAAGGTGAAATTAAATGTAATTAAATACACAATATTTAAAGAGCACCAGAGAAATGCAAAGAGAAAGCAATTGGTTTTTGCTCTCAGACTTTTAAACTCTTTAAGCAATTTAACAGAAATGTTTATTAATTTCTGGTGTGAAGCAAAATACTATTTAATTTGTAATAACTGAAAGTCTATATAATTACCTGAGAGATCCACACATTTTCCTAGAATTTAACTTAAGCAGAATTAAAGACTATATCTCCCTTGAAAAGAACCTTACTTTGCACTGGAAATACATGTAATGAGTTGCTTAGCAGTTGAGTAACTTAAAATTGCATTTTGGAAGCTTGTTAGATTAAGTAGACTTATGTCTGTTTTGCATTTTATATAGAATTCCGTAAAACAATGTTCACCTGATTCTAAGGCTCCTCCCAAGTTGACTCTCTGAATTTCTCAAGACAAATGAAAATGGGTTCCCTTCCTCATACCTTCTTCCAAATCTTTTTTTTTTTTTTACATTTTTTAATGTTTATTTATTTTTGAGAGAAAGATAGACAAAGTGCAGCTGGGGAGGGGCAGAGAGGAAGACACAGAATTTGAAGCAGGTTCCAGGCTCTGAGATGTACAACGTGGGGCTCAAACTCGTGAACCAGGAGATCATGACCTGAGCCAAAGTCAGACACTTAACCGACTGAGCCACCCAGGTGCCCCACTTCTTAATCCATGTTTTTGGTTTAATTAAGCAAAACAGATGGAAAGAATTCTGATGTCCATCTCTAGCATCTAAAATCTAAAACAAAACAAAACAAAAAAAAACCCAAAAAACAAATGAAGATGTCAGAGTAGCATTTTCAGATTTCCATTTAAAATATGCTATACATCAAGTAGCTAATAGAGGTAACACAACAGGATGTCAATGGCCTACTGAAATGTCTCTATTGTAAAGATAAGGATAATCAGGATCAGAGAGGTTAAGTAACGTGCCAAAGGCCTCACAGCTAATAAGCAGTAGAATTACATATAAGAGGGGCACCTGGGTGGCTCAGTCAGTTAGGCGTCCAACTTCGGCTCAGGTCATGATCTCCCAGTTTGTGTTTGAGCCCCACGTTCATCCCTGTGCTGACAGCTTGGAGCCTGGAGCCTACTTCAGATTCCTTGTCTCCCTCTCTCTCTGCCCCTTCCCCTCTCACACTCTCTCTCCCAAAAATAAACATAAAAAATTTTTTTTTTAGAATTGCAGATAAGAACCCATTTCTTCTGATGTCAGTACCCTTTTTTCTTCCTCCCCTCCCCTCCCCTCCCCTCCCCTCCCCTCCCCTCCCCTCCCCTCCCCTCCCCTCCCCTCCCCTCCCCTCCCCTCTCCTCTCCTCTCCTTTCCTTTCCTTTCCTTTCCTTTCCTTTCCTTTCCTTTCCTTTCCTTTCCTTTCCTGGAATGAGTGCACGACCAGGGGAGAGGGGGCAGAGGGAGACCGAGAGAATCTTAAGCAGGCTCCACACTCAGTGCAGAGCCCAACTTGGGACTTGATCTTATGACCCTGGGATCATGACCTGAGCTGAAACTAAGAGTCAGACTAGGCCACCCAGAAGCCCCTGATGTCAACACTCTCTCTCTTTTTAAAAAAAAAAAATGTTTATTTAGAGAGAGAGAGAACAAGTGCCGGAGGGACAGAGAGAAAGAGGGAAAAACACAGAGTCTGAAGCAGGCTCCAGGCTCCAAGCTGTCAGCACAGAGCCCGATGCAGGGCTCAAACCCACCAACTGTGAGATAATGACCTGAGCCGATGTCAGACGCTCAACCGACTGAGCCACCCAGGTGCCCCACAACACTCTTAACCACTATTCTCACTGCCTTCTTTTTGAAAATGAGAAAATTGAGCCCCAAAGGGAGAAACTGCTATTGTTTATTGATCATTTACCATGTAGCAAGTCCTATACTTCATTTAATTTAACAACTATGAGGAAGGTGTTATGAGGTTGCCCCAACTCTAAAGTGTGTATTAAAAAACAACATACTACATTATATATCTTTTCCTCATCTCTGATTTTTTTAAGATTTTATTTTTCAAAGTAATCTTTACACCCAACTTGGAGCTTGAACTCACCACCCTGAGATCAAGAGTCACACATTCTATCGACTGAGTCAGCCAGGTGCCCTGATTTATGTGTGTGTATACATATGTATACATATGTGTACATATATATATATATATATATATATTCATTCCAGTTCTTTAGGTTTAATAATGTAATTACTTTTGCTGATTGTTGTTTATATTCCATTAGAATGCCAGTTTCTTGGGGCACATGGGTGGCTCAGTTGGTTGAGTGTCCGACTTTGGCTCAGGTCATGATCTCACAGTTCATGATCTCACAGTTCATGAGTTCAAGCCCCCCATTGGGCTCACTGCTGTCAGCACAGAGCCTGCTTCGGATCCTCTGTCCCCCTCTCTCTGCCACTCCCCCACTTGCTTGCACATGCTCTCTCTCTCAAAAATAAACATTAAAAAAATGCAAGCTTCTTAAAGAAACCATATCCTTTGAAATTTTCAAAGCACTTGAGACTATGTATTATATAAATAGTGCCAATATATTTAATAGCAACAATCGATGTACTGAGCACTTACTATATGCCAAACATCATGCTTAATATACGTTATCCCATTATTCTTTTTTTTAATGTTCTATTTATTTTTGAGAGAGACAGAATGAGCAGGGGAGAAGTGGGGGGGGGGTGGGAGCTAGGATCTGAAGTGGCCTCCACACTGACAGCAGTGAGCCCAATGTGGGGCTTGAACCCACCAACCACAAGATCATGACCCAAGCAGAAGTCGGATGCTCAACCGAGCCACCCAGGTCCCCCTCCCGATATTCAACAGTTTAATCCATGTCATTCACTTTGTTCTCTGCAAGAATGACTCAGCTCTGTTTCTAGTCCACTTGTTAGTAGTACAATAGTATAATTTTCTTTTTACCTCATTTCCTCCCAACCTATGTAAACTCCATTTTGATATCATTTCTGACTGTAATTCATCACTGATCTTCCTTAAAGCTCACATTCTCTGAACACTGTTATTTATCTGCACCAGTGGAAGAGTATCGAGTATCTGTACTTCTACAAAGAATCTTGCCCACCCACTTTCTCTTCCAAAGGGGAGTGGCATGTGAACTCCCAGAGTCTTTGGATAGTTTGGCCAAACCTGTTACCTCTCAGCATCTCAAAGCTTCTGCCATGTAGTTAAGAACTTTCCTTAATTTCAGTGCCTTTTATTCAGTCTTCTTTTAAAAAAGTTTTATTGATTCTATTGTTTTTGTGGGAAGGCTTGTATATCTGGATCTATGCCCTTGTCTTTCCTAGGAGTCAGAGTTTTGTTTGTTTTTTAACAATTTTGGTAAAACTTATTAAAGTCAACACTTACCTACTTCCCCAATTTAAAATACTTATGCTTTATCTGTTTCATAATGGTGGCATAAATTTTATACATATCTTAAAAGTTTCTTACAGGAAACTTTAAAAATAAGGAATGAACTACTTGATTAGTTTCCTTCAAAGTATTTACAGTAGTCACATTCCTGACTTCCAGAAGAACTGGTACTCTGGTTTTCTGTATGCTTTAAGCAGAGTGATTTTATAGTAGGTACATAGCCTGAGGCCACAAATTCTACTTAAACTTGTATTTACTATTTAACATATAAAAATTTCACAGTTAGCTTAAAACTATATGTCTGACAACTATGTACCATAGCAACATTAAGAAATACGTTATTTCACAAAACCTTCCTCTTCTTGCCCAAGTCTCTGTCTCTCCTGACTATATAAATATTTCAAATATCTCACAATTACTGACGTATCTTTCATGCTACAAAGCACAGAAATGAGTGAATTTCCTTGAAAAATTTTTTTCCTCCAAATATTAGATTTACTGACTCACATAATCCTGACTTTGTGGTTTATGATGGTTGAGAGTCTTAGTGAAATAATCACCTAACGGTCAATTCCTATATCTATCTGGTTATCAAATTTTAACATCCACCAGAATTCTTTGGAGGGCTGTTAAAATCAGATTGCTGAGACTCTTGCTTCTAAGTCAAAAGCAAGTAACAAGGACCAGATCTACCCTCTCACCTAAAATAATTTTTTTAAAAAAGGTAGCAAAATATACAAAACAATGGTTTTCAAGACACTAGATGCCAGGCAGTGAAGGATAGTGATCTTGAGAGACCGAAAACAAATGCTATGAGCCCTGAACCTGAGATTGCCCCAGTTACCATCTTGAGGGTATTTTTAGGCCACAGTATAGAAAGGAGAATAGAGGGTAACCTGGTGAACTCTGAGCTGTAAGTCTGGGGAAACCAAACTTTAGGACGGAATTCCAGAGAGAAAGGAGCAGCACAGAAGGAAAAAAAACAAAACAAAACAAAACAAAAAACCCTTATACAAAACCCTTGTACAGATCTGCAGAAGGTTCACTGGAGTATCCATCAGAGTACTGATCAGCAAATGCATGTGAAGAATGACCCAAAGCCCAGGAAAGAACTATCAGAAAGGAGATTAAAAGGGAATAGTGCCCAGGGTTGGTTGGAGACAATGCCTGTTCCTATTAGCCAGATTGGAAAAACTCATAAGATAGTGGCTAGATCCAAGAAGGTCTTGCCTCAGTAGCAAAGAATAATTACTTCTAAACTGAGCACTGGTTGGTGGGAATGCAAACTGATGCAGCCACTCTGGGAAACAGAATGCAGGTTCCTCAAAAAGTTAAAAATAGGACTACCTATGACTCAGCAATTGCAATACTAGGTATTTACCAAAAAACCACAAAACCACTAATTTGGAGGGATACATGCACCCCTATGTTCATAGCAGCATTATCAACAATAGTCAAATTATGGAAAGAGCCCACATATCCATCGACAGGTGAAAGGATAAAGATGTAGTATCTATATACAATAGAATTTTACTCATCCATAAAAAAAATAAAATCTTGCCATTTGCAACAACATGGATGAAGCTAGAGAGTGCTAGGCTAAGTGAAACAAGTCATTCAGATTTTGTCTCCCTCTCTCTTTACTCCTCTCCCACTCATGCTCTCTCTCAAATATTAAAAAATTTTTATAAAAAATGTTAAATAAACAAACTGAGCGCTTCTTTGGGCCTACTCAACAAATCATAAAAAAACTGAAAAGGACCAAGTTATTTTCAAGTAACTGATTTCTAGAACAAAGCTCAAGCAAATTTGTAAGAACACAAAAATATCCAACACTCAACAAGGTAAAATTCTGACATTTAACCTAAGATTCTCAGGCATGCAGAATCGGGAACACATGACCCATAATAATGAGATAACCAGTTGAAACCAATTTAGAACAGACACAATGTTATCTTAAATATAAGTAGAGACACGGAAGACGTAAGACAAATCAAGCTTCTAGAAATAAAAACTACAATGTCCAAGATGAAAAATGGACTAGATGGAATTTAACAGATTAGACAATACAGAAAACTAATGAGCCTAAAGGCATAGCAGTAGAAACTATCCAAAATGAAATAGAGAGAGATACAAGAGTAACAAAACAAAACAAAGCATGAAGAGTATCTGTGAGCTGTAGGACAACCTCATACAGACTAACACATGAGTAATTGAAGTCCCTGAAAGAAAGGAAGGGGGACAGAAAAAATACTTAAAGAACTATGCCCCCAAATTTTCCAAATTTGATGACAACTATAAAGCCACATATACAAGAAGATCAACTACCCCCAAGAACAAGAAACATGAGTAAAACTACATCAAAGCATATCATTATCAAATAACAAAAAAACAGCAATAAAATCTTTTTATTTAAAAAACCTTTTTTAAAGCTTATTTATTTATTTTGAGAGAGAAAGAGAGCATGCAAGTGGGGTAGGGGCAGAGAGAGAGGGAGCGAGAATCCCAAGCAGGCTCCTGCTGTCAGCACAGAGCCCCATGCGGGGCTTGATTCCATGAACTGCGAGATCATGACCTGAGCTGAGATCAAGAGCTGGCCACCCAACCAAGTGAGCCACCCAGGTGCCCCAAAACTTAAAAGCAGCCAAAGAAAAAGACTTATTAACTACATAAGAACAAAGATAAAGATTATAGTCACATTTCTCACTGGAAATAATGCAAATAAGAAACAATGGTGTAACATTTTAAGATACTGAAAGAAAAAAAATGCCAATTTACAGATCTATACATAGTAAAAACATCTTTTTTAGTCACATTTCTCACTGGAAATAATGCAAATAAGAAAGAATGGTATAACATTTTAAAATACTGTAAGAAAGAAATGACAACTTACAAATCTATATATAGTAAAAACATCTTTTTTTTCCCCAAAGATTTTAAACTCTACACCCAAAATGGGGTTGAACTCACAACCCTGAGATCAAGAATCCCATGCTCTACCAACTGAGCCATCCAGCCACCCCCACAGTAAAAACATCTTTTAAGGATATTCAAAATAAAGACATTTCAGACATATGAAAGTTGAATTAATTCATTTTAGGGTGCCTGGGTGGCTCCAGTATCAGGAATGAGAGAGGCTCTCATCTCTAAAGTTTATACAGTAAAAGAATAATGAGAGACTATTATGAACGATTTTATGCCCATAAATGTGACAGTTTAAATAAAACTGGCAACTTTCTTGAAAGACACAAACTACCAAAGTTCATTCAAGAAGGAATAGATAAACTTAACAGCTTTATATCTATTCTTTAAAAATTGAGTATAAAAACCTTTCCACAAAGAAAACTCCAGGCCCTAATGACTTCACTGGTGAATATCACCAAACTAAGAAATACAGAATACCATTTTTTTTTTAATTTTTAATTTTATAGACAGAGTGTGAGTGGAAGAGAGGAGCTGGGGGAGAGGGAGAATTTTAAGCAGGCTTCACACTCAGCACAGAGCCCAACATGGGGCTCAATCCCATGACCCTGGCATCGTGACCTGAGCCAAAATCAAGAATCAGACTCAACCAACTGAGCCACCCAGGTGCCCCTACAATACCGTCTTGATACAACTCTTCTAAATCACTCTGTGAAGTCTGATACCCAAACCAGACAAAGGCATTACAAAGAAACCACAAACCAATACCCACCATGAACACAAAAGCAAAAATTCTAAACAAAATTTTAGCAACTCAAATCCAAAACTGTATTAAAAGGATAACACATCAAGACCAAGTGGGGTTAATTCCAGGAATACAGTTGGTCTAACTTTGAAAAGTCAATGTTGGGGAAAGATGGCAGCATAGGAGGACGCTGGGCTCACTGTGTCCTGCTGATCACTTAGATTCCACCCACATCTGCCTAAATAACCCAGAAAACCACCAGAAGACTAGCAACGGACTCTCCAGAGCCAAGCATAGACAAGAGGCCCATGGAAGAGGGTAGGAAGGCCGGAGAGACAGTGCGGGCTACACGGACTGGTGGGAGGGAGCCAGGGAAGTGGAGGGGCAGCCGCCTGGCAAGGCAAAGGCCCTGAGTCTGGCTTACAAAAGTGGAGGGGCCGGACTGTGTGAGTTCTGACAGCGAGCAGGACTTAACATCTGGAATGTTATAAGTCAACACCTCTGCTTGGAAAGTGGGAGGGTGAGAGAACAACTGGAGGGAGAGGTGTTGAGCCCCAGAAGACAGAGCTCAGCTCGGCGGGTAACAAAGGTGCTGGGAAGCACCATCTCCCTCGCCCGTCCCCCAGCCGAAATCCCAAAGGGAACTAGTTCCCCTCACAGAACTTGCTTGCACCACACAAAAACATCCAACGCTGTGCTTCTGTGGATCCATTGCTCCTATGGTTCTGCCTGCCTCCTTCCCAGTGCTGCAGGGCCCTTCCCACAGGGGACCACCAATGGCAAACCGAGCTAAGCTTGCCCCTCCCACTCCTGTGCACCTTGCGGATCCACCCGGGGTTAATACGCCAGATCCCATCAAAGCAGCACCACACGCCTGCCAGTGTGGAAGTAGCCCAGACAAGGGCCACACCACTCCACAGTGAGTCCTGCCCCTGGGAAAGGGGGAGATAAGGTACACAACAGTCTGACTGTGGCCCCAGTGGTGGGCTGGGGACAGACATCGGGTCTGACTGTGGACCCGCCCACCAACACAAGTTACTCCAGACAGCACAGAGGTAGACCCCTGCAGTTCCACGCCACTCCAGGGACTATCCAAAATGACAAAACAGAAGGATTCTCCTCAAAAGAAACTCCAGGAAGTAGCAACGGCTAACGAATTGATCAAAAACGATTTAAGCAATATAACAGAACAAGAATTTAGAATAATAGTCATAAAATTAATCGCTGGGCTTGAAAAAAGTATAGAGGACATCTAAGAACCTATTGCTACAGAGATCAAGGGACTAAAAAATAGTCATAAGGAGCTAAAAAATGGTATAAATGAGGTGCAAAATAAAATGGAGGCGACCACAGCTAGGATTGAAGAGGCAGAGGAGAGAATAGGTGAATTAGAAGATAAAATTATGGAAAAAGAGGAAGCTGAGGAAAAGAGAGATAAAAAAAAATCCAGGAGTATGAGGGGAGAATTAGAGAACTAAGTGATGCAATGTAATGAAACAACATCCGTATCATAGGAATTCCATAAGAGGAAGAGACAGAGAAAGGGGCTGAAGGTGTACTTGAAAAAATCATAGCTGAGAACTTCCCTGATCTGGGGAAGGAAAAAGGCATTGAAATCCAAGAGGCACAGAGAACTCCCTTCAGACATAACTTGAATCAATCTTCTGCATGACATATCATAGTGAAACTGGCAAAATACAAGGATAAAGAGAAAATTCTGAAAACAGCTAGGGATAAACATGCTCTAACATATAAAGGGAGACTGATAAGACTAGTGACGGATCTCTACTGAAACTTGGCAGGCCAGAAAGGAATGGCAGGAAATCTTCAATGTGATGAACAGAAAAAATATGCAGCTGAGAATCCTTTATCCAGCAAGTCTGTCATTCAGAATAGGAGAGATAAAGGTCTTCCCAAACAAAAACTGAAGGAATTCATCACCACTAAACCAGCCCTACAAGAGCTCCTAAGGGGGATTCTGTCAGGAAAATGTTGCAAGGACCACAAAGTACCAGAGACATCACTACAAGCATGAAACCTACAGACATCACAATGACTCTAAACCCGTATCTTTCAATAATAACACTGAACGTAAATGGACTAGATGCTCCAACCAAAAGACACAGGGTATCAGAATGGATAAAAAAACAAGACCCATCTATTTGCTGTCTACAAGAGACTCATTTTAGACCTGAGGACACCTTCAGATTGAATGTGAGGGAATGGAGAACTATCTATCATGCTACTGGAAGTCAGAAGAAAGCTGGAGTAGCCATACTTCTATCAGACAAACTAGACTTTAAATTAAAGGTTGTAACAAGAGATGAAGAAGGGCATTATATAATAATTACAGGGTCTATCCATCAGGAAGAGCTAACAATTATAAATGTCTATGCACTGCATACAGGAGCCCCCAAATACATAAAACAATTAATCACAAACATAAGCAACCTTATTGATAAGAATGTGGTAATTGCAGGGGACTTTAGTACTCCACTTAAAGCAGTGGATAGATCATCTAGGCACAGGATCAATAAAGAAACGAGGGCCCTGAATGATACATTGGATCAGATGGACTTGACAGATACGTTTAGAACTCTGCATCCCAAAGCAACAGAATATACTTTCTTCTCGAGTGCACACGGAACATTCTCCAAGATAGATCACATACTGGGTCACAAAACAGCCCTTTATAAGTATAAAAGAATTGAGGTCATACCATGCATACTTTCAGACCACAATGCTATGAAGCTTGAAATCAACCACAGGAAAAAGTCTGGAAAACCTCCAAAAGCATGCAGGTTAAAGAACACCCTACTAAAGAATGAATGGGCCAACCAGACAATTAGAGAAGAAATTTAAAAAATATATGGAAGCAAATGAAAATGAAAATACAATAATCCAAATGCTTTGGGATGCAGTGAAGGCAGTCCTGAGAGGAAAATACATTGCAATCCAGGCCTATCTCAAGAAACAAGAAAAATCCCAAATACAAAATCTAACAGCACAACCTAAAGGAAATAGAAGCAGAACAGCAAAGACACCCCAAACCCAGCAGAAGAGAAATAATAAAAATCAGAGCAGAAATAAACAATATAGAATCTAAAAAACTGTAGAGTAGACCAATGAAACCAAGAGTTTGTTTATTGAAAAAGGAAACAGAATTGATAAACCTCTAGCCAGGCTTCCAAAAAAGAAAAGGGAGATGACCCAAATAGATAAAATCATGAATGAAAATGGAATTATTACAACCAATTCCTCAGAAATACAAGCAATTATCAGGGAATACTATGAAAAATTATATGCCAACAAACTGGACAACTTGGAAGAAATGGACAAACTCCTCAGCACCCACACACTTCCAAAACTCAAACAGCAAGAAAAGGAAAACTTGAACAGACTCATAACCAGTGATGAAATTGAATCAGTTATCAAAAATCTCTCCCAAAATAGGAGTCCAGGACCAGATGACTTCCCTGGAGAATTCTACCAGACATTTAAAGCAGAGATAATACCTATCCTTCTCAAACTATTACAAAAAATAGAAAGGGAAGGAAAACTTCCAGACTCATTCTATGAAGCCAGCATTACTTTGATTCCTAAATCAGAGACCCAGCAAAAAAAAAGAGAACTACAGGCCAATATCCCTGATGAATATGGATGCAAAAACTCTCAATAAGATACTAGCAAATCAAATTCAACAGCATATAAAAAGAATTATACACCATGATCAAGTGGGATTCATTCCTGGGCTGCAGGGCTGGTTCAACTTTCGCAAATCAATCAATGTGATACATCACATTAATAAAAGAAAAGAGCCGTATGATCCTGGCAATCGATGCAGAAAAAGCATTTGACAAAATTCAGCATCCTTTCTTAATAAAAACCCTCGAGAAAGTCGGGATAGAAGGAATATACTTAAACATCATAAAAGCCATTTATGAAAAGCCCACAGCTAATATCATCCTCAATGGGGAAAAACTGAGAGCTTCCCCCCTGAGATCAGGAACACGACAGGGATGTCCACTCTCGCTGCTATTGTTTAACATAGTGTTGGAAGTGCTAGCATCAGCAATCAGACAACAAAAGGAAATCAAAGGCATCAAAATTGGCAAAGATGAAGTCAAGCTTTCACTTTTTGCAGATGACATGATACTATACATGGAAACCCTGATAGACTCCACCAAAAGTCTGCTAGAACTGATACATTAATTCAGCAAAGTCACAGGATACAAAATCAATGTACAGAAATCAGTTGCATTCTTATACACTAATAATGAAGCAACAGAAAGACAAATAAAGAAACTGATCCCATTCACACTTGCACCAAGAAGCATAAAATACCTAGGAATAAACCTAACCAAAGATGCAAAAGATCTGTATGCTGAAAACTATAGAAAGCTTATAAAGGAAATTGAAGAAGATATAAAGAAATGGAAAAACATTCCGTGCTCATGGATTGGAAGAATAAACATTGTTAAAATGTCAATACTACCTAAAGCAGTCTACACATTCAATGCAATCCCAATCAAAATTGCACCAGCATTCTTCTCGAAGCTAGAACAAGCAATCCTAAAATTCATATGGGACCACAAAAGGCCCTGAATAGCCAAAGTAATTTTGAAGAAGAAGACCAAAGCAGGAGGCATCACAATCCCAGACTTTAGCCTCTACTACAAAGCTGTAATCATCAAGACAGCATGGTATTGGCACAAAAACAGACACATTGACCAATGGAATAGAATAGAAACCCCAGAACTAGACCCACAAAAGTATGGCCAACTAATCTTTGACAAAGCAGGAAAGAATATCCAATGGAAAAAAGACAGTCTTTTTAACAAATGGTGCTGGGAGAACTGGACAGCAACATGCAGAAGGTTGAAACTAGACCACTTTCTTACACCATTCACAAAAATAAACTCAAAATGGATAAAGGACCTGAATGTGAGACAGGAAACCATCAAAACCCTAGAGGAGAAAGCAGGAAATAACCTCTCTGACCTCAGCCGCAGCAACTTCTTACTTGACACATCCCCAAAGGCAAGGGAATTAAAAGCAAAAATGAACTATTGGGACCTCATGAAGATAAAAAGCTTCTGCACTGCAAAGGAAACAATCAACAAAACTAAAAGGCAACCAACAGAATGAGAAAAGATATTTGCCAATAACATATCGGACAAAGGGCTAGTATCCAAAATCTATAAAGAACTCACTAAACTCCACACCCAAAAAACAAATAATCCAGTGAAGAAATGGGCAGAAAACATGAATAGACACTTCTCTAAAGAAGATATCCAGATGGCCAACAGGCTCATGAAAGATGCTCAACGTCGCTCCTCATCAGGGAAATACAAGTCAAAACCAGTCAGAGTGGTTAAAATGAACAAATCAGGAGACTATAGAGGCTGGCAAGGATGTGGAGAAACGGGAACCCTCTTGCACTGTTGGTAGGAATGCAAACTGGTGCAGCTGCTCTGGAAAACAGTGTGGAGGTTCCTCAAAAAATTAAAAATAGATCTACCCTATGACCCAGCAATAGCACTGCTAGGAATTGACCCAAGGGATACAGGAGTGCTGATGCATAGGGGCACTTGTACACCAATGTTTATAGCAGCATTTTCAACAATAATCAAATTATGGAAAGAGCCTAAATGTCCATTAACTGATGAATGGATAAAGAAATTGTGGTTTATATACACAATGGAATACTACGTGGCAAGGAGAAAGAATGAAATACAGCCTTTTGTAGCAATGTGGATGGAACTGGAGAGTGTTATGCTAAGTGAAATAAGTCATACAGAGAAAGACAGATACCATGTTTTCACTCTTATGTGGATCCTGCAAAACTTAATAGAAGACCATAGGGGAGGGGAAGGAAAAAAAAAAAAGAGGTTAGAGAGGGAGGGAGCCAAACCAAAAGAGACTCTTAAAAACTGACAATAAACTGAGGGTTGATGGGGGGTGGGAAGGAGGGGAGGGTGGGTGATGGGTATTGAGGAGGGCACCTGTTGGGATGAGCACTGGGTGTTGTATGGAAACCAATTTGATAATAGATTTTATTTAAAAAAAAAAGTCAATGTTAACATGCCATTTACATTCATATACTCAAAAAGCAAAGCCATATAAAGCAACTTGATAGGTTCAGAAAAAGCATTTAACAAAATCCAAAGCCCATTCCTGATTTTTAAAAAATCTCAGCAAACTAGGAATAGAAGAGGCCTTCATTGGGGCACACGGGTGGCTCAGTGAGTTAAGCGTCCAACTTCGACTCAGGTCATGATTTCACAGTTCATGGGTTCAAGCCCCACGTTGGGCTTTGTGCTGACAGCTCAGAGCCTGCAGCCTGCTTCGAATTCTGTGTCTCCTTCTCATTCTCTGCCGCTCCCCACTTGCTGTCTCTCTCACTCAAAAATGAATAAACGTTCAAAAAAAATTAAAAATTATTTAAAAAAAAAAGAGGCCTTCATCAACTTGATAAAGGACATCTACAAAAAAAAAAAAACCCACAGCTAATATCATACTTAATTATTAAAGGCTGAATGCTATCCTTTTAGATCAGGAACAAAACAGTGATGTCCTTTCTCACCAGCACTATTCAACATTGTACTGGAGGTTCTAGCCAGTGCAATCAGGCAAGAAAAATAAAATTCATCTACTGGAAAGAAGTAAGATAGTCAATATTCATAGGTGTAATAATCTTCTAAAAATATGATGGAATCTATAAAAAGAAAGCTACTAGAACTAGTAAATGAATTTATCAAGGTTATGGGATACAATATCACTATACAAAAATCAACTATATAGGAGTATTTTGAACTAAGCTTTTGAATGAAAAACTGAAAATTGAATTTTAAAACTGGTACCATTACATCAAAAGTAAGACCAGCTTAGTGATAAATGTGACAGATGTAAAACATTTGTACCCTGAAAACCACAAAATATTGCTGAAATTAAAGAAGACATAAGTAATGGACAGATATATTTTGTTCATGGATCACGGGGCAAAATTATTAAGGTATCACTTCTCTACCAATTTATCTATAGATTTAATACAACTGCAATCAAAATCCCATGAAGATTTTGTGTAGAAATTCACAAACTTTTGCTTCTTCAAAAGATGTTGCTATGAAAATGGAAAGACCCGTCACAAAGTAGGGGGATGGGAGGGGAAATGTTTGCAAACCATATATCTGAAAAAGAACTTGTATCAAGAATATAGAGAGAACTCTCAAAACTCAACCATTAGAAATTAAACAACTCATTTTAAAAAGAGCAAAAGAATTCAGCAGAAACTTTACCAGAAAAAAAAAAAGTATGTAGATGAATAAAAAGAACAAAGATAGATGTTCAATGTCATAGATCATCAGGGAAATGCAAATTAAAATCCCAATGAGATAAGAATATAAACCAATTAGAATGGCTAAAATTAAAAAGGCTGCCATACTAAGTGCTGGGTAGGACGTGCAGAGAATGGAAATCATACACAGCTGGTGGAAACAAATTGGTACAACCACTTCAGAAAAGTTTGGCAGTTTCTTAAAAAGGTAACCATTCACCTCATCATTCAAGTCCTAGGTGTTTACCCAGGAAGAAAGGATATGTATGTCTATACAAAATGCTTATACATGAATGTTTATAGCAGCTTTATTTGTAATAGTCAAAAACTAGAAATGACCCAAATGTCCATCCACAGTTGAGTAGATAAGACTTTTTTGTTAGAGCCATATAATAGAATACTACTCAGCAATAAAAGGAATGAACTATCAATACATGTAACATGAACAAATCTCAAAACAATTATGCTGAGTAAAAGAAGTTAGATCCCTCTCTGCACAAGGAGCAGGTCTCCTGCCACAGCCCCTTACTCTCTGAAAATGTACATGCATACCAAATTTGTCTTGACCCCTTCACTAGTCAGGAGCACGTCTCAGCTGCTAAGTTGACCACTTTTTGCAGCAGTGCTAAAACAACCAGAGAAACTGCCAATGAGACCTTCAGGAACTGGGCAGCCTCACTTATCCCTAGTCATAAATTCTAAATGAGTGCCATTTCAAGGGACATTGACACAGCAGCTAAATTCAGTGGGGTTGCGGCTGCCACAGCCAGATGGCTGGCTCTGGGGCTGGGATTTGGACTGTGTTCGGGAGCCTTATCACTGGTTATGTCAGGAACTTTTCTTCGAAGCAACAGCTCTTCTCGTATGTCATTCTGGGCTTTGCCCTCTCAGAGGCCATGGGGCTCTTTTGCCTGATGGTAGCCTTTTTCATCCTCTTCACCATGTTAAGGAGTCCTCTCCACCACCCAGTTCTTTCTTCCATGTCTCATCTGCTCTGTATATTCCTTTTCCTGTAAATCACCAGGCAGGCTGGGGAAAGTGGTTGGCTCAGGGTTTGACAGAGGGAAGACAAATACCGTATTAATAACATGTTAAGAAAAAAAAAGTCAGATCAAAAAAAGAAGTACATACTATATAATTCCATTTATATCAAACTCTAGAAATACAAACGAACATATAGTGACAGAACACACATCAGTGGTTTGGGGAGAGGGGCAGGAAGGAGTGCAAAGGAGCATGAGGGAATTTTGGGAGGTGATGGGTATGTTCCTATCTCAACTGTGGTGATGGTTTTATGGGTGTATTCAAATGTCAAAACTTATCAAATTGTACACTTTAAATTTTAGTCTTCAGTTTATTATATGTCAATTATACTTCAATAAAGCTGTTTTTTTAAAAACACAAATTGCTGGGTTCTATCACCAGAGCCTCTGGCTATAAAAATATTTACCCATTTCATTAGATCAAAATCAATCATTTCAATAGTTTCCTACTGAAGTCTAAAAATCTATTCACTTAATGGCAAGTGTGACAACTCTGGAATGTAAAGTTAACTATTTTTCTAAAGTACCTCAATCATTCTACAAGTAATTTATGCTACAATGTATTCATACTTGTTAGTATGGGGAAACATGAGGAACAGGAAAAAAATGAAGGATCTATGAAGGTTAGGTTTCTACTGGCTAAACAGAAATGATATTATGATGACACAGAGAATGGGGAGGCAAAAACAAACAAACAAACAAACCCAAAAGACAAAAAACAAAACCAGAAGAACCAAAGCCGAGTGGTGACACCAGTAAAATGGAATGAGAGCTCTGATTATTAGAAAACAATAATCTTAATTTGATTAGGCACAGCACAGCATTCAAGTAATGGGTAACAGAGAAAGGCTGGTACTCAAAAGTGGAAGTAAACCTGCAGAACAGGATATAGCTGAATTCTCCTGCCATGCTTTAACTATTTCAAACAAACTGGGAAGTGTAATTGAAAAAAAATTTAGGAGCTCTATCTTATTAACAAGTACTAACTTCTATTGGCACAATAATAAATACCACAATTCAGCCAAGTTGTAGATGGCATATAAATATTATATCTTGGATACGTGGAAAGATATTAAATTCTTAATGATAATTTAGTTACTAATACGAGTTAACATATTTTGTTATTTAGATATTTATCCATAGTTAGAGACTTTTTTGTCTTCCTAACCTGTTTTTAGAAGGCTAATATTGGGAAGTTAGTAATTAAGTTTTTCCCCAAGTTCTGTTAAAAGGAGAAAGTTAGTAAAATTCAGTTGTATACAAACAAATGAATTAAGTTATGAGCAAATGAAAACAAAAGGACAGATTTTAATGGAATTTCTTTTAAATGAACTGAAATATTTCATAGTGTATGTTCAAGATATTACCTAGTAACTTCAAAAAAGAATAACATCCAATATATTTTATTAATAAATTAAAATCCAAAGAATAGTATCATATACTTTAAAAAAGGAGATGAAGAAATAAGTAATTTGAGATTAAAAAAGAAAAGGTTAAAAAAAAAGGTAGTAAATAAGGGAGAATCTAACAATAACTATGTAGATTACTAAGCTAAAATTTTTTCATCAGAACATTTCATGAAATCAATACACTACCACGAAGGATATGAAATCACTTAATTATCTGTTATTACACTGGACTGTCCACTTGCTCATAGTAAACAGAAGAAGGTTTTCATTTGAATTTTTAAAAATAAGTTAGGAAGTAAAAGAAATCTCATAATGCACAAGTTTCATTTATTATGTGTTTTTTCAAGCATTCCAACCTTACTCAGAAATAACACAAGATATCCAAGTGCTTTAAAATCCAAGGCCTTTAATTCACTTTTCAGTAATGGCCATAAATGCCTTCATAAAACCTCTTTTCCACTGAAAACAGAAGGCACTAGGCATTACATAACACCCTGAAAGCAGTGATTCCTTCTGATGCTGGTGGAGATAAACATTAAACAGTAGGTTTTAGATCTTAACAATGTCTCCTCAAAAAAAAAAAAAAAAAAAAAAAAGGCAACACTGAAAATCACACAAAAAATTGTTACTAGTCAGTCTTTCTCAGGTTCCCAATCCAATTTTAAGTTATTTTTACAAATACATAATTTGAAATTAATAGATAAAGCAGGTAAGTATGATAATGGTTTTCAACATGTGTTACGTTTTAAATATGAAGATACTGTTATTGTGCTACTTGGCATCCTTTGTTACTCATTAGCTGTGCAAAATAAACTTGAAATGATACATCCTGTAGTGGTATAATTTAAAAGATCCTTGATATGACACTAAGGACTTCCAAATTCTGGTCACAAACTGTATATAAATTGTAAGATTATTAAAATACCCCTTTTTGAAAAATAATAAGATGACCATTTATACCTAAATAAGGTTTCCCAGAAAGATATGAAATACTTTAGCATATAAAAGTAGTTGCCCCTTTTCCATAAAGACAATGTTGTTTCACAAAATAACTCATATGGATCCAAGGCAAATGATTTCTTTCAAATGCCATATTCTCTCTATGACTTTGAGGTATGCTTCAAGAGACTGTATCCATGAGAAAAGGGCACATTTGGGTATAAGACCACAGTTACAAACGCAAGGAGGCTTTCTGGGTCAGAAGTGTCCTTAAGAGTTGCATTAACAGAAAACAAGAGATAGCTTCTGAAGTCATTTCTATTACAAACACATAACAACTAAATTTGGTTACTTAGAGGGTAATTCAAGACACAGCTATTTACATATGTGCTATGTCATGTGTGGCTATTTTAAATAGTGGCTTCTGGAGGACACTCCTACTCTAACACAAACCAAACAACTGTACTCTACCAAACCACAGTCTTCTATTTTTGGCAAGGTAGCACAGTTTAAACAAAACAAAACAAAAACAAACAAAACAACAACAACAACAACAAACTAGCTCTAACAGCGAGTTAGGCAAAATTCCCCATGTCTAACAACAGTAGGGAAAGTGTTCAGAGAAATATGAATTTGGGGGGAAAAAAGTTCCATACTAAACAAATAATGCTGAAAATTAATCTTATAATCACCCAAATGACTATAACATAAAAGGTTTATGAATGCCTTTGAAATAAGAATAGTTCAGTTTAAAAAATAGCTGATTATGAGTTTTACAATTAGAGTGTCTCTGAAAAACATACAAGCTAATTAACTTAAACAGGTCCAACCAGTAAATGATAAGAGGAAATAAACCCTTCCATAATTAATGCCAGATGCTTTCTTGCCTTTGGAGAAAGTGGTAAGATTAAATCTGAAATGGTATAGAATATACTGAAATGAAACTTACATGACCACTGAAAAAAATCACCCACCAGGGCACTAACAATAAACATGACGGGAGGCAAGAAATGTATTTTTAAGCAATGATTACTCAGAAGAATGCCTTATAAAATTATGTATCATAATCAAGAAAAAGCTTCAAGAGTAGCAGCTGGGCTTTGTGAAACATGGACAACAGAAGGCACTACAAAAGCATTAATCACTTCTAACTACAGTTGGACAGTTCAGTATTTTCCTTCTTCTTAAGAAGAGAGCCAGTGTGAATGTTATTTTTATATATCCCCCTGAGTTTTAACATGATTGGGCAAAGCAGCACCAATTTAAAAAAATATCTGCAATGCCAGCACTGCAGTTTGGAATCACTTATACTGATGGCCCCACAGGTCTCTCATAAGAGCACTTTAGAACATGATTAAAAATATAGAAATGCCTCTCGGTGTTTCAATATTAAAGTGGAACCACCACAGATGTCCATTTTTAAAAATAATGCACTAAAAAGGTCTGTTTAGTCAGTATAGTCTTTCCACCCTGTAGCTAGCATTCACGGCTATTTTCCACGCTGAGACATCTCCTTTGCGCGTCAGGTTGAAATGTCAGTATGCTTCATGGTGCACAATCCTTTTCGGCTGGAAAATTCTGGCAAATATCATGTCATGCCCGTTTTGAGCAGTATGCCTTGTAGGTCCTCTGGCAACGCTAAGATAATTGCATCTATGTGTGTCCGTAACTTTTCCATAGTGTCAGGTTTCACAGGTAAATGTTCTCGATCAGCCTGCAACTACATAAGGAACATTTGGAAGCATTTAAATTATCCTCTGAGTCTGTACTAGGACATTATATTCTCTAAATGAACAGTTTTATGATCTAATGATTGGAAGATTCAAACTTATACCAGAATTTATAGAAACTGTAAAAAAGCAAAGAATATGCCATTTAAACAATATATTGCTGGCTCAATAAAAGACTTCTATGTAAATTAATAGATAATACCTATAAGTACAATGTGGTATTAAATATAAATGACAATTTTTTTTTTCTTAAGTTTACTTATTTATTGAGAGAGAGAGAGAGAGAGAGAGAGAGAGAGAGAATCCCGAGCAGGCTCCATGCTGTCAGCACAGAATCCAATGTGGGGCTTGATCTCAGAAATTGTGAGATCATGACCTGAGCGGAAATCAAGAGTTGGATGGATGCTTAACCAACTGAGCCACCCAGGCGCCCTGACGATGTTTTTTGTAGAGCTCAGTAGACCCCTTATAAATATTTTTAAAAATAATATGGCACCATTATGATCTGTTTGAGTGACCAAGTATTTTCACTCAGATCTACCATCAATTGACCAATCTTAAGTCCTCTCATTTAAAAAGCTACTTCGGCAACGTATCATGAACTATCACCTCAGCTGTGAGAAAAATATTGTCATGGATCTTTGCTGTTTTGGCTACGTACCAGCTTGTTTTTTAGCTTCAATACAAGGTCAACTGTTTCTACCTCTGTGTGTTTCTGGGTCCAGAGAAGTAAGTCCTAGAAGAATAAACAAATCCCAAATCAGCAAATAACCAAATGACTTCTCAAACTGCTCTATTTTAACAGGCAAGGCTACTGACAAGGAAGGATAGGAAGGAAAAGGAGAACAGAGTATATAAATCAGATACAGCATTACAGTACAAGAATAATTCTGTAGATAATATTCTAACAACATTAATTAGATCATTTTTGGCATTAGCTAGAACAACTATCTAATACTTGGAAATAAAACAAAATATAAAACTCGTGTCTGAGATAGCCCTTTTAGACCAATAAAGAAAAAACTGCAATTCAAAGTATAATACTAACGCCCATCCCTACTAAGTAGTGCGTATTTCAATTTATAAGGAACAAATTAAGATACTTGTGGACATGAATATATTACTGGATATAAGCTTTATATCTACAAATAAGTTCCTCCTGGGCTTCTCTGTAGTTGTCTTCATTGTATTCCTTCTCTCAACCACAGTCACTGGGAGTTCACTCCAAGACTAGCCCACCTCAAGCTAAATAAAAATTAGGCTATCCTTTATATTTTCACAAGTAGCTTAATTTAAAATAGTCTGGTAACAAATTATAGATTATAAACAGTCAAAATACAGGAAAAAATTGTTAATAATAAAAATAAAAAATTGTTAATAAAGGTGCTCAGATCTGAATCTTGATTCTATCCAGTGGCATGCTGGTAAATATTTAACCACCAGTTCTCCAGGAAAAGTCTCTGGTTTGTAGCGTTTGCCAGTGTGGTGTAATACTCCCACTATAGCCAGTTTCAATCTACCAACCTGAGATCACCGAATGCAAAGCTGGGAAGAGATGTACACAGTCAGCTCCTGTGGGTCAGTGCAAGTGGACTCTAGCTCACTGCTGACTCCACCACTTAGCAGTGATATGATCTGAAGCAAGTCACTTAACTTATAATCTTTGGGGATCTCATAATGAAGATCATAACACACCCACTTCAATTAATTATTGTGTGGACTAAAAGACATTATTCATATAAAACACCTATACAGTCCTTGGCACATAGCACATGATCCAGAAAAGTTAGTTGTTATTATTATTTACAAAGTAGTGGATATGGGTATAATCTCCCAGCTTCTAAGGATAATGTTATCTTTATTTTCAATAATTGTTAATCATCACACAAACATACTGTCTTCTAACCTCTTCACAAAGAACTTCTAAATGGAGTGCCTCCAATTTCTGGGTCATTTCCTTCCGCCGGGTCTTGAACCAACCATCAAAATTCGGAGATTTTAGAAAATGCCTAAAAAAACAAATTTTAAAAATGCAAAGTTTGATTATGACTTACTTGTTCTCCTCAATACCTTTCCTAAACTACAGCTTGGATAACTGAAACAATGGAATTTTTTTTTTTAAATATAAGTTTAAAGCCAGTTTTTTGTTTTTATTTTTTTAATGCTTATTTATTTTGAGAGAGAGAGAGAGAGAAAGAGAGAGAAAGAGAGAGAAAGAGAGAGAGAGAGAGAGAGAGAAAGAAAGTGCATGCAGCAGAGAAGGGGCAGACAGCAAGGGATAGAGAGAATCCCAAGTAGGCTCTGTGCTGACAGCAGAGCTCGATCCCATGAACCATGAGATCATGACCTGAGCTTAAATCAAGAGTCAGATGCTTAACCGACTGAGCCACCTCAGGTGCTCCTTTGTTTTGTTTTTATTTTAATTTTATTTATTTATTTTTTAACATTTATTTATTTTTGAGAGACAGAGAGGGACAGAGTATGAGCAGGGGAGGGGCAGAGAGACAGGGAGACACAGAATCCGAAGCAGGCTCCAGGCTCCGAGCTGTTAGCACAGAGCCCGACGCAGGGCTCGGACTCACAAACCACGAGATCATGACCTGAGCTGAAGTCGGACACTTAACCGACTGAGCCACCCAGGCACCCCTGTTTTGTTTTTAAATAAGGCTCTACAGATGGGTGAAAAAGAAGAAAAAAAAAATGACCAACCGGTAAAGTCCAATCCAATCGCCTTTTATTCTAGAGGTCAGCTGAGGTCCTGTTTTCTCAAGTGTTTTCATAAATTCTTCTGGAAGGAATTGTCTTAATTGGGGTGGACTCTAGAAATTAGGACATACTGATTTAAAAATCAGAAATAGATATATTCACAAAAGTTAATTACAGTTAGAGAACTCAAATAGGAATTTAACTGAATAAGTTATACCTTCCATGGAGAGATGCTTTTCTGCAAAGGCATCAAGCTTGCCACATATCTTTCCTAAAACCAATAAAAAAATTCATCAAAGTTAGGCATTCTTACCTAGAGAGTCTTCAAAACCATTTAAACAGACCGACCTGAAAGAAATGGGTTTCTAAGTTTTCCATTATGTGCTCTTTCAATGGACAGCAGCAGTGCCATCACAGCCCATGACAGACATAACAAAACTTAGATTGAATTGAGAAGTCAGACTTTCAGTAAGAATTTAACTAAATCTTAGATAATCCAAGGGTCTGCATAATCATTAGCCTTAATGGGGGAGTATGTGCCAGAAAATGTACTCAACATTTTACATGCATGATCTCTTTTAATCCTTGCAAACATCCCATGTGGCAGTAATTACTGGAAAACAGGTTTTGAAAGGCTGAATAACCTGCTCATGGTCACAGAGCCTGAACCTAAATTCGGGTGTATTGACTTTAGCCCATGCCTTTAAGGACTGCAGTAAAGTTCATTTACTTAGACAGACAGATTTAAATGGAACAAAATTAATTAACACGCATAGAACAAGAAAGACTATTTCATCTCAAAATGTAATAGCAAAGATCTCCATGTTGCTCCCATATAATATTCACAGATAGATTATGTTAGTAACTACATGGAATCTCTCTCTGATGCAGTATCCAGACTAGGACCACATTATAGTACTGTCAGATACTGTGAATCATCTTTTAGTATTTTAATATGTTATTCCACTAAATTTCATAGAATACCCATATCATCTAGCCATTTATTCCATATTGAGTGCTATCTGATGCCAGACTGAGGAAAAGATAATGAACAAGACAGACAAGGCCCCTGTCATCATGGAGCTACCAGTCTCATGGATATCATACCAAACTGTGCTCAAGAAAATAATATCAGAGAAAGAAACCCCAGGTTAACTTTCTTTTAAGGTGCAAATGCAATAATCATATAACATTTCACAATTATCTCATTTAAGATTCACAACAACCCTGAAAGATATTTAGGAAAAGTGGAATTAGTCACTTTTACAGTAAAAGAAAATGAGTGTCAGTGAAAGGAAGTGACTTGCCAAAGTCACAATGTTAATATTAGAACAGAGTCCAGGTCTCCTGCAAATCACTCTATTTTTAATCACCAAACACATGAGCAAGCCAAACAACTTAAGGTTTTTGTGAATGGGAAAAACATGCATATAGCCTTCAACAAATCATTAAACAAATATATATGTTAACTTACTAATGGAATGATGAAACTTTGTGTCAGTTCCAAAAAATAGCGACGGAGAATAACACTTTGAGCCTCAGAAGGACGTTTCTGTTGTACGCCCTTAAAAGAAAAAGCAATGAGAACATACATTCTAGTATAAGGGAATATAAAACAGTGGATAATTATAGTAGCTCGACTGATATGTAAATATGTATTTTACTTGAGTAAAAAAAAAACAAAACCAGAACTTCACCTTGAAGTAATTTAACCTAAAGTTCATTGTGCAATATCCTGTGGAAAAAAATCCTTACAGTAAAATATCACATGTTCATCCTGTACTTAAAAGTATCAGTTTACAATGAATGGTCTTTACTTCATACTTGCTGTATTAGTATTATTTACATTTCCCAAAAAAATGGTAACTATCTCCTGTTAGGTGCTAAACTACCTCATGGAAGAAGAGTACATTACTTTTTCACTGTAACTCCCAAGTTTCTAGAAAGACTGGCACTGTCTGGTAACTGCAGCCCCACATTTCAAGCCCATAACTTTTGCTTGCTTTAGTCTCCTGATTTTTATGAAGCTTTGGTTCAAAAGAAAGACCTCATTTCATATCATTATACCTAACGCACATGCTGCCTAACTGGATATTGCATACCTGAACAAGGAAATTTAAATTAATAATATGAGCAAGTAATTACCTTCTGTAATTGTTTTATGATCTCTTCATCTCTATTTAGATATGGCTTATAAGAAGTATAAACTCCTAGGAAGTAAATGAAAGAAAATAAGGTGAACAGTAAGACCCAGGTACTCATTTAAGTATATATTTAAAAATAATTAAAAAAAAATAAAAATTAATACCAGGTTTAGAATCCAGAGTCTTTAGGTTCTTCAATTTTTTCACTTTAACCTGCTTAGGAATTTCACCTGAAGGAAACATCATAAAGATTCTTACACTATTCAAGTTTTACACATTATAAAACTGGAATTTTATCAGATTAAGAATTGTCTGTTTATTACTTAGGGATCTTGTAGCTAAAGCATTCTTTAGAGTTTTATTTTATTATTTATTTATTTTTAAGAGAGTTAGCAAGCAGAGGAGAGGGGCAGAGGGAAAGAAAGAGAGAACCTTAAGCAGGCTCCAAGCTCAGCACAGAGCCCAACACAGGGCTTGATCTCATGACCCCAGAATCATGACCTGAGTCGAAATCAAGAGTCAGATGCTCACTCAACTGACTGAGCCACCCAGGCACCCCATGAAGTATTCTTAACATCAAATAGTATTGAAGAGTTTATTCCTGGTACTTTAAAACTGTATAAAGGGAATGTGGGATTATTATAGTATTACAGAAACAATGTGTGTAAATTATATAAAATGGGTATTTGATCTTTCATTAATATCTATCATTACTCAAAATTTTTCCTTTTGTCACTCAACTTATAATCTTTGTGCCAAATACATGAAATTGAAAATCTATGTGGCAAATATTAATAAAATACCCCTTGAAGAGTAAATGGAATTATAAGGAACTCCTCAGTTAGTATGCAGATATAGTATTCAAAAGTGTTTTTCAGACACCTCCCCAAATTGTTTTTGCACTGTAGAAACTTACACTGCCACCAGGTGGTGACAGTGTATGCCACAACCACAGGTCTGAGGCACAGATGGACAGGACTCCTGAGCATGACTGCTGTGACAACTTGCACAGCATATGCTGTGGTTCTGGTTTTGGGGTCAAGGGAAGCTGCAATCTAAATAACCCTCTCATCAGCAGAAAAATGCCTCAAGTTAAGCACTTAGAAGCATCAACAGCACACTAGACTTATCAGACTTTTTCTTTTCCTTTCTCTGTCCTCCTCTCTGCCTAAGAGTAAGAAGACCTAAAAACTGAAAGACAACCTAGAGATTATCTAATTCAAGGCTCTAAATTGACACAATATTTTTGTTTACATTGTTATGTACATCAAACTGCTATCTAAAGTTATCTCTGGGGTTGAAATTACAGGAACACAGAGCATTTTCGCTTGTAATGTTATATCATTAAAGAATTTTTAGACCACGTACTATGCTAAAACAGGTATTCTATAAACTCTCTACTTTGAAATAATTTCAATTTTACAGAAAAGCTGCAGTATGATAAAGGTGATACTCTAATTTTATCAATTGTCCCAATAATAACTTTAAACAGACCCTTGTTATAGAAGTCAATATCATGGATACACAGGCTAATTTTTTTTCATTGATTCAGTAAATGTCAGTAAACCAAGATACTGGAAATAAAAAATAAAACAACTAGTTCCTGGCATCAAATATTCACAATCTAATGGCAAAGTAAGACAAATCGACATACATGACAATACGAAAGGATATACACTTGGATGAAATTATGAACAAGATACGACGGAAACACAAAAGAGTGTTTTGGCCAAACAGGAGCGAAAAAATTATCGAGGTTTCCTAAAGGAAGTGATATGTAAGCAGTCTTATAAGAGAAATAAAAAGTTATCCAAGGGAAAAAGACCTTTTTAGGTAGAGTTAAGTCCAGAAGCATAAAGAGCATGTTGCCTAAAGAGTTATACATATGGTAAGGATAGTAATAGCCACCATTTACTCAATCTTATCTGTGCCAGTCCTGGGCTCTGAATACTGTACGAATGATCACATTTAACCTTCACAAAGAAGTATATTTTATCATGCCCATTTCACAGATGAAAAAACTAAGGCATGGATAAAACAAACTTGGTAGGCCACCAACACTGGCTCTTTATTGCCATTATCCACCCTCATTGGTCAATGTCCCATTTAGACAGGTTGTTAGCTCTAGAGGAACAACTTGTCCAAGGACACACAGATAACATGCTTGAACCAGGATATGAAATAAAGCAGTCTAACCCCCTGAGCCATCACTCTTATCCACTACACTACAAAGGTAGGAATGGAGAGTATGCTAAGAAGGGCAAGAGATAAAGCTAGAGAGGTATTCAAAGGTCAGATCAAGAGGAACTATAAAGATGTCTGACATCTAAGGTGACTGAGAGATTGAAAGCATGGGCACGGGGGATGGTGGTTAGGGACAATGAGCTAACAGGATCAAATCTGCACTTAACATACTCCCTGACACCAGGTGGTGATAATGTAAGCCACACTGCAGATCTGAGCCACAGATGGACAGAACTCCTGAGCAGGGCTGCTGTGTTGCACAAAGGAGTTTGAGGTGGAAGAGAAAAGCCTATAGGATAAAATAGAAGCATTGTGGAGTACTGCTCCTGGGTAGAAACAGAACCTGAAGCAAGACACGTGCAGCAAGGAAAGAGAAGAGAGGGAGCTACTGGAGCTCCGTGGAGAAGGTAAAACAAGAGGCTATGGGGACAGCCTGAGAGAACAGCACTGTCCAGAAATGCCCAGGTTTCCAGAATATTTTTGATTCATTAGCCCATAGTTTTTACTTTGTCAACATATTTTATCTATTCCCATGTACTAATTCTTATGAGAATGTCTCTCATCTTGAATCTTGTGGTTGTGCTTTCCAGAGTTCAGAGTAGCTTCTCACCACAAGATCTGTAAAACTTTTTTCCCCTTAGTAAGTGCAGAATACTATTCAACTATACAGATAACTACTTTCAAGTCATTTATCTGCCTCTGACCCCAAGAATCCAAAGAATAGCATGTATAAAACCACAATGGTTTGACTAAGTCTAAGTATTTCTGTACTTATTTTCTATTTCTTTCTGCTCTAATTCACAAAGTACTTGCAATTCCTCTATTCACCAACACTATTTATTAACATATTATTTCCTGAAACTCACTGTGCAAAAAGAACTGAGTATCAGAGGGGGAGAAAAGTTCAGCATCAGGTTTTGTACATTCTTTATATTCAGTACATTCCGGCTAATAATGAAGATAGGTAGCATCCTTATCCATTTTTTTAAAAAGGTAAAAGACAAAAATAAACCCATGCAGCAATCTTCACTCACACGATTCCCCTCTGATTCACTGGACCTCATCAGGTGTAAGATGCATACTGATCTCTAACCCTAGCCACCATAATTCTTACACTGTAGTATGTAATAGATGAAAAGAACATTCATCATGAAGATACATTGCCTTTACAAAAAAAAAAAAATTTTTTTTTAATGGATATTTGTCAGATGGCTTTGGGAAAAAAAGTGTCTGAAAATGAATTAAAGTCCTATAATTACAGACATTTATTTATTTTTAAAGTTTTTTTTATTTTTGACAGAGAGAGAGAGAGAGAGAGAGACAGAGCATGAGTTGGGGAGGGGCAGAGAGAGAGAGAGACACAGAACCCAAAGCAGGCTCCAGGCTCTGAGCTGTCAGCACAGAGCCCGACGCGGGGCTCAGACTCACAGATCGCGAGATCATGACCTGAGCCGAAGTCAGACGCTCAACCGACTGAGCCACCCAGGCGCCCCACAGATATTTATTTTAATTAAAAATACCTATTCAGTATCTGATATATACAATGCACATTAGAGAGGGGTTTAACATTACTAAATTAATAGTCATCAACGCTGCACCTCTGTATATTGGCATGAGAATCTTTAGACCAAATATTTTACTGTTAGTGAAATCACCACACCTAATGTCTGCTTAGAAATCATCAGTTTATAACCTGATCCAATATACACTAATAGAATTACTTTCTCTTTGAGGAATATTTGTTAAGTACCACCACCTTAACATTACATTTCTCTATTTGACAGGATTTAGGTGAACTAAAACTAGGTATAAACCAGAAGAAATAATCCTTTTGCATCAGGAGAAATGATCCCTCTATAGGGTTAAAACTAAATGTATGTTTCTGGTAAAGCTGTCTCAGTTTTGCTGTGCCTTCCCTGCAAAATAAAAGTTTTTCTGCAGTTTTACTGACCCTTTCAGATAGTGTGTTTCATAACTTGTGCAGCATATGCAGTGGTCCTGGTCTTCATATCAATGAGCAGAAAAATGCCCCAATATATATACCCAACACTCATAAATTAAAAGATAAATGGATTTTCATGAATATGATACCAAAAGCAAGGGCAATAAAAGAACATACAGATAAACTGGACTCCATCAAAATTTAAAACTTTTGTGCATCAAAGGACACTATAAATGAAAGAATGACAAGGCAAATCACAGAAAGGAGAAAACATTTAAAAAGCATTTATCTGATAATGGATTGGTATCCAGAATATATAAAGAACTACAACTCAACAACAACACAGCAACCTGATTAAAAATCAGGCTAAGAACTTGAAAAGATAATTCTCCAAGGAAGATAACGGTTAGCCGGTAAACGCATGAAAAGGTGCTCAACATTACTAATCACTAGGGAAATGCAAATCAGAACCACAATAAGATACCACCTCACTCCCATTAGGATGGCTACCATCAAAAAATAACAAGTGTTGGCAAGGATGTGGAGAAATTGACACCTTTGTGCATTATTGGTAAGAATGGAAAGTAAAAAAAAAAAAAAAAAAATGGCAGTTTCTCAAAAAAATTAAACACACATGGCTACATGGTCCAACAAACCCACTTTGTGTTTATACTCAAAAGAAGTTAAAAGTAGAGACTCAAAGAGATATTTGTACATCTATGTTCATAGAAGTATTGCTTGCAATAACTCAAAAGTAGAAGTAACTTAAGTGTCCACTGACAGATAAATGGATAAACAAAATGTGGTATATATATATACAATGGAATATTATTTGGTCTTAAAGAAGTAAATTCTGACACATGCTACAACATGAATGAACCTTGAAGACATTTTGCTAAGTGAAATAAGCCAGTCACAAAAGGACAAGTAAAGTAAAATTCCACTTATATGAAATACCTGAGTAGTCAAATTCTTATCGACAGAAAGTGGTCCAAATAAGCTCATGATAGAAATAATGAGAAAGAATACATCAGCTCTTCTCTAAAGTAGGCTGCTTAAAATAAAGTCTAATATTCCATACCTGCCCTCATCCCCACTTTGAAAAATAAATTCAAGAATTGTCCCCTCCCCTACCGTGGCCCTAGGTCTTACTTTTATTTTTATTTATTTTAGTTTTTTTAGAAGTTAATATGTTTTTTAAATTTTTTTTAAATGTTTACTTATTTTTGACAGAAACAGAGCATGAGCAGGGGAGGGGCAGAGATAGAGAAGGAGACACAGAATCTGAAGCAGGCTCCAGGCTCTGAGCTGTCAGCATAGAGCCCGATGTGGGGCTTGAACTCACGAACTGTGAGATCATGAACTGATCCAAAGTCGGATACTTAACCAACTGAGCCACCCAGGTGCCCAATTTTTTTTAATGTTTATTTAGTTTTGAGAGAGACAGAAGGGGGGGGGGGGTGGCGCAGAGAGAGAGGGAGACAGAATCAGAAGCAGGTTCCAGGCTCTTGGCTGAGGGCACAGAGCCCAATGTGGGGCTTGAACTCACAATCTGCGAGATCGTGACCTGAGCTGACGTGGGATGCTTAACCAACTGAGCCACCCAGGCACCCTGGTCCTAGGTCTTGCTTTTAAATGGTTAACTTGAGGGGTGCCAGGGTGACTCAGTCGGTTAAAGCATCTGACTTCGGCTCATGTCATGATCTCACGGTTTGTGAGTTTGAGCCTTGCATCAGGCTCTCTGCTCTCAGCACAGAGCCTGCTTTGGATCTTCGTCTCCCTCCCTTTCTCTCTGCCCCTCCCTCACTCGCTCTCTCTGTCTCAAAAACAAACATTAAAAAAATTTTTTTTAATTAAAAAAAATGGTGACTTCACTTGCCTGAAGAGGATTCTCAGAGTAGCAAGAATATTAGCTGGCAAGATATCGCAAGAAAAGAAAACTACAGACTGCTATCCCTCATGACTATAGATGTAAAAATCCTCAACAAAAATGTAAACAAATCAAATCTATCAACAGAAAAAAGGACTATATACCATAACCAAATGGGCTTTGTCCAAGGAATGTTAAGGTTGGTTTAACATCGAAAATGCAATTAATATGCCATATTAATAACGAACAAAAACCACATGACAATCTCCATAGATACAGGAAAAGCATTTAACAAAATTTAACACCAATTCATGATAACCATTCTCAACAAACTAGGAATTGAAAGGCACTTGTCAATCTAATGAATGACATCTATGAAAAACTACATCTAACATCATAATTAGACCTGTATGTTGAAAACTACAAAACCTTGCTGTGAGAAAAATTAAAGACTAAACAATGGAGAGATGTCCCAAGTCCTGGATTGGAAGACACACAAAAAACCCCAAACTAACTGCAAATTAACATAATCCCTATCAAAATCCCAGCTAGCTGTCCGCAGAAACTGACAAAGTGATCCTAAAATTATATAGAAATGCAAAAGACCAAAGAATAGCCAAAACAACTTTGGATAAGAAGAACAAAATTAGAGGGGCACCTGGGTGGTTACGTTGGTTAAGCATCCAACTCTCTCTCTCAAAATAAATAAATAAATAAACTTTAAACAAACAAAAAAAGACTTATACTTCCTGATATCAAAACCTGCTATAAAACTACAGTAGGGGCAACTGGGTGCTCAGTTGGTTAAGCATCCAACTCTTGATTTCAGCTCAGGTCATGACCTCGCGGTTCGTGGGATAGAGCCCTGCATTGGGCCTCTGACAGCACAGAGTCTGCTTGGGATTCTCTCTTTCCTTCTCTCTCCTTCTCTCTCTGCCTGACTTGTGCACACTTGCATATGCTTGCTCTCAAAATAAATAAACATAAAAAAAAAAAACCTACAGTAATCAAGACACTGTATTACCAAGGCAATTCAATAGAAAAAAGACAGTCTTTAATAAATAGTGCTAGAGCAAATGAGTTGTCAACATGCACAAAAGATTATTTTGGACTCTTAACCCACATCATACACAAAGAATAACTAAAGTGGTTCATAGACTTAAATGTAGGTGGTAACATAATAAAACTTTTAGAAAAAAACATAGAAAATCTTTGTGACCTTGGGTTGGGCAATGAGTCCTTAGACACAACATCAAAAGGTCAATCCATAAAAGAAAAAAACTGATAGGCTAGACTTCACCAAAATTAACACATGTTTGTGGTTATCAGAGGTTAGGAGTAGGAGAAATGGATGAAAGTGGTCAAAAGGTAGAAACTTTTATAAGATAAATTAAGTATTGGGGATTCAGTGCATAACATGATGACTCTCATTAACACTGTTGTACAGTATATTTGAAAATTGTTAAGAGGGTAAATCCCAAGAGTTCTCTTACAAAAAACAACACTGTTTTCCTTTATTTTCTGGTATCTGTATGAAGTGATAGATATTAACTAAACTTATTGTGGTAATCATTTGACAATATATGTAAGTCAAGTCATTATGCTGTATACCCTAAACTTACACAGTGCTGTTTGTCAATTATATCTCAATAAAACTTGTGGGGAAAAACACTTTCACACTTCAAAGATACCATTAAGAAAACAAAAAAAAGAAGCCAAATACTGTGATAAAATATCTGTAAATCATATATCTAAAAACAGACTTGTGTCCAAATTACATAAAGATCTCTACAACTAAATAAGACAAGTAACCTAATGAAAAATTGGCAAAAGATTTAAATCAACATTTCAGGGGCACCTGGGTGGCTCAGTCGGTTAAGCGTCCGACTTCGGCTCAGGTCATGATCTCGCGGTTCATGAGTTCGAGCCCCGCGTCAGGCTCTGGGCTGATGGCTCAGAGCCTGGAGCCTGTTTCCGATTCTGTGTCTCCCTCTCTCTCTGCCCCTCCCCCGTTCATGCTCTGTCTCTCTCTGTCCCAAAAAAGAAATAAACGTTGAAAAAAAAAAATCATTTCATCCAAGAAGATATATATGAACAACTAATAAGTAGATGAAAAGATGCTCAGCACGACTGGGTGGCTTAGTCAGTTAAGCATCTGACTCTTGATCTTGGGCCAGGTCGTGATCTCATAGTTCATGAGATTGAACCTCATGTGGGGCCCTGTGCTAGTGATGTGGAGCCTGCTTGGAATTTACTCTCCCCCTCTCTCTCTCCCTACCCCACTTGTGCTGTCTCTCTCTCAAAATAAATAAACTTAAAAAAAATAAAAAGATGCTCAACATCAATTATTCACGAGGGCAAAGCAAATGAAAACCACCATTTCAAACCCACTAAATGGTTATATTAAAAAAGACAGTATCAACTCCTGGGAGGGATATGAAGAAACAGGAACCCTCATACACTGTTGGTGAGAATGTAAAATGAGGGGCACCTGGCTGGCTTAGAAGAGTCTGTGGCTCTTGATCTTGGGGTTGTGGGTTCAAGGCCCACGCTGTGGGTAGAGAGTACTGTGCTAAGCGAAATAAGTCAGTCAGAGAAAGACAAATACCATATGATTTCATTCATATGTGGACTTTAAGAAACAAAACAAATGAGCACAGGGAAAAAAGAGAGAGAGGCAAACCAACAAACGGACTCTTAACTATAGAGAATATACCGATGGTACGCGAGGGGAGGTGGGTTGGGGAATGAGTGAAATAGGTGGTGGGTATTAAAGAGTACACTTGTGATGAGCACCAGGTGTTGGTGTTGAATCACGATATTGTACACCCAAAACTAACAGTACACTGAACATTAACTGCAACTTAAAAACAAATAAATAAACTTAAAAAAAATTTTCTTAATGTAAAATGGTGGGCCACTTTGGAAAACACTTTGGCAGTGTCTTAAAAAGTTAAACAGGCATTATCAATTCACGCTACTTTACCAATAATTTTATGCAAAAGTTCCTCTACTTAAAGCCCCAACAAGGAGACTTTTTCATTGGAAAAAGACAATAAACAGTAGTCAACAATATTACAGTTAATCAAATAGTCTAGATTAATAGGACAAAACCATGAAAATAAATATCAATATTAAATTAAGATTTTAAAAAACTCTGTATCTTCTCAAAGTTAAGACTCTGGTGACTGCTGTGTTCTAAATTATCATTAAATCAGAGATGACACCAGTGAAATGGCAGGTGACTATGACATTTACAGAGTGCCATGAGTCAGGAACTGTTTAATCTCTCAGCAAACAAAGAATTTGAGGCTTAAATAGTCTGTTCTGCCTAAGAACACTAAAATCTGACTGCCAAGGTAAAGCTATTTACTCTTTCCTCTATTCCTTTTTTTAATTTTTTTTTCAATGTTTATTTATTTTTGGGACAGAGAGAGACAGAGCATGAACGGGGGAGGGGCAGAGAGAGAGGGAGACACAGAATCAGAAACAGGCTCCAGGCTCTGAGCCATCAGCCCAGAGCCTGACGCGGGGCTCGAACTCACGGACTGCGAGATCGTGACCTGGCTGAAGTCGGACGCTTAACCGACTGTGCTACCCAGGCGCCCCTCTTTCCTCTATTTCTTAAGGCTTCTAAGGATTTCAGTATAAGACTAATATTTGTAAATAGTATGATTTGAACTGTTATTGCTTGAGTCTAACATATCTATTTAGATTTAGGTATATCCCCAAAGGCACAGTTCATAAAATAATATTATTAAACAATAGTTCAAATATACCTGTGTAGGGGCACCTGGTGGCTCAGTGGGTTAAGAGGCCGACTGTTGATCTCTGCTCAGGTCATGATCTCACAGTTAGTGGGATCAGAGCGCTGCGTCGGGCTCCATGCTGACAGTGCAGAGCCTGCTTGAGATTCTCTCTCTCTCTCCTTTCTCTCTCTGGCCCTCTCTGCTCTCTCTTGCTCTCTCTCTCTCAAAATAAATACATAAACTTAAAAAATTAAAAAAAACACACACCTGTGTATACCAAAAGAAGTCTTTAAAAGTAACACATCATAACATTATTTAAAAATATTTTCAGGCTTTCTCCCTAAGGTCGGGAACAAGACAGGGTATCCACTCTTGCCACTGTTATTCAACATATTATTGGAAGTCTTAGCTTCAGCAATTAGACAACACAAAGAAATAAAAGGCATCCAAATCAGCCAGGAGGAGGTCAAACTTTCACTCTTTGCAGATGATATGATACTCTATATGGAAAACCCAAAAGATTCCACCAAAAAATGCTAGAACTGATCCATGAATTCAGCAAAGTCACAGGATATAAAATCAATGCACAGAAATCAGTTGCATTCCTATACACCAATAATGAAGCGACAGAAAGAAATCAAGGAATTGATCCCCTTTACAATTGCATCCAAAACCATAAAATATCTAGGAATAAATCTAACCAAAGAGGTGAAAAATCTATACACTGAAAACTTATGAAAGCTTATGAAAGCTTATAGAAAGCTTATGAAAGAACTTGAAGAGGACACAAAAAAAAAAAAAAGGAAAAATATTCCATACTCCTGGATAGGAAGAACAAATGTTAAAGTGTCAATACTACCCGAAGCAATCTACATATTCAATGTAATACCTATTAAGATAACACCAGCATTATTCACAGAGCTAGAACAAACAATCCTAAAATTTGTATGGAACCAGAAAAGACCTCGAACAGCCAAAGCAATCTTGAAAAAGAAAACCAAAGCTGGAGGATCACAATCCTGGACTTCAGGATATATTACAAAGATTTAATCATCAAGACAGTATGGTACTGGCACAAAAACAGACACTCAGATCAATGGAAAAGAACAGAGAACCCAGAAATGGACCCACAAAGGTATGGCCAACTAATCTTTGACAAACCAGGAAGAATATCCAATGGAATAAAGACAGTCTCTTCAGCAAATGGTGCTGGGAAAACAGGACAGCGACATGCAGAAAAAAGTGAACCTGGACCACTTTCTTACACCATACACAAAAATAAGCTCAAAGTGGATGAAAGACCTCAATGTAAGACAGGAAGCCATCAAAATCCTTAAGGAGAAAGCAGGCAAAAACCTCTTTGACCTCGGCCGCAGCAACTTCTTACTCAACACATCTCCGGAGGCAAGGGAAACAAAAGCAAAAATGAACTATTGGGACCTCATCAAAATAAAAAGCTTCTGCAGAGCAAAGGAAACAATCAGCAAAACTAAGAGGCAACCAACGGAATGGGAGAAGATATTTGCAAACAACATATCAGATAAAGGGTTAGTACCCAAAATCTATAAAGAACTTATCAAACTCAACACGCAAATAACAAATAATCCAGTGAAGAAATGGGCAAAAGACATGAATAGACACTTCTCCAAGGAAGACATTCAGATGGCCAACCGACACATGAAAAAATGCTCAGCATCACTCATCATCAGGGAAATACAAATCAAAACCACAATGAGATACCACCTCACACCTGTCAGAATGGCTAACATTAACAACTCAGGCAACAACAGATGTTGGTGAGGATGTGAAGAAAGAGGATCTCTTTGGCACTGCTGGTAAGAATGCAAACTGGTGCAGCCACTCTGGAAAACAGTATGGAGTTCCCTCAAAAAATTAAAAATAGAACTACCCTATGACCCAGCAACTGCACTACTAGGTATTTATCCAAGGGATACAGGTATACTGTTTTGAAGGGGCACATGTACTCCAATGTTTATAGCAGTGCAGTCAACAATAGCCAAAGTATGGAAAGAGCCCATATGTCCATCGATGGAAGAATGGATAATGAAGATGTGGTACATATATACACAATGGAGTATTACTTGGCAATCAAAAAGAATGAAATCTTGCCATTCACAGCTACGTGGATGGAACTAGACGGTATTATGCCAAGTGAAATTAGAGAAAGACAGCATATGACTTCACTCATCTGAGGACTTTAAGAGACAAAATAGATGAACATAAGGGAAGGGAAGCAAAAATAATTAAAAACAGGGAGAGGAACAAAACATAAGAGACTCTTAAATATAGAGAACAGAGGGTTACTGGAGGGGTTGTGGGAGGAGGATGGGCTAAATGGGCAAGGGGCATTAAGGAATCTACTCCTGAAATCATTGTTGCACCATGTGCTAACTAATTTGGATGTAAATTATAATAAATAAATAAATTATAGAAAGTAAAAAAATAAATAAACCTTAAAAAAAAAAAAGAGAGAGACCCAGCTCTCTACTATCAACTCAACATTGGCAATGTAGGTCCAGCTTACACCCTTCCAATAAATTAACACTGTTCCTTTAAAAAATAATAATAATAATAAAATAAATACAGTTACTAAATTGTTACCATTAGCAAAATACTATATACCTTTTTCTCAAGGAAGGCACCTTTGACTACTTCCTTAATTAGTACCAGTGCCACAGAAATTGTATAATACTGGTTTTGAAACCTAGCAGAGAATTTTGTGCCAAGTTGAATAATTCAAGCTTCTACAAGGTTTTATTCAAACAGTATTGGAAATCCCCATTTAATTGGGTTTACATGTATACAAAAAGTAGCTCAAATTTTTAAGGTTTCATTTTGTTATAATTCATTCCACGTTTATAACACTAGAAGTACATTTGTTAATAGGAGAACATGATGGGTTACATAATTTTAGTGGGAAGTTACTATGCTCTTCTCTTAAGGCCTTTATGCAGTCTGCCTCCAAAAAGGTTACCATAAACATAATTAAAAAGTAATCAAGAGCTTATAAACAAAGGGGAAGAAATTATCCTGCTTAGCCACATTACATAGTAAAAACAGAACACTGAGTTTATACTTTACCTGCAGGTTTAAGGTCTCCTATTCGAATAATGTGTGGCCAATGCTGGAGTGTTTTTGCAAAAAAAGGGTTGGTTACTCCTAATATGACTGAGGGCCTACATAAAAACAAAACAGAAACAAAGTGAGAAAAAGACAAATGCTCCATCAGTGAAGAATAGTTTATAATTTCTTTAGATTGAACAACAGATTATCTTTTCCTTCACTCCATGCATTACATAACAACTAGATGCCAGGCACCATGTTTAGCCCTAGACAAGGAAAGATGGAAAGACATGGTCTCCCTAAAAGCATACAGGAAGAAACGTATGCATACCCCATCACAATGCCACAGATTAGAAAATGGTGATGGGGGTATCAAACATACAATAATTACAAAGGAGAAACTGTATCTATCAAGAGGATTAAAAGACAGCTTCACTAAAGAGATGACATTTGCACAAAGATATGAAAGATGCACAGAAGTTCTTTCCCAAATGGATAAGGGAGGTAAAGGTGATGCAGGAGAATAACTAATATGTGCAAAGCAATGAAATGAGATGGTGGAGTGCCTGAAGAACTACAAATAGCTCAGTATTTCTCCAGCACAAAGCAAGAATGATGAGTGAGTTAGAAATGAAGGTAGATGGCTGGATGCTGGCCAGATTATTAAGTACCAAGTTAATATGCTAAGAAGTTTAGAAATCTTGTAGGCAAACAAAAGCTAATAGAGAACCAAGCGGAAGGATGCCACATGAATGAAAATGTAGGAAGATCACTCTAGGAAATCTGCAAGGTGTCCTACAAAGACAGTAAGAGATTTAGGAAAAGCAACAGCAGACATGACAAAGACTGGAGACAGTTAGGCTGAGAACAGACTTTTGGAAGAAGATAACAAATGTTATTATGAAAGATATTTTATGGTGTTAAATTGACAGAATTTGGTAAAATTTGATGTGGGGCATATAAAGAAGGAGAAATTTATGACAATTTTACCATTCATGAAAATAGGAAGGAGCATGGGTTTAGGGAAGAAAACAAGAAGACAGAAAGAATTCAGTTTATACATGTTTAGTTTCAGTTGCCATTAATATACCTAGGTGGTAAAGTGATAAAAAACAACAACAAAACCCTGGACATATAGGTCTGCACCTTGCAAAGATCTGGGCTAGGCAGATTAATTTCAGTCATTGGTATACAAGTGTTAACAGAGTCTGTGGGTAGAGATAAGATAGCTCAGAAAGAATCATCAGTGTGAAATCAGATCCCAGAACACAGTGCTGGAGAACACCAACACTTAAGGTGCTGGCAGAGACAGAGACATCTGCACAGGGGACTGAGATGCACCACCAGGCAGACAGGTGAGAGTGGTGTCAAAGATTAAAATGCTTTCAACAGCTTAAATGTTATTAAGAAAGGGAAGGCAGGGAAAATAGGACAATAATGTGCGCACAGGGTTGGGCAGTGAGAGGGTCTTGATGACTCTGACTTCAGTGGAAGTGGAGAAATCAACCTGTGGGTGCCTGGGTGGCTCAGTCAGTTAAGTGTCTGACTCCTGGTATTGGCTCAAGTCATAATCTCACAGTTGTGAGATCGAGCCCCACATTTGGCTCCACACTGACAGCACAGAGCCTGCTTGGGATTCTTTCTCTCTCCCTCTCTCTCTGTCCCTCTCCCACTCACACAAGCATGTACACTCTCTCTCAAAGTAAATACATAAACTTGAAAAATAAAAAAGAAATCAACCTGCAATGGACTGAGAAGCAACCAGAAAGCCAAGAAGTAGAGACAGTACGTGGAGATTTCTTGTTGTTGTTGTTATTCTAGAAATTTCACTATGAAAAGAAGGTAAGCAATAGAGCAGGAGCTAAGGGGGAAAGGGTAAGATAATTTTTTTCCTTTAATATATTGGGAAGAATTTTGATGTTTCCATGCCAATTCAACGAAGAAGAAGGAAAAGGAAGTTATAGAGCAACAAGAGATAACAGAAGGCAAGAAAACAGAACTCAAAGTATAATCAGATGGCTATTGATGACAATACATCCTCCACTAATAAATAAAATCATTGAAAAGAAAACAAGTTTTGACACTTGACATGTAGAAGCATTACAAGCAGTTCCTCAAACCTTCCTTTACCAAATCAAGATGCCAATAAGTTCAAAATTTAGTTTTACATAATTTGGTTATATAGGAAATACTTGGTCAATAAAAATTATTTTGTTTACTCACGGGGCTTGAGTACGAGTAGTATATTCTTTGAATTCGCTATCATGAATAGTGAAGTAAGGTCGGAAGTCACTGAAGTACTTTAATGGAGAAATACAGCTGTGGAGGAAAGAAGAACATTTTAAACAAAGGACACAGAAATTAAAGGCCCTACTCAATAACTATAAAACATCAATAACACACAGTATACCCACATGGGATTACTTATTTCAGTAAACAGCAAACTTATTTCAGGAAATCAGAAAGACAAATGGAAATACATAATAATATGGAATGGAGTATTGAAAGAACACGGGACTTGGGGCAGAAGATGGGTTGAAATTCTGGCATTACCATTCCCTAGTTACATGTCTTTTACTAGACACTGACCATTCATGCAAAGTTGTCAGGTACCAACTTTGCATAAGTGAATGAATGTTTCTTGTTCAATCAATCAAAGCAAAAAAACCCCCCATGGTTCCAGCCCTCCTGGAGCATGAATTACTTATCTCATCCATGAAACGGGGCTATAATGAGCACCCTTCTTATAAGAGAGGTGTTGTCTGGATCAGTGCAATGAGTGTGCAAACATAACACAGATGGAAAAATGCTGCAACTATCACCATCAGGAACCAAATATACTCACTTCACAAGTGCCAATACAGTCTCTGACGACTCTGATGGTGACGGTGCCATGACCACGAGGGGCTCCCCCAACAGGACCAGCTCCCAAAGCATCTGACTATGAAGGAAAACTGGGCAGAAACACCTAAAAGGTGTTTATATGGTAGAAGTATTATTTTCCAACCCTGTTTTTTAAGTTCTTAGATAATCATTCTAAAAACTTCATACTGATATAAATTCTTCCAGCTATTTGTACCTTGTTGTGACATACAAATTCATTTAGAATACGGTGATGCATAAGTCTCTTTAGTCCACATTAAAAAACATATCAATTTGACTCATTACAAGTTTTAGAAAATGAAATGTGATATATTGACACAGAATGGCTGACAAATAATAAAAGCACATAAAATAATTATTAAATTATACCATATGGTAGATTTATTTCATCATTATTGCTTTCTTACATTTGAATTTCTGTTGTAAAATTTTGAAGAAAACAAGAAAAATCAATTTTCCAAAGGATATTTATTGGATGTAATTAATTTAAGAGCCAAGGCATTCAATGTTAAAAAATGATGGAAACAAATCACAAGGGGGAGTTCGAAGGCCAAACAACAGAATGATTTCCTGGGCAGATCCTTCCCTTACAGAAATGCTGCAGATTTTTATAGTAGCCCTGGAACTAGATGGAAGCCTATCAGAACAGAGCTCTGGCACACTACTTAGCCTCAGACATTTGGTAACTTTTACTTACTTAGTAATTTCTTCCATTAGGGTAACAACTTTTCCCACTAGATTGGAGGAAAAAATACTTATCTATTTATAAAAATCATAATCAATCTACCCAGTTAAAAACATATATACACACAAGAAACAAAGAAAGGCAGAAAGAAAGTCTCTTTTGTCCACATTAAAAACCATATCAATTTGACTGATTCCAATTTTTAGAAAATGAAATGCGACATATTGACATAGAATGACTGACAAATAATAAAAGCATATAAAGTAATTATTAAATTGTACCATATGGTAGACCTATTTCATTAATATTGCTTTCTTGCATCTGAATTTCTAGTGTAAATATTTTGAAGAAAACAAGAAAAATTAAACAAGAAGGAAAGAAAGAAAAAGAAAAAAGCTTACATGCAAAAATATAAAACAGATTTGTGGAATGGAAATTAGGGAAATTTAGTTTTAACTATTCAAAGGCAAGAATACAAATGTGAAGGAAGTGCAAAATAATAAAGCAAATAATAAACAGCAAAATAATAAATAAATAAATAAATAAATAAATAAATAAATAAATAATAAACAGTTCAAGGATAAGACAAACAAGCTCTTCTTCCTCTTCCTTTCCTAAACAATTCAATCCTAAAACAGAACATGGTGCATGGTAGGCATCTCTGCCAGGACAGAAAGGAAGACATGATGGCTCAGAGCAGGGTGTGAGGGCTTATGTGAGATAAGGGAGACGTTCACATGGAGAAGGTGACTTGCTGTGGGGCTGCTGGAACCCAAACGTGGTGAGGAAGGTGTACATGTGTGAAGGTGATCTGGTTTGAGATGACAGGCCAAGAAGTGTGAGGGGCCTGGAGGGGCAGCCTGGTATGAAGTGTCAGAGCCAGAGTGTGTTGAAGTTGTCCACGGTGGAATGTAAGAGCAGGGGGAATAGGGTGTGTGCATGGAGAGGTGGTCTGGGATGAGGTATAGGAGCACTGTAGGGTAAGGAGGGCTTTCTTCTGGGGGTTGGCCTAACATCGGGAGCCCGAGCACAAGCAAGCATATGGATAGGGGGCCTAAATGTGCAATACAGAAGCCTAACTGGGGTAGGAGCATAACCACGTGGGGGGAATCTGGCATGGAGCACAGCCTGAGAAGGTTGAGGAAGGGTATTTATGAAGGGCAGGTGGGTGTAGAGTGTCAGAGCCCAAGTTGGGTAAGAAAGTCATCTGCACGGAGGAGAGGGTTTAAGCAGCGATGAGATACTGGTTACTAACAAGGAGTGATTAAATAAGTAAATAAATTAAGAATAATAGGAGGTAGTTCCTCATAAAGGGAAAAGAAATACCAATATAGAAAGAAAACTAGAGTGAACCTTGTCTTGTAGGATTGGAATTGGGGGTACTGGTGTGACTTTAGGGTTTTCAATATATACACATGTAGAAATACATATGCAAAAATGTATACATATTATATATGAGTAGGTACATATGCATCTCTTTACAAATATATATGTATGTATGTGTGTGTGTGTGTGTGTGTGTGTATATATATATATATATGTATACTCCCTAGTTCTGTCCACTGAGAGGGCCTAAAATCAGTGATATTCCAATAGCAATGAGCTCAACCAGTACCCAGATTTTGGCTTCTGAATCCTATTCTCCACTAAAAAAAGCCAAGGCTTTTCGAAGAAATGGGTGATTCCAGGGCTAAGGAAGAAAAAATACAAGAAAATCTTGGCACCCAAGAAAACATAGGTCCACGCAAAAGCTTATATACAAATGTTCGTAGTAGCATTATATGTAACAGCCAAAAAGTAGAAACCATCCAAATATCCTTCAGTGAATTAATGGATAAATAAAATGTGGTATCCACACAACAGAACATCATAAAGTGAATCAAATAATGATTCAGGCTACTGCATGGATAAACCATGGAAATGATTTGCTAAGTGTAAGCAGACACAAAAAGCCACGTATTTTAGGATTCTATTTATATATCCCCATATATAAATATGGGGCATATTTATGTATGTCCCAAAGAGGCCAATCGATGGAGATAGAAAGTAGATTAGTGGTTCCCAGAGGCTGGTAGAGGAGAGAGAATGGGGAATAACTGCCACTGGGTACAGGGTTACTTTTTGAACCCAGTTCTAGATGAAAATGTTCTAGAACTAGATAGCAGTAATGATTGCACAACTTTGTGAAATACAGTAAAAACCAGTGAATTGTATATTTTAAAAGAGCGAATACTATGGTATGTGAATTATATATCTTTTTTTAATTAAAAAAAAAAGATAAGCTTGGCACATTTTATACTAGAAAGCAAGGAAGTGTTTCAGGGTGCCTAAGTGGCTCGGTCACTTAAGTGTCCAGCTCTTTGTTTTGGCTCCAGTCACGGTCTCATGGTTCATGAATTTGAGCCTACATCAGGCTCTGTGCTGACAGTGCAGAGCCTGCTTAGGATTTTCTCTCTCTCTCTCTCTCTCTGCCCTCACCCACCCCCACTCGTGCTCTCTCTCTCAAAAATAAATGAATAGACTTTAAAAAAAAAAAAAAAAGAAGGAAGGAAATGCTTAAAGAATGACAAGGATATGTAAAAAAACAAAACAAAACAAAACAGAGGCCAACTTGAAGACAAGTGTCACTGGCCAAATTGGGGACAACTGGAACACCAAATGAGAATAATGGATTTTAGTAACCTATTGAATAAAACAGAAAAAAACAACAGCCCATAAAATATACACAATGTAATGATTTAAAATATTTCTACAAATTCTTTGACACTCCTTTTAAAACATGGAAGCCTAGTGGCTCAGTTGGTTAAGTGGTTAAGCATCCAACTTCAGCTCAGGTCATGATCTTGCAGTTCATGGGTTAGAGCCCTGTGTTGGGTTCTGAGCTGACACCTCAGGGCCTGGAGCCTACTTTGGATTCTGTGTCTCCCTCTCTTTCTGCCCCTCCCCCAACCCTGCTCTGTCTCCCTCTCCACCCCCCTCAAGAATAAACATTTAAAAAACAACAACAACAACAACAACAACAACAACAAACCATGGGAGCCCAATCTTCCCCCTCTTAGCTGTGGGCTACGTTATTGGTTTACATGTAACAAACAGAATAAGGTAAAGCAACAATGTGCAATTTTGAAGGTTGGGTCATAAAAGACATTTTGGCTTCTGCCTTGTCTCAGATCACCTGCCCAATCCTGTGAGAACATTCAACTTGCCCTATGGGCCGGTCCACATGGCTAGAAATGAGGCTCCTGCTAAAATCCACAAGAAATGGTGACCTCCAGCCAGCAGCCAAGTAAGCCTTTTAGGGAAACAGATACTCATGCCCCATTTGTCCAAATGACTAAAACCCTAGCTAGTATCTTGACTGCAACTTCATAAGAGATTTAGAGCTAGAACCATCTAGCTAAGCCATTCCCAGATTCCTAACCCTCAGAAAGTGTGTGAAGTACTATTTGTTCTCTCAAGCCTCTAAATATTGGGGTAATTTATTACACAGCAATAAATAACTCATATACATAGTTTCAAAGTGCCTCCCCACAAAATACTTATTCACAAAAAGAAAACGAGTAACTACCAATCAAGAAGCTTGGAGAATACCACAAAGTAAACGTCACCAGTAATAACGCAAGCTACCTCCATGTCAAACATGCAGAGCTTGAATCTAATTTTGAGTAAATCCCAGACAGACCTAAACTCAGGGATTTCCTGCAAAATAACTGTCTTGTAACCACAAGAAGCTTAGGTGTATGAAAAGAAGACTTGAAGATCTATTCCAGACTGAAAGAGAGACAGAAGAGACAGGACAAGGAAATGCAACAGAAAATTCTGAACTAGTATTGTGACAACTGGTGACATCTGAATTAAATAATATTATCAATGTTAACTTCCCAATTTTGATGGCTGCATTATATCCTTATTTGTACGAAATAAGACTCTAAAGTATTCAGAGATGATGGGAACATCAGGTCTTCAAATGACTATCCACTGGTTCAAGGAAAAAAGTTTTCTATATTATACTTACTACTTTTCTGTAAATTTATGATTGTTTTAACTATCTATATGCATGTATACACATATACATTTACAAATATAAACATATATATATATAATTTTGAAACAATCACAAATTTACAGAAAAGTGGCAAGTGTATGTATGTGGGTAAGTATACATTTAATAGTGGGATGCCCTTAAGGCATTAAAGCTGGAAATTATGTTTTCTCACAAGTATTGTAATATATTCTCAGTAAGGGCAAAAACAGACAGCAAGTACAGTTATAAGATGAAGCATTCTATGAAATTATAGTACATTAGAAATATCTATTATATAAAGTACTTTTATTAGGGGAGATAAGTATTAAATATTCAAGGAAGAAACCTATCTCCAGCTCGAACTTTAATAAATATTGATGGTATGTGTCTAATTAACTGCAGTGTAAAATTACTAAAATGAGAGTTCTGTAGGAAAATCATAGGATATTTTTTCAGTATTATTTTTATATCTCCACTCTGGAGTGGCACGCTTTATGCTAAGCTCTACTGCTCCCCACCCCTGCCAAAAGCCATCCTCTGGCAAAAATGAGAAACTTACTCCAAATAGATAAATAAATGAATAAACAGATACATACATAAATAACTAGATAAATAAAGGTTTCAACCTTTTTCAGAAAGATATACCATGTTATTATAATCTTGAAAACTAAACTAACATCTATCAAAGAGCATCAGACACATCAGATTTTATGTAGTAATAGTAATAGACTTTTACACTCTTTGAAACACAAAAACACTCATAACTGTTATCTATCCTGCCAGTGGGGTAGAAAGCCAAGAAGGCTCATTCTCAAGATGAGGGCAAAGAGGAAGATGACAACACATCACTGATATGCCTCCTGCTGCGTGAAGAACCAACAGCAAGTATCATTAGGTAAAACGTCCTTGACTCCAGGCAAGAGAATGTCCATTTCTTTCAACAGAAAACCATCCCTCAATTCTAAGCCCAACTTAAAAACTGAATGAGAAGACTATGTACATGACTGAGAGGGCTGAAACGAAAGCCATGGTCCATGGATACGTGGTAGCTTAACAAGCCTTGACTTGCTAGAAGGAGGGGGACTGCATCTCTGGCACTCAGCTCCAAACATCTTTCCAGGTCTCTTTCCTTTGCTCTCAAGCTGATTGTGGGTATAAAAATATCACCTTCAATATAATGATAAACATTTAAACTCTTATTCACAGGAATAAATGTACAATGTAAGCTCTCCACAAACAAAATGAAGAGTGCCATCATGGACGAAGCACTAATCTGAACATCAGATGTTAAATGCTCGGTGCAGTGCTCTCTCTGTGTGGGACTATTATTGTTCAAGTTTCCATTTTCTCACCTCCTGAGCAATAAGAATTAAAAGAACAACACACTAACTTGTCCTACTTTAAAAACAATAACATGTCATTCATAATCAGGAGAAAAGATATATGCTAATAAAAAGTGTTAGTGGTAGGAATAACTAATTGCCATGAAAGCAAAGATAACTGATAAACTGAAAGGCATTAAGACTTGCACCCAGCAGTTCAAAAGAAAACAAGTCTGGTAATCAAAATCTATATCAACTTGTGCCAGTTCTTCACTTATTCCTAAACGAATGAAGTATTAAAACTATTAACAGTATGGATCCTTCTTAGTGTATTTTTCCTGTAATAATTATTCATGTATTTGGGGGGCACTTCTCCTCTTTATTCTAAGAATGCTACAACACTTAATTTTTTAAAAGAAAATCAATTTGAGGGTGCCTGGGTAGCTCAGTTGGTTGAGAGTCCGACTTGTGAGTTCGAGCCCTGGATCCGGGTTTGCGCTGACAGTGCAGAGCCTGCTTTGGATTTTCTGTCTCCCTCTCTCTCTGCCTCTACCCCGCTTGCATGTTTTCTCTCTCTCTCTCTCAAAAATAAATAAACATTAAAAATGTTTTAAAAGAAAATCAATTTGTTTTTAAGATTTATCATTTACGGGGGTGCCTGGGTAGCTTAGTCGGTTAAGCCAGCTTAGGTCATGATCTCACGGTTTGTGAGTTCAAGCCCCGCATCGGGCTCTGTGCTGACAGCTCACAGCCTGGAGCCTGCTTCAGATTCCTTGTCTCCCTCTCTCTCTGCCCCTTCTCACTCTGTCTCTCTCTCAAAAATAAATTTAAAAAATTAAAAAAAAAAGATTTATCATTTACATACAGAAACATTTACACTTAGCAAAGATATAAAACACTTCCATCACTCCAAAAATTCCCTCATCCCCTTTTTACTCAATTTCCCTCTCCCACCCTCCAGGCAACCACTGAGCTGATTTCTGTCCCTTTTCTAGAATATCTATAAATGGAGTCACTGAGTAAGTAGCTCTTTAAAATCTGGTTCCTTTTGCCAAACATAACACTTCTGAGAGTCACCTATGTTGCTGGCTGTATCAATAGTGCTGTCTTTTTTTACCTGCTAAGTAGTATTCCACACACATGTAAGAATCACATTTGTTTATCCATTTACCAGCTTATGGACAAATGCAGTTTCTGGTTTTAGACTGGTATGAATAGAACTGCTATAAACATTTGCATATAGGTCTTTGTGAGGATGTATGCTTTCATTTTTACAGGATAAATTCCTAGAAGTGGGATTAATAGGCTGTGCTAGGGCCAAGTGTATAAAACAAATCAAGCATATAGAACTAATCATCCTCTGAAGTAGTATTCCATGTAGTTTAAAGGTCACACATACACAAAATTCCACATACACCCCAAACCAAAAATCCCATTCTAAGCCTTTCACATGACTCCCGATTGCATGTATTACTATTTAATAACTGCTCTGCAACAACAGTGGTTTCTCAAGCCAAGCAGATCTACCCAGGAGCTGAAACTTGGACACTAATCCAGAGATTTCTATTCAGCTGCCCTGGGTAAGGCACAGGCATTGGTACTTTTCCCTGTTCTTTTTTATGTGCTAGATTCTCTTTTTTTATTTTGCATTTTAAAAAGCTTCAAACATACAGAAAAACAAAGGCAGTAGTGTAAGAACCCCCATTTACCTATCATCTAGAGTTAACAATATTTTACCATTTTTACTTCATTAATTTTTTTCTTACGGACGTATTTTAAGTCTTAGGCTCTACCAACTAAGCTAGCTGGACACTTCTTAGTAAATATTTTTAAAAAATGTTTTTAATGTTTATTTATTGTTTTTGAGAGAGAGAGAGAGAGAGACAGAGCATGAGCAGGGGAGGGGCAGAAAGAAGAGTGAGACACAGAATCCGAAGCAGGCTCCAGGCTCCAAGCTGTCATCACAGAGCCCGACACAGGGCTTGAACCCATGGACCGTGAGATCATGACCTGAGCCGAAGTCAGACACTTAACCAACTGAGCCACCCAGGCACCCCTTACTGAAGTATTTTAAAATAAAACACAAACCTCATGACATTTCACTTCAAAATAGTTAAAAATTCATCTTTAAAAATCAAGTCCATTTTCTTACATCATTACAATACCATTCTCACACCAAACCAAACAAAAAATAATTTGTTTCTACCATGTAATAGCCAACCACATCCAAATTTCCCTAATCATCAAAGTTCGTAACATGCATTAGGGATGAACCATTGATTTATAACCTGTGAAACATAATATGACTATTTTTTTCCAGTTTTTTCCACATTTAAGAACATTCATTTTCTAAAGAAATTAAAAACAATATCACAAAGCAAAGGAGGAAAGGCACTTAATAAAATTTACCTGAAAAGATCCACCTCATGAACAGTAGGTAAAATAACAGATATATGTGTGTCTGCCTGAGATAAAAGAGAAAAAATACAGAAGATATCACTAAAATTTACAGAAATTCATTTTTTAAAAATGCCTATCTATCTTGTGATCAATAAGCCATATTGCCCTATCTTTTAAGATTCTCTTCCTCCAGGAGCAGCCACAAAGAGATTGGGCCTTAGCAATCTCTCCTAACACAGCAGAAGGTCAAGGATGACAGATTCCTTGGATAAAACATTAATCTAATAAGTCAGAGGACAGATTAATTCACAACTGCATTATACCAGTTGATATATGTACATAACAGGAAAAATTAGTTTCCCTACTGCTTTCTATTTTAATTCAATTCAAACAATGGGAGTGTTAATATACCAGTTAAAACATTTCAAATAAAAACTTCAACCGGGGTGCCTGGGTGGCTCAGTCGGTTGAGAGGCTGACTTCAGCTTGGGTCATAATCTCACAATCCGTGAGTTGGAGCCCCACTTCCGGCTCTGTGCTGACAGCTCAGAGCCTGGAGCCTGCTTCAGGTTCTGTGTCTCCCTCTCTCTCTGCCCCTCCCCTGCTCATGCTCTCTCTCTGTCTCAAAAATAAATAAAAACATTAAAAAAATTTAAAAAAAAAAACAAAAACTTCAACCCCACCCATGAACAGATGTGACTGTGGGGGAAATGAAAAGCAATCATAACTAAAGAATCCTTTGACTGAGTTTCCTAAAAACAAAAGCCTGTTGACCATTCTTCTAAGAAGGTAAGAGGTTTTATGTACTTTCCCTTAGTCCTCACAGTTACATTATAAATTGAGTTCTCCAGTGTCTGCTAGATAACAAACAAGAAAAACAATCTGAGAAACATTAGAAAGTTTATTATCAATTTATTACAAAATTATTTAATGGGATATTTCAGTAATATTCAGAAATATATCATAAACCCAAGAAGCTCTATATTTGCTAGTTTAAGAATTCTGTTAAAGAGACTATATATGCTGGATTATTCTACCACAGTACCACACTACCTGCTGAGTTAACTGCGCTATTTGAGTTGTCCCAGGCTTGTCATGACATGTGGGAATCCGTACCTTGAAGAGACAGAGAAGAAATTAACTTTGGCTATAAAAGAATGTCCTTTATATGGTCTGCGACTCCCACTACAACGAGGGATCAGAAACACTCTTACCACTAAAACAGTACACTCAGCAATGCATAAAAATCCATAAAAACAAAGTATTTATATCAGATTTTAAAACTACAGTCTTATTTATCTTTAGTCACAGAAGGTAAGTGAACCAATGTCTCCATATTCCCATACACATGGAAATCACTAACTCACTGAGAAGCAAATGTGCTGAAAAACAGAAAAAGAGCATCAACTTCATACTGCTTCCTATTTATTGTTCCATTCTTTGCTTCATTAATATACACACACCCAAACACACCCTCTCAAGCTTGCCAAATTATGGGATAAATCTCACAGGAAACCATGAGAACTCACAACCCAGAGCTAGGAGTACCACTTTGATAATCTCCCAGGGAAAAAAACAGAACACATCCTACAGAAGTAAGTACATCTAAAAACACAGCATTGCCAAAAATAAGTCCAATTTGAAAATGAATTGCAAAAGCACTACAGCACATTCATACAAAGCCTGAGAGCAAAATGCTATTTCATTTTTAAAAAAAGAAAAGAAAACTGAATAAAAGCACCATATCCTGGGATGGGCATGCTTGGTCTGACATCACACATGAAGTAATTTATTACTAAGAACCAATGGCTTTCCTAATTTCTTCCCATTTTTACTAATTCATATTTGACTCTGCAAGTATTCTGCAATGCCACCCATCTCTGGAGGGCCATGGAGTTGCAGAAGTCTCAAAGGCTGCATTTACAGTCACATGTATTATACAAGAATGACACCCTTGTGTAAAACTCTAAGGATGAAATGGGACAGGTAGCCCCTGGAGTTGTGTAACTAATGGTTCTGTACAGCAGGATGAACTGTGGGATCTCTAACTCCTCACATACAAATGACAGCAATATTGACATTGAACATTATTAGGAAGTTAAAAAGCAAAACTCATCTATGAACTTCCTAGAGTTCTCTAGAAAAGGAGACAAATGAAATAAAAGCTATTACCTTCATTACAACCCCCATAATAGGCAGGTGTAATGTCTTCCCTGGCACTGGGGCAGGCCATCGATCAACATCATTACAAGCTGAAAAAATAATACAATCTTTCCTTAGTATAAGTTCAAATTGCAAAATATGAAAAATGAAACATTAGAAATTAGAACTCCAGGGGCGCCTGTGTGGCTCAGTCAGTTGAGCATCTGACTCTTGATTTTGGCTCAAGTCATGATCCTAGGGTCGTGGGATCAAGCCCTGTATCACACTCTGCACTGAACATGGAGCCTGCTTCAATTTCTCTCTTTCTCTTTCTCTCCCTCTGTCCCTCTCCCCACTTACGTGTTCTTGCTCTAAAATAAAATAAAAACTAAAAAAAGAAAAAATTAAAAAGGTAACAGAAAAGTAAAAGTGGTGAAAATATCTTGCATTTCACCAGAAATACACCTGTGTTCTTTTTTTTTTTAAGTTTATTTGTTTTATTTTGAGAGAGAGAAAGAGAGAGGGAGGGACAGAGTGAGAGGGAGAGAGAATCCCCAAGCAGGCCTCACACTGTCAGCCCAGAGCCCAACATAGGGCTTGAATTCATGAACCATGCATGAGATCATGACCTGAGCCGAAATCAAGAGTCAGACATTTAACCAACTGAGCCACCCAGGTACCCTGAAATATACCTATGTTCTAAGATACAAACTAGTTCATAAATTTTTTGAAAGGGAGTTTTCCTATTCTCATCACTACCCAAATTAGCAACAAAAACATAACACTCAATAGAGGCCTCTGCATTGAGTGACATAAAGATTTGTTTAAACACTACTCTGAGAAGCAGAGCTGTCAACTTCATATTTGTTCATCATTAACCTAATAAATAGGCATCATCTATGCTGCAAAAGGAGATAATAAAAGATACCGTCTTTTGTGTTTGTAGGTAAAGATGAAGAATAGCTTTTCATCTCTCTCCTACCATATAGCCCTTACAATTCTTCTTTTTTAAAACAATTTTAAGAGATATTTTTTAAGTTTATTTATTTATTTTGAGAGAGACAGAGAGAGAGTGGGTGAGGGGCAGAGAGAAAGGGACAGAGGATCCCAAGCAGGTTCTGTGGTGTCAGCTCAGAGCCCATCATGGGGCTCGAATTCATGAACTGTGAGATCATGACCTGAGGTGAAATCAAGAGTCAGATGCTTAATTGACTGAGCCACCCAGGTGTCCCTAGCCCTTAAAATTCTTAACTAAATTTTTTAGAAAGTCAACTTTATATTTATCAGCCATTTCCAGGAAAATTTTTAAAACTCCTTCATAAAGTATCTAAGTCACACAATATTTAACTTACCTGCTTCCAAATAAGGTTCGCTCTTTTCAAAATACTCTGGCGCTATCTGTTTGAGCACGGTATGAAAAAAATGAATGTAAGGTAGTTTGCTGATCAAAACCAAGGACTGGAGAGAAAAAAGAAACATGATTTTTTATTTTCCTGATGATTACAATTTAAATTTGTCATTTCTTATAAAATCAATTACTAACAAGCTAAATTCAGCAAAAAGTGTGGATTTTGAAAGAAAGTTTTTGCAGTAAACGGTTAAAAGAAAAACTACATAAAACTACAGTAGCAGAATGCAAGAACTTTAACCTTATTATTACACCTTAAGAGCATAAGGGCATATTCACAGATTCTCCTGCTCTCCAGGAAAAAGAATTTCCTATAAAGAGACAAATATTATGGATAATTTCCAAGGCCTCGCTACTACTGTCATTAGCAAAGCAGTTCTACCAGGAATTAGTGAGATGAACTCTTCCTAATATAGGAAGAGCAAATTGTGATGCTTTTTCAAACTAAGACCTATGATTGCTGTTATTTTAGTTTTCAATGATCATAACCATATACTTAGAAACTCTGACTTTATAGTTGGGCCAATTCAGATATGGATTATGCCAATTTTTTCATCTATTTCTCTTGAAAACTACTTTTTACCTTTCCATCCAATATCAATTAGTGGTCAAGGCACATTCTAGTTACAAAAGGTAAAGGTGTGTCCCTGTTAGCTGTAATTAAATCAGAACCAATTATTATTTTTAATGATGATTGGAATTTTTTAATTAACTAATTAATCAATTTAAGTAATTTCTACACCCAATGTGGGGCTCAAACTAACAAACCCAACATCAAGAGTTGCATGCTCTTCTGACTGAGCCAGCCAGGTGCCCCTAATTTTTTTTTTAAAGAAAATAAAATGACTGTACATTTAGAATGGAAATACTAATGATTAAGATGTTGCTAAGATGTATTTAGTGACTCTTAGCTGTTCAAAAAAAGATACTGCAGACTTTTATTAGTTGTAACGATATTAAAAATCATCTGTTCATTCTTTTCCTCATCCCAAAATGTGGAAATTAAGCAGATTCATTTGGCTTTTAACAATTTCATACAATATGTATAACTGTCAGGAATCTAGCACAGAGATAGCAGAAAGGCAAAATTCAATCCCAGTTAAAAATCTAGGGACAGGGGCATCTGGGTAGCTCAGTCGGTTAAGCATCCAACTCTTGATTCTCAGCTCACATCTTAATCTCAGGGTCCTGGGCATGAGACCCACTTTAAAAAAAAAAAAAAAAATCTAGGGACAGGTATCTATAATCTAAAAAAACAAAAAAAAAATGTAAGTTGTAGTATGTTTAAAGATAAAATATCAAAGACTTTAAAGACTATTCATCCTTACAGTTTCTATTTTTCTAGCCACAATATAAAAACAATTTCCCTATTAGTGCATATGAAATTTACCTTCTGGAAGTAGCCTCTTTTTAGACTTTTATCTCGAACTTGTCGGAAATACACATATCCGTAAAAATAAGCAGGATCCTTCTATGAAAGAAGTGACAAATAAAAAAATACATATTGCATTCCTTTTGTTATTATTAACATCACATTCCTTTACAAACCTGAACTGAGATATGAAATATACACAAAGATCTAGTTATGCTTTTCCACCAACACAATCATGATAGTAACTGGCAGATGTAAACTTGGAGCTTACCCAAAGGTGAAATCATTTCAACTAGAGTACTAAAATCAGACTTTTCCCATTAAAACCTCCTCAGCTTATGTTGTTTATTCACGTCTGTACTAGTTAATGGACGTCAGGAAACAATCAAATTCTACGTTTTCTCCAATGCTACATGTATATTTTTAAATTGTGCCTACAAGTATGAGTTAGGGGTCAGTCTTAATAAAATGAGGTATCCTAATGTAAAATTTTGAGAGAGAAAAAAAGGAGTTAAATGCCAATCTGAATGTTACATAATCAGTTCTATTTTTACCTAATAAAAATGAAACACCGAAATATTTATCAAAATATAATTTGAAAGTAAATACATTCCAAAAAACATAAGAAGTTTTTACATCCTAATGAAATATACTTTAACCCAGTTCCTAACTGATTATTATTTGCACAAATATTTATTGACCATCTACTTTGAACAAGGCATTGTGCTACAGAAGTTAAAAGATGCATCAGATATAGTTCCTTAAGACCACAATCTATGAGGGACAAAAACAAACCTCAAGGTAGGTACTATGAAGAAACCACAAAGTGTTACAGGGAGGCCAAGAGGGAAGAGATTACTTCTGTCTATGGGGATCAGTAAAGATTTCATAGAGGTAGCTGTTTTCGAATGGGGCATTGAAGGATGCATAGGAGTTAAACAAAGACAAAAACATCCCAGGTTTAGAGAGCCAGAAGTTTGAGCAAAAACAAACACACAGAGACTGAAAAATACAAGCTACCTCAGGAAAAAGCACATAGTTCAGTTTGGTTAAAATGTGGCACATGTACAGAAAGGAGATAAAGTTGGAAACTGGAAACGTAAAGGTCTTATCTTGGAAGGCCCAAAAAGTGAGGACAAGGAAATAGCACTATCATTGCCTCTTTATTCATTAAGCAACAGATAGCCATTTTGTATTTATTTTTATATAATATATACATGTACTTTAGCTGACAACTCTGTATACAATATATTACATTGAAAAAAACCCAAAAGATGGGATGTCTAGGCAAAATTATTATCCTCATCAGCCCTCAATTCCCTCATTTACAAAAGAAACTCTCAGAACACTATGAGGACTGATGAGATAACACAAGCTTATTAATACAGTGCCTAGAATATAAGCACCAGTCAATAGTAACTATTATTATCAGTTGAAAGAATATGTTGATAGCGAAAGCAAAAGGTCATGGAAAGGAGTAGATGGCTATAAGACATTTCAAAGGTAATAGCTTTGCTAACTGGGAAAGGGTTCCTGTCATTACTGGAACCAGGGAGGTTAACTGTAAATGCTGATTTTAGGCAAATGAGGTCATACTGGATGTACTGATAGGACATCCAGATGGAAATGTTCCTCACACAGTCAAGAGATGTAAATATGGACTACCAAACAGAAGCCTATACTCTGAAATCATCTAAATTATTAAAATTGTTTTTAATAAATAACTGGAAAACAAAGCTCAAAAAGAGACAACTACAATTCTACCATAAAGTAGGGAATCTTCAACTCTAAGTGATATTTACTGGTATGGTACCACCCCAATTCCACATCTAAACAAAGAGGTATTAACAAATGAAAGAAAACCACCTCAACATTCTAATTGATTTCTAAAATTCACAGTGGCATTATATGTTTCAAGAACAGTAACTTCGTAAAGTTTCTTTCTTTCACATGCTGAATCCTTATGAATTAGACTCACTTAGGAAATCTAACAGTATAATATAGTAATAACACAAAAGTAAAATATTTCTGAATGCTTTAGAGGTAACTGAGTTCTAAAGTTTCCTCTCACATGGACATTTTTCTATTGCTACTTTTCCAACCTTTAAGTAAACTGGTAAATCTTTGTCATAATGATCCAGGAGACAATGCAGTGACACCCTCCTCCCAGAAGATTGTCGAAATCTAAAACAAAACTGGGTATCTCCAAGACAACCTAATGAAAACAAAAATGAAAGTAATTAAGAATAGCATAGCGTAACATTTATTTACCCAGATTCATCAAACGTTAGAGCTAATAAGGTCCTATCAACCGTTTAAACCCATTCTATCACGTTTTAGAAGAGAACAAGGAGATCCTGAGAATTTAAGTGACTTGTCCAAAGCTACCTTTGCTGGTTAGAGGCAAAGCCATTAGCAAAACATGCATCTTAACTCCTATGTCTTCTTACTATTTTCCTATTCCATTTTCCCCAAGTAATTAAAAAAAATTTTTAACTGTTTGCATGTAATGTTGACTCACACACATAATAATGAGAAAAGGAAGCCAAATGCAAAAGGACGTATACAGTTCAAATCCATTTATATAGTTTTTGTTATTTTTTTTAAAGCAGACAAAACTAAACTATAGTGTTTAGGGATGCATAATTAGGTGATAAAAATATAAAAAAAAGCAAGACACTTATCACTGTAAGAATCAGAATTGTGGTTGTATTTGGAGGGAGGAAGGAAACAGTGTTTAGGAGGGGACATGAGGGAATATGAGGGGGCTTTTAAGGCGCTGGCAAGTTCTATTTCTAGACCTTGTATGTGTTTTGTATTTCACAATGAGAAGTTTTTTTTAAAAAGACATATATAGCAAACTCAGGAAGAGCCCAAGTAATAGATTCACTATTTTCCTCATTTTAATTTAAAAGGTTTTTGATTAGGAACGGCTGGGTGGCTCAGTTGGTTAGGCATCCGGCTCAGGTCACAATCTCGCAGTTCGTGGGTTCGAGCTCCGCATTGGGACCTGTGCTGACAGCTGGGGGCCTAGGCCTGCATTTTGTGTCTCCCTCTCTCTCTGCCCCTCCCATGCTCATGCTCTGTCTCTCTCTCTCTCTCAAAAAATAAACATTAGAAATAAAAATAAAAATAAAATAAATAAAAGGTTTTTGATTAATAAAGTTTTTAAACATTAATCATTTCTACCAAACCTCTTAAAACATGTAAAATTTACCTAAACTATCTGGCAATAATTACAAAAAAAAAACATAAATAGTCTAAAAAGTCAAAGACATATTAAGTAGCTTATCACTGAAATTCTTCCTGGTTATTATATTTAAGAACTAATAAGATTATATTAAATATGAAATGTGCTCAAGATTTTATTATTTACTGTTACACACTGAAGTACTTATATTTTCTTAGCACGTGAAGTTCTCAACAAAGGAGGTAGAAACTTGTTAATGTTTAAGTTTTTTAAAAAACAACATACCTAAATGCAGTTATAGAAACTAATATTTCTTATTTATTTTTAATTTTTTTAATGTTTATTTATTTATTTTCAGAGAGAGAGCACACGTGGGGAAAGGGGAGGGTAAAAGGGAGAGGAAGAGAATCCCAAGCAGACTCCACGCTGTCAGCACAGAGCCCGATGTGGAGCTTGATCTCCTAAACCATGAGACCATGACCTAAGCCAAAACCAAGAGTTAGCTGCTTAACTGACTGAGCTACCCAGGCGCCCCTAGAAACTAATATTTCTTTGGTGATGAAGTGCGCAGGGGACTGGAGGATGGGTCAAGTCAATTTCTTTACTTGTTACAATAGATAGTTTAAAAATAAGGAAAACACATGAAACCTGAGATAATGGAAAACACTCCTAGCATTGTTTTAGTTCAAGAGATTTATAAATTGATGGTTCAATTTTTCCCTTTATTAGACATTTAAATATTGTGTTTTTTTTTTTAAAAAGGGAAGAAAGAGCCAACAGACATGAACAGATGCTCAACATCACTCATCATAGCAAAATGCAAATCAAAACTACTATGAGATACCATCTCATTCCTGTCAGAATGGCTAAAATCAAAAATACAAGAAATAAGTGTTGATGAGGATGTGAAGAAAAAGGAACCTTCATGCACTGCTGGGGGGAATGCAAACTGGTACAGTCACTTTGAAAAGCAATATGGAGATGCCTCAAAAAAATTAGAAGTTGATCTACCCTGTGATCTAGTAATCACACTACTGGGTATTTAGCCAAAGAATACAAAACCTAATTCAAAAGAATATATACACCCCTATGTTTATTGCACCATTATTTACAATAGGCAAATTATGGAAGCTGTCCAAAGGTCCATCGATAGATGAGTGGATAATATATACACAATATATATACACACAATGGATTATTATTCAGCCATAAAAAAGAATGAAATTTTGCCACATGCAACAACAAAAATGGATCTAGAGAGTACAATGCTAAGTGAAAAAAGTCAGAGAAAGACAAATACCACATGACTTCACTCACATGTGGAATTTAAAAAGCAAAACAAAGGAAAAAGAGAAACACAAACCAAGAAATGGACTCAATGATAGAGAACAAACTGATGGTTGCCAGTGGGGGGTGGGTGAAATAGGTGATAGGGATTAAAAAGTGCACTTGTGATGAGCACTGAGTAACGTATAGAATTGTTTAATCACTATATTGTACACCTGAAACTAATATAACACTGTATGTTAAAACATATTTAAAAAAAAAAAAAGAAAATGCCACTAAGAAGTACACATTAATTTCTCTGAGACACGTAATAGGATAGAGCAGGAAAAGATAATGGATTTTAAGAAACAGATACGTAGCATCTGGAAAATGCAAAGAATGCTGAATTTTGTGAAAGGGAAGTAATGAAGCTCCCATAGCCTTAACTCCCTACCCATCCAGCTCCATTCTCAAATCATGGGCATGCTGTGAGAACTTTCCAGTAATCAGCTGCACCCACAAGCTATACAGAATTGGTCAGGAAGACAGTTCACTAAGTCAAAAAGCTTTAGCCATGTTATCCTTGTCAACTGAGGTAAATGGTTCCTGTTTTATGTTTCAGAGGTCTGTCCCTTCACACACTAAAGGTTACTAAAGAAATATCAACTCTTGGGGCACCTTGGGTGGCTCAGTCAGTTAAGCGTCTGACTCTTGATCTCAGCTCAGGTCTTGATTTCAGGGTCATGAGTTCAAGCCCGTGTGGGGCTCCACGCCAGGCATGAAGCCTGAGAAAGAAAGGAAGAAAGGAAGAAATATCAACTCCTTATCTTGCTAGACCTGTGTTCTCCATTCTGACCTCATCATTATGATGAGAAAGGAGACATTACAGATTGACGATCAGATTTTTTGCATTTGCTATGCAGAAAATGATACCTAGAAAGAGCAAGGAAATCCTGACACCCTACAACCTCATCAAAAATAAATCTCTACTGTTAGTATGAGCCATTCAGTTTGTCAGTGTAACAAGAGACTGCAGCTCTACACAAGCAACATAACAATTACATGTGAAAAACGGTTACATGAATGTGATCATGGGGGAAAAGTTGGGACCTGAGGACAAAGGCACCACGATCAATGGAATCTAGTCCCAGGTCTGTCAATAATTAGTGTTCTAGAAGTCACTTAACCTAAGATTCTCAATTTCCTTGTCAACAAAAATGGTATCATAAGATACTCTCTAAAGTCACTTCTAGTGGCTATGTTCAATTATTCTAAAATAAAACTCCACAACTGACCTATAATTGTACTGAATTCCAAGCATCCTTTACCCAACATATTCACTAAGCTCTACAAAACTCCAAAAAGACCTAAAAGTTATGCTATTTGCACCACACCTTTCTGATTATTAACATTAAAAATGAGAAAACATTTTAATGTAAATCATTTTTTCCTTATATAAACCAAGGTATAGGGATTAACTTACACAAGTTTTAAGATCAAGTGACAGCTCTCCAAGGAAAATAAACCTTAATATGGGTTCTTGATCAAGGGCAACGTAAACCCTTTCCTTTGATAAAATAGCAAGTATTAAGAAAGCAGCAGATTTGCTCTTTAAAACCCCACAGCTTTAAGGTAAGTTCCAGTTTAACTAATCAAGACCATGGTTACTAGCCTAGAAAACAGAACTAATAAACCAACACTCTTTAAACCAAGAAAATTGCTGTGACCTTTCCCCACCATCCTTTTCCAAATAACTAAGTTCTTACAACAGAAATCAAACACAATCCCAGGTCAAAACTATTGTCATTATATTTTGTCACTATTTTGGAAGTGATTTTTCCCTTTCAATATATGAGTTGAACACTACTATTTAATGAGTGCTTATCCTGTTCCAGGCACTGTTCTAAATGCTTTAGATATATTAACTCATTTGGTCTTCATGCTTCTCAGGTACATCCCATTATCATTCCTGTTTATGAAGAGGAAACCAAGGCATAAAAAGGTCATGTAAACACCCAATAAAATGAATCCCCTAAATGGCAGAGCAAGAATTTAAATCCAAGAAGTTTGACTCTGGAGCTGGTACTCCTGACCACTGCATCATACTGGCTCTTTCAAGTCAAGACCTAAAAAACACTCCTATTGATATGAAATATCCAGAGTATATAAATCCATACAGGAAGTAGACAGGTGGTTGCCTAGGACTGGTGAGGGGTGAAGTAGGTGGAAGGGAAATGGAGAATGGAGTTTCTTTCTGGGGGACAAAAGTTTTCTAGAATTGATCGTGGTGATAGTTGCACAACTCTATGGATATACTAAAAATCATTGAATTATACACTTTACGTGGGTGAATCATATCTCAATAAAACATTTTTAACGCGACTTTATTGCCAACTGGAGCAGAGATCAAAAGCTTCTTCACTCAAAAAAAGTCCTTCTTTGGGGCACCTGGGTAGCTCAGTCGGTTGAGCATCCGACTTTAGCTCAGGTCATGATCTCATGGTCTGTGAGTTCGAGCCCCGCGTTGGGCTCTGTGCTGACAGCTCAGTGCCTGGAGCCTGCTTTGGATTCTGTGTCTCCCTCTCTCTCTGCCCCTCCCCCACTCGTGCTCTGTCTCTCTCTGTCAAAAATTAATAAACATTAAAAAAAAAAAAAAGTCCTTTTGGGCGCCTGGCTGGTTCAATCTGCACAGTATGCAACTCTTGATGCTGGGAGTTGGGAGTTCAAGCCGCATGTTGGGTACAGAGTTTACTTAAATAAATAAACTTAAAAAAAAAAAGGTAGAAAAAAAGTTCTTCCGAAAAACACCCTTCAGATCACACTTCTTGAACTCACTGGTCTCTGTGCCACACAGTTCATTCAAGTAAGGAGCTGGTTCTTTCAGTCATGGCTCTTCCTACATAAATGTCACATGGAATACCAAGAAGAGCTTTCCCTCCATATGGTCAACTAATCTTCGACAAAGTAGGAAAGACTGTACAACGGAAAAAAGACAGTCTCTTCAACAAATGGTGTTGGGAAAATTGGATGGTGACATGCAGAAGAATGAAGCTGGACCACTTTCTTACACCACACACAAAAATAAATTCTAAATGGATGAAAGACCTAAATATGAGACAGGAAACCATCAAAATCCTGGAGGAGAACACAGGCCGAAACCTCTTTGACCTTGGCTGGAAGCAGCATAATAGACACGTTGCAGAAGGCAAGGGAAACAAAAGGAAACATGAACTATTGGACTTCATTAAGATAAAAAGCTTCTGCCCAGCAAAGGAAACAATCAACAAAACTAAAAGACAGCCTACAGAAAAGATATTTGCAAATGACATATCTGATAAAGGATTAGTATCCAAAATCTATAAATAACTTATCAAACTCAATACCCCCCCCCCAAAAAAAAACCCAGTTAAGAAATGGGCAGAAGACATGAATAGATAGTTTTCCATAGGAGACATCCAGATGGCTAACAGACACATGAAAAGATGTTCAACATCACTCATTATCAGGGAAATACAAATCAAAACCATGATGAGATACCACCTCCCACCTGTCAGAATGGCTAAAATTAGGAACACAAGAAACAACAGGTGTTGGTGGGGATGTAGAGAAAGGGGAACCCTATTGCACTGTTGGTGGGAATGCAAACTGGTGCAGCCACTCAGGAGAACAGTATAGAAATTCCTCAAGAAACTAAAAATAGAACTACCCTACAATCCAGCAATTGCACTATTAGGTATTTAGCCAAAGGATACAAAAATACAGATTTGCAGAGAGAGTCCAAATGTCCATCAACTGATGAATGGATAAGGAAGATGTGATACATACACACACACACACACACACACACACACACACACACACACACACACACTGGAATATTACTCAGCCATAAAAAAGAATGAAATCTTGCCATTTGCAATGAAATGAATGGAGCTAGAACGTATTATGCTAAGCAAAATAAGTCAACCAGAGAAAGACAAATACTATATGATTTCACTCATATGTGGAATTTAAGAAACAAAAGAGATGAACATATGGGAAGTTGGGGGAAGAGAAGAGAAGGAAACAAACCACAAGAGACTCTTAATGATAGAGAACAAAGTATGGGTAGATGGAGGGAAGTGGGTAGGAAATGGGCTACATGGGTGATGGGCACTAAGGAGGGCACTTGTGATAAGCACTGGGTGTTGTATGTAAGTGATGAATCACTGAATTCTACTCCTGAAACCAATATTGCACCGTATTGTAACTAACTAAAATTTAAATGAAAAAAAAAATAAATACCTGGAAAAAAAAAAAAGAACTCTCCTCCCATTTTAAATTCTCAAGGGCATAGGGTATTTTCCAAGCCTCTTTCACATCTGCCAATCAAACCAAGACTGCAAAGCTAAACAGAGGACACCTTCTTGTACCAAAAATATCACTTAAAGATTCGAGATAAAAGCTTAAATACTATTCCCACAGGGAACAGACAACTTTAAATATTATTTCTATATTAGCACACAGCTATAGAGTAGATCAGAATGCATAAGACTAAGATAAAACACGAGACTTCAAGAGCTAGGCTGGCTCTATGCAGTCACTCGCCCTGTGATTAAGAGCAGATGAGTTGGAGTTGCAGAGAAGCAGGACTTTAGACCAGAGCTTCTCAAAGTATAGTCCACAGACTGATGCCAGTCCACAAACTCTTGTTACTAATCCATGATAAAAAATAAATATCCAACTTGAGAATAATTATTTAGAAAGTCTTACAGAAATCTGATACTGCGATAACAAATTTGGACTTTTATTTTGCATTTCTTTCATTTTTCTCCCGTTCATTTTTCTAAATATACATTTAGATTGCATTTCATAAAAGCATGGTCCACAACAGATTGGAATTTTTTAAAAATCCAACTGGCCCTTCAATACACATAGTGTGTGAAGTACTGCTCTCACCACTGGGAAGGGTAAAATACATGATGATGTCCCTGTTGTTTACAGAGAAGAAATCTGTTGAGATAAATACTGTCTGCATATCTAATCCATCCAGATCAAGAATTAATCTTTCCAACGGCACCTGGGTGGCTCAGTCGATTAAGTGTCCCAACTCTTGATTTCCGGCTCAGGTCACAATCTCATGATTGTGAGATTGAATCCTGCATCTGCTGGTGCTGTCTGCTGTCTCCCTCTCTCTCTGCCCCTCCCCTGTTCTCTCTCTCTCTCTCTCTCTCAAAAATAAACATTAAGAAAAAAAAAGAATTAATCTTTCCCTTGGATTCATCCTTATTTAAAACTCCCTCTACTAATAGTGAATTTTCACTCTGGACATATTTAAAATATAGTGATTATAGTCCTTGGGTACCCATCATAGCTTAAGCCTCAGAAACACCTACATCCAGATGATATTAATGGTAATCAACACAGAGAAAAAAAATCTGACAAATATTTATGAGAGAAGGCACACTTTAAATTTAGGCTCCTAAAGATAAAAGTCACTCAAATGGAACAAAAGAAACTGAAACCTAAAAACAAACTAAACAAAAAATTTTCTTCTAAAGTCACAGGATCTAAGGTATGTGTGGCTGTTAACTAACTTGGATTTAAATTTTATTATTATTAAATATAATTTATTGTCAAATTGGTTTCCATACAACACCCAGTGCTCATCCCAACAGGTGCCCTCCTCAATGCCCATCACCCACTTCCCCTCTCCCCCAGCCGTGACCAACCCTCAGTTTGTTCTCAGTATTTAAGAGTCTCTTATGGTTTGCCTCCCTCCCTCCCTCTCTGTAACTTTTTTTTCCCCTTCCCCTCACTCATGGTCTTTTGTTAAGTTTCTCAGGATCCACCTATGAGTGAAAACATACAGTATCTGTCTATCTCTGCCAGCCTTATTTCACTTAGCATAATACCCTCCAGTTCCATCCACATTGCTACAAATGGCCAGATTTCATTCTTTCTCATTGCCAAGTAGTATTCCATTGTATATATAAACTACATCTTCTTTAACTTGGATTTAAATTTTATAAATAAATAAATAAATCCAAGATGCTACCACTGAGCTTTTATATAAATTAATTTATTATTATAAATTAATATTATAAATTAATAAATTATAAACTAATAAATATATACTTATATATTATATTATCTATTTATATATTATATAAAATTATAAAAATACGTATAATATATATTATATACTTATATATTATGTAAAATTGTAAGAATATATATATGTATTTTATATATAACATATATATTTATGATGAATATATATAAATTAATAAATTAAAATAAAATAAATTATAAATAAGTTATTTATATAAATATAAATTATATTTAATATAATTAAAAAATAAATGTATTAATATTGTCAAAAAATAAGGTATGTATGGATAGCAGCTGGAGGAAGTGGAGGAATGGCAAATCATTCCTTTGGGAATCCCAAAAGCACTCTTCTTTACCTATACACCCTTGATTCTGAATCTTGTTTCACTGTTTTTAAGTGTGCATGATGGAAACAAAACTTAGATTATGATTCTTTCCTAAAGACTGTTCTACTGTGCCTGGATTTCCTTCCAAAACAATAAAAGCTATTTTGAGAAAAATTCAAATCCATTTCAAAGTTAGCACAGCAATCCCAACTTGCATTTCATAAACATATAAGTGAAACAAATTGTTTGGATAATCACAACTGAGAATAGAACTCTCAAATACATAAAAACTCACAGCCTAATGCTATCTAGATTAATATTCATCTCTTAGGATGACAAGGTGTCTTCTTTTAAGACCTTTTGTCAATTTCACTTCTGAGTATCAACGGTACTTTAAATAAAACAAACCCTACTTCATTTGATGTTCAGCTTTTAAAAAAGGCATTACAAAACACCTGTAGGTCACTCAAGTGACTAAAATACTGAACAAATTCTGATACACATTTGAGTTTAACTTCTAACAAGACAGGGATACATGGAGTGACTGACTAAAAGAAAAACTATAATAAAAACTAAAAATAAAAAAGGCTATCCAAATTATCTTCTTAGCCTTGAAACTCATACAGAAAGGTGAAAAAGAGAGCCATGAAAACCAGCTATAATCTCAAAAGGAAGAGTGTGCAGTGTAATGCACCAGGACTCCAATAACAAGTCAGTTTATCCTGTAATGCAGCTTACCCTGAGACCTGGAAGTCCAATTCAACACTCACTACATTCAGAACTGCATGTGTAGACTTTGTAAGGAAAATGTTAACTGAAATGAGGAAAAATCCTATAAGACCCCTCTATCATTTATTTCATTAATGGACAAACATACTAAGAAATTCCAATAATTCCAAGTTAGAACAAAAGTCCTACTGGGATTTCTCAAAAGCATTTTCTTTTAACCAAGATACCATTTCTTTTTTATACAATTCATGAAGGCTGACTTGCAAATGTATAGGAAAGAACTCTGGAAACATTTACAAGGAAAGGAGAAAATGCTTTTACAAATTAAAATGTCAAATCTCCCAAATCAGATTAACTAAACTAAATTAAAAGGATATTAGAAGTAACCATTAAGGAAAGGGAATAATGGAGTGCCTTTGCTTCACAGGGTTCTAACTGTGTGTGGTCTAAGATGTTGAATGTTCTGGTCACTACAAGTCTGAAAAGCTGTTTTGAAAGTGAAACAAAAGAGGCAACCTGAAAAATTTCAACAATTAGGACCACACAAAGGGACAGTTTGAAAGAGACCAGTAAAACCAAATTTAATAATAATAGCAAACACTTATATGTGTTTACTATACACCAGGCACTATTCCAAGTCTTTACATATATTAACTCACACAAACTATTACAAGTAATTGATGGCCATGCTTCATAATCAGATTCACTCTATTGTATTTTTTTTTTAAGTCACTGCTTTTACAGTTCTTGGTAAGCTTTCAAATCCCAAACTGAAAGTAAACTACTTACTATAAATCCCCAAACATACCAACGTTGCTGGTTTTCACTCTCTTCACTATTTCAACGGTTTATTGCTCCTTGATGTTTTACCTCATTACAACATAACAGTTTTTATTTTTTATAATTTTTAAAAAAAATTTTTTAATGCTTATTTATTTTCGAGACAGGGAGAGACAGAGCATGAACGGGGGAGGGTCAGAGAGAGAGAGAGGAAGACACAGAATCCAAAACAGGCTCCAGGCTCTGAGCTGTCAGCACAGAGCCCGACGCGGGGCTCGAACTCACGGGCCGCAAGATCATGACCTGAGCTGAAGTCGGACGCCCAACCGACTGAGCCACCCAGGCGCCCCCATAACAGTTATTTTAAAAATTGAACCAACTAAAATCAAAAAAGGCATGGCTGGCATCGCAAAACTAAGAATCACAATCACTGACTTGCTAGGCTGAAACTGAGTTTGCATTCTAAAATTCTATTTCAATTCATTTTCATATATTAAGAGTATAATCAATATTCTTAGTATAAAATTCAACAAAAACACCACATGAAAAATAATTACCTGAATTTGAATCTGGAAAAGACAAATAGCAAATATTGGTTTTCTGAAAAAGAAAACAAAAGCTATATATGTTGATACACATACACCAATAAAAACAAACAGAAACACCATAGTAGACTATACAGAGCAACATTGTTACTTACTTCCTTATCAGTAAGTTTGGAATGTTGAGGATAAATTACCTGGAAGAAAAAGAATTAAATTTTGTTAGACAAATATATTGAGTGTATATTATAAACATTAGCGGGTACTTCTATTACTAGTTGGCTATAGTCAAATAGTTTTAAGACATAGTTCACAAGGGGCACCTGGGTGGCTCAGTTGGTTAAGCGTCCAAACCTTGATTTTGGCTCAGGTCATGATCTCACACTTCATGAGATCAAGCATCTCACATCGGGCTCTGTGCTGAAAATGCAAAGCCTGCTTGGGATTCTCTCTTGCCCTCTTTTTGCCCCTCTTCTGCTTGCTCTCACTCTCTCTCTCAAAATAAATAAATAAACATTAAAGAAATAGTTCACAAACTCCAATAATGAAACATGAAAGAAGCTTGGGAGAATTGAGTAGGATTTACACTAGGGAAAAAAAAAAGTTCTGAGTCAAAGTTATCTCTAACAGATTGGTGAAGTCTTGGGTTATCAAGAATAATTTAGGGGCAACTGGATGGCTCAGTTGGTTAAGTGTCTGATTTCAGCTCAGGTCATGATGTCACAGTTCGTGAGTTCGAGCCCCGCGTCGGGTTCTGTGCTGACAGCTCAGAGCCTGGAGCCTGCTTTGGATTCTGTGTCTTCCTCTCCCTCTGCCCCTCCCATACTCATGCTCTGTCTCTCTCGCTCTCAAAAATAAATAAACATTAAAAATTTTTTTTAAAAAAAGAAGAATTTACCAACTGAATTACTAATAACTCAAAGCTTACTGAGTCTTTTCTTTGGAAGCCTAAAATCTAAAAAGAATTGGATCTATCAGCTGGTAACGACTTCAAGAAGTAATGATTTTCAATCAATTCCAAGAAGTACTGCAAATCACCAGATACCAAAGAAAAATGAAAGGAGAAAATAATTATCCATAGTTTAAGAAATCTCAAAGACCATCTCCCACCATAAAGTCTATCCTAATTTCCTTCAATCCCTTTAAATAATCATTGCATTTCTTAGGATAGGTCAGTTTAGTGTCTGCAGTGATCACAGCCACCTTCTGAGGGAAACTCCTGCCCTATACCCACTGCAAAGAAAGCAAGAATAAGCCAAAACAGCTACTGTCAGAATAAGCACTAGTGAACACCAGATCCAAGAACAACTCTACAGGCCAATCAACTGCCTAGATGTGGCTGGGTGTGAAAATTCTGCCCAAAAGAATACCAGTGCTCAAGTGGGCCTATTCAGACTCTCTTGGGAATGTGAAGAAGAGATGAGATTAGGAGCAGCAGGTTAGCTAGTGGCTGATAACAAAAAGAAGAGAAAACAACACAGAGTAAATTATGTTAATGTTGGGCTGCTAATGTGGGGATCCAAGACTTCCCACCTCTGGAAGAATTCATGAATTCTTCCATTCCCCAGCTGCCGCCCAAAAGCCTAAAAATCTTCCATTTCCAGATAAAACATCCATTTCCAGATATCACATTATAAAACCATATTAAAGTGGTTTCACATATTTACTTCACTGATTTAGTTCTCACAGTAACAGACAAGCCCAGTATCCCCACTGTAGATATAAGAAAACTAAGGTAAGAAAAAAGATGGGGAGAACCAGTATTTTATGAGTATCTTCCAGAGTTTTTAATTTTCACAATAATTCTGTCAATTCTGCCTATCTTTACAGAAGAAGAGACAAGTTCATAGCAGTTAAAATAACTCTTCTAGGGGCGCCTGGGTGGCACAGTCGGTTAAGCGTCCGACTTCAGCCAGGTCACGATCTTGCGGTCCGTGAGTTCGAGCCCCGCGTCAGGCTCTGGGCTGATGGCTCAGAGCCTGGAGCCTGTTTCTGATTCTGTGTCTCCCTCTCTCTCTGCCCCTCCCCCGTTCATGCTCTGTCTCTCTCTGTCCCAAAAATAAATAAACGTTGAAAAAAATAAATAAATAAAAATAAAATAACTCTTCTAAAATTTACTTGTTTATTAAGTGCCAGAGGTAGGGGCTGAATTTAGGCCTGTCTGATTCCAAAGTACACAAGCCACCATTCTTCACTCCATGTCTAGAAGCGATGGTTGTATGCAATCACAGCCCTCTTTCCCCCCTAGCAAGAATGTGGCATATAATCCTTCTCACTCCAGGGCTAAGGGAAGGGTCTAGAGAGCTGGTATACTACATGAAAACCACACACCATTCCTGGATAGAGAATGATACCAAAGCCAGTATTTCTCTCTACATACTCTGCTTTGTATCCCATATTTTGACCAATCTGATTTAACCCCTGTCTCCACAATTCATGAAGGCAAGAATCTGGTCTGTTTTGTTCACAACTCTATCTTTACACCTAGAACAGTCTCTGCTGCATAGTAAACACTAAAAATATATTTCTTCAACCAGTGGATATACCTTCAAATTAGTTCCATCCAACAACCTAGTATTTAATTTGTACTTCTTTTTTATGCATACATAGATCTCCCTTGCTTAACCCTGAAACCATTTTGCTCGTTACTTTTAAAGCAGAAATGGCAAACTTATAACCAAGTTAGCCCTATTTTATGAAAATCTCATTACATATAAATTATACCAGAGTTATCATACTGGTAAATTTAGTGGTCCATAATAGCTTTATCTTAGACTTTAAACTCATTTTTATGTGAGTGCCCTTCAGATTTTTATTTCCTGCAATTAAAATATAAACGCAAAAGCAAATATACATAGTGGTTTCTTAGGACTTTGGTTTCCTATGGTTTAAAACACCATCATGACAATATAGAAAAAAATGTTGGTATGTTTTACCCATATATATGAGTACCTTAAATATACATGTGTGTATATATCTCTGTGTATGTATGTGTATTTCAGGGGCTTATGTATGCTATATATATATTTAAGTAAACTAAAAAGATGTAAGAACTATATAACCTATCAAGTGTACCTTTTAGAAACTCTGACTGTACTAGTCAAATATTCTAGAATTTCATTTTAATGTATTCTGTTACGACTACCCAGTGTTATATCATATTGGAATAGATATGATATTCAAAAAAAATAATGCATGTTTATATGCTGTAGGTATCCAATGTCTACTATGTACTTAAGATCAAAATATAGAAAAAAATTTAATTTTAAAACCTCAATTAAATTCCATAAAAATCAGGAAAAGTAACCATTGCCAACTATCTCAAACTGCACTAATTGCCACAGTTACTAGATTATCCTTGTACATACTTTATCTTGTAAAAAAAAAAAAAGTATAAATATAAGCTTGGGCAATCACTATTAGTCAGTTAGCTCCTGATAACTATACAGGCATTAATCAACTGTGGATTGGCCCCAGTACCTGGAGACGCCTCTCTCTTGAAGTTTCCTCTCTCCACAGCTCAAGTCCAGGCATCTCTGTCCCCCAGACCACTGGCATTCCTGGGAGGCATCAAAGGGGGACAGAGAGCATCAGCTAATGTCACCCTGGTTCTGTTACCTATGTTAAGATCTTCCATGTTATAAGAAATAAGGGAGAGGTGGCCAGGTAATAAGCCAAGAAAAACATAAATTTTATTTGATATAATTACTAAGGCCTAAAAATGATGGTATAGCATAAATATTTCACATCATGATATAATAGGAAAAATGCACCCCAGAAAAAATATTAATATATATACTGGAAAATAGTATTACAAAATGTTTTAAATCAGGTTATTCTCTTCAAAGGTATATCTATCTGCCACTTGCCCCTGCACACCCTAATGGGGATGACATTCCCATATCAGTGTGGGAGTAATTATGGTCCCAGGAGAAAGAAAATTAGGAACACCAGTTAACTTATTGCTAGTAACACTTGGACATGGGAAAAATTCATGCCTGCCATGAATCTCAGTGATCTGTGAACAGGCGTCTGCCTGTTGCCATGTCACTCAGTATCTATCTCCATTTCATAATCCTACCTAGCATCTCAGGCCTGGTAGAGATTACATCCTAGGCCATCCCAGGCCTGCCTTGACCTCCTACATAAACATTAATTCACATACAAACATCACCAAAACCTTAAAAAGAGGATCAATTCTAAACTCAGTAAGAGTTATGTCTTCAGGGGCACCTGGGTGGCTCAGTTGGTTGAGTGTCCGACTTTGGCTCAGGTCATGACCTCACGGTTTGTGGGTTCAAGCCCCGCATCGGGCTCTGTGCTGACAGCTCAGAGCCTGGAGCCTGCTTCAGATTCTGTGTCTCCCTCTCTCTCTGCCCCTCCCCTGCTCATGCTCTTTGTCTCTCTGTCAAAAATAAATAAACATTAAAAAAAAAAAAAAGTTATGTCTTCAGAGGCACCTGACTGGCTCGGATGGTGGAGCATGTAACTCTTGATCTCAGGGTTGTAAGTATGAGCCCCGCTTTGGGTGCAGAGATTATGTAAAATAAAATCTTTAAAAAAAATTATGTCTTCAATATTAGACAATAACATTTATTCAAAACTGAAATGGAAACTGCTTACAGGCAAAAAACAAGTCTACCTTTTTCATGTAATTTTTAAAAACTGGCTGGAAAATAGTTTAAGATCTATTAAATACTATATAATGTCTCCTTTAAAAGGCATTTTAATGTGAAAAAATATAGCAATGACACCTCAGTAGCAGTGAGTACACCTAACAGCGAGATGTTGATTGTTAAATACTATTCTGCAATAAAAAAGAATCAGGGCTTCTTAGGGAGGTAGCTGATTACAGGGCTAGCACAGGAAAAACGCAAGATGAGCATGGGGCATCTTGTGATGCCAGAAAGGAAGTGCTCAAAAGAAGGGTGGGGGGGGGGGGCATGTCTAAAGGACATAGGAGCCAACCTAAAAAGGCACCAATGCTCAAATTTGTAATGATTTGGTTAATAAAGTAAATAATGATAGTACTAGATTATAACCCAAATAATAAGTATCCTTGAGTTCCCATTGATATAGATAGGTGGATGGATGAGCAAGAAGGGACAACTTTTCCTTATAAAAGAATTCTAACTAATAAATACAGAAGGAGTGAGGAAAATGAAAAATCACTATTAGAACACCAGAATAATTGCTGCAGGTAAGATACACTTATGGATGCTAAATTAGCAGGCAAAGTATGGAAAACAAGATACTGCACAGTCTCAGACTCTAACAAAATAAACACTTACTTACTAATTACAAAGAGAAAAATAGTAACTTTATAGTGGATTAGCCTGGGAGACATCATCTTAACCAAGAGATCAAGGTTTAAATCACCAATAATGCGACATTTTAATTTTAACATCCTGTACTCCCTAATATGATGTACTGAGAAGGACGCGTCATATCTGGGGTATTCTTCCCAGTAATTCATAACCTCAGACTAATTATGATAACACACCAGAAAAAACAAAATTGAAAGGCATACTACAAAATATATGAACAGTATTCTTCCAAAGTATCAAGGACATGAAATACAAGAAAAGATTGAGGAACTTCCACAGATTGAAGAGGACTATGGAGATATGATATCTACATGCAACGTAGAAACTGGATTGGATCTTGAAACAGAAAAAGCACATTAGTAGAAAAACTGGTGAATCCCAATAAACTCTGTGGTCTAGTAAATAGTATCATACCAATATCTATTCTTGTTTTGGATTATTGTACTATGTTTATGTAAAATGTTAACTTTTGACAAAGCTAAATGAATGACTTTTGTAACTATGTAAGCCAAAAAATGTATCAAAATAAGGTTAAAAAAGTAACATCTCTACTTCATATCATATATAAAAAGTAACCCAAAGTGGACTAAAGACCTAAGTGTAAAAGTTAAAACTACAAGTCTTTTTTTTTTTTTTTTAATGTTTACTTATTTTGAAAGTTCACAGGAGTGGGGGAGTGGCACAGAGGAGGAGAGAATCCAAAGCAGGCTCCACACCTTCAGCTCAACGACATGGGGCTTGATCTAACAAACCATGAGATTATGACCTGAGCTGAAACCAAGAGTCAGATGCTTAACTGACTGAGCCACCCAAGCACCCAAAAACTACAAAAGTCTTAGAAGAACACACAGGAATAAATCTTTATGACTGTGCATTAGTCAATGGTTTCTCAGATATAACAAAAGCATAAGCAACCAAAGAAACATAAAGTGGACTTCATCAAAATTTAAAACTTTTGTGCTTCAGGGCACCTGGGTGGCTCAGTCAGTTAAGCATCCAACACTTGATTTTGGCTCAGATCACAATTTCAGTTATGAGACTGAGCCCTATAATGGGCTCCGTGCTGGGCGTGGAGCCTGCTTAAGATTCTTTCTTTCAATCTCTCCCTCTGCCCCTCCCCCTCTCACATGCATGTGCTCTCTCTAAATGAATGAATGAATGAATGAATGAATAAAAATAGAGAACTAAAACATAAAAAACGAAACAAAAACTAAAAAACTTTTGTGCTTCAAAGAACACTACCAAGAAAGTGAAGACAACCCACAAAATGGAAGGAACTACTTGCAAACATGTATCTGATAAGGATCTAATATACAGACTATATAAAGAATTCTTACAATACAACAAAAAAGTCAAATAACCCAATTTTTTAAATGGATAAAGGATCTAATTAGACATTTCTCCAAAAAGATATACAAATGGCCAATAAGCACATAAAAGGCCACTCGACACCGTTAGTCATCAGGGAAATGCAAATAAAATTAAAATAAGATACCACCTCAAATCCACTAGGATGGCTGTAATCACAGACAGACAGTAACAAGTGCTTACAAGATATGGAGAAATTAGAACCCTCACACATTACTAATGGAAATGTGAAAATACAGTCACCCTGGAAAACAGCTTAGTAGTTTCTCAAAAAAGTAAACATAGAGAGTTACTTTATGACACAGCAATTTCACTTCACTCCAAGACAAGTGAAAGCATATGTTCATACAAAAACTTACTAGCAAAAACTTCATAGCAGCATTATTTATAATAGCCAAAACTGGAAAAAAAATCCAAATTTCCATTGAATGATGAATGGATAAACCAAATGTTATATTTCCATATACTGATATAAAATTCAAAAAATGATAGAAAATTCAGCCATAAAAGGAATGAAATACTGATATATACTACAACATGGATGAACCTTGAAAAAATTATACTAAGTGAAAGAAGCCAGACAAAAAATGCCATAGGTTGTGATTCCATGCATATGAAATGTACAGAATAGGAGAATCCAGAGAGACAGAAAAGTAGATTAGTGGTTGCCAGGGTCTGGGGCGGGGCGGGGGAGCGGCAATAGATCATGACTGAAAGAGGACATAAGGGAAATTTCTGGGGCAGTGATATTTCTATTTCTTGATCTCTATGGTAGTGAATGGTATGCTCACTTAATGTAAATTCACAGAACTTAGGATTTATATGCTTTCCTACATGTATGTTATACTGCAATAAAAAATGTTTATTTATTTTAAAAAGTAAAAAAAATGGCCTGACATCACAGTATCAGAACAGGATGGACCTAAGTCTAAGATTCCAGCTCATTCAAGACCTAAACTATGCTACTGGAAATGTGATCAGTTTGCCCATGGAATAGACAGTGAAGCATTTCTCTCTAATAAGAGTAAAGTTAGATACAATTGTTCATGTTTCACATCATTCATCACCAAGTACTTGTGAATGGACTAGATGGCATGGGAACATCCCAGATAATCTCCATATTGAAATTATACAATTTCATAACAGAACCAGAGCTTAGTAACACTGAAGAAGCCTCTGTAAAATCTGGGAGCCTAAGCTCAGGAGGCCACTAAAGCTTTAACTCTCAAACCAGAGACCTACATCAAGCTACTATGAAGTGCTACAAGTTCACAAGGAAATGTACAGGCCATTATTGGTACCTGAAAACCATCCTATTATAACCCTCACTGTTTAATGGCCTACTATCCATGATACACTGTAAGCTAGTTGAGGGAGGGTTGATCAAGGTTTTATCTCCAGAACACAATGGTGTCTGGATGTGGTAGTTGCCCAATATGTGATGAATAGACAGTTCAATGAGACGGTCCAGCAAAATGCAATTAAACGTAACACCCATTTTTATTAAAACAGTAAACTTGCTGAGGATCAAATACTGAGGTTATGGAACACCCAGTTTAAGAGGGAAAGAAAGGAAACAACCCTTCACACAACTGCCTTTCACTCTTCTCACAAAAATAAACAAGAAACTTTGCTAGGATAAAGTAAACTATGGTGACTACTTCTGGCTCCACCTTGCTAAGGCATAAAGGGGAATAACTCAAAAAAGCAGAAGTGAAAAAGAAAGGGGAGTCAATTCTTTCACTGCTTTTAAAAAAAATGACATAGAAGTTCGCCTTCACTCCAGAGCAGAGCTTTATCTTCAATGTGTTTTTTTAAAAATTTGGTGCAGGGTGCACCTGGGTGGCTCAGTCGGCTGGGCGTCCAACTTCAGCTCAGGTCATGATCTCGCAGTTTGTGAGTTCGAGAGTTCGAGCCTCACATCAGGTTTGCTGCTATCAGTGCAGAGCCCACTTCAGATCTTTTGTCCCCCTCTCTCTGACCCACCCCTATTTGCACTCTCTCAAAAGTAAATAAACATTTTTTTTTAATCTTTAAAAAAAGATTGGGGTTCCTGGGTGGCTCAGTCAGTTGATCAATTAACTCTTGATTTCAGCTCAGGTCATGATCTCACAGTTCATGAATTGAAGCCGCACATTGGGCTCTGGACTGATGGTGCAGAGCCTGCTTGGGATTCTGTCTCTCCTCTCTGCCCCTTCCCAGCTTGTGCTCCCATGCATGCATGCACTCTCTCTCTCTCTCTCTCAAAATAATAAACTTAATTTACAAAATTAAAAAAAAAAAAAAAAGAGTTGCATGCTCTTTAACTAAGCCAGCCTGGTGCTCCCCTACAAAGTGCTTTAAATACTTGTGATACACATCCAAAACCATGAGGTTTTCTTTTTTAAATCACTTTAAGGCAAAATAAGAGGTGTGAGAGAACAGCCAAAAACAGTCCTACACTGATTACTGAATATGCAAGGACACTAACTATAAAAAGGGATCAACATTTGGGCATGCATTAAATGACAGGCATTAATCCTTACATGCATTATCTCTCTTTGTATTTCCAACAACACTCTTGGATATTATTTTTCCACTTAAATTGAAGAAACTGGCCAAAAATCAGACAACTAGGAGATGTTCAAAACCCCAAAGCTTGTGCTCTTTTCACTAGTTTAAAATTGTCCAAAGAGTTCATAGGTAAAGACTTCAAGAGGGGAAAACCACCAAGGATGCCTCAATTCTTATAAAATCAGAAACTAGAGAGCTTCAGGAAGTGACTTCAAATTATAGAAATGCAACTTCCTAGGACATTCTAGAAGTTCACATGATTTAAAGGCTCTCAAAAATGCAAAACATCTCTAAGATGTATGTACAGGCAATACGTAGCTTTCTACAGTGTGAAGAAAAAAGAAACTACTAAATATCCAAATTAAGGAAAATGGTTAAATAAATTATGGTTCATAAAATTGTATTTATGAAGAGTCTTTAATGATCTGGCAAATCGTTTATGAGAATGTTTATCAATAAAAGCAGACTCTTGCAGTAGACCTGTTTGGGGGACTGCTGTCCAGCCCATGCTTTGGAAATTGTCCCCTCCTCCTTTTACAAGGGTGAGCCTAAGTGGTCACTACTGTTACAAAAACCCTGTCTCCTAACACAGCTGACTGAACAAAAGGGAGCATCTGACCCATGCTGAGCCAATCAGATACTCCGTATTTGTATTAAGCTTCAGTCTGGTTCCAGAATACAAAAGTAGAGTTTGGCCAAAATCAGAACTACAACAGTCCAAAGTCAAGAGAAATGGGGGAGCAGAAACTGAGACCCTTGCAGGAGAAACCAGCCTCAGCACGGAAAATGGAACAGAATTGCAAAGAGAAGCAGAGACAAAAGACCACACAGCTCCCAAGAAACAAAGACAAAAAAGCCTAGGGCTTTCCAGATCCCAGGAGGTTCGTTCCCCTTCCAGCAACTGGGTTCCAAGAGACTCCTTACAATCATTTTTCTTAAACTTTTTTGAGAGAGTTTCTGTTCCTAACAAATTAATTCTTGACAGATATGAAATTATGTAAAGAAGAAAAAGCATTAACAAAAATGTCAAATATTAATAGCACTTGTTTCTCAATATAATTATGAGTGATGCTTCTAGTGTTCATAATTTTCTTTCTTGCCAAGTTTTCAACAATGAGCATATTATTACTCAATCAGGGAAAAATTCTGAATAAATGAGGCAATTCTGGATTCAGATAATTAAGGCTTTACTACATAATCAGGTAATTTCAGAGCTAGAAGTGATATAAAGTATATAAAATCCAGAGGATTTCAAACCTTGTTCCAGAGGACACTGGGATTCTGTGGTGATGTTTCAGGGCCACTTCAAAGGAAAAGGAAGAAGCTGAGCATACCTCCTATAGTCAACACATTTTACAGTCTCTTTCCAACTTAAAAGATACCCTTCCCTGTCCCCTTTACTTGAGAATAGGACCAAACAGACATTTTATGCAACATGGACCACTCCCGTAACCACACAGGTCTTCAGCTCATTGTTTGCCCCAAACCAGGCCTGAGTACATTCCTCTGGTGTGTATCATTAAAGTGGCTGAAAAGCACAACTTGTCCACCATAAAGATTATAGAAGCAGAGGATAGAAGTTGCAGGGAGCATTATCCTAAATATGGGATTTATGAACAAATCCCATAAAACAAGAGCATAAGTCAGAGGCTTTCCAGTTCCAGGCTCAGCCATTTCATGAAGCCCCACTAGGTTTGTACCTTGGAGACGTTGGAAAATCTGTTGCCTTACAGCAAGTTCCTTTTCTGCTTGAGCTATAGCTTAGTTTCTGCTGTCTGCAACCAAATATACACAACATAGGCCCCATCTCAACCAAGTCAGCCACTGAGGTCCTATATTAGATTTTTATTTATACAGGGAAAAAAGTTTCCCTGCTTTAAAATAAAAGTACTGATTCTACTTCCTCAACTTCATATTACTACTGAGAAAATTAAGGTTCAAAGGCCTCATGTTTACAATCAAGTTAAGGATTCTCTCCATTGAAAATTAAAAAGGTGGGGGGGATACTTGGGTGGCTCAGTCAGTTAAGCATCAGACTCTTGCTTTCTGCTGAGGTCATGATCTCACAGTTTGTGAGATCAAGCCCTGTGTCAGGTTCTGCATGGTTGGCATGGAGCCTGCTTGGGATTCTCTCTCTCTCTCCCTCCCTCTCCCCCACTCTCTCTCTGAAAATAAATATTAAAAAAAAAAAAAAAGGATTTCAATACTTCCCAAATACACACTGACATAGGTCTGAGTCATAGGTACTGTTCCAAATGTTTCACCAACATTATCTAATTATCACAGCAATGCCATGATGCAGATTGTTAACAGAGAAGTGTAAGGCAAGCTAATATGCCCCAAATCGCAGACTCAAACCTAGGCAGTCCAGCTCTGGAGTCTGAGTCCTTGATCGATGTCCTCTATATGTTGTCTCTTTGTTAAGGATTTAAGCTTAACTAAGTGGCACTGTTTATGCATTTGTAAATGGTACTTTCTGTCATGGCACAACAGATTCTTACATCTCTTTCAACTGTACAGTTCAAAGATGGTGATGTCACAGGTTGCTTCTAGGACTAAGTTTTTACCTATTCTTTAATTTTTACCTACTCTTTAATTGATTTCCCTTTTGAGTCTTCATGGTTGTGCATCATAGGAATTAGGGCTGGAACTACTATATTCACTTCTCCAACATGATTCTACGTTCACTTTCTTGTCCTATTTTTGGCCTGGATATGGTCATAATACACAAGTGAACTACATTTCTCAACTATTTCATTATATTCATTACTAATTTGTGTTCCTTTTTCTTCTTTTAAAAGTGGCAAGGTGCAATATTCTACATTTCTTAGGAAAACAAAACAAAATTAAGTTGTGTTGCAATTCATTTAATGTATTTATCTTTCTTTGGATCCTTTATTAGAGAATCTTCCCCACCCTCATCCTATGCCTTCTAAAATCAGTGATTCTTGGGGCACCTGGATGGCTCAGTCAGTTAAGCGTCCAACTTTGGCTCTCATCATGATCTTGTGGTTCGTGAGTTTGAGCTCTGCGTCAGGCTCTGTGCCGACAACTCAAGAGCCTGGAGCCTGCTTCGGATTGTGTGTGTCTCTCTCTCTCCTTCCCACTCCCCCACTCGCACTGTCTCTCTCTCTCTCTCTCTGTCAAAAATAAATAAACATTAAAAACGTTTTTTTATAAAATGAGTGATTCTTAATCTGGGGACAATGAAATAGAAGATGCACAGATGACCCCCAGATAGTCCACAGAAGCATATACCTAATTTTGTATCAGTAAGCATTTTTGTAATGGAGTTCATATTTTTTTTAATTTAAAAAATTTTTTTAATGTCCATTTATTTTTGAGATAGAGACAGAGCATGAATGAGGGAGGGTCAGAGAGAGAGCAGAATCTGAAGCAGGCTCCAGGCTCCGAGCTGTCAGCACAGAGCCCGACATGGGGCTCGAACCCACAGACTGTGAGATCATGACCTGAGCTGAAGTCAGATGCTTAACCGACTGAGCCACCCAGGCACCCCTGGAGTTCATATTTTTTAAAAGGTCCAGGATGCAAAAAAAGAACCACTGACCTAAAGAAAACTCTGTTGAGTAGCATATCCCATTGGAAATGAAATTCAAAATAAGTCCTTTAATTCACATTTTTGTAGCACTTCAATTACGCTAAATGTTGCTTATTTGGTCAAAAAAAATCCTTAAAAATAATGTCCCAAATGACGAGAGTCCACAAGGATCTCATTTAGCTATTTTAAAATGCAATCAACTATAACAACCCAATCCTACACTTTCTGGTTAAATTGTATTTTGCTATACATACAACTTCAGGTTAACATGTCAATCAATGTAAACAATAGATGACTTCTAAATCTCTGAAGTCTTTGGAAACTGTTGTTTCTGTCATAGTAAGATACAGAATTGTTCATGTATCCGCTCATTCTATCAACAAGTATGTATGGAACACCACTATGTGCCAGGCATGGCATTTGGCCCTATGTCCTGCTGTGATTAATTCTTGGTTCCCCTCTAAATTGTAGTCTAAACCTACAAATACAGGTTGAAGCATTTGGTTCATATTTGGATGCCCAGCAACCAGCATAATGCCTAGATCTTAGCGGAAACTTAATGTGTGTATTGAACTGTGTAATGATAAAACAGAGAAGATAGGCTGAATACAAAAGCAGTAGCTTTGCTTTAAGAAAAACCTCCCTGGCCAATTTTCATAGCCAACTCATTCCACTAAAGTCTGAATGAGATGGTTTGTTAAAATCTGCCATCGTCACCAAAACAAACAGACAAAAATTTTCTAAACATACCTCCTTCTGATAACGTTTTCCTTGTACACAAAGACAAGCAATGTCTTATGCTACAAAAGGGATCCTAAACAATGTCAAGAATAAATAACACTGGAAGGCCTTTCAATAAGGTGACATATAAATGGAAAACTTGACAGATTCACAAGCAAAGGATTTTCCCTATGTTCATCTTGATAGTAGCTTTCAAGCCAACTGTTTCAGAAGCAACATCAAGAAAGAACAGTAAAGGGGAAAAAAAAAACACAAATAATAGAAATGAGGAACAAAAGGGGGAAATGGAGAAAATCCTGCTGAAATAAGCATTTCGGCTCAAGTTGGGTGGTCTAAAGTAACTATAAGAGTTACTGGCAATGACCGAAACGTCTAGGAGTCTAAAAAAAGTTGGCTGTGTGAGGTTTGGCTATTATAGTTCACCCTATGTCAGGGGCATTATTCCGTTTCTTCAAAAAGTCGCCAACATCCTGCCTGCAGCCTTCTCGGGGTGCCGCTACCCATTTTAGTCACTCCTGTGACACCGGGTTAAAAACACAAACAAACAAAAACGAACCTCAGCAAGTATTTAGGAGGGGCCTAGAAAGAACTTTTCACCCCTAGCCGCAGCCCACGATCCTCCCACGGGAACTGCCAATGGACCGCAGCCCGGCCGACCGGCGGAGGGACGGCCAGCCACGCCCGGATGCGCGGCGGCCGGGGTCCAGACCCGTCGGCCCGTGGGCCACACGCCCTGCTGGAGCCGTCCGGGAGCGGGAACCCGAACGAGGCGCGGGGGCAAGGTGCGGCCGGGCCTCACCTCCACGGCTTGGCCCAGCTCCAGGTCGAAGCCCACCACACACACGCAGTGCAGCCAGGCCGAGAAGCCGTCCCAGCGCAGCAGGCCCCGGCCGCGGCCCTCATCTTCTTCATCGTCCTCCGGCGCGCCTCCGGTCGCCAGCACGGCCGGCGCCCCGCGCTCCTCGGCCGCCGCCACGGCCTCGTCCAACGGCCCGCGGGAGCTGGGCCCCGAGGCTGCCAGGCCCCGCAGAGCCATCCGCCGCCCCCTTGCTGTTCGCGCCGCCTCCACTGCGGACCGCGCAGCAGAGCGCGCCCAACCCCGCGCAGGCGCAGCCGCTGCTGCCGCAGCGGCGGAGGACGGGCTCGGCCGGGGCGGGGCCATGGCCCACGTGACCCTGGGAGCTGGGCTCGGAGCTGCCACTGCGCAGACGTGGAGTCGTGGTGCTTAGCTGGAATTGTGAATACCGCCCTGGCATTCTTGCCTTAAAGCTCTTCAAGAGTAGTTTATGAATCCTGACACTCTTCTTCGCAGTTCAACGATCTGGGGAGGAATCATGCTTGGCATGACAAGGTTCATAACTATAAGGTATTATTAAAATTATTACACATAATGATTACGGTGGCTAACATTTACTGAACACTTACTCTGTGCCAGTTGATGTGCCAGCAAGTACTTTACAAACATTACTCCATTGAATCTTCACATCATGACTAGCACGTAGACTTCATTATTTATTTCTTTTCACGAATAAGGAAATTGAGATTCTGAGAAGTTACATGACTAGACCAACAAGTATTACTACAACTCAAATGCCGGCTTTCAGTTCGCTCTCTGCTCTCTCGCCTCCTGATTAAGAGATCTGTTCCCTTCACTTAACTGTTCCCTTTCACCAAGGTCCCACCCACCTTTCTTGGCCTGATTGCCTGTGACTCATTCAACACTCACACAACATCTGCAGTGCTTTCTGAAACACCAGGTTGGCCTCCACAGCAACCTGTGGATCACCCTCTCTTAGCAAGGGTCTAGTCTCAGGCAGCTTTATTGTTGTTTAGATTTTATTTTTAAGTAATCTCTACACTGGACATGAGGCTCAAACTCACAACCCTGAGATCAAGAGTTGCATGCTTTAGGGACTGAGCCAGCCAGGCACCCCAAGCCGCTTTGCATCAGTGCCAAGAAGGCACTTGATCTATTGAATTATTACTGATTATTGGCCCAGTGGGATACTACTGATTAGGATTTATTCAGCACCCTGAGTATAAACAACACAGTGAAAGTAAATAGGAAACACACAACAATACTCTAATAGAAAAATGAGTAAAAGACAATGGATAATAACTCACAACAAACATTTTTAAAAAACAACAACACGGTTTTCATGCTTTTACACACATTGTCTCATCTGATCCTCCTAGCAACCCAAAAAGGCAGGTCTTATTATTATTCCCATTTTTCCAGTAAGGATTCTGAGGCTCCATGAGATGATAATGATGTCACAGCCAATAATAGGTGGCAGAACAAAGATTTAAACCCAGATCTCTGACTCAGCCAAAGCTCCTAAGCATTTTGCTGCACTACCCAGTCAAATCTACCCTAGTTGACAAACATTGTTCTGTATACATTCTTATGATTTTTATTTGGAGTGTTAGCATCAATACTTCAAGGAAAGGGTCAATTATCATCAGACATCAATAGTGATGTTTGTTAAAGACTATTTTTAGGAAGTAAGATGAACTAGGGACAGCATTCAAGTTAAAAGCCAACTTTGTGGCCAAATCAATCTGCCCTCTTACTCTAGAGAACCACTGTAGTTAAAAGAGAAAAACAATGTTCTGCATTTAAGTAAGTCTCTAAACCCACTATTAGGAAAGCACAATAGCCTTTATTATTAAAAACAGAATTACAAAGAGCACTGGACTAGCAGTCAGAAGTTCTGGATTCTAGTGCCAGCTCCACCCATGATCATGGTAGGCAAGCTGCTCTAAGACTCAGTTTCTGCATTGATGAAATAAGAATGATCAGTCCCAGCCTACTCACCTCACTGATTGTGGGGAAGAGCCAAGCTATCTCAACGCACACATTTTACTGGGTGCTACCACATTATTAATGATTAATAAGCTCTAAACACCAGTTGTTCCACAGGGCTGGTTCTTTGACATGTGGACACAGGCTGCCATTCCCTGAAATTCTGCTTCATAATTTGAATTAAAAGTCACTGCAAAATATAGTATCCTGAAAACAACATACTTAGAAGACTGTAAGTTTGATGAGAAAGAAAGCACACCAGGGCTCTAAAGAATCTTAAAGGTAGAAAAAATAATCATTTGGTTAGCTTTGGAAAAAACTAACCAACACTACAAAACTTTTTTTTTTTAAATATTTATATATTTTTGAGAGAGAGAGGCAGAGCACAAATGGGGGAGGGGCAGAGAGAGAGGGAGACACCAAACTGGAAGCAGGCTTCAGGCTCTGTGCTGACAGCTCAGAGCCCCCAACACGGGGCTCAAACTCACAAATGGAGAGATCATGACCTGAGCCAAAGCTGTATGCTTAACTGACTGAGCCACCCAGGCGCCCCTAACAAACACTACTAAATTTTTTTTCACAAAATCCACAACCACTAGGAAAACAGAATGTTCCTATGGTTTTCTTTTTTCACCCTTGTAGCTTTGATTTTTGGCCTTAGCTCCAATTTTAACCTAGTTTCTGTGGCGAATACTTATATGGGTGCTAGGGGAAAAGTACTAATAATACTTCCTTTCTTCTTAAGGTTCTGTCATTAGAACCTTTGAATCTGAAAGGATCTTGGATCAGCTCATCTCTCCAAACTTCTCATCCTATTCATGAATCTTCTGATGTTTGGTCAGCCAGCTGCCATTCCAACACCCCGTATTAAGGTAAAGTATCTTGCAAAGCTGCTATGTTCTGGATGTTTATAAGGGCTAGGAAATTCTTCCTTTTATGGAGACAAGATCAGCCACTTTGTAATGTATACCCTTTGGTCTAAGTTGTGCTTGCTGAGATTACACAGAAGTGTTCAACTCTTCTACACAATAGCCCTCCATATATTTGAAAATGGTTATCCCACATCCACATGTCTTCTAGTTTCCAGGGTAAACTACCCCAGTTCCTCCTACTATTCCTCAAAGGATGTAGTTTGTAGGCCATTCATCAACCTGTTGCACAACTGGGGCATACTCCAATTTATCGACATCACTCTTAGAATGTGGTGCCCAGGAGGAAACACCATCCTCCAGGTGTGATCTGACTACTGCCGAGTGTACTCTGGGACTATTACCTTACTTGTCCCAGCCACCAGCCTTCTATTAATGCTGGTTCAGATCACATTTGCTTCTTTTGGCAGCCAGGTCATATCGCTGGCTCAGGTTGCATTCACTGTCAACTAATGTGAGGAGTACGTAAGTCAGGGTAGGCTGCTTTAGCCAAGAGTATGACTGTATTCATGGCTCTGCTGCTATTCTAATATTACCAACAACACTGAGGACAGGATTAAAAACATTCCAAACTTCCCTATTTACCCAACCAAACTCTTGGCATTTCAGCAATTTTACAGTTAAAAAAAAAAAAAAAAGAAAGAAAGAAAGAAAGAAAAAGAAGAAAAAGAAGAAGAAGAAAGAAAAAAATGAAAAGAAAGCGTGAGCTTTAGATAATGGTGTAAATTGCAATGCCAAATATCTGGACTTAATTTTACTAAAAGGGAGGGAGCCCAAATGCCCCATATATCCACCTACGTAGGCAGCTAGAGGACTTCCCTCTTGCTTTTGAGCTAAATACTGCTGCAGCTGCCACAGGATAATTCCACTTGTGGTGGTAAGAAAATACACGGAGAAATACACAGAGGCTCAAGTGCCAGTGTGTTACCGACGGAGAATGGAGTTTATTGCCACACATCTCTGGGAGACAAAATGCTTAACTGCAGGTTTATAAAGGAGAATCCAGGCAAAGAAGACAATGAAATACACTGTTGGGTGCTTCCTAAATAGTATTTATGAAAGCTTAAAAAGAAGATGAAGAGCTTTTGGCTTTCATCTTTACATTCCCAATATCTCTATGATGTCTTGTATATGACAGGCACTCAGTAGATATTTACTGAATGGATGAGTGCACTTTAAAAAATCTCTAATTGATCATCTCCTATTTTAGAGTTTTCCTTTCATGGTCAGTTGTAGGAACACATGAAAAGTTAATATGAAAATGTTTCTTTTTTTAATTTATTTTATACATTTGCTTTGAGAGAGAGAATGAGCTGGAGAGGGGCAGAAAGAGAGACAGAGAGAGAATCCCAAGCAGGCTCCACACTGCCAGCATGGAGCCCACTGCGGGGCTTAAACTCACGAACTGCAAGATCATGACCTGAGCCTGAATCTAGAGTCGGACGCTTAACTGCCTGAGCCACGCAGGTGCCCCAATATAAAAATGTTTTTTTAAATGTGGCTTCCTCTTAGTTTATGAGAAGCAAAGATAGTAACACCTCACTTATTTGAAAATTTAACTGCCTGACCCAGTTTGTACCAGGAGACAGGTTCGGAGGCCTATTAGCAGTCAACATGCAAATCAGAAAAGGTAACCCATAAATTTCATGCTCTTTAATCAGAGGTGTGAGGCCTTCACTTGCAAATTATTTTGTCTAAATTCACACATAATTCTAAAGATATGCTTGTCTGGCTTCCCAGGCAGGGTAAGCAGCAAATAAGGAAAGTGGGGAGGCTTGAGGCTGAGCATGAAAAGAACAGAAAACAAAAGGCTGCAGGTTAATAGAATGGAAGGAAAAGGAAAAAAAGGAATCAGAGAACAGAGGAGTTCAGAAGGACATAGTGAACTGTTAATAGTGGTTGCCTCATGGGGAATAGGAATGGTGGGAAATAGAAGCACTGGTGAATAGAAATGGGGAACTTTGCTTTCTATTTTACACAAGTCTGTATTGTTTTAGTTATTGAGAGAGAGCATATATTGCTTTGTAACTAAACATTAAGAAATAACAAGAGTGTAATAAGAGTTGATTACGATAGTGAAGAAATGGAAACCACCTAAATGTCCAACAATAGGGGATTGACTGAAAAATATCCTATATCCAGTCAACAGACTATTATACAGTCATTTAAAATGTCATAGAAGAATATTTTGTAGCATAAAGATGTTCAACATACATATTTTAAGTAAAAAAGTAGATAACAAAATAACATATAGTGAATAATCCTGTTTTAATGGACTATATGCAAAAAAAAAAAAAGGCACTAGGGATGATACAAAATATCTTGAAATAGAAATTTTTTGTTTGGAATTAAACATTTTATTCTTCATCTGTGTAATATCTATATAACTAAAAGTTTTCTTTTAAGTTTATTTATTTTGAGAGACAGAGAGAGAGAGAGCGTGTTCACATGAGCATGCACATGGGGGAGGGGCAGAGAGAGAGAGAGAGAGAGAGAGAGAGAGAGAGAATCCTAAGCAGGCTCTGTGCTGTCAGCTCAGAGCCAGACATGGGGCTCAAACCAATGAACTGTGAGATCATGACCTGAGCCAAAACGAGGAGTCAGCTGCTTAACCAACTGAGCCATCCACACACCCCTAAATGCTTTTTTTAAATATGTATAATGAGAAATCAGCTAAAATACAAGGGAAAGAAATTAAATTACAATGTTTCCACTTATATCTTTGTGGCAGAAACTGCTATGCCACTGTGATGATTAATTGTATGTGTTAAACTTGACTGGGCCATGAATGTCCAGATATTTGGTTAAATATTATTCTGGGTGTGTCTATGAGGGTGTTTCTAGATGAGATTAACATTTCAAGTGGTAGACTTGAGTAAAGCAGAGTGCCCTTCCCAGTATGGGTGGGCCTCATCCAATCCATTAACAGGCTGAGTAGGGAAGAATTTGCTCTCTGCATCACTGTCTTTGACTTGGGACATCAGTCTTCTCTTGCCTTCCGACTCACACTGAAATTGGAACTTATAGCATCAACTCTCCTGGTGCTTAGGTCTTTGACTAGGATAGAAACTATACCACTGACTTTCCTGGGTCTCCAGCTTGCCACTGCAGATGTTGGGACTTCTCAGCCTACACAACCACACAAGCGAATCCTATATAATAAATACACCCCCTCCCCCCCTCCCACCCCATCCACCCATCCAGTATAATTCTCCATCTTACTGGTTCTGTTTCTCTGGAGCTTAATACAGACTTTGGTACTGAGAGTGGAATGCTACTATAACAAATACCTAAAAATATGGAATCGCTTTGGAACTGAATACTGGGGTTGAGGCTAGAGGAGTTTTGCTGTTCATAGAACTATGGTTGGTAAGGGGAATGATTCTGGTGAGGACTCACAAAGAAAAACGGAGAACTGGAGAAGAAGCTTCTGTCTTTTTAGAGAATACATAAATAATCATCAAAAGAATGTTAATAAAATATGCATGATAAAGGCCATTCTGGTGACATCTCAGAAGGAAATGAGGAACATGATTTTGGACAATGAAGGAAGGTGATCCTTCTTATAAAATGACAAGCGAACTTGGCTGAACTATATTTTTAGTGTTTTGTGGAAGGTAAAACTTGCAAGCTATGAATTGGATAGTTACTGAGGAGATTTCTGAGCAAAGTATTTAAGGGGATGTTTGGTTCCTCCTAACTGCTTACAGTAAAATCCAAGAGAGAAATGAGTCAAAGAAGGAATTATTAAACAAAAATTAACCAGAAAATTGTCAGCCTATTCATAATGAAAAAATAAAAAGAGAGAGAGAGAGAGAGAAAGAGATTGGTCTGAAGAGAACACTAGGATGTGGCCAAACAACCGTTTGATGAGGAGATTAGCATGGATGTGAATCACAGAACTAATAGCCACCCCAACACAAAATGTAGGAAGGCTGTCAGACTTCTTAGATCCCACAGGGCTAGACCATGGAGCTATGCAGGTGCAAACTTGCGCTATTCTTCAAGACAAAGGAAGAATAACCACAGAGGTGATTCAGAGGTCATCAGGGCTGTCTCCTCAGTTCAGTGTGTGTGTGTTGTTGGGGGTGGCGGGTGTGGGAGTAGTAGCTGTTGTTTCCGTTCATTGTGCCAGACAGCAGCCACCTGGAGCCTGGGCGCCAGGGCCACCCAGAACTTAGGGAGTGTGACCCCCCACCTGGCAAAGCTGCAGAAGCAGGACTACCACCTCACTGAGTCCAAAAGCGGAGCATCCAACAAAAAAAAGGATTATTCTCAAGCCTCAAGATCTAATGTTATCTGCCTTACTGGGTTTCCAAAGTACTTGGTATCTGACACCCTTTTCTTCCTTCCAATTTCTCTCTTTTAGAATGGGAATGCCTATCCTATGCCTGTCCCACTGTCATATTTTTGAAGCATTATAACTTATCTGGTTTTGTATGTTGACAGCTAAAGAGGAAGAGGAATTTTACCTCAAGATGAATCATATCTCACCCATATCTGATTTAGATGATATGTAAATGCATCTTTGAAGTTTAGACTTTAGGACTGATGCTAGAATAAGTTAATACCTTGGGGACTATTAAGATTGAATAAGCAGATTTTGCACGCAAGAAGAACATGAATTTGGGGGCACGGCTGAGGGTAGAATATTATGGGCTGAATGTCTGTGTGTCCCCAAAATTCATATATTGAAGCTCTAATTACCAGTGTAATGGTATTTGGAGCTGGAAGATAATTAGGTTTAGAAGAGGTCATGAGGCGGGGGCCCCATGATTTGATAAGTGTCCTTATAAGAAGAGACCAGAGCTCTCTCTCTGCCATGTGAGAACGCAACAAGAAGGGGGGCATGTACATGCCCTGAAGGGAGCCCTCACCAGGGAACTAAATCATTCAGCATCTTGATCTTGGACTTCTCAGCATCCAGTACTGTGAGAAGTAAAAAACTACTGTTTAAGCCACCCAGGCTATGGTATTTTGTTATAGCAGCCCAAGGTGACTAACATAGCTATCCAATATCCATTATCCCCCTTTTCATTAGTAATGTGGCCTGTTTTAATTTGGGGTGGCACTGAACACAAGTCAAATGCTGTATTTCTCAGCCTCCATAGAAAAATATATGTGACCATGTGATGAATAAAATGTTTGCAAAAGTGGTCATTGGTACATCTGGTTATACTCTTTAAAAAGCACGCAGAAAAAAGTAAATAAACACAGCTAGCAGTTCTTGCCCTTTTGTACTCTTTACCTTCCTCCTCCTGCTAACCTAGATATAAAGGTCAAAATTCCAGCAGCCATTTTGGGACTGTGAAGAAAATATCAAGAGACTCGTATCCATAAGGAACAAAACCAATGCCAGCAATAACCTACCTCTGGACTTCTTAAAAATTAACCCTTATCCATTTAAGCCTCTGTAGTTAGAACTATCACTTGCAACTAAATGTAATTAATAACTGACATGAGTCAGAGTTTACATTAAAACTATTACAATGTACAATTACATCAGAAAACTCAAATGGTAGGCAGAAGTTAGAACAAATTTGTACTTAGAGTTCACTTCTCAGTTAATTACTTTTATACAAAAACAGATCGAAAAAATAGTTTTGTTTTGCAGAACTAGGATTTGGTTTTTGTTAGCTTTTTTTTTTTTTCTGGATTCCCACTGCTCTTATTTGCCCATCATCCATTATATCTTCTTCTGCCTAAGAGTCCTCGGTTTTTCAACAGGAAGTCACCCTCCCATCATTCTCAGTCCATGAGATTCAGGAGGAGGTAAATGCTATCTCTGAACTCCAGTGTGGGCACCTAACCGAGTCCTAGCCAGTCAGTGTATTCCATATACCTAGAACAATGATGGGTACGGATACATCCTCAGCATGACCCAATCAAAGAGTGCAACTTAACTCTGGAAGTCATTTGAACTATTCTGAAAGAGGCACTGTCCTAACATCAGGATTGCAGAGAGGATAGAATGTAAGCTTGGAGCTCTTTGCAGCCTTATCGCTATAAAGGAAGAGCTAGACCCAGAATGGAGCCAACAGAGAAAAAAACAAGAAATGCAAAGAGTAAGATTAAGTCCTAATGACATCATTCAGTACTGGATTCAGCCAAGTCTGAACTTTTCAGATACATGAGTCAAATATACTTTCTTTTTTGGTTGAACCAGTTTGAGCTAGATCTTCTGACATTTGCAACTATGAGAGTCCTGACTAATATAGTTACACATGGTAAATAATCTGGATTCGTCATATTAGCCTTTTACCATATCAAGTGCTCGTGGGAAATCTTCCCTGAGAGTTTATTTACCAAAAAAGCAGTATTATAGAATACTAATATAATGCATTGCTTATAGGTCTTTATATTATAAAATAACCCACAAATTATTTTTAATTCAAAAAAAATATTATCATTCGTATGATATAGTCATTATACGCTAGCCAAAGGATATTTATCTCACTAAAAAGTAAAAAAAAAAAAAAAGAAAAGAAAAAGAAAAAGAAAAGAAAAGAAAGAATTATCATTGGCAAGTGACCTTCAGAACAAAAAAAGAAAACTCATTCTCCCTTCCTTCTTCAAATATTTATTTAATTTATGAAACTTATAGTGCTGAATTGTAAGGGATAGCAAACTGAATGTGATTTCTAGGACCTTATAATTTAGCAGAGCAGACAAAACATTAATGCTAATAACAGTTATATACAACATTCTCTGAAAATTAGAGAATATTAAGAAATAATATCTAGGGAGGTAAAAAAAATTTTGTAATATTATTATAGCCGCTAGAGTTCTTAGAGATCCAAGAATTCTTTCAACACATGGTTGAGGAAACTGAAACTCAAAGAGCCAGTGACTTAGTTCCCATGGCAAAATCCCTCTAGAAGCCAGACCTCCTCAGACACAGTCCAACATTCTTTCTTACCACCCCACCCTACCTCTGTTAGGAGAACAGCAAAACACCAAGAAGTTTCTCCAACTGTAATTTTTCTTGTGTTTAACTTAAAATGGAGAATCTTAAAGACCACACTAAAATAAGTTTGACTCTCTTTTTATCGTTTACAGAGGCAAAATAGTAAAGCTGTGCCTCAGTTATCAGAGATTGCCTTCAATTTCTGTAATGGTTTTTGTCCCATTGACTTTTGTTTTTTATTAGACTAACCTTGAATGTGTAGCATCCCTGCCTGGAAAAAAACCCCAAACAGCTTGTTTTGAACAAGCTAGACAAGCTAATGGAGTCTGATAGCCCAAACTAAACGAGTTAGCTAAGTTAAACTTAATACAGAAAGTCTTCCTGGCTGATTTCCCAAAGAGGCAGTGCCAGCCTGCAGAAAATACTAGAACACTGCAAATTCTAATTCTGTTGTGAGTAAGACTTGTGTCTAAGGAAATAAAGGAAATGCAATGATTCCAAGCTGGTACTGCTGTTCCTAGATGCCTTGATGTTAAGTATTTACAAAGACTAGTTCTCATTTGAAATAATTGCTATGAAGAGCACCAGGGTGGCTGAGTCAGTTAAGTATCTGACTCTTGATTTCAGCTTAGGTCATGATCTCCTGGTTCGTGAGATTGAGTGTCAGTCTCTGTGCTGACAGCACAGATAAATAAATAAATAAACATTGTAAAAAAAAAAGAAAGAAAGAATTGCTATGAAGTATGTATTTTTGCAGTGTCACTGAGGTGGGAACCCCCATGAATAATCTGAGAAAGTGGATTAAAAACTTTGTTACAAAGAACAAAGTCAGAGGGCACACTTTCTGATTACAAACCTTGCTGTAAAGCTATAGTTACGTCAACAGTATAGTACTGACTTAACGACAGACATGTAGACCAATGGAATAGAATAGAGAGCCTTGAAATAAACCGTTGGGTGTATGGTCAAGTGATTTTTCCATGTGGAAAGAATGGTCTTTTCGACAAACGGTGCTTGAAAAATTGGATACCCATATGCAAAAAGATGACACTGTACCCTTATACCATATACAAAAATACAGCTGACCCTTGAACAACACAGGCTTGGGCTGCATGGGTCCATTTATGTGTGGATTTTTTTTTTCATAAATACAGTACACTACTATAAATGTATTTTCCTTAAGATTTTATTAATAACATTTTCTTTAGCTTATTTTATTGTAAGAATACAGTATATAATGCGTATAACATACAAAATATGTGTTAACTGTTTATGTTATTTGTAAAGCTTCTGGTCAACAGTAGGCTATTAGTAGTTAAGTTTTGGGGAGTCAAAAGTTACATGTGGATTTTCAACTGTGCCAGGGACTGGTGCTCCTAATCCCTGTGTTGTTCAAAAGCCAATTGTAATTCAAGATGAATCAAAGACTTAAGTATAAGAGCTAAACCCTATAAAGCTCTTAGAAGAAAACACAAGAAAAAGGCTTCATGACATTGCATTTGGCAATGATTTTTTTGATATGACATCAAAAGCACAGGTAACAAAAGAAAAAAATAAGTAAATTGGGCTTCATCAAAATTGAGAACTTTTGCGCATCAAAGGACACTGTCTACAGAGTGAAAAGGCAACCTACAGAATGAGAGGAAATGTTTGCAAATAATTTACCTGATGCGAGATTAATATCTAAGAATAAATATATGAAGAAGAACTCCCACAACTTGAACAATGACAAAAAACAACACAATTCAAAAATGCACCAAGGACTTGAATAGACATTTCTCCAAATAAAATGTACAGACGGCCAATAAGCACATGAAAAGATGCTCAAAAACATCTTTTTTAGGGGAATTTCTATACTCTTTTCTACAGCAGCTATAGAATTAGGGGAACGCAAATAAAAAACAGTGAGAAACCACTTCACACTCATTAGGATAGCTATTATGAAAAACAAACAAAACCCAGAAAATAGCAAGTGTTAGTTTTGGAACCCTTGTATGGTGCTAGTGGGAATGTAAAATGATACAGCCACGGTAGAAATATATAGAAATTCCTCAAAAAAATTAAACATAGCATTACCAGATAACCCAGCAGCCCCATTTCTGCATATACACTCAAAAGAATGGAAAGCAGGACTCAAACAAATATTTGTCCTTCAGTATTCATAGCAGCATTATTCACAATAGCCAAAATGTGGAAGCAACCCAAAAGTCCATCTATATGTGGATATGTAAAATGTGTTTATACACACACACAGACACACACACACTGAAATATTATTCAGCCTTAAAAGAATAAAATTCTGGGACATGTTACAGCATAGATGAACCTTGAAGATATTATGCTAAGTGAAATTAAGCTAGACACAAAAAGCAATGATTGTATGATTTCACTTAATATGAGGTACCTAGATTCGTGGGGTCACAAAGTAGAGGCTGGGAGAAGGAGGGAACAAGGAAGTTGTTGTTCAGTGGGCACAAAGTTTCAGTTTGGGATGATGAAAAAGTTCTAGACATAGATAGGAATAGGTTGCACAACAACGTGAATGGACTTAACGGCACTGAACTGTAGGCTTAAAAATGGTTAAAAGGGTAAGGTTTATGTTATGTGTATTTTACCACAATAAAAGAAATTAGGGCTTTAGGCATATAAGTACATGAAAATAATTTTTAAGAGCCAGACTTGCTGATTTGTACAATTTTTTTTTTTTTGGTCAAACATTAATATGTTCTTTGGAGTTTCATTCATTCATTTTCAGCATGAGCTCTGACGTTCCACTTATAAATATTCATTGACACCTTGCTGAGGTTACAAAAATGAGCAAAACAGACATTGTTACAGCCATAGCAAGCTTACAGTTTATTGGGGAAAATAAGTTCAAGCAAATAATTAAAATAATGATGAGTTATGTTAAGTGTGAAGAAGGAAATATCATAGTAAGAAGCAGATTAACAGGAGCAGGGAAGACTTACTTTAGATGGATCTGGTAGATGGTGTATTTGCCTGCTAGTGCTGAGTAATATAATGAAAGTAAGCATGTGGTCTTTGTCCCGAGTTCCTGGCACACTGCTCCTAAAACCCTTGGAATCTCTGGAGAGATAAGAGGATCTTTTGTGTGCTAATGAGATGACTGGTGGCTGGGGTCCCTAGATAGCTTCAGGATGGGGGCTGGTTGCCAGAAAGAAGGAGGCATGATTACAGGGTTGAACTTTCAGTCCCACTCCATGACCTCCCAGAGAGAAGAATATTGGGTTAACTACCAATGGCCAGTGATCTAATCAATCATGCCTCCATAATGAAACCTCCATAAAAACTCCTACGTTGTGGAATTTGGAGAGTGTCTGAGTTGGTGAACACAGGAGATAATGAGAGGGTGGTGCACCCAGAGAGAGCATGGAATCTCTACTCTTCCCCTGTACTTTGCCCTATGCCTCTCTTCCATGTGGCTGTTCCTATGATGTATCTTTTTTTTAATGTTTATTTACTTATTTTGGGAGAGAGAAAGAGAGAGTGTGAGCAGGAGAGGAGCAGAGAGAGAGAGAGAGAGAGAGAGAGAGAGAGAGAGAGAGAATACCAGTCAACCTCTGCATTCACAGCATGGAGCTCGATTTCATGAACTGTGAGATCATGACCTGAGCTGCAATCAAGAGTCTGAGGCTTAACCAACTGAACCACCCAGATGCCCATGTTGTATCTTTTATAATAAAATGGGAAGAGTAAATAAAGGGTTTCCTTGAGTTCTGTAAACTGTTCTAGCAAATTATTAAACCTGAGGAAAGGGTTGTAAGAACCCCTGATTTTATCACCAGTCAGAAGTGCAGGTGGCAGCCTGGGACTTCCAAATGACATCTGAAGACAGGGCAGTCTTATGGGACTGAGCCCTTTAATTTGAGGGATCTGATGCTAACTCTAGGTAGATAGTGTCAAAATTGAATTGTTGAACACACAGTTGGTATCTGGAGAGTTGGAGAATAGGTTGATGTAATGAAAAAACCCACACGTTTGGTATCGAAAGTATTAGTAAAAACAGTTCAAAGGCTGACTTAACAAAATACCATAGACCAGAAGTATCTGGCATCTCTTCTTCCTTTAAGGATACCAAGTATTCCTATAGGACTATGACTCCACACTTGTGACCTCATTTAACCATAATTACCTTTCTAAAGACTCTGTCACCAAAAATAGCCACATTAGGTTTAGGACTTCAGCTATGAATATGGCCAGGGGTGTGGGGGGGCACAATTCAGTCTCTAACAGAAGGGTGATCAGAGAAGGCCTTTCAGAGAAGTTGACATTTCCACTGAGACCTAAGGGCTATAGGAGCCTGTTATGGGATGAGCCAGAGGAAGGTCACTCTACAAAGAAGAAACATGCAGAGGTATAATGTGCGTTTGTTATACTGTTAGAGAATATTGACTTATGATACAGAGGAAAAGAAAAAACACAGGATAGATGAAACTCATGAGATGTGTTAAATATAGAGAAGTAGCCAGTGGGTAGAACACATGTGTGTTAAATGTGGATAGAGATTAAAGGACCATGAGTAATACTTGAGAGGCACTAAATATACATGAAGCACCTAAGCACTAAATATTCATGACAAATTAAATATATACGAGATATTTAATGTCCAGAATGCACTAAATATACATGAGCACTTAATATTTATGAGGTCATAATCCAGTAACTCATTGGTAATATCTATTCTGGTCCATGTGTCCTCTGCCTAAAACACATAAACCCTTGGCTCAAATAAAACCCATAGCTGTTTAGCAGGTTAACTGGCAAGCTACAGCTATTGGCAAGGTATACTTGGCCCCATGTCTTGCTGGTAGAGCAAATGTATGTCATTGGCCTAGGACACCTTCTGTCTGTGGGCTCCCTTGCTTGAACTTCAACTCTGGTTGAAGTTAGCAGAGAAGGCTAATGCAGCAGAGAGCTGTAGGACATACAAATATTATGTAATCTAGGATTTAAGTTGCAAGATCTTTTGCTTCTTTTGCACCCTTTCCTAATAATGTGTTAACCCTGCATCTCTTTTCCATTGGTTTTCACTGTATTTTAGACAAATAAACTGTGTGACTGAAGCATTTTTTTAAGTTTTTTCTTTAAGTTTATTGTCACTGAAGCATTTTAATTTGATCTGTGAGTACTTCTGTTCTATAATATTTGGGATACCCTGCCTAATAATATAATTGATGTTTACCATTGCTATCAAGGTAATTTCCCATACAACAAAAGGCCTTAAAATGGGAAAAGCTCAGTGTGTTCTAGAACTGCACTGCTCAATATTGTGGCCACTAGCCACATGTGGCTATTTAAATTTAAAATAAGTAAAATAAAATAAAATTTAAAATTCATTTCCTTAGTTAAATTCACTTCCTTAGTTAAAATTCATTTCCTTAGCCGTATTTCAAGTGCTCAATAGCTACATGTAGTCCAACAGCAACTGGACATTGTAGAAGAACATTTCCAGTATCATAGAATGTTCTGTTGGGTGGTAATGCTTTAGAAACTTAGAGGAGGCTAATAAGGTCAGAGGGTGATGATGAGGAAGGTAGCTGGAGATGAATTTGTGGGGGAAGGAGCTGTCAACATCATGCAGGGTCTTATGGATCATGTTAGAACTTGAACTGTAGTCTAAGTACAATATACATAATTTGGTTTATATTTTAAGAAGATTCCTTCTGGCTATTGCCTAGAGAATGGGTTGGAAGATGTGCAGAAGAGAGTTAGCATAGCTGGCCTGACTGCTATCTTTTGAAAGTCTGGCTTACAAGATTGGTGTTTAGCTCATGTTTGGCAACTCAGATTTTGGAAGGGTTCTCACCACGCAAATGTATGAATTGCTCACTTTCTCAAACTGAACACCTGCATAAAGTTGAACATTTGCCTTCCTTTGAGGACTCTGGAATTTTGGTACCTGCTAGGCAGAGGATGCCTATATGACTAACCCCCTATAAAATCCTTGGTTACTGAGTTTTAAACAAGCTTCCCTGATTAACATTTCACATGTGTTGTCATAACCCATTGCTAGGGGGAATTAACCACATCCTGTATGACTACAATGGGAGAAGACTCTTAGAAGCTTGGGTCTGGTTTCCCCTGGACTTTGCCCCGTGTGCCTTTTCCCATTGGAGATTGCTTTGACTTTTTTGCTGTAATAAATTATGGATAGCCATGAGTACACTATACTCTGAGTCCTGTGAGTCTTCCTAGCATATCATTGAATATGGGGGTGCGTAGTCTTAGGGACCCCTAACAAAGAGGAGGCGGAGATAACAATGAAGGGGGAAAACCATTTAAGGAGCAATTTCAATCATCCAACCAGGTGAGACATAATGATGACTTGGACTGGAACAGTGGCAATTAAGATAGCAATTAAGACAAATCAAAATTTTCAAAATAGTGTCTTCACTGCAGACATACAGACTTAAAGAGGGAATCCTAGGCTGATATAGTGTTGGGAAATTTGGTCTTTCTCCCAAGTTCCACACTTCTTTTTGTGTTTTAACTTGGATTCAAGAAGTATGTATATATCTGCCTATAACTTTCAGAGAGTGAAAGCAGCTATATGTAACTCATGCAGGTTTTTCATTATCCATGTGCTCCAAAATTTGTAAGTTTTTCCCTTTAAACAGATTTCATTTCTGTCCCTTCTGTCTCTGCTTTCCCATTGCTGATCCCACCATTGTACCTCTTGATTCCGTATTAATGCATCAACTTATGGAATCATTCTTCCTTAATGTTTATTTATTTTTGAGAGAGAGAGAGAGAGAGAGAGAGAGAGAGCAAGAGAGGGGGGAAGGGGCAGATGGAGACACAGAATCTAAAACAGCCTCCAGGCTCTGAGCTGTCAGCACAGAGCCTGATGCAGAGCTCAAACCCATGAGTGGTGAGATCATGACCTGAGCCTAAGTCAGACACTTAACCGATGGAGCCACCCAGGGGCCCTAGGGAATCAGTCTTCTTAATATCAGGTTCACCCACATAATCTAATCTTCCGTAATCACCAACCCTTCCCTAGTCTCATTACATTAAATTCCTTTATCTCAGTTTTATAACTCCCATAACCTATCCCCACACTATCTGGCTTAACTTCCCATCCAGATCCTCTCTGACACTTGTCCTCCTCTCCTTAGGGCTCCAGTGGCCCAATGTGCTCATTTCTAGTCCAAGGCTTTAGTTAGGCACTTTCTCTGTTTTTTCTCTCCTTATCTCTTTCAGTCATAAAGACTTCCCTGATTGGCCCTGCCCCAATTGTACTTCTTAGTCCCTCTCAACCAAAACATTTAGAGTAGGTACCCCGTAATTTAGAATGTATGTATATATCAGTTAGGACCTTTTTGTTTGGAAGTGACAGAAAACCCAACTCAGGCGGATTTATTAAACAATAAAAGAAAATTTAGTAATTCATGTCACTTAAGTTTTAGGGTATATCTTCCTTTATTGGAGTTCTATCCAAAGATTCCAACAATGTCATCAGGATTTGGTTGTTCTCCATTTTTGGGTTCCACCTCCTATTAAGTTGGCTTTATTCTTGAGCTTTATCTATGTAGTTTAATCTCATCCCCCAACACACCTCAAACCTCCAACTTCGCATCTTCCCAGGTTCAAGTCCAATGGAAACATAGCATTTCTTCCTGGAAATTTTTAAGCAACTCTTGGAACTCACCTTCTTTGTCTTGAATTGGTCATACCCATCCCAGTACCAACATTGTGGTAAATAGAATTCTGGGTGGTGGCTGGTCAGACCTGGGTCACATGTTCCACCCCCTGAACTAGGAGGAGAGCCCTATCTGAATCAAGTGGACTCAGAATGAAATAAGGAGCATTTCTAAAGGAAAGTTAAGATAGGGTTATCAGAAGGGACACTGGGAGGCAAAACCAACAATTATGATCACCATAATTCATGTAATCTTATGAACTGCTTCATAACTTGCAGAAATTTCACCCTTTTTATTTTTCTAAATTGAATTAAATTTGGCACTGGCTAATATTAATGACCAATCTTCATGTGTCCTTCCCCACTTGAACATAATAAATCCTGGAAATTATGGAATTCAGGAAAATTGAACCAAGAGCTTTGGCCTAGGTTCATCATATTAGATAATAGCTTGGAGATATTCACTGCCCTCATTTTCCATTTGTTTTTTGTTTTATTTTGAGAGAGAGAGCAATAGAGAGCACGTGAGCAGGGGAGAAGGACAGAGGAGGGGAGAGAGAGGGATAGAGGGAGAGACAATCCCAAACAGGCTCCATGCTCAGCACAGAGCCTGATGCTGCAGGACTCTAAACCCATGACCCTGGGATCATGACCTGAGCTGAAATCAAGAGTCGGATGCTCAACCAACTGAGCCATCCAGGTGTCCTCATTTTCCATTTAAATATAAGCAGCTCTACTGAGGTCCTCTACTCTTTCTAGACCACTGGGATTTTTACTGTAGATCCTAAGGCTAAACTGCATAGTGTTGGACATCCATACTCCTCTTCAGTGGTTTTTGCACCTCCCTAGACAGACCTGTATGGTATCAAAACTCACATCTCTATTAGTCATATACTTATATGCTTTCAGAGTAATTGCTACAGTTTTACATAGGTAATATTTTTCTTCCAGGCTAAACTATTTGTTTTCTAATTTATGCTTTTGTGTGCCTCACTTTGCTGAGCATAGAGAACACAGCAAATACTTGTTGATAGGTACAAAGAGGAAAATACATAGTTTTTCCTAAGAGAATTTACAACTGGCCAAGGGGATACAACCCAGAAGAAGAAACCCAGATAAGACCACAAATCAAGGAAGAATAGGAGATTTAGAAAATGAGAAATGGAAGCACTATAGGGACTCTAGGAGTATAAGATTAGATCTTACTGGGGGTTTAGGACAGGTTACATAAAGATAGACTCATTAAAGAATGCTTCTAAAGTCTTGAACCCTTTTGAGAGAGGAAAGAGACTTTTGTTTTTGATTTTCTAATATTTTGAAAGAAGGATTTTTTTAAAATCTAAAACAACACTGTTGGAGATGGATGCAGAAGTCTGGAATACAAATTATTCTCTCTGTCTCTCTGTCTCTGTCTCCAGATCCCTCTTCATTAAGATTCAGACTTCATTTAAATTTAATTTACAAGAGGTGTCATTTTTATTAATTTAATATTTAATATCTATTAATGTGGATTCAATCTGTGTAATTTGATTTCATAATGGTTATGCAACTAGTGCTACCATTCTTTCACCCACTCTTTTCAACTTTCATGTCAGTGGCAGGAGCCCTTGACCTGGTCTGGAGGGATAAGAAGGTAGACCAGCAAACCGCAGGCACTGTTGTAGCATTTGTCTGCCCCTCAACTCCCAGGCCCTAAAGAGTAGTATAGTGTTTAGGTATATAATAACACTAACTGGTGAAAAATATATCTGATATTCCCCTCTTGCTTTTCCCAGACACTTTTCTAATAGAATTGACAATGAAACTAGCTGGCCTAATATAAGATATTGGTGAAGAGGAACACAGTGACTTAAAGCATCAGACACAAGAAAAGCATCCTCTTTTATTATAAGAAAATGCTAAGAAGCAGAGAAATAAATATTAAGGTTTTTAGTAGGAATATCTACATCTCATTTGTCTGTGAGTGACTGATAACCAATGAAAAATGAGGGGCGCCTGGGTGGCTCAGTCAGTTGAGTGTCCAACTTTGGCTCAGGTCATGATCTCATGGTTCATGGGTGCAAGCCCTGTGTTGGGCTTGTGCTGACAGCTCAGAGCCTGGAGCTTGCTTCAGATTCTGTCTTCCTCTCTTTCTGCTCCTCCCCTGTTCACGCTTTGTCTCTCTCTCAAAAATAAATAAATATTAAAAAAAAAAAATGAAATTCTGGAATGCTATTTGCATACTTTTGAAAAAAGAGGTACCAGAATAACATTTGTGTGCGCTCTTTTACAAAATAGTACTAACAATAGGGTCATTACTGTATTTCAAATAACCCACTACAGGACTGGATAAGAGAGTGGGGTCAAAGCTGGAAAGATAATTCAGTATGGAGAAGGGGGAGCTAGTATACTCAGAAACTGCTTTTGTTTCTGCCACCAGAGTTCTCTAATGGTTCCTTGATGGTTATTATGTATCAGATGTTAGGTGAAAAAGTGGTTTGCACTTCCCTTAAAGAGTCCCTTAAAGATGGGGGCAGGAATCTGCATTTTTAACAAACCCTGTAGGATTCAAATGTAGGTGATCTGAGGATTGTACCTTGAGAAACACTGCACATTCAGAGCATTCGGTGCTTCAAATTCCTATACAGAAAGTAAAGTGTAGAAAGCTCTCTAGTTGGAAAGAGTGGTTAGGGGGACTCATCCAGAAAGTTTGTTTAGAAGACAAACACCCTGGGGACACCTAGGTGGCTCAGACTGTTAAGTGATTCTTGATGTTGGCGCAGGTCATGATCTCATGGCTTGATTCATGAAATTGAGCCCCGAGTCAGGATCTGCACTGACAGCTGGAACCTGCTTGGGATTCTTTTTCTCCCTATCTCTCTGCCTCTCCCCCACCTGCATGCTTGTTCTCTCTCTCTCTCTCTCTCTCTCTCAAAATAAATAAATAGACTTCAAAAAAAAAAAAAGAAAGAAAAAGAAAACAGACACCTTGTATGTTTATTTAAGATGATGGGGGCTCTTGAGGGACACTGGTGCAGGCGTTAAGAAATGCTTAAGAAGGTTAAGAAATGCTTAAGAAGAGCGCTTCTTAAACTTCAATGTGCACACAAATCACCAGGGATCTTATTAAAATGTGGATTCTAATTCAATGGGACTGGGTGGGTCCTGAGGATTCTGTATGTCTAACAAGCTCCCAGGTGATGCCAATGCTGATGGTCCCAGGACCGCCCTTTGGTAAGATTTTAACTGAAAGTGGGGTTATGTAATGGAGAGAGGCATGGTCAGAAATTGTATGCGAAGTGGAAAACTAAGACATGAAACATAGCCAAGGTCTGAAGAAGACTTAATAACCAAAGGTTAAACAAATCAGAATCAGGAAAGAGGAGGTAGCTGGTTAATTCAGACAGGCTAAGAGTGAATCACCAAGGTTTTTTTTTCTCCTACATGGAGCATGTTTTACGTGTACACGAAAAATGGGTGGTCACAGATAGGGTCACAGACCAGGTCTAATCAGCCTATACCCAAAAAAATCCAGCCAAGTTTCTTAAAGAAACTTCATTGTTCTCTCTGATTAAAAAACCCACCTCCCACAAGCTAGAAAATGCAACTTTGCAACACAGGATAACTGATCATCACCACAGAAGTTTCAAAAACCAAGATCTCGTATCTTTCTTTGCTGAAAATCTTGGCTGGTTTCCCCTATTAGGGACAAATCTAGGCTTCTGAGCTCTTAGTTCAGTTTCTTCCACTTCCTTTTTAAAAAAAAAAAAATTAATGTTTATTCATTTTTGAGAGAGAGAGAGAGACAGAGGGTGAGTGGGGGAGGGGCAGAGAGAAAGGGAGACACAGAATCTGAAGCAGGCTCCAGGCTCTGAGCTGTCAGCACAGAGCCTGACACGGAGCTCGAACTCACAGACCAGGAGATCATGACCTGAGCCAAAGTCGGATGCTTAACCGACTGAGTCACCCAGGCGCCCCTAATTTCTTCCACTTCTGCCCTAGCCCTGCATTTCCAGCCCTATATCTCACCAATATCCAGTTTTCTCCAGGGTATTTCCTACTTGTAGGCCTCTGCTCTAATCAGTTTTTTGTTTGTTTTTGTTTTTGTTTTTTTGCTGGAATGCCTTTTTTCTAATATATTATTCAAAGCTTTGTTTAAACATAATGATGATGATTATGTTTAACAATCTCTATTTGTCTGCTCTGTACTGTTTGGTAGGCACTACATTATCAGAATGAATTCCTACTATGACTCTGAAAGGTAATGATGATTATGATTGTCCATTCATTCACTCAGCAAATATTTATTGTGCCCCTGAGGTGTTCCAGGAACTTAAAACTAAATAGACAACTCCCTTCCTTCAACAGGTTTACATTGCAGTTTAAGAGACAGATAATAGACACCGTGATAAACGCTATGGGAAAAAAAAAAAATGAAGCAGAGTATGGGGATACTGGTAAAGGGAATGATTTGAGCCTGAATAACAACAACTGCTACCCTAAAGGATTACTGGAGGCAGAGAAAAAAATAAATGCAAAAGGTCTGCTTGACATGTTTTGGCAAGGAGAGGGTGACTGAAGAAGAGGATGGTTGGAGTTGAGGAGAGGTGGGGCTAAATCCTTAGGAGGGCCTTATAAGGTAAGGCCTCTCTAAGTTAGATGTGAAGCCACAGTCCTTTTTAAAGGAGTTAGGAGTGATAGCCTTGACAATTGATCATAGGGGAACAAGAGTAGAGTCGGAGATGTGTTAGGAGTCTGCTGCAAAGATCCAGGTGAGACATGATGGAGGCATGGCCCAAGTTAGAAGCAGTGGAGTCAGGGAGTAGTGGTCAGATTCTGCATCTGTTTAGAAGGTTCAGGAGGCAGGATGTACGTGGCAGCGAGAGAATGAGAATAGCTAAAGACAGCTGAGTGTTTTGGCCTCTACAATTAGTGGGATGGAGTTGCTATTTGTTGTTATCTTATAGATAAAGAATTTGAGGTTTAAGATGGTGTCATAACTCCTCCAAAGTCAACTGTCTAGTTGTCTGTTACAGGTTTATCTGGAAAGATTGAGTAGTAGTTTGCCTTTTTCCCATCTCCTCAAGAAATAGCCTTCTTATGTAAAGACAGCACTGAATCCAGGAAGAGTTTGTGGGATTTTAGGACTTCCAAGTGTCTCCCTCTCCCAGAGCATCCAGCAAAGGACAGTTCCTAGGCTGGGATGGCTGCAGGATGCTTGCAAAACAGGTTACTAAGCACTAAGACCCTAAGTGCCATAAGAGTGCTGGGCTGTTTTGCTCCCCAGAATGGAGAAGACCTCTGGGGTCTTCTGAGGACTGTCTCTGGCCAGACAAAGGAGAATCAATAGCATAACTGCAATTCAGAGTCTCAGGACCACTCAGACCCTAGAGGTTTTGTACAGTTCACTGCAATGGGTAAAAGAGTCCCAGAAATAATTCTTGCCCACATCAATGAGTGGGAGCTCTGAGCCACATTTTATTTGAAGGAAGGAAGGGAAAGAAGGAGGGAAGGAGGAAAGGAAGGAAGGAAGGAAGGAAGGAAGGAAGGAAGGAAGGAAGGAAAGCTTGGGAATGCAAACTGGTGCAGCCACTCTGGAAAACAGTATGGAGGTTCCTCAAAAAATTAAAAATAGAACTACCCTATGACCCAGAAATTGCACTACTAGGTATTTATCCAAGGGATACAGGTATACTGTTTTGAAGGAGCACATGCACCCCCATGTTTATAGCAGCACTATCAACAATAGCCAAGTATGGAAAGAGCCATATGTCCGTTGATGGATGAATGGATAAAGAAGATGTGGTATATATATACAATGGAGTATTACTTGGCAATCAAAAAGAATGAAATCTTGCCATTTGTAACCATGTGGATGGAACTAGAGAGTATTATGCTAAGTGAAACTAGTCAGAGAAAGACAAATATATGATTGTACTTCTATGAGGACCTTAAGATAGTAAACAGATGAACATAAGGGAAGGGAAGCAAAAATAATATCAAACAGGGAGGGGGACAAAACATAAGAGGCTCTTAAATATGGAGAACAAACAGAGGGTTACTGAAGGGGTTGTGGAAGGGGGGATGGGTTAAATGGGCAAGGGGCATTAAGGAATCTACTCCTGAAATCATTGTTGCACCATGTGCTAACTAACTTGGATGTAAATTAAAAAAAAAATAAATAATTTTTAAAAGGGAAAGAAAGAAAGCTGATAGCAGTGTTCATTATGGCATTGCTAATTAAAGGAAAACCTTGGGAACAAACTAAATGTTCAACAATGTGGGAATAACTGATTAAATTATGGTATTTATATAGAGTATAATACTATGTATCTGTTTAGAAAGCTGGAGCAGATCTGTATTTATAGATATGGAAAGGTGTCCACAATGTGTTACAGAATGAAAGGATCAATTTACAGAACAGAATGTAGAGTATGATTCTGTGCAAGTGAAACCATGTGCATATGTATGCATATACAAATATATATGTGAAGAGACAGTTGGAAGCAAGTTCACAAAATGTTAATAATGCTTATCTGTGGCTAGTGAGGTTTATGTAATTTAACTTATTTCCTGCTTTTCTGGATTAACTGAATTTTTTAAATGAGCATGTCTCAATTATGTAATCAGAAAAAAACATTTTCATCTTAGGAAAAACATCTATTAGAATTTTGCAATTTTGTCTTTAATTGTGCTATAAAACAGTTTTATCTAAAGCTAAATTTAAAATATTAGACATTTGTGCCTTAGAAAATTTTTATTAAGCCTCCATTTTTATCAATTAAATGTTGAAACATTAGGTACATTAAGTGGTGTCTCTTTATGCTAACCGCTAAGCACTTTGGTAAAAACACTCAGCTCCATTTACTAATTTTTAGCATTACTTTCCTTGGGCTTTCTTCCTAACAAAAATTAAGTGGTTATTTTTTTTAAACCACAGTTATTTCCACCAATAAGATGACGTGAATTCCACTGATACTCATTTTTTTACTGAGGCAGAATTAGTTTTGAAACAACCAAAGAAAAAAGTACTGTTCAAAGGCTGGGATTTTAGCACATTTTTCACAATAATTCTTTCTTTCCAGTTGATTACAAGACTATATGATCTGCAAGTTACTTTTTCTATAATCATTAAAATGCTAATGCTATGGACACTGCATTTATCTTTATGATATTTCTAAATACATGGTTCTTGGATAAGTAGTTGAAGTCAAATCAGGTGATAGGTTAAATTCCAACTCTTGGAGTGTTAGGTTCAAGACCATTATTAGGTATTAAAGATGAAAATCACCAAATTAGTTGAAAGACAATTTCAAAGAATTCGAAGGCCATTGACAATGACATCAAGACCTGTACCATGCCTGGAAAACACTGAATAAAGGAAATCAAGCTAGACTTGTTTTATATTCAAGAAAAGGAGACATCTTATTTTCTTTTGTTCACTAAAAAGTAGGAACGGGAAAAAGAGAAAAAGAAAAATGAAGTAGAAGATCATGAAACATACAAATTTGCTGGAAAATAGGCAAAGTAAACAGAAGCATAATTAAATTTGAAAAAAAGTAGATCAGTGATAATAGAAATGGGGCATAGACCATAAGATGTTAGAGGTGATGAAACAAGTAGATCTAAATAAAAAGGAAACTTATTTGGATGGGTGAATAATAATTTATTAGACTTTGCCCTATCTTTCATTTCTATATCTAATCAGTCACCAGGTTCTGCTGATGCTTGAATTCCCAGCAAAACTGGTAGATATTAAAAAATGGTCTTCAAGTGGCACCTGGCTTGCTCACTCGGTAGAGCATGTGACTCTTGATCTTGGGGTCATGAGTTTGAGTCCCACGTTGGGTGGAGTTCTCTTAAAAAAATAATGGTCTTTGGGGTGCCTGGGTGGCCCAGTTGGTTAAGCGTCCGACTTCAGTTCAGGTATGATCTCACAGTTCTTGAGTTCGAGCCCTGTGTTGGGCTCTGTGCTGACAGCTCAGAGCCTGGAGCCTGTTTCAGATTCTGTGTCTCCCTCTCTCTCTGCCCCTCCCCTGTTCATGCTCTGTCTCTGTCTCAAAACTAAGTAAACATTAAAAATAATAATAATAAGGGGCGCCTGGGTGGCTCAGTTGGTTAAGCGTCCAACTTCGAATCAGGTCATGATCTCACGGTTCGTGAGTTCGAGCCCCGTGTCAGGCTCTGTGCTCACAGCTCAGAGCCTGGAGCCGGCTTTGGATTCTGTGTCTCCTTCTCTCTCTGCCCCTTCCCAGCTCATGCTCTGTCTCTGTCTCAAAAATACATTAAAAAAAAAATTTTTTTTTAATTAAAAAAAAAAAATAATGGTCTTTGAGTTAACTCACTACCTGTTCCTAGTTCTAATTCTCTTCCTTCAATCCTATCCCAGGTTCTTTCTGTAAATCTGGTTTCTAAACAGCTTTACTATCAGTGAAAGATAAACCTAAAACTCTAAACCTATTCAGATTTTATTCCACCCATGAGCTTATTTACATTTTTATTAAGGGATGCTTGCATGAAAAAGCCTTCAAAACGTGAGTCCATCTTCAGCCTGACCTTGCCCTCTTTTGGGTTCCATGCCAGACAGTGTTTTTAGTGGCCCACAATACATGCTGGACTACGGACCACTCAAACGCACTGCCTCAAAACTTGCTCCTCCTCCTGGATTCCACATCTTCCCTTTCCCTCATCCCTCACATTCTAAAAATTGGTCCTCCTAAAAGCCCTCTGAATCAATTCCCCCTTCTCTGTTCACAATGCTAAGGCCTTAGTTCAGGCGCTAATCACTTAGCGACTGGACTTGCAATAGCTTTTTAAATGGCCTTTCTGTAAATATAAAAACAGGGAGGGGGACAAAGCATAAGAGACCTTAAATATGGAGAGCAAACAGAGTGTTACTGGAGGGGTTGTGGGAGGGGGGATGGGCTAAATGAGTAAGGGGCATTAAGCAATCTACTCCTGAAATTATTGTTGCACTATACGCTAACTAATTTGGTTGTAAATTAAAAAAATAAAATTAAAATTAAAAAAATAGTAAAAAAATATAAAGAAAAAATAATAATAAATGGCCTTTCTACCTCCAATCCACTTTCCATTTGGCCATTACTCTAAAATGTACAATTAAGAATTGTAAATTTAGGGGCACCTGGGTGGCTCAGTCAGTTAGGCGTCTGACTTTGGCTCTGGTCATGATCTCATGGTTCGTGGGTTTGAGCCCTGTGTCAGGCCCTGTGCTGACAGCTCAGAGCCTGGAGCCTGCTTCGGATTCTGTGTCTCCCTGTCTCTGATCCTCCCCTGCTCATGCTGTGTCTCTTTCTACCTCTCTCAAAATAAAGAAACATTAAAAAAAAGTTTATACTTCTAAAAAAAAAAAAGAATTGTAAATTTAAAAGTGATCATGTCAGTTGCCTGCTAAAAAAATTCTTCAATGGCCCTTCATTGCTTTCAGGATTAAAAAAACAAACACCTGGGCATAGCATATAAAATTTTTTGTGAACTGGTTGCTGTCTACTCTTCGAATCTCTCTCTGCCTCATTCTTTAAACACACTGCACCCCATTCATGCTGAACTGATTGTCGTTTTTCAAACAAGTCATGTCCTCTTACTTCTGGCCCTGTAGTCAAGCTGTTCCTTCAGCCTGAAATGACTCCCCTTGACCCTACATCCATCTGCAAGCTCCTACTCGTGCTTGAAGACTCACCTCATGTCCCCTTTTCTGAAGACTTTTCTGACCTATTTAGGCAGAGTTTCAGATAGACATTTATTCTATAGAATCTATGGTAGTATAGTGTTTTATTTATTGTTGCACAACAAATTATTCCAAAACTTAGTGGCTTAAAAAATAATAAACATTTATTATCTTTCATAGTTTTTATGGGTCAGGAATATGGAAGCCACTTGACTGGGAAGATCTGGTGAGGGGTTTCTCATGAGGTTCAGTCAGATGTCAGCTGAGGCTGCAGTCACCTGAGGGCTTGAAAGGGGCTGGAATATCCACTTCCAATGCCTTACTCACATGGCTGGCAAGTTGGTGCTGGATGTTGGTGGAGGCCTCAGTGTCTCCTCTTGTGGGCCACTCCACAGAGCTGCTTAAGAGTCTTCACATGATGATTGCTGGCTTCCCCCGAATCAGGCAATCCAAGAGGCCAAAGCAGAAGTTACAAGTCCTTTATGACTTACTCTTAGAAGTCACCTACTATAACTTCTGCCATAGTCTGTTGTTTACATAGACCAGCCCCGATTCACTGTGGGAGGAGACCACATAAGGACATGAATACAAAAAAGTGAGGATCATTGGGAGCCATCTTGGAGACTGGCTAAGACATACAGAGTAACAAATATACATCATATCTCACTAGCCAGTGATGACAAAATATCATACATACTTTAGTGTTCAAATTATGATGGCATAAGCCTTCATGGCCTATTTCCTAGAACTAGAAACCTCTTTCTCTTCTGTATTTCTCATGTGGTTCTTACTACAGGATCTTTCTCAGGATCAATCCCTTTCATTCTTATGCCCCAACTTTCTGGATCTGGTCTAGCCCTGCCATCTCTCACCCTTATGAGGATGCAGCCCCACTGGGTACCACTGTCTTGCACAGATGACTGTCACCATTATTTCTACCACTGACTTTAGCAAGTACTTGATATTCCTCCAAGAAAGTGGAACAAGCTCAGGAGCACAACTAAGTCTAGGATGTGACATTAACACACCTTTTTAGAAGGCTTAGGAAATACTTGAAATGTAATAGAGTAGCTTACACTGCTATTAGCCGTGGTTACTCTGAGAGGTCCACTGTCTGCACTTACCCTCAAATAGCATAAACATAGGTCCTCTGGAAACTCCATCACTGCCAGATGATATTCTTTTGCTGTATGTCCTACAACAGACAAAGTGCAACATACTCTGTCATCACTCCAATTCCTAAGGTCTTGGATTTTCAGTCTTTAAATAACACCACAGATGGAACTCAACAATCCACACCACGGCATGCTGGGCCAAGCACTCTTTATTTTTTGTTCACAGCCTCTCGCCTAGCACTGGCTAAAGGAAGTAAGCCTGTGCTCTCTCCCAGCGTTCCTTCCCATCCCACTTCCATGATGCTTACAAACAATTACCCAAAGAGTAGTTCCTCAGCTCTGCAAATATATTCAGTGATGCATAAGCATAGGACAGTCTAAATTCACACTTATAGTACTAATTATCCATAGTGGCAGAAAACTACTAAGAGATGTCTTATTAACATCTCAAAGCATCTCCATTTGCTTTACCTTAATTATTTGGGGCCTTCTCCAAGAACTAGAGATGGGTGATTGCTTTACATTTACATAGCCCAAGAGATCATTTCAAGGTTGTTTCCCAGAGCTAAAGAAGAGTTAGTACCAAAAGGAAATTGGATCCTTTGCTTTTAGATGGTAGTGTTTCCAGCTGCTTTACTCACCAAGGTTAAAAAATAAAACCCTGGCTACAGCCAGCCTGGTTATGTCACCTGCTGTAATTACTTCTTGGAAAGCATGCCTCCCTTCATTAGAGAGCCCCGAGGTCAGACAGCAAAAATAGGAGCTGAAAGAGATACTAAAGGAATAAGTGGTGCCTAGAGATGGAAAATAATGTTGAGCAGATTGTCATGTGGAAACAGTGGGCTGCAGTGAAGTGACCGGAGATTTTGGAGTCAGGCAAATGTTGGGCACAGTGATGCTTTCCCTGTAGGGGTAACTCAGACTTCACTTCTTTGGCCTTGGTTTCTTCTCCTGTAAAATGATGGTAATAATCTATACCTCATAGGATTGAAGATTAAATGAGACACTAAATAACAAGAAAGAAAGAAAGAAAGAAAGAAAGAAAGAAAGAAAGAAAGAAAGAAAGAAGAAAACGTATAATCAAACTTTGGCAGGTAGTTAGGCTGTGCTCCAGGTACAGCCGTGGGTGCTGGGGATAGAGTGGTGAACACACAAAAATGAGCCACTGTCTTCACTTAGATTCCAGTTCCAGAAGCGAAAACCGGCATTAGTTAAACCAAGAACTACCTAATTACATGTGTGGTGAATGCTATAAAGAAGAAGGCTTGGGTATTATAAAAGGATACCTGACCTAAATTAGGGTGTCAGTGAATGTGGCCTTGAGGTAGTATTGCGAAAGATGGTGACTGTGGGGTAGGGAAGAACATGTCAGGTTTCAGTAAGAGCAATCTAGGCTCAATAAATGGAAACCATTATTAGTATTATTTATTCAATAAATATTGAATATCTACCATGTGTACTGCACTACTATGCATCGTGAAGTTACAATTAATCTGTGAACTTGAGCAAATAGCTTAATTTCTTTGAGCCTCAGTATGTTCATCTGTAAAATGGGGATATTAATATTATCTACCTCCTTAGTCCTTTTTTGAGGATTCAATGAGATAATGTATGTAAAGTGATTAACACAGTGGTTGGCATAGGAATAAGATAATTTGTGTTAATGATATTATTTTTGTTCATTAGTCAAGACTGGATACATAATTTGCAGGGCCCAGTGCAAAATGAAAATGTAAGGCCTGATGTTAAAAAATTATTAAGAATTCCAAAACAGCAATAGCACACAGCATTAAACTAAGTGTGGGGCCCTGGGTAACTGTGCAGTGAACACACTCACAAAAATAGTCCTATCACTAATTATGTCATATGTACACATATGTGTTTATATAGCTTATCTATCCAAAAAGGTTGAGTTTTTCTTGGGGGCAACTTCCAGAACTCAAATTGCTGAATTTACTTTACAAGGATAAAATATATACCTATTGAGTATATCAATGGATGATTGGTGCTTACATTTTTCTCAACTTTTTATTATGAAAAATGCTCAAACAGCAAAATTATAAGAATTTTATTATGAACACATGTATACACTCCACCTAGATTCTACAACTAATGTTCTATTGTATTTGCTTTATTACCATCCATTCTTCAAATCATCTATTAATCTGTCTTGTTTTTAGTGCATTTCAAACTAAATTCCAGACATCAATATCACTAACTAAAATCCAATTTACTTAGTTTTTTTCTTTTGATGTAAAATTGACATACAGAGAAGTGTACAGTTCTGAAGAGTGAATTTGCTAAGTTTCGACAAATGCATATACCTCTGTAAACCAGACCTCTAGAACATCACCATTACCCTAACACGTTCCTTCATAACCCTTCCCAATCAGTCTCCATCCCAACCTCCCTCAGAGATAGCTATTATTCTGATTTTTTTTCTGATCCTTAAGTTTTTAAAACTTAAAGCTAAGTTTAATAAGTACTTAGCTTCAATGTTTTCTCACAGGGGCACATAGAAAATTCTGCAGACTGTAAAATAAGAGATAAAGCTAGGATACTCTGATGTACTCAACAAATATTTGTTGAAACAAAGAGTAAAACTAGGGAAATCACTAGAGTACTTTTTGTTTTTAATAGTTTCAGTTTTTGGTAAAAGTGATACAATGTGTACTCCAGAAAAAATGTAAGTGATATTAAAAAATACAGAGAGAAAATTAAAAATCACTCATCATACAGGGATAAACATTTTTAATATTTTGATAGAATTTCTCCCATGTATTTATTTATATATACATATTGTGATCTATGTAATTTGATAAAAATGGGGTCATACACATATACAATCTGTTTCTGTCACTTAACAATATGCTATAGATATCTTTCCTCATCGATAAATATAGAGTGGAATCCTCATTTTTAATGGGCAGAGTAGATGGACATATCATTCTTTAATTAGCCACTTATCTACCCATGAACATGTAAGATTGTTTCCAAGTTTTCAATATTATCAGCAACACTGCAATGGACATCCTTGTACATACATCTTTTTCTGAATTATGTAATTATTTCCTTAGGATAAATTGCTAAGGATGGGATTACTAGGGTAAGGATGGGATTACTAGGGATTACTAGGGCTACAACCTGAACATGTTTTACATTCTGGTTTATGATATCAAAATGCCTGCCAGAAAGGAGGCAGAAATTTACATCTATTGACTGGCTAAGCTTTAAATTTTTAAGAATACAAAATGAATATTTTATCTTTTTTCCTTTAGGATAGAAAAGAGGGAAACACACGAAGGATTAATATACCTAGATTTAAAGCAGCAAATGAGAATGTATACAGAAGTGCCTCTAAAAGTGGCCTGGCTGGCTCAGTCAGTAGAACATGGGACTCCTGATGTCAAGGTTGTGAGTTCAAGCCCCGTGATGGGTGTGGAGCCTACTTAGGAAAAAAAAAAAAAAAAGGTGGGGCACGTGTGTGGTTCAGTTGGTTAAGCGGCCGACTTCGACTCAGATCCTGATGTCACAGTTCAAGTTCATGAGTTTGAGCCCCCTGTTGGGCTCTGTGTTGACAAGCACAGAGCTTGGAGCCTGCTTCGGAATCTGTGTTTCCGCTCTCTCTGCCCCTCCTCCACTCATGCTCTGTCTCTGTCTCTGTTTCTCTCTCAAAAATAAATAAATGTTAAAAAAAATTAAAACAAAACAAGTGCCCCTAAAAGCACTGCAGATCAATCCAGTTGATCTCAATTCAGTAAAAAAAAAAAAAAAAAAATTAAGTGACTACCACGTGCAGGCTAGCTGGTAGGAGCAAAAAGATGAGAAGCCATGAACTCAGTATCCAGAATACTCACACCCTAATAGCACAAATTCCTCAGCTACAGTGATTTATCTTTTATTTAAGCTTATATGATAAGAAAGGACCCTGAGGATTTACTCTTAAAGGGGCAATGACTCCTGCTTTAAATTTGGTAAAAACTCAAAAGATTTAAGTGAAAAGTAAGTCTCTCTCTCAGCCTTGTTCCCCAGCTCTGTACCTTCACTGATTGCTCCACTCTCTAGAGGTCACCACTGCTACTTATTTCCTGTATATCTTCCCAGAAAATGCTTTGCATATGTGTATACAGGCATATGCTGAGCAGGCAAAAAATTGTCCACTCATGGCTTACTCATACAAGCAGTTTTTAAATACAATAGTTTTATACTTACACATGATTTCACACGTTGCTTTTAAAATTATGCCTTGGGGATTATTCCATATGTATTCATATAGAGTTGCTTCATTTATTTTTAACTTGGAGATTGTTCCATAGCCGTTTTAGGAAGCTGCTTCATTCTTTTTTACCATCTACACAATTTTTCATTGCGTGAATGTATTTAACCAGTATTTTGTTAATGGACCACTAGGTTGTTTCCAACATTTTGCTAATAATCCTGCAGTGAATACCCCTCTAGATACTGAAATCATTTTGGAGTAAGAAATAACTTGGGGCGCCTAGGTGGCTCAGTCGGTTGAGCGTCCGACTTCGGCTCAGGTCATGATCTCACAGTCTGTGGGTTCGAGCCCCGTGTCGGGTTCTGTGCTGACAGCTCAGAGCCTGGAGCCTGTTTCCAATCCTGTGTCTCCCTCTCTCTCTGCCCCTCCCCCAGTCTCACTTTGTCTCACTCTGTCTCTCAAAAATAAATAAATATAAAAAAAATTAAAAAAAAAAAGAAATGACTGTGGGAAGGTAGTCATATTTGGCTTCAAGTCAAATTAGTAAGTACTTGGTAGAGACATTTGTTGGCTTATAGATGAGCACTAAAAGAACAAATCATTAAAGATGCTGTGTCTGAAATACGTTCCCCCAAACAACCATTAAAACAAAAGAAAAGCATAAAAGCCAACAGGAAGTCTCCACCCACTTAGTCAGACTCCTCAGGAGGAGTAAATAGGCCTTATCCAGTGTCTTCCACGTCCACAGTGGAGCTTTGTCACACTAATAGTGAGAACGCATTGTAGAATCCATGCCTTGGCACTAACAACTTCCCCTAGAGAATTTGGATCTAGCAATCTGGACATACAAATATTCATTTGTCACACAAATATTCATCAAAAGGCCTTTGGACATGCAAGTGAAGGAGCAGATTTCCTTTTGCCCTTCCTTTTGACTTTTTGTTTTTAACTTATTTTTAAATAATTACAGTTAGAGAAAAGTTTCAAGAATAGCACAAAGAACTCCCACTTTATTCAAGTTTACTATTTTTACTTTCTATTATGATTTTTTGAGTTTTTTAACATTTATTCATTTTTGAGAGACAGAGGATGATAGAGTGCGAGTGGGGGAGGGGCAGAGAGAGAGGGAGACACAGAATCTGAAGCAAGCTCCAGGCTTCGAGCTGTCAGCACAGAGCCCCATGGGGGGCTCTAACTCAGGGACTGAGAGATCATGACCTGAGCCGAAGTTGGACATCCAATCAATTGAGCCACCCAGACCCCCCTCAAATTTACTATTTTTAAAAGGTTTGGCCACATTTTCCTCTTTTTACATATATATGGGTTTTTTTCTGAATTATTTAAAAGTAGGTTACATATATCATGCTCCTTTACCCCTTAATACTTCAGTGTGTGTTTCTTGAAAACAAAGGTATCCCATTGATTTTGGGGTGGGGGAAACTGACCTGGCTACTTCCATCTAAGAGCTAGAAGGAAGCTTAAGGTGTCTACTTTATTTTACACACAGGGAAACCCAGAATTTGGCAAGTGAGTCAGCCAAGGTCACATTGCCAGTATCTGAGATGAGATCCTCTCTTCTGGCTTTTTCCACTCTATAAGCCATTAGGAATCATCTGGTCCAAACAGTTCAATAAATTTTAAAAAGGTTTTTTTTTCTTTAAGTTTATTGATTTTTGAGAGAGAGAGAGAGAGACAGAGAGAGAGAGAGAGAGTGCGCGTGAGTTGGGGAGGAGCAGAGAGAGGGGGAGATAGAAAATCCCAAGCAGGCTCCACATAGTCAGCATGGAGCCTGATGTGGGGCTTGAACTCACAGACCGTGAGGTCATGACGTTAGCCAAAATCTAGAGTCAGACGTTTAACCAAATGAGCCACCCAGGTACTCCCAAACTGCTCAATAAATTTTATAAATGAGGAAAGTACAGCTCAGAGAGGGTTTGTGATTTGTCTAAGGTCACATAGAAGGTTCTTGGCCTGGATTCCATAGGTAGCTAAACCTCTTTGCTAAGGTGCTCAAGGAGAAGACGAATTTTCCTGAATGCACACTCGGTGAGTAAGCTGATAAGTGGACATCTAGAGCTTTTGCCTGCCCAGAAATAACTTCCCCTTCTCCTGAAAACAGCTTTGGAAAACCATCCCTCTTGCATTGCATACAGAGTTAGTGGGATGGTCCTTCAAAGTGCCCTGCCCTTCTGGCCATGAAATGGACATGTAACCCAACCTAGGTCAGTGGTCTCTGTGGCATTTGAATCTCAAGGAGAGGGACTCAGGACTGAAAAAGGGTGAGGTGATTTCTCCTGAAGTTGGTGCTGAAGAGGCCTCCTGAAGAGGCTACTTATGGGCTCTTGTTGCCCATCAGCTTTGCTTCCCATCCTTCCTGAGATTTGCTTCTTCAGCATTTATTTCCATTCTCTGAGCTACCCCCATATCTTTCCAATGATTTCCATAGGCTTAGGTTGGCCGGGTTAGTTAACAGCTGACTAAAAAAAAAGAAAAAAATGTTGCTTTCAGAAACACTTGCCCAAACAGAACTGTGACTTAGGTTGCATTAAAAAAAAGTTGGGCCTGGGTATACCCTTCCTTCCTCAAAGCTCAGTGTGGAAGTGCTTTCCAGGCTCATCACACTGCTGTTCAGTCCAATGATGCTTTACTTTCACAGCTCCCAGAAATGAGTTCCTGGAAAAACAGAGCAACCTTTTTGTTAGGTGTGGCTCTTAGAAATGTCCCTGGCAAGGGGGCACCTCTTAGTCAGTGGTTATTTTAACTCCATTGCCCCAAAACTGCTCCATATGGGTGTTTAGAATGGTAAAATACAATCTGATTTGAGCACAATAGTCCAGGGTGGGCTCCCTGCCTGATTAACCCTAGGGCCTGCTGCCAGCCGGAAGTGAAGGCATCGCTCTTTGTCTTTCCTGACAATCTGTTCCTGACCTCCTGAAAGAACTTTTGGAAGGAACTCACACATATACAAGAACACATTGATGTCTCCAGAATGACATTCAGATATTGTAGTCTGAATCTGTATCCAGGAAAGAAGTCTCCTTAAAAGCATAGTCATCTGCAAAGAAGTTCCCAAGCTCTTGTTTAAACACGACATTTTGGGGGCGCCTGGGTGGCTCAGTCGGTTAGGCATCTGACTTCAGCTCAGGTCATGATCTTGCCATCCGTGAGTTTGAGCCCCGTGTCAGGCTCTGTGCTGATGGTTCAGTGCCTGGAGCCTGTTTCAGATTCTGTGTCTCCCTCTCTCTCTGACCCTCCCCCCGTTTATGCTCTGTCTCTCTCTGTCTCAAAAATAAATAAATGTTAAAAAAATTTTTTTTAAAACACAGCTTTTTCTTTCTTTCTTAAAAAAAAGTTATTTTAATGTTATATATAATTTAACGTTATTTTAAATATTATTATGTTGCACAGTTTAGTTTCTCAATAGCCACTCAAGAACTAGATCTTTGCCTAGCCAAAGATCCAATCATTTCACAAATATTTTCATGCTACTATGTGCCAGGCACTGTGCTAGGTCCTGAAGAAACAAGAGAAAGCAAAACCAGACAGATCCTTACTCTTAAAATGCTTACAGTCCAGAGGAAAAGAGAACATTAATGAAGATGTTATAGTCATACCACATTACAAATTGTTACAAGTGCTATGAAAGACAAATACAAAGATCCATGAAAGAGATTAAGAGTAAACTGTTTTCCTCAAAATAAAGTTTCCATAATTCCAAGTGATTTTTTTTTTAAGTTAACTCTCTACCCAATGTGGGGTTTGGACTCACAAGTGTGAGTTCAAGAGTCACATGCTCTACCAACTGAGCCGGCCAGGTGCCCCTCCAAGTGAATTTCTTCAAAGGACTATAGGGCAATCCCTCCCCCTACTGCATTAGTCTGTAAATGTACCAGCCCAGCCCTAGTCAGAAAGACAATAGGAGATCTAGTGGTTTTCTCAGAGCAAAACCAAGAGGTTCTGCCTTTATTTTTCCATTGTGTTCATCGTTATCATTTTCAAAGCTAAATGGAAGAGGAAAATCATTCAGACAAAAACATCCTAAAGAGTAAAAGATGACCATTTGAAAGGCAAATACAAATGCGGATGTATTCCTTTCCTACTGCTGCTATAACGAATTACCACAAGTTCAGTGGCTTAAATCACAAATTTATTATCTTAAATTCTGTAGGTCAGAAGTCCACCTGTGTCTCGCTAGGCTAAAGCACAGTGTTGGCAGAACTGAGTTCCCTTCTGGGGGCTCTAGGAGAGTATCCGTTTCCTTGTCTTTTTCCAGCTCCTTGAGGCTTCCTTCATTCCTCGGTTCATGGCCCCCCTTTCTCCGTCTTCAAAGCCAGCAAGAGGGTTACTTCTCATGTCACATCTCTCTCACCTACTCTCTGCCTCCCTCTCTACTTTTAGGACTCATGTGATTAAAAGTAGATCCACCCAGATAATCCAGAATAATCTCCCCAGCTCAAGTTCTGTACCCTTCATCATACCTGCAAAGTCTCCTTTGCCATGTACTGTAACATATTCATAAATTCTGGGGACTAGGACATGGATATCTTTGAAGGGCCATTATACTGCCTACTACGGAAAGCATGAAAAATGTTCTTGTTAAGGATGAAAAAAAAATAGAGGTGCTTCATTCTGTGTGGACAAAGCAATGGGTACAAGATGATGCTATTTTTTCTGAGTAGTACCAAATTGCTTATGGTAGTTATCTCTGGGCACTGGAATTATGGGTGGTTTTTCTTTATGCTTATCTGTTTTCCAACTTGTCTACATTAAAAATAAGATGCTAAAAAAAAAAAAAAACAACAACAAAAACCACAACCCAAACCCAACCTCATATATTGTGATTATTTAGGAGAATGTCTGAATTGTTAGGAAAGGCATGCTGATCTGTTTCGGAGTAAAGTATATTGGTGTCTGCAACTTAACTGCCAAAAAGTCCAGAAAACACGTAAATAGCTATGGCTAAATGGTAACAACTTTGAATCAAGAAGGGGTATATATGTGTGTTCATTGCAATTTTATTTGAATTTTCCTGTACATTTGAAAATTTTTATAATAAAAAGCTATAATAAAATGCAAAATTTTAATGGGAAGAGATTCTATATTGATTCTATATTATTCTCGTTATCATTTCCAAGAATAACTTCAGAGTCTAATCTAGAGTGAGAAGATGTTACGAAATCAAGGCAAGTTCTCTTCTGCAACCATCTTTGCCACTGATACCAAGTTAAATAATTAGATCTCAGGAAATGGGGAAATGGACCTGTCTGGTTTCACCTAACAAGATCTCATTTCCATACAGATGCCTTTTCACTAATTTCTCCTACAGCATTTCATGTGTTGTGCTTGTCAACATACTAGACTTGTACAGAGGAGACTGGGAAGAGGACCAGCTCCATAATGTGAAGGGCCTAGTGCAAAATGAAAATGAAGGCCCCTTTGTTAAAAAAAAAAAAAGAAAAAAAAAGTATGAAGAATTTCAAGACTGAATCCTTCCAAGGCAGAGTCCTTCCAAGTGCTGTCCCCATGTAAGGCTACACCAACCATGAAATTGGCCCTGTACAAAGTTCAGCGGACTCCACCAATGACCTCCCCACCAAGCCTCATACCTGGGCATGCTTGGTGGAGATGAGAGTGGAAGAGGAGCAGGCACTTCAGACTCATCTTACTGCGTAGGTCTCTTCACTCCATTTCAACCAGTCTTCATAGGGATGCTGAAGACCAAAGATCCCTGGGAAATCTATCAATTCTCCAAATGATAGCCATTTGGTAAGATGCTATTGACTATTATCTGTGACAGTGTGTTGTACAGTAGCAGGAACAATGTATTTATCTAAAACAAAAACTCTAATGGAATTTGTTAAAAGGAAACACAAATAATTATGTTAAAAAATAATTCAAAATGTCATAGTTTTCCCAGAATAAAGGATATACTTGAAACATTTTCTTTTTAAATCACTAGATGTGGGCTTTGGTGGCTCAGTTGGTTACACATCCAACTTCAGCTTACGTCATGATCTCGTGGTTTGTGAATTTGAGCCCCACGTTGGGCTCTGTGCTGACAGCTCAGAGCCTGGAGCCTGTTTCAGAGTCTGTGTCTCCCTCTCTTTCTGCCCTTCCCCTACTCACACTCTGTCTCTGTCTGTCTCTCAAAAGTAAATAAACATTAAAAATTTTTTTAAAGAAATCAATAGATGAAATAAACCACCACATAGAAACAATATCTGATATTTTAATTGGTAATTAAGTTATTTAAAAACAAACCCAAATATACAAATAAAAAAAATCATTAAAAAATGCCTTATGTGGCTTTCTGACCCATCTCTTTTATTCTTAAGCATTTGCTGCATTCCAAGTAATGTTCTTAAGTTGATTATAAAAAACAAGAGAACACTTGAAGTAATCAAAAGGGAACTGACACAGGATTGACAAAAATGAACATAATTTCTTCCCCTCCTTACCCCCTCTCCCCAATACAGGCTTTTTGCTATTGATAAAGTATTGATCACTTTTAGGGATAAGGCTTCTGGTGTTGATTTTCCCATTTCTAGTAAATTATATGGTACTTTTAAAAGGGCATGCCTCATGTGGCTTAGAAAAACATCTGGAAGGATATAGCTAACAAACCGTTAACAGTAGTTGGCTATAGACTGAAGATTTGTGATGAGGCTGGAAAGGATTTTATTTTCCTTACTTTGCCTATTTGAATATATGCAATGAATATGTATCAGTTTTATATAGCCAAAAAAATCAGTAAAGATATTTTTAAAAAGAAGGAAAAAAACCCAGCATGTACTTTACATCTAGTATGCTGATTTAGGATCAGTCACTTAATCTTTTTGAGCCTCAGTTTCCCTATTTATAAAATGGGATTAGTATCACACAAAGATGTCATAAGGAAAATGCCTTCCCACGTGGTAAATACATACTCAATAAAAGTCCCTTTTCTGAGCCTCAGGTTCTTTGCCTGCAAAATGAGGGAGCTGGATTAGTTGTCCGTGATCCTTTTGAGAGTTAATATTCTGATTCCCTCTATTTATGTTCACAGAAAAAGATTGCTAAATGAAAAATAAATGTCTTTACTTGTCTTCAGGTAATTAGTTTTCCCCTATTTCCTGAAGAACCAGGAAACCAAAAACAGATGAGTAGTTCCTCTGGAATGTCTGAGCCACTCCACCCTGGGCACCTGGGAAATGATAGGGTATTTCCACTCATTAGCATGTCCCTAATGAGGAGAGGCTTCTTTATTGAAAAGAGGATGAAACCTTAGTTTTAATAAGCTATTGTGTGTCATAAAAAATATTATATACTCTCAATTTTAATTTTTGACTACTGCAGACCTCTTTAATTAGTTTGCCTACCGATATTTGCAATCCAGATACTCTGCTTAAGCAGTTATGCAAAATTTCCATAATTCATTATAAACTATGTCATTGGTTAAAGTCCAATTAAATCAGTATCACTTAGGGGGGTTGTATATTAAGTGTGAGTTTACAGAGTTGTCTCCTACACATCTGAAATATTAATAATGGCCTATCTTTCATGGTACCAGGGTACTGATTTTACAGTTCTCTCTTTGCTTTTCTGAGATTGAAAACAAGCATGGATCATAACAGTGGTAGTAGTTATCAGTCTACTAAAAAGGTCAACATTTTAAAAAGGAGAGAAAGTTACAACAGTGGGAATATTACCATTGTAAATTTCTCAAAATGTGACACATATACATACATATATTTTTTTTTAAGTAGGCTCCATGCCCAAGATGGGGCTTGAACTAACAACTCTGAGATCAAGGGTTGTATGCTCTACCAACTGAGCCAGCCAAGCACCCCAAAACATGCCACATTTTTTTATTTAATTAAAATATTGTATGGATACAGAATCATAGAGAGGAACACCCACATGGCTTAGAATTCAAAATATCTCATGTATGAGATTTCTTAATTTAAGCCTTTTCTGTGCCTGCCGAATACCAGTGGGTGAAGAACGCCTTCAGTGCCATTTTGGCATTTCTAGCACCCCGCATAACTTGGTCGGATTCTTTACCCTTCCAGGTTATAGCAATCCCAGATTTTCTCACAGGAAAAAAAAAAAAGCCTTATTCTGTTTGTTTTAAGAGATAGTGTAGTAAAACTCAACATAAGGAGATACTTTTTATTTCCACATTTATGAACAAATTTCTCCATATATGAATTAGGATAACACAACTTGCTCTTTACTGTGGAAGGCTGAAGGAATTCTTACTGCTAGTAAGAACAAAAAAACTTAACATTGTCTGAGTATCTACTATTTTTGGGGCATCATGGAAGGAAGGCACTTTGTCTTGCATTATGTTACTTAATCTTAACAAAACTCTGTGAGGTATTATCTACTTTTTTTCAAATAATGAAACAGACTTAGAGAAGCTAAATAATTTACCGTTTACAGTGTTGGTAAATGGTGATGCAATGTCTGATTCTGACACCTTGATTTTCATTACTCTGATCTTCTAGGAGGAAGATGAAAATGTTCTGAAGTCTGTTGTTTGCCCTCAAGTCTTTCAGCCATTGAAACTCATTTCTGTGCCCCTCTCCTTGACCAACTCCTACCCTTATGTTTCATTCAGTAACATAGGCCTACTTATAATTGTCTTAAAGTCTTGTTCTCTCAACTTTTTTGGTCTTTGTTTATGATGTTTTCTTGGCCTAAAATTTCATTATCCCACTACTACCAGACTAACTGCCCTACTTCGACTCATTTTTCAAGTCTCAGTTTAAATTACTCCACAGTGTTGTATGGTCAATTAAGCTTCGACAAAGGAGGCCAGAATATGCAATGGGAAAAAGCCTCTTCAATAAATGGTGTTGGGAAAACTGGACAGTTACATGCAAAAGAATGAAACTGGACCACTCTCTTATATCATATAAAAAAAACCCCAAAACTTCAAATGGATTAAGACCTAACTGTGAGACCTGAAACCATAAAAATCCTAGAAGAAAGTGCAGGCATAATTTCTCCGACATCAGCCTTAGCAACATTTTTCTAGATATATCTCCTGAGGCAAGGGAGACAAAAGCAAACAAACTGTTGTTGGGACCACATCAAAATAAAAAGCTTCTGCACAACAAAGGAAACAATTAACAAAACTAAAAGACAACCTATTGAATGGGAGAAGATATTTGCAAACGACATAGCCAATACAAATTTAAGCATTTAAAATGTATAAATAACATATAATTCAACACAACAAAAACAAGTAATTCAATTAAAAAATGGGGAGACGATATGGACATTTTTCCAAAGAAGACATACAGGTGGCCAACAGATACATGAAGAGATGCTCAGCATCACTCATCTTCAGGGAAATGCAAATTGAAACCACAATGAGATATCACTGCACACTTGTCAGAATGGCTAAAATAAAAAACACAAGAAACAAATATTGATGAGGATGAGGAGAAAAAGGAACCCTCGTGCACTATTGGTAGGAATGCAAACTGGTACAACCACTGTGGAAAACAGAATAGAGATTCCTCAAAAAATTAAAATAGAATTACCCTACAATCCAGTAATCGTACTACTGGGTATTTACCCAAAGCAAAGGAAAACACTAATTCGTAGGGATATGTGCACCCCTATGTTTATTGCAGCATTATTTACAATGGCCAAATTATGGAAGCAGCCCAAGTTCCATCAATTTATGGATGAATGGATAAAGAAGAGGTGGTGTACATATATACAACAGAATATTATTCAGCCATAAAAAAAGAATAGAATCTTGACATTTGCAACAACATGGATGGATCTAGAGAGTATAATGCTGAGCAAAATAAGTCAGTCAGAGAAAGACAAATACCATATGATTTCACTCATCTCTGGAATTTAAGAAATAAACAAAGAAAGGAGACAAGCTAAAAACCAGACATTTAACTATAAAGAACAAACAGATGGTTACCAGAAAGGAGGTGGTGGGTGGGGTGGATGGGTGAAATAGGTGAAGGGGATTAAAGAGCACACTTATCATGGTAAGCACTGAGTAATATGTAGAATTATTGAATCATATTGTATGCCTGAAACATATTAATATAACACTGTGTGTTAACTACACTGGAATTAAATTTTTTAAAATTTATATTTTTAAATTTATTTTTAAAGTTTATTTATTTATTTTGAGAGAGAGAGAGACAAGCAGGGGAGGGGCAGAGAGAAAGGGAGAGAGAGAATCCCAGGCAGGCTCTGCACTATCACGTATGGGCTCGAGCTCACAAACTGTGAGGTCATGACCTGAACTGAAACCAAGAGTTGGATACTTAACTGACTGAGCCACCCAGGTGCCCCTGGAATTAAAAATTTTTAAATAAAATAAAATAAACTACTCTGCCATGCTCCCATTACTCTTGATATACTCTTGATATAACAGCAAGTTTCTTACTATATCATCATCTGCATTATGAGCAGCTTGAGGGAGTTGGGTTTTTTTTTTTCACTGCTGTAGGGCTTTTCAAAGTAGCTATTTCCCAGTAGGCAGTCAATTAAATATTTCTAGAATGAACTAATGAAATCATGTACAAATAACTTATAAATTCATGCCCAGAACGCATCAGAGATTTGTGGAGGGACCTGTATTACTTTATTCCACATAAGCCTAAAAGTTACCAGAAATGAAAACTTTTTACCCTCTTATATTAAAACTTTATAACATATCTTTATTTTTTCCCAGAATAAAGTACCTGGAACGCTGTAGTAGTTCAATACATATTTGCTGAATTAGTGAAGAGTCCTAGAAAAGTACACAAATACCCAGTATCTTTATAATCTAATGCATATTCTTTTCTCCAGACTCATTTTGTGCCACTCCTTCTTTATCCTGTAATAATGAGTAACAGTATGTAATTTTCATTCATGCATCAAACATTTATTTCACTATTATGCGCCAGGCACATTGGTCCACTGTTTCAAATAGCTTTGTTCCTTTCTTGCTATTCTCTTTTACTGGACATTTAAGAAGCCATTCATTAAATACTGTATTTATTGTGGTTTTCCTACCTTCATTTCCTTCATTCAGTTCAGTTACCTCCCTCAGAAGGCAGTCCCTGACACCTTTAGCACTCACTGTTTGCTTCCATCTTAGCCCTCATTACATCAAAGTGAAATATCTATGCGTTTGTCTCCTCCCCACCGCCCTTCCTATCCCACAGTATCCAGGTGTGCTTTCAGAGGACAGGGATTGAGGTTTTGTTCAACTGTGTCTCCAGGGCCCAGCACAGAACTTGGGACAGGTAGGACAGGGCCAAACTCCTATATGTAAGTATTGAAATGAATTCTCCCAATAACAGGTGAGTTATGTATCATCTCCAAGTAATAGATGAGAAAAGGAGGCTTGAAAGGGTTTAGAAAAGTTTTAGATAAACTCAAGGTCACACAGTGGTAGAGCCTGTTGTCAAAGGAATTTGAAGAATGAAGCCACCATTGGTTCTAAATGAATAAAACTCCTTCCCACCATCTTTTCTTGAAATTTTCTTTTAGGTTTTGTATTTTTTCCTTCTACAGACTCGTCATCTACCATAATATTATGAATGGGGACTATACCCTCTTTTTTTCATATTGGAAATTGTTTGACCTTTCTCTGGAAGCACGGTGATTTTAAACTTTATGAAGTCACACTCTTTCCGGGGTAGAATCTGCATTGGAGCCCTGGGGGACGTGATAGGTCCCAAGAGAAGAATGGTCATTCGAAATGGAATGCGGAGACTAAGAGTTTTTCTCTGGGCAGGATTCTCAGAAGACTTTTGCCGGGGGAGGAGGGATCTCATTTTAGATGCACAAATCCTGAGACTTGTGGGAATCTGGTTGGCCACACCTAAGGCGGCTGTAAGGGACTGTGTTGCCCACAGCTAAGATGACTGCAAATGAACATCTTCGGATGTGTCTGTTCTCTTCGCTCGTTGGTATCTTCAACGAGAAGTATGATGAGTAAAATTTAGTAAAAGCTGGTGTCTTCTGACCAAGATGGTAACGCAGGAAGTTGTCACGTTTTGTTTGGAAAGCCTTCAACAGGTCAAATTTTCTCTTGCCCTTAACCAAAATGGTTGTAAAGGTTGTCCCATGGTTTGAAGCTTCCAGCCCTTAACTAACATGGCGCCTGGAGGCGCCTTAAAAATTAGCGTGCCCTCTTCTCTGCCCTTTACCATCATGGCTTCCACGGCGTCGAACACGTGACGACCCTGGACTACGGCGCGGGAGAGGGGGTAGGAGGGCCCTTGAACGGTGCGCGTTCCCGTGGCGGTGCACCGGGTAGGTTTCAGTCAGAGTCACTATGGCGGCCGGCGCTGGCAAGGTAAGCTGAGGCGGTGGTGGCGGCGGCGAGGGAGGCTGGACCCGTCGTGGCGTTCGGGCTCTAAATCCCAGCAGCTCGTCCGCGGAGAGGTCGGCCGAGGTCTTGGCCAGTCGTGGGGACTGGCAAGGGGCGGGTTGAAGGGGGTGCGGGCTGAGGCGGGCGGGCACCGGCGCCTGACGGCCGTTTGTTTTGATGTTTTCCCCACCAGGTCGGAAAGTTTCCTGCCTTGTCGGGCACAGCCTGAGCGTGTTCCACCGGCCGCGAGTGGTGGAGGCTGCGGCGGACCCAGCCCGGGGCCTCCAGGCCTCTCCCCCAATCTCCGGGCCAGCCTCCCTCCCCCACCTCCTCGTCCGCTGGGAGCTGCGGCTGCCTGAGATGCGACCCTCGTGGGGGCGACCCTGAAGGAAGGCTGCCCGTGTGCTGAGCAGCAGCCAGGAGCTCAGACGTCCAGGGACCAACTTCCTGCCGGCCGAGACCCCCCAAGCCTCCCCGGGGTTGCGCCTCGCTCGGTCCGTACCGGCCTGCCGAGCCGGATCCCCGCCCTGGGCGCGGGGACGCCCGCCAGGTGCCCGGGAGTCCCCACTCGGCCGCTGCCCGCGCCTCTGCCTGTCCCCGTTCCTCGCGCCAAGGACCCCAGCCACCGCTGCCTCGGCTCGTGCCAGGGACCCCGTGCCACCTCCCGGGTGGCCTCCGTGCAGCAAGAGCAATGCAGACTGTCCCGCTGGCCGTCTAGACCCCCTCACCGACCCCCTCGCCCCTGCCCTTCCACTCTCGAGGCCCTCGAAGACGGGCGGTGGCTGCCCAGAGGTGCTCGGCTACACCTTCCTTCGGCCCAAAAGGACCTTCCTGGCCGCACGGAACCGACCCTTCCTTCATGCTGCAGTGCTGCAACATTTCCGCCACCGAGGGGGAAAAGCGGCCGCGATCCCAAACAAAACACAAGAATTGGTGTGTGACTCATCTGCTTGGATACCTCCAGTCCTTGAACTGTCTTCCAGGAGTTTTCTTAGCCAGAGCTGACCGATGTTTGAGCCTTTTCTTCCCAGGGAAGAGGATGGACTGAAAGCTGCCAGTCGGGGACTTTGTCTGATCAGGGCGCTGCTGGGTTTTAAAGGAGGTGATGGGGCTTGCGCTGGCTTGTCTTCCCACTCAAGTGAAGAGTTGTTGATGTTCACTGGTTATGCTTAGACAATGCGCAGTTTGTTTTAATTTAAAATTTTGGGGGGGATAGGGGTATAAGCTTGTGAAGGGCAGTCCGGATCCGGTGGAACTCCTCTTTGTCCCTTGGTAGGAGAGACACCCCAGTCTGTCCTCGATGCCGTCAGCCTTGGCCATCTTCACTTGCCGCCCGAACTCGCACCCATTTCAGGAGCGCCATGTCTACCTGGACGAACCTATTAAAATCGGCCGCTCCGTGGCCCGCTGTCGACCAGCTCAGAATAATGCTACCTTTGATTGCAAAGTGCTGTCAAGGAACCACGCTCTCGTCTGGTTTGATCACAAGACGGGCAAGGTAATGTCACCACGTTATCTAACAATCTTTACTTTTCGTTTCCCTTTGCCCTTTCTGCGTAATATATGCAGGATCCCAGCGTTGCACCCAGAGGAGACTTTCAGCAAGGCCATGGAAGCAACTTTTTGTGTGTCTGATTCTATTGGAAGTTTAGTTGAGGTGGTTGAATGGAAACAGAGAAGGTACTGTAATTAAATGCCTCGGGAGGGCGATGGCATCTTGATAATGTGGTCATTCCCAGTGAAATCCCAAACCCTAATTCATTTCGGAAAACTAGATAGTGAAACTTGGCTTCTTGCTTCCAGTCTGAATTTGCGCTTCAGTGCTTTAGTAAGCAAGCAGCAGTTTCCAAAGCAATGCAGGGAATCTGTGGCTGGTATTACACTGAGGCTCAGGTGTCTCAGTGGTGAGATGTAGTTAACACATAGCTTTTAATTGAGTGCAGATCAGGGTCTTCCTAGTAAGGACAGTTGTTTGTGTAAATTTACATTTTTGAAAGATTTGATACATATTTACCCATGAACGAGTAATTTGCAATTTTAAAAGCCAATTTCATTTAAGCACTAATAACTGTAACTTTACATTTTCAGTTTTGTTTGCAAGATGGATGAACATACATATATTGCTTTTGAAAATCACTTTTTGATGTTTCCTGCGAGAACTTATAAAAAATACTTAATGCATACTTACAGAGGTGATTTTTAAAAATCAGTGTTAAGAAATTAATTTATTTGAAATTATTTCCCAGTTCTGTCAATTGCATTACCTCGATGTGATAGGATGAATTTAATGCTCTTTATTTTAAGTGTGACTCTTTTGCATTTTATATTGGTGCCCTAATTTATTCTGTAGTGGGTGCTTATATTTTAAGAATGCAAGAAAAAAAAATAAAGCCCTTTTAATTTTTAAAACTCTTTATGTGTGTGGAGAATATACTAAAGAACTGATTTTTGTCCTTATACCTCAGGTTTTAGTTAAGCTATTGTTTCAGTTCCAACTTAGAGTAAGTTATGTAAGACTAATAGGAATACCTTGGGTTTCACCTCCTGACTTTTTGCTCTCTCTGAGTTAAATGATTAGGTCTTTTTTAAAGGAAGAATTTAAGTCTTGAAGAGTAGGGTTTTGAAATGAAAGAAGCCTGAGCCTAAAAAACAAAACAAAACAAAACAAAAAAAAAAGAGAAAACATTATTTCTGTTGCTACTGAATTAAGGAATTATTATATAAATCATTTTTTAAAGAAAGGAGGAAAAGATTGTGCTTGCATAATACCTATGCCCTACTCTGTGTGTAGGATGAGAACTGAAAAATATGTTAATTTTTCTGTATAACACCAGATGTTCATTTACCTATGGAACAGACCCTTTTTTTCTCCCTGGAAACTAAAATTTGGATGCCTAAAAGACTTCATGGATTACCCATAAGCATTTAAAGTGAGTGTTCACAAAACTCATCTTTCCAGCTATCAAATTCAAACATCAGTTAACTGCTAGTGTCCTAACTTAATCAGCTTTACCTTTTTGTCTAAGCTAAGGTCCAACTTAATCAGATAACAGGTTTCCTTAAAGTACATAATCTGCAAATGCACCTTCTTTGATACACTATTCAAAGGAGACTCAGATTTTTTCTATTACTTATTTAAAAAATAGTGGTTATATGAACAGTGTGTTTCATGGCTATACTAAAACTCTCACAATAGGTTATTTTAAGATGGCTAAGGATAGATCAATAGTGAGTATTGTATAAATTGAGATGACGTTAAAATTTTTAATGGAATTTGTAATTAGAAAAAACTTTAAAAGATGTATAGCTTATTTCCATTTTCACTTTTTTTCTGCTTTAGCTAGAAACACTTCAGGACATGAAGTCATTACTTTAGGCATAGATATAATTATTGATTGTTGTACAAACTAATTTAGTTAAAACAAATAGCCTGTCGGATTTTGCCATGTGATCAAATTGTTTTATGAATTATTTAAATTTTAGGTTTGAACAGACATGTTTTTATTGAGCACCTATTATGTGCCAGATATCCTGAGATACACAAGTCCAAAGAAAATCCATCGTTCGACCAAATATTACTTATTGTTTTCTATGTGTGAAATTTCCTGTTTGAGGATATCTCCTAACAAAAGTCACTAAGCCTAATATATATTCCCAGCAAATTTCTTTGTACAACACCAGAATCCCCTCCTTCTGCAAGCATCACCTTAGGCAAGTTTGTATTTTTATTTTATTTTATTTTATTTTATTTTATTTTATTTTATTTTATTTTATTTTATTTTATTTTATTTTATTTTATTTATTTTTTGGGGGGGAAGAGAGAGAGAGAGAGAAAGGGAGAGAATGAGAACGAACATGAGCTGGGAAAGGGAAGAGAGAGAGAATTTTAAGCAGACTCCATGCTGTCAGCACAGAGCCTGGCATGGGGCTCAAACTCTCAAACCGTGAGATCATGACCTGAGCCAGAATCGAGTCAGACGTTTAACCAACTGAGTCACCCAGGCACCCCCAAGTTTTTATTTTTCAAACGTCTTCAAACTTTAGTTTTGTCTCCTGGGGATAATAATGGTACCTACTCTTGTTTTCAGGATTGAGATAATCATGTAAATTACTGAGCACCTTTTCAGGTCCTTATTAAGAGGTCAGTACTTAGGGAGGAGGGTGTTTAAGGTGGGGAAACAGGGAACCATTTAGGCAGCTCTTTGCAATTTGCTGTATTGCTGTGGAGTCTTAGGAAGGTAATGACAATTGTTTTTCTTTCATGTGATGGCATATGTAGAAATAATTTTTAAAATTGAAACAAATGAAGTTGAGAACTTTGTTCAAATTGGCACTTTCCCCGGGAGGTGGAAAATTGGAGTAATATGCCCTTCGGTTGACTTTTACCTTGGGACTTTTGCATTTGGCACTGGCCATTAAAGGAGACCCATGAAAAGCTGGAGGAAGTAATGGGGCATTTGGGTGGCTCAGTCAGTTAAGCATCTGACTCTTGATTTTGGCTCAGATCATGATCTCACTGTAGGTTTGAGCCCTGCATCACGCTTGGTGCTGACAGTGCCGGGCCTAGTTGGGATTCGGTTTGTTTCCCTTTCTCTCTGCCCCTCCCTGCATGCGCGCTCTCTCTCTCTCTCTCTCTCTCTCTCTCAAAAATAAATAAAGAGCTGGAAGAAGTAATAAACACGAAGCTTTCTGATTATTTAAGTAATACATGTTCGTTGTAGAAAATTTGGAAAACAGGGGCGCCTGGGTGGCTCAGTTGGTTAAGCGTCCGACTTCAGCTCAGGTCACGATCTCGCGATCTGCGAGTTCGAGCCCCGCGTCGGGCTCTGGGCTGATGGCTCAGAGCCTGGATCCTGCTTTTGATTCTGTGTTTCCCTCTCTCTCTGCCCCTCCCTCGTTCATGCTGTGTCTCTCACTGTTTCAAAAATAAATAAAACGTTAAAAAAAATTAAAAAAAAAAAAGAAAATTTGGAAAACATAGGCACATGGAAATCTAGGTGATGCTTTTTAAAAAAATGTTTATTTATTTATGTATCTTGAGAGAGAGTGTGTGAGCCTGATGTTGGGCTCAATCCCATGAACTGTGAGATTGTGACCTGAGCCGAAATCGAGTATCGGTCACTTAATAGACTGAGCCACCCACATGCCCTTAGGTGATACTTTTTTAATGCTAAGTGTGGAATGTGTTATGGTACTTAAAACCTGCTTGTTGGAGAGCAACAGCTTTGTGACAAAGTGGAATTTAATAAGTTTTCCCAAATCATCTACTTAGGGGTGTAGCAGTTGGTTTTTGCCCTGCTTGGATGCTGGCCCTGTGTACATCCTTCACTTCTTTTTGGAGGTCAGACTCTTGAAATAAGATGGCAGATAATGGAATGTTTTTAATCCTTCCATTGTTCCAAGGTACCACTGAAGAAGCAAATCTCTCCATGTGGTGGTTACATAGAAGGGATAGTGAGTCGACTACCTCCTGATTTCGGTGGTCCCACTTGATTTGAGGCTTTATGGACAAGTGATAGTCTAGTGGTTGATACGGCAGTCTATTTCCACTCTTACTCTAGTTTACTTAGTAATTAGTAATAAGTGGTAGTAGTAGGAGTATTCTACTTCCAGTTTCACTTTTTTATTTAATTTTTTGCATATTTTTGAGCACCTGTTCTATCATGATCTGTTTTAGTGGAGGGCACAGTGATGAGAGGGAAGAAAACGACAAAAACTGGGAAGAGATTGTCACTCCTTCTTTCTAGGAACCTATGTTTTAGATAGAGAGGGTGACTATACACTTTGAGAATAGTTGATTGAGACAAGATAGTATTAAATAAGTTTAAATGGCAAGAGTGATGGTGTTTTAATTCGACTTTAAAATAGGGGTGGATAGTTACACACTAAGGAAAGGTATCCTTTTTTGGGTGGTTTTTGCGTGTTTTGAGGAGATGAGAGTAAAATAAAACAGACAAAAGCAGATAATTTTGAATGAGTTTGACATCTTCCCATCACTGATGAAATCGATTTTGTTGGATTCGAGAGTGTTTTTGGAGAGTAGCTATGGGTGAACATCCATTCTGTGTGATGTTTTATGTTTGTATCTCTTTTTTATACTTAGTTGTCAGACCATGAAACAGAGGGTGTGTCTGCCTTCTATCTGTCTCTTATTTTGTATAAAGTAGATGCTGAGTAACTGAAGCTGAGTAGATAGTTGTGGAGTACCTTAATTACCAAGGGCATGGATTCATGCACTATGGGAGACCAGGGAAAGTTCTGTGCGCTGACATAACAGAACCACCATTTAAAAGTGATACAACAACAATATGTAGGGAGGCCTGGAGCAAGGGCAAATGGGTAACTGCTTAATTAACACTTGTTGTGCACTAACTATGTACCATGTCCTGTTCTAACTGCTTTACATGTTAACAGTTAATCCTTAAATAACTATTTAAGATAGGTGCTTATTTTTCCCATATTAACCTTTGAGGAAATTAAGGCACAGAAAGATTAGATTAGATTAATTTGCCTAAATTCACATAGCTATTAAATGGTAGAGCCAGGATTTGAATGTAGGCATTTGGACTCTTAACTCTAGGGAGTCTAGAACCCAAGCTCTTAACTTCTCTGCTATTCCAAGGCTTTGTAACAGTTTAGATATGATGTCATTTTGTAAGGGCATAGACCAGGCTCACAGTAGGAATAAAAATGATTAAATGCCAGAAAGTGAGAAAAGACAAATATATTATCTTGCCTATTAGGACTTGAGCAAAAAGAGAGGTTCTGTAAGTTCTGGAGATTTTAGGGATGATTCATGGATGAGATCCAATTTGAGACAGACCTTAGGACTTAAAGTAAGGCAGATGTAAATAACGGATGTAAATACCAGGAGAAGGAGTTTTGGGTGAGAAGAATTACTGAAGTAAAGACATAAAAGCAGGTATGATATGTCACATTCCAAGGACATTGCAAGGAAGCCATTGAAAGAGAAGAATCTCCAGAATTTGATAGCCAAGATAATTGCTTCTTCCCCGCATCTAAATATGACAGCAGAGATCCTGGCCTCAGCTTTTGGAAAATATCAGATCATTGATTTTATTTGTTTGTGTATTGCTTTACCAGATTTTTTTGTTGATAGAAGTAAAAATGTCATTAAGAGGTGCTGGTTTTTGTGAGAAAGCGTTATAATCGACCAATGTTATGTTTAAGACACGTTGATGTAAACATGTTTAGAAGGCCAAGTTGTGTATCCAAAACACGGATTCATTTCACACTTTTCACAATAGTGGAAAATTAATGAAACATTTTATCTATTCAAGCTGTTAAAAATATGAGTGGTGTATATACTTGAAACCTTTTTTTTTTTTTTTTTCCTGCTTAGGTATTTGACTTTACTTCTTAGGTTGAATCTACTCTTTGCCTTCTCAGGCTCCTATTTGTTTTTTTCAAGTGGTATTTATGTTAGAGCTTAGTATCTATTCTCTTTGGTAAATAGGGAGGAGAGTGTCTGTCATTTAGACTTTTAAGTGAAAAGACTGAGATTGGTTCTTAATGTATGTCAGTTACTTAAATCAAGAAAAATGATGGCATTTGTTAGCTGCGGAAATGTTCTAAGGATTCTCCTGCTGGTGCTTCTCTCTCTGCCACTAGAAATGAATGAACAGTTTCCAAGTCTCCTCAAAAATCTTAATTGTTGCCCTGTTAATTTTTAACTTGATGTACAAACCCATTCAAAATCTCTCTCATTTCTCCTTTTTCCAGCTCCATCTTCTTACTTTTTTTCCCTTTGCCCCAAACTCTGTGCAGTAGCTGTGTGACAGTGCTCACTGTTCCTAGAACAAGTGCCTTTTTTGCTGTTTTGTCTTCCAGAATGACCTTTCCCCTTCATCCCTCGAGGCCCAGTTCCAATGTGAAACCTTCCCTAACTCCCACTGACTAAAGAATTAATTGCTGCTTCCTTTATACTTCCATAGAACTTTGTATATAATTTCAGTATGGGACACAGACAACAAAATAACTATAATGCAAATGTGCTGTTGCCCTGCCAGATGTGAGCTCTTGAGAACAAGGGGATAGGCACTACACAAATGTTTGAATGAGTGATGTCTGAACAATGGAGCAGTCTGTACTTCTACAAACCCTGAGGGGGGTCAAAGGGCAGAAGGTCATTTGAGTTAGTTCCTAATTTGAGATCATGGACTCAATTACCAATAGGTAGTCTTTGTATAAATCATTCCTTATTGAGAATTTGCAGTGTGCAGGATGCTTTGCTAAGCGTTTTGGGACCATAGATAATCTTGTGTTTGGTGATATTAATTTTGAGGTATTACATACATATCCACTCTCATGCAAAATACTACTTTTGTTTTAAGGATTTTATAGTCAGAGTACTTTCTTATTTCACTTGATATGTGTAACCCTCTTACACATATCTAGGAGGTAGGTAGAGCAGCGACAGGCTGGTTGCATTTTATCCTAAAGGAGTTGGATGTTTAGAGGTTACTGGTACAAGGTCATCTATTAGTAACTATGGGAGTTGGGACCAGAATCTACATTTTGCTCTACTCCCCTCAGCCCCCCCCGAAATGAAACCAACTGCTAGACATTTATTCTAAACTATCTTATGGACTGAACAGTTATTATAATGAAAATTTGCCTTTTGCTCTCTTGAAAAATAGGCTAAGTTATAATTTTCTGGGAGCATAACTGAAATCGTATCATATGACAAGACTTTCAAAGACTATGTGAACCTGAGTTAATTATTTCTCTGAGTCAGCTAGTATTTTTTAAACATACCTCTATTACTTCCAGCAGTAAATATATTTTTTCTTAGGTTTGCATTCAGGCAACTGATTTGGATTTGGGTGTTTATGCAAATAACTGAAACAGCCTTGGAAAAACTTGCCTCCCATGTAAATCTTTTATCCTTAAGGAGTGTGGCTGTTAGGTATAAAGAAGAAAAGTTGAAAAGTTTGTATAGGCATTTGAAAACATGGAAGTTTTTGGTGATTAGTACTGTATTCTTTGCCAATTATTTAATTTGGGTTAGATTTTAATTTAAAGGTGTAAGAAACTTTGTTTTCTTATTTACTTGTATTAAGGTTTTGTCAGTACTTTCAGGCTTATAGGTTTGTCTACATTTATAACTACTGTTTTTTTTCTGGCTGAGCCAAGCAGAATGAATTTCCAATATGGACTTTTAAGCTGTTACTTCTTATTTTTTACTTCTGCAAATATCAGGAATACATTCTCAAAAATTCAAGCAATAGGAATCTATATAGAGAATATATATGTCCTCCTGAACATAGGTACCTCCCATCCTCCTTCCCTACTACAGAAGTAACTGTTATTATTAGTTTGGCATATAATTTTCAAAACTTTTTTCTGTGTATTTACCTACTTGGGTATGTAGGTAAAGAAACAGTTTTCTGTTACTTTTTTTCATAAGTGATTGGGTGATAATTTAAAATATACTTTTGGGGCACCTATAGGTGGCTCAGTCAGTTAAGCTTCTGACTCTTGATTTTGGCTCAGGTCATGATCTCGTGGTTTGTGGGATCTAGCCCCGTGTCGGGCTCATGGAGCCTGCTTGGGACTCCCCACCACCCGTCTTTCTTCTACCCATGCGCACGTGCACTCTCTCAAAAGCAATGTTTTTTAAAAATGTACTTTTTAGCTGATGATATTAAGTGAATTGTGGTAGGCTTATCTGAAATATGTTAATATGCTCTGAGTTCTGACCAGTGTCCAGACTTCTGTAAAAGTGATAGCTATCATTTATTGAGTATTTACCAGGTGGTGTGCTAAGAGTTATATGTATTGTCTCATTTAATCCTCACAACAAACTTCTGAAGTAGGTAGTATTATCATCCTGTTTACAGATGAGAAAACTGAGGTTCAGAGAGGTGAAGGAATTTGTTCAGGGTAACAAAGATGGTAGTAGAGTCAGGATTCAGACCCCAGTCATCTGATTGTAGAATGCACACTTTTCGACCACTCTGTTGCTTGCTACCTCAGCACTCTTCATCATTAATCTCATCACCAGCCTGTTAGTGAAAAACAGATCAGAAGAAAAAAAATGCATTAAATAAAAACCTTATTGTCTATTAACTCTTAGATATTTTGATAGTAAATCAGTTTAGTATTTTTTTTTTAATGTTTATTTTTTTTGGGGGGGGAGGGGCAGAGAGAGAGGGAGACACCAAATCTGAAGCAGGCTCCAGGCTCCGAGTTGTCAGCACAGAGCCTGATGCGGGGCTTGAACCCACGAACCTTGAGGTCATGACCTGAGCTGAAGTTGGACACTTAACTGACTGAGTCACCCAAGTGCCCCCATCAGTTTAGAGTTTTAATTGAAGATTAGTTCCTCAAACAGTATTTATTAATCACTTAATATTTTACAGATTGAATAAAAACAACTCTTTATGTGTAAGGATACTGGAGTATCACTGTTCGGATACTATAATAAACAAAAAAATGATACTTTTTTTTTTTTACATCAGATAATTTCTAAGTTTAGTATGTTTGGAGTTGTGTTTTATTAAAACAATTTTTTTTCAATGTTTATTTATTTTTGCGAAAGAGAGAGAGCGTGAGCAGGGGAGGGGCAAAGGGACAGGGAGATACAGAATCTGAAGCCGGCTCCATGCTCCGAGCTGTCAGCCTAGAGCCTGATGCGGGGCTTGAACCTGTGAACTGCGAGATCATGACCTGAGTCGAGGTTAGATGCCCAACTGACTGAGCCACCCAGGCGCCCCAGGAGGTTGTGTTTTAAATAGAATGTGTGTGGGGGCACGCCTGGGTGGCTCAGTCGGTTGAGTGACTGACTTCGGCTCAGGTCATGATCTCACGGTTTGTGAGTTCGAGCCCTGCTTTGGACTCTGTGCTGACAGCTCAGAGCCTGGAGCCTGCTTCTGATTCTGTGTCTCCCTCTCTCTTTCTGCCCCTCCCCCACTCATGCTCTGTCTCTGTCTCAGAAATGAATAAAATAAACATTAAAAAAAATTTAAATAGAATGTGTATGTATATATGTATGTATGACCTCCCCATAAGTATATCTATTACAGAAAAAATGACTATTTTGTTTTTTTATTGTTTCTTGAAATATTAACTATAGTATTAGATGCTAGTTACAAAGTTCCTTCTGTTTCAAAAATTAAGGGCTAGAAAACAAGATCATGCTGTATGTAACCAGTATAGGAATGGTAGTTACGCTTGTAGAGTAAACAAAATTTTTAGTTTTGAATTTTTTCAAACAGTTTGCATGGTAAAACGGAATGTTATAGAGTTGCCATCTAACCTAGCAATTCTACTCCTATGTATATACCCAAGAGTAATGAAAGCATATGTCCATACAAAAACTTGTATGAATGTTCATAGTAGCATTATTCATAATAATAAAAAAAAGTGGGAAGAACCCAAATTTACCATCAACTGATGAATGGATAAATAAAATGTGGTATACCATGTAATGGAATGTTACTCAACAATAAAGTGGAATTATGTACTTCTACATAGTACAGCATCGATGAACCTTGGAAACACTATGTTAAGTGGAAGCTGGACACAAAAGGCCACATGTTGTATTCTATTTGTATGAAATGTGTAGGATAGGCGATTCCATAAAGAGAAAGTAGATTAGTGGTTGCCAGGGTTTGGGAGTAACAGGGAGTGTGATGGTTAATTTTATATGTCACCTTGGCTAGGCCACAGTTTCCAGTTTTTAGTCAAATACCAGTCTAGATGTTGCTGTGAAGGTACTTTTAAAATGTGATTAGCATTTAAGTCAGTAGATATTGAGTAAAGCAGATTATCCTTCAGAATGTGGGTTGGCCTCATTCAGTTAGTTGAAGCCCTTAAGAGAAAAAACTGAGGTTCTTCTGAAGGAATTCTGCCTTCATAGAACCATCATACTCAAGACTGCAATAGCAACTCTTCCCTGTGTCTCTAGCCTGCTGGCTTGCCCTGCAGATTTCGGACCTGACAGTCCACACAGTCACATGAACCAATTCTTTGAAATAAATCTCTCTGTTTATATACACACATCCTATTTATTGGTCCTGTTTCTCTTAAGAACCCTGACTAATACAGAGAGTGACTGCTAAATGGTATGGGTTTCTTTTTGAGATGACGAAAATGTTATGAAATTGATTGCGGTGATGGTTGCACCACTCCGAAATGTACACTTTAAATCAGTGAATTGTGTGGCGTATGAATTATATCTCAAAAAAGCTCTTCTAAAAAAAAAGAATGCTAGATGGAGTAATAGGTTAGTGAAAACAGATTAGGGTGTAGGAAGTAGAAGAGTGCAGAACAACTGTTCAAATGTGGGTGGGATTAGCAGAGCTGCTTTTGAAGTGCCATGTAGCTTAATATTTGTCACTACTTCCTTAGTGTACCTTATTGGTAGACGTTTGTTCTAAAAACTTTAGTAGATGGAGAGGGTTTCCAATATTGAAATGTTTATTAATATGCACAGTTCTGATATTACTGACGAGTTGTAGTATCAAGGTCTTAATGTGGGAGTTGGCAAATGGTGGAAAGATACAGTTTAAAAGCTCCAGTCTGAATCTGGGAAGCGTAAGGTAATTTATTTACCAGTGAATCTTTTTTTTAATTGAAGTATAGTTGACATACAGTGTTACATTAGTTTCAGGTGTACAACATAGTGATTGTACTGCTCTATATATTGTGCTATGCTGAACACAAGTGTTCCTATTACCATCTGTCACCATACAATGCTGTTACAATACCATGTTCCCTATGCTGTACCTTTTATCTGCGTGACTATTCATTCCATAACTAGAAGCTTGTATCTCCCACTCCTCTTCATCCATTTTGCCCATCCCTCCACATTCCTCCCCTCTGGCAACCATCAGTTTGCTCTCTGTATATATGGGTCTGTTTCCGCTATTTGTTTGTTTGTTTATTCATTTATTTTGGTTTTTTTTTTTTGGTTCCACATGTAGGTGGAATCATGTACTATTTGTCTTTCTCTATCTGGCTTATTTCACTTAGCAAAATACCCTCTAGGTCTATCCATGTTGTCACAGATGGCAAAATCTCTTTTTTTTATGGCTGAGTAATATTCCACTGTGTGTGTGTGTGTGTGTGTGTGTGTGTGTGTGTGTGTATACACACACTACATCTTCTTTATTCATCTGTCAAGTGGACACTTGGGTTGCTTCCATATCTTGGCTATTGTAAATAACGCTGCAGTAAACATAGGAGTGTCATCAGTGAATCGTTTGGGTATGCAGACATATAGAGGGTGGATAAAAGATTATTAGAATGAATGATGTTGTCTTGACTAGAATAAATTATTCACTTATAGTTGAACTTAGATTGTGACCATTATGCATTCCTATTCTTTAACAAGTATCTGACTGTTTAATGCTTGCATTGTGGTATAGTGCCCAGTAAGTAGCACTGAAAAATATAATACAAATAAGTCTAACAATAGAAATATTTCTTAATCATTGTTTCTGAGTAGCTAAGGGAGTGATGTATTCCTTCCCCCAAGACTGGGGGCAGAAAATGTGGAAGGAAGGAAGAGGACTTCATCGAGAAAGTTGTTTTACATTGCTGTTTGAAGAGTGAGTAGGGTTTTGCTAGCTGGATAAAAGAAAGAGCAGGGCATTCTGAGGGCACCTGGCTGGCTTGGTAGAGCGTGGGACTCTTGATCTCGGGGTTGTAAATTCAAACCCTACATTGGGTGTAGAGATTACTTAAAAATAAGATCTTAAAAAAAAAAAAAGGGCAGGGCTTTCCAGCCCAAGGGAATAGTATGTGTTTGAGGCAGAAAAGCCTAACAGAGAATGGTGTTTTCTGGGAAATGCAGTTGGGAAGGAGAAAATAGAGCTATCAAGTCTTTGGAGTAGTTGAGCACTGCTGGCAAGAGGGGAGGCAATGTAGCTCCTTTAGGTTTGGTAAACACTACAAGGTACTGGGAGGGTGGCTCACCAGGACAGAGGGGGCATAGAAGCCCCTTCCCCCATACCTTGCCCATCTCTTCCATTTGGCTGTTCCTGAGTTGTATCCTCTATGATAAACCGGTAATAGTAAGTAAAGCACTTTCCTGAGTTCTGCGAGTCGTTTTAATGAATTATCAAAACTGAGGAGTGAATTAGGAATCCTCTGAATTTATAGCTGATTGGTTGGAAGCATCACTAACAACTTGGGACTTTTAACTGGCATCTCAACTGGATGCAATCTTGTGGGACTGAGCCCTTAACTTGTGGGATCCAACATTAATTCCAGGTAGATAGTGTAGAATGGAATTGTAGGACATCTGGCTTGTATTAGAGAGTTGGAGAGTGGTGTTGGAAGACACCATGCATTTGGTGTCAGAATTGTTGTGTGTAAAAATAGTTCAAATAGTCTTATAATTAATATTCATTATCCAATACTACCTAGTTTGTAGAGTTTCCCTGGTAATAGCAATAAAAACCAGTAGCATACTTGGTTTGCCTTACTTGAAGATTTGAAATGAAAGGAGCTGAATGAGTAATATGATGAGAATCTAGTCAGTCAATCAGGGAACATGTGAAAGAGTGCATATTCTGCGTTAGGCAAATGGGACATGATGAAGGTATTAAGATATTACTTCAGGGGTGCGTGGCTGGTTCAGTTGGTGGAACATGCAGCTCTTGATCTCAAGGTCATGAGTTCAAGTCCCATGTTGGATGTAAAGATTGCTTAAATAAACATAAAAATTTTTTTTAATTAAAAAATGCTCACTTTGGCAGCTCATATACTAAAATTAGAATGATAGAAGATTAGCATGGTCCCTGCACAGGGATGACACGCAAATTCATGAAGCAGTTCATAGTAAAACATAAAAACAAAGATGTTACTTCAGTCTTTGAGGAGCTTATAGTTTAATTAGGAAGCCAAAACTAACTCCCATGAACAAATTAGGAAAGAATGAAGTTTTAAGTGAAATTAAGAGAGCTATATGATTAAGGTAGTAAAGGTTTGTTTGTCTAGAAAGGGGGACTTGAACTAGACCCTGAAGATTTAGGGTAGAAGATAACAGATGTTCTGGGTGCAAAAAGGTCTACATAAAAAGGCATCAGCCCAGAAAGGTAGTCAGGAGACAGTTGTGTGTTAAGGAGCTCTACTACTGGATTGACCAGATAGTTTCTATTAAATGGTAGAGGTAAACCTAAATCAGGTTCCATTTCAGGAAGGCTGTAGAGGTACAAAGGTTGCTGGAGCAGTAGGACAGAAACATTGAGGGAACCAAGGCACAAACCTTGGAAGTAAGAATCTTGGATTTGCATGCAACTTTGGAAAAAGCCAAACTGCCCCTTAATCTTCCCAGGTAACTCTAATAACTAAACTGATATGTTTTACAGTGGGTTATAAAACCCTCATCTGCTTTAATATGCTGACTTCATAATAGGGTGATTGGAAAGTGAAGATTGGATTCATAGGTATAGTGAGTAGACAAGATTTAAAGGTTCCAGGGTATGAGTTCTTATTTTCAAGATTGCTTCTCTCTTGGCATATGAAAAGATTGTGCTTGTATTCATCATTTTAAGGTATATTTCTTTTGTCAGTCATTTTAAATTCTGGAATAAATCCATTTATGTATTTATTTTTTAAGTTTACTTATTCTGAGGGAGGGGGAGAGGAAGGGCAGAGAGAGAATCCCAAGCAGGCTCCACGTTGTCAGTGCAGAGATCCGCGGGGCTCGATCTCACCAACCTGGGCTGGATCTCACCAATGGTCGGATCATGACCTGAGCTGAGAGTAAGAGTCGGACTCTTAACCGACTGAGCCAGGTGCCCCTGGAATAAATTCACTTAAATACCATTTCTGATATTCCCAGAAATACAGATTTAATATTTAAATGAAAAATGAATGAAGTTACAAATATAATGATGAAGAAAATAATGCATGTGAATGTCCAAGTCAGAGGCAGGTGTTAAGTGATAGAACATATATTAGAATTTCAGTAGAAAAACATTTTGAAACATAACCCTTATGTGGTAGTTCTAGTCTTACCATTTTAAATTGATGCTCTAAGCTGAGTTTTTGGTTCATAATTGCCAGTTGTGGAGGCAGTTTTCAGATAAGCATCAGTTAAGTTTATTGGCATTGTACTCGCCTTTAATAATTCTTCCCTCCCACTTCCCTCACCAGTGATCTGATTTGAGAATTGAATCAAAATTTTATCCTTTGTTTTAGCTGCAACTGTTTTGAAAGCTGATATAACAATAGGTAAACTGTTAATGTGTGAGAAAGTGATTAAAAAGCACTTTCAAATATTATGTGGTTGTGTTGTAAAAATTAGTCATTATTCCTTCCTACTTTTATTACTTTTTGTTATTATTGCTTTGTCATTTTACCAGTTTAGAGGTTTAGGTGTGCTAGTAAGTTATAAATTTTAAGAATTATTTTCAGAAATGACTGTTTTGTTATAGGCCTACTGATAACCTATTACCTGCTATGCTTCACTTATAAAGTGTTGAATTCTGATATTTAAGTCCTGCTTTCAAAATATTATTCCCCCAAAACAAAATAGAGTGTTCGTATCTGAATGTTGAGGTTGGAAAAAAACTCTTCAGGTTTTTAAGTTCAGTCACTTTTAAAAAGACTTGCTAGAAAGGGTACTCTCTTTTCTGGAATCAATGTCATAGCTCCAGTTTTATGACTATGTAATATTCTGATAGTAGGAGTTAATTCTGTTATCCAACTCACTTAACCTGCTAGCTGTCTTTTGCTTTTGAATTTTGAATTTCCTGGTCGTGTGCAGAGTTGAGCTGGGTAAATCTGATTTATATAAAGCCCTTAAGCAATATGATGTTTATTTATGTTTTACATTTTTACTTATATTTTCCATTTTATTTTGCTATCACATGCAAGTTTGCATGAATTCAGACTTTATGGTTTTTATCTGTTGGCTATTTTTTTTTAATGTTTGTTTTTTGAGAGAGACAGTATGAGTGGGGGAGGGGCAGAGAGAGAGGGACACAGAGGATCTGAAGTGGGTTTAGCGCTCACAGCAGAGAGCCTGATGCGGGGCTTGAACTCACAGAACCATGACATCATGACCCTAGTTGAAGTCGGACACTTAGCCCACTGAGCCATCTAGGCGCCCTTATCTGTTGGCTGTTTTATTTTTTATTTTTAAATTTTATTTATTTATTTATTTATTTATTTATTTATTTATTTATTTATTTAGGTGCACAAAAGGTGATTTTATTAAAACATGGGGACAGGACCTGTGGGCAGAAAGAGCTGCCATTTTATTTTTTATTATTTTAAAATGTTTATTTATTTATTTTGAGAAAGAGAGAGGGAGAGAATCCCAAGCAGGCCCCACATTTTCAGCGCAGAGCTCTCTATGTGGGACTTGATGCCATGAACCAGGAGATCACAACCTGAGCTGAAATCAAGAATCAGACGCTTAACTGACTGAGCCACCCTGGTGCCCCTCTGTTGACTATTTTTAAATAGTATTATTTTAAAATTTTTATTATTTAAATAGTATTATTTTAAAATTGTTTTTATGTTTATGTTTGAGAGAGAGAGAGAGAGAGGCAGAGAAAGAGAAGCAGAGCATGAGCAGGGGAGGGGCAGAGAGAGAAGGAGACACAGAATATGAAGCAGTCTCCAGGCTCTGAGTTGTCAGCACAGAGCCCGACACGGGGCTTGAACCCAGGAACTGTGACATCATGACCTGAGCTGAAGTCGGACGCTTAACCAACTGAGCCACCCACTTGCCCCTCTGTTGGCTATTTTATTTTATTTTATTTTATTTTATTTTATTTTATTTAAGTTTATTTATTTTTGAGACAGAGAGAGAGCATGAATGGGGGAGGGGCAGAGAGAGAGGGAGACACAGAATTGGAAGCAGGCTCCAGGCTCTGAGCCATCAGCACAGAGCCTGACGCGGGGCTCGAACTCACAGACCCCGAGATTGTGACCCGAGCTGAAGTCGGTCGCTTAACTGTCTGAGCCACCCAGGTGCCCCTCTGTTGGCTATTTTAAATATCAGTATGTTTTAGATAAATTCTAGTGTTTGTTGTTATTCTAAGTCAGAATTAAGTGAAGGTTTAATGCTCTTCTTCATGAGATTTTACTGATTGCCACAATTCTCACTGATTAATTCCTTTTCATAATATTTTGAACTTTGATCATGTTTATCATAAAACTTAACACTTGATTATGTTATGCTGCCTTAGTTCTTGAATAATAATAATAAAAATAATTTATGTTCTTCTTAAAGGTAAGTGTAATAGGCTTTACTGCCTTGTAGCCCTACAATATAGTTGCAATGCCTAGTATTTAGTAGGTGGTTAAAACACTTATTACCAACATACTACGTTTCTCCAAAGAAATTCTGAAAAAAAATTTTTTTTGTTGTTTGCTTATTTTTGAGAGAGAGACAGAGCACTAGCAGGGGAGGGGCAGAGAGAGAGGGAGACACAGAATCTGAAACAGGCTCCAGGCTCTGAACTGTCAGCACAGAGCCTGACATGGTGTTTGAATCCACCAGCTGTGAGATCATGGCCTGAGCTGAAGTCAGATGCTCAGCCAATGCTACCTAGTTGTCCCATCTCCAAAGAAATTCTAGAAGTACTACTAACTTTAGAAATTTGTCTTTTTAATTTATTTTTAATGTTGTTTATTTAATGAGAGAGAAAGAGAGAATGGGGGGAGGAACAGAGAGGGATGAGAGAGAGAATCCCAGGCAGGCTCTGTGCCAATAGCACAGACACAGGGCTCAATCCCACAAACTGTGAGGGTATGACCTGAGCCGAAATCAAGAATCGGACGCTTAACAGACTGAGCCACCCAAGTGCCTCTGCCCTTTTTTTTTTTTAAGCCTCTTGGAAGAGAGTGTGAAATATCTTTATGACCTTGGGGTAGGGAAGGATATATTATAAAAAATTCACAAAGAAGCGTAATTGAAATAAAAGATTGATAATGCAAATACATTAAAATTATCTTTTTCATTAAGAATGAAAGAAGTGAAGAAGGAAAAAAAACTAGGGGAAGATATTTGTAAAACACATCACGTATAAAGGATAAGTGTCTAGAATATAGAAAGGATTTGTTCAAATTAACAAAAAAGACACAACCCAAGAGAAAAAAAATGGTTAACACAAATAAGAATTTCACAGAAGAAATAAGAATGACCAATAAACTAACACAAGATGTTCAGCATAACTAGGAAATTGTAAACTTAAACCTTCAGTTCCATTTATGCTCATTTAAAAAGTTGGATAATTTTGGAGTGCCTGGCTGGCTCCGTCAGTAGGGCAAGAGACTCTTGATCTCAGGGTCGTGAGTTTGAGCTCCGTGCTGTGTGCAGATTACTGGGGGGATAAACTTTAAAAAGTTGGATAGGGGTGCTTGGGTGGCTCGACTAGTCTGTTGAGTGTCCACCTTTGGCTCAGGTCGTGATCTCACAGGTTGTGGGTTCAAGCCCTGCGATGGGCTCTCTGCTGTCAGCACAGAGCCTGCTTCAGATACTGTCTCCACCGCCCCTGCCCCTTCTTCACTTGTTGTCTCTCTCTCTCAAAATAAATAAATGAACTTAAAAAAGAAAAAACAAAATATTCTTCTGCCTTTATTATTTTTGTTGTGGTTTTTAATTTAATTTAGTTTTTTTAATGTTTCTAGTTTTTATTTAAATTCTAGTTAGCATACGGGTAATATTAGTTTCAGGAGTAGAATTTAGTGATTCATCCATCACTTACATATAACATCCAGTAATCAACACAACAGGTGCCCTCTTTAATACCCATCACCTATTTAACCTATCCCCCCACCCACCTTCCCTCCAGCAACCCTCAGTTTGTTCTGTGTATTTAAGAGTCTTTTATGGATTGTCTCCATGTCTGTTTTTATAGTATTTTTCCTTCCCTTTCCTTATGTTCATCTGTTTTGTGCCTTAAATTCCACATATGAGTGAAATCATGTCTTTTTCTGACAGACTTATTTTGCTTAGCATAATACGCTCTAGTTCCATCCATGTTGTTGTAAATGGCAAGATTTCATTCTTTTTCATTGCTGAGTAATATTCCGGTGTGTGTGTGTGTGTGTGTGTGTGTGTGTGTGTGTGTGTGTGTACACACACACACACACACACCACATCTTCTTTATCCATTCATCAGTCAATGGACATTTGAGCTCTTTCCATGTTTTGGCTATTGTCGATAGTGCTACTGTAAACATGGGGGTGCATGTGTCTCTTCGAAACAGCACACCTGTATCCTTTGGATAAATACCTAGTAGTGCAGTTGCTGGGTCATAGGGTAATTCTATTTTTAATTTTTTGAGGAACCTCCATCCTGTTTTCCAGAGTGGCTATACCAGTTTGCATTCCCACCAGCAGTGCAAAAGGGTTCCTCTTACTCCACATCCTCACCAATATCTGTTGTTGCCTGAGTTGTTAATTTTAGCCATTCTGACAGGTGTGAGGTGGTTAGTCTCTCATTATGGTTTTGATTTGTATTTCCCTGATGATGAGTGATGTTGAGCATTTTTTCATGTGTCGGTTGGCCATCTGGATGTCTTCTTTGGAAAAGTGTCTATTCATGTCTTTTGCCCATTTCTTTATTGGGTTATTTGTTTTTTGGGTGTTGAGTTTGATTTTAAAAAAAGTTGGATGATATCAAGTATGGACGACACTGTAGAGGAACTCCCATGCTCTGTTATTGATTTGATGAGTTAAACCCTGATTGGCTTTTGAATATTAAATCAACTTTGCATTCCTGGAATAAACTCCACCTGATTATACTGTATTTTTTTAATATGCTACTGGATGTGATCTGCTTAAATTTTGTCAGGGATTTTTGCATATCTATTCATGAAAGGTTAGTCTTAAATACTTGGTAGAATTCACTAATGAAGTCATGTAGGTTTGTATTTTATTTATTTATTTTTTTGCATGTGGAAAGTTTTAAACTATCAATTCAGTTTCTTTGACAGATACAGAGCTTTTCGGGTTACTTATTTATTGTAGAGTTAATTTTGATAGTTTGTGTATTTAAAGAAATTTATCTATTTCATCGAAGTTGTTGGGTCAATTGGCATAAAATTATTCATAACATTACCTGATTACCCTTTCAGTATCTCTAGATTCTATAATGATGTTACCTCTCTCATTCCCAGTATTGTGTCTTTTCTCTCTTTTTGTTTTATTACTATAGCCAGAAGTTTTTCAACTTTATTGATGTTAAATATTCAATTATTTTAAATATGTTTTTTTCTGTTATTTTTGTTTTCTCTTTCATGGATTTATGTTCTTACCTTTATTATATGCTTCTTTCTGCTTTTTTCTGTTTGATATTCTCTTCTGTTTCTTAAATTGGAAGCTTAAATAATTGATTTTAGACCTTTCTTTATTAATAAAAGTGTGTAATGCTCTAATATAACTATTTTGATAAACAATTTGACATTATTATAATGCTTGTGTATACCTAATGAGATAGCAGTTCTTTACCTAAGTGTAGTGTATACACTACAAAAACATCTTTATATCTGCATCAGGAGACATGTTCAAGCATTTTTTTTTTTTAAGAGAAAGAGCATGTGTGCACACAAGTAGGAAAGGGCAGAGGAAGAGGTAGAGAACTTTTTAAAAATTTTTATGTTTAATGTTTATATTAGAGACAGAGATAGAGCACAAGTTGGGGAGGGACAGAGAGAGAGGGAGACAAAATCTGAAACAGGCTCCAGGCTCTGAGCTGTCAGCACAGAGCCCAATACGGGACTCAAAATCATGAGTAGTGAGATCATGACCTGAGCTGAAGTTGGACACTTAACTAGCTGAGCCACCCAGATGCCCCTCAAGCAGTTTTTCATAGTATTTTCTGTAATAGCAAAAAACTGGAAGTAACCCAGATGTTCATCAACATGAATATGTAAGTACTTCTGTTAATTTATACCATGGAATACTGTACAAGAGTGAACATGAATAAACAATAGCTGTACATTATCAATGCAGATGAATCTCAGAAATGTTGAGTGAAAAAAGTAAGTTGCAAAGGAATACTTAGACTATGATGCCAGTTAATATAGAACTTAGAAATCGTGATACTTTTTCATATATATATATGTTACTTCCTATATAGTAATAGAATGATGAATATTTCCTTGAGAGGGAGGCAGAGAATGGATATAAAAATAGCTAAATTTTACATAATATATACTGTAAAGTGTTTTAAATACTTTATAAATGTATACTTATTTAATTCTCATAATTAAATGTGTATGTGCTGTGAAGCAGGCACTATTATTGTTCTCATTTCTGAATAAAGGAGCTTATAAATAAGGGTACAGAAAATCTTAGCTACTCCAAATCATTCTGCTAATAAGAAGTAAATCCTATAATCAAACCCAGGCAGTCTGGCTCCAGAGTCTGCACTCTTAACTATTAAGCCATACTGCCTGCCCTTATGGGAGAGGCAGGGGTCTTCTCAGTCTGGGTGTTAGGTACATGAAAGTTTATTTTAATATTCTTTAGTTCTTACTGCTATGTTTCTGTTTATTTTTGTATATATGAACTATTTCATTAAAATAAATAACAGGTTAAGCCAACTGAAAAGGAAACCCATAATCTGTATCCCTAATGTAAGTTTAGGAAGTCAGTACTATTAAATTTCTCTAACATGTGTCTTAGATACTAATAGATCATAAAATATTAAAAAATCAGATAGATGATGTGTTAGTAATGTTTTATATCTTGACCTGGGTGGTGGTTAGTTATAAAGGTGTGTTCACTTAGTGGTGATTCATCAAGCTATATACACTTTTGATTTGTTCACTTCTTTGTATGCATTCCATATTTCAATAAATTCTTTATAATAATAATGTCAGGGGGTGTCTGGGTGGTTCAGTTGGTTAAGCATCCAACTTTGGCTTAGGTCATGATCTTATGGTTCGTGATTTTGAGCCCTATTATCAGGCTCTCTACAAAGTGGGCACAGAGCCCACTTTGGATCCTCTGTCCCCTTCTCTCTTTGCCCCTCCCCTGCTCAGGGATCTCTGTCAAAAATAAGTAAACATTAAAAAAATAGCAATGTCACATAAGATTTTTAAATTCCAAAGATTTCTTATTGCAGCTATATTATGTGTGTCTTTATTGGGATGAGCATAAGAAGATTATAAGTTATAAAGTATAAAACTAAATGGACTGACTTTCTGAGATTCTACTTCATTGAAGAATCTTTAAAAAGAATGAGATATATTGTCAAGCAACAAAACAACAAACAGGGCATAGCACAATATACACAATAATCTACCTTTTATGCAAAAGAAAGAAAATAAGAATTCATATTTGTTATTTATTTGTTTATGCACAAAGAAATCTGGAAGGGTTATACATAAAGGAGTTAGTAACCTGGTTATGTGGAAGTACGGTAGGGTGGAAACTGTCTTTGTGAGATAAGGATGACAGTAAGACTTTTCAGTGTATATACCTTTTTTAGTTTTTCTGGAACCTTGAAACTATACCACCTATTCTAAATAAATAAACATTAACTTATTAAGTTAAAAAGAAGGCATGTTTAACCTGGCCTATTTATTTATTCATTCATTCATTCATTCATTCATTCATGAGGGAGAGAACATATGTGTATGTATACACATGGGGGAGGGGCAGAGAGAGAGAGAGAGAGAGAGAGAGAGAGGGAGAATCTCAAGCAGGCCCCATGCTCAGCACAGAGCCTTTATGGAGGGCTCAATCTAATGATTGTGAGATCACAATCTGAGCTGATATCAAGACTCAGACACTCAGACTCAGCCAGGTGCCCCAACATGGCTCTTTTAGGTAGATTCAGACTATGTCCTTTTGAGACTCATATTTACTTATTTGTTGGCTATAGAATATTTCCATTTTCAGGAGATTTGGTCTAGTATCTCTTGAGATAGAGAAATTTTGGAAATACTATGCCATCAATTATGTTCAAAGAGGACTTTTTCAGTTAAATACCCAAAACCTTTTCAGAGTTTCTCCTTTTCCAGTGTTATTTCAGTTATTTTTTGATTATCTCCTGTCTTTTTTGGATGTTGTACATCTGTAGGCAGAACTTTTCTTTTTCTTTCTCTCTCTTTCTCTCTTTCTCTCTTTCTCTCTTTCTTTTTTCTTTCTTTTCTTTTCTTTCTTTTCTTTCTTTCTTTCTTTCTTTCTTTCTTTCTTTCTTTCTTTCTTTCTTTCTTTCTTTCTTTCTTTCTTTCTTTCTTTCTTTCTTTCTTTCTTTCTTTCTTTCATTATTTACTTAAGTAATCTCTACACCCAGCATGGGGCTTGAACTCATGAACCTGAGATCAAGAGTTCCGTGCTCTTGTGATTGAGCCTGCCAGCTGCCCCAGCAGAACTTTTATTTTAATGAGAAAGCTTTTTGTTAATAATATGACCGTATATTTAAACAGTTGATTAAATAGTGTGATTTAAAAAGTGCTTTGGTACTGTGACTTTGAACTATCTGACATCATTTAATTTAAAGCAAAAAATAGTGTTAGTGTTTAAATGGCTAAACTGTCCCTTTTTTCTTTTTAAAACTTGATTTATTAAGACACATTTTATAAGCATGATAAAAATTACTGTTTAAATCAAAATCTCCAGAAGTTGAAATGGAGATTAAGAGTATAAATCTATACTATTTTAAGGAAATGTTTAAAGCTACTCTCTTAAAATCTGGTCCAGAATTAAATTGAAAGAAAAAAGTTTTTAGTTAATATTTTGTAGGGACATTGAAAGAAATATACAGTTTGTAACCTCAGCTTCATATTAGAGTCATCTGGAGCTTTTAAAACACATTGATGCCTCCCAGAGATTATGATTTAATTATCCCCCAGAGATTATGATTTAATACTTCTAAATTATTCACATTTTAAAATCTGTAAGTTGTTAATATCTGTGAAGATCATGTTGACTGCATGACTATGCTATTTTGAGGAAATATTGAGAAGCAAAAATATATTAACTTAATCATGCATGTCTGCATTAAGTAGAATAAGGTGATTTTTGTCATAGGCGTTTATTTTCCTTTTTTTTTTTTAATTTATTTTTTGGGAGAGCACAAGTGGGGGAGGGGCAGAGAGAGTGGGACAGAGGAGCTGAAGCAAGCTCTGCGCTGACAAGCTGACTGACAGCAGGGAGCCCGATATGGGGCTGGAACTCACAAACCTCAAGATCTTGACCTGAGTGGAAGTCAGACGCTCAACTGACAGAGACACCCACGTGCCTCTGGCATTTATTTTCCTATTTAGACTGCTGATATCAGCTAAAAGCCCCTACTTAAAAACAAGAAAAAAACCCATATACAAAAGATCCTGTATGACTTTTGGTTAATGATGTTTGTAAACTGCTTAGGGGTACCTGGGTGGCTCAGTCAGTTAAGCATCCGACTTCCCACTTTGGCTCAGGTTACAATCTGGTGGTTTGAGACACGCATTGGGCTCTGTGCTGACAGTTCAGAGCCTGAAGCCTGCTTCAGATTCTGTGTCTCCCTCTCTCTGTGTCCTTCCCCTACTGTCTTTCTCTCTCTCTCTCTCTCTCTCTCTCTCTCTCAAAATAAACATTAAAAAATTTTTATTAAAAAAAACAATATAATTGTCATTGTGAAGTTTACTTGTAAAATGAGCGTATAACTTTTTTCAAACTGTTGTTATAGTTTTAGGTGCTTTAGAATAAAAATTGTACAAGTGTTTAGGAAAATCACAGAGATTAAGACCTTGTAATATCAACTTAATATTAAAATTTCTATTCCTATCATTGTATGTGGTTTTTTTTTTTATAATTTTTTTTTTAACGTTTATTTATTTTTGGGACAGAGAGAGACAGAGCATGAACTGGGAAGGGGCAGAGAGAGAGGGAGACACAGAATCGGAAGTAGGCTCCAGGCTCTGAGCCATCAGCCCAGAGCCCGATGCGGGGCTCGAACTCACAGACTGTGAGATCGTGACCTGAGCCGAAGTCAGACGCTTAACCGACTGAGCCACCCAGGCGCCCCAAAGGTTTTTAATGAATATACTCCAGTAGAGAATAAAATGCTAGCAAGATGTAGCAAACATAAGTGTTTACTTGAGTTTAGGGAATTTGAAGTACATCTCCATCTAGATAAAATTTAAAATTAAAATATATTTTAATAGATTAGAGATTATGCCATTTATAATTATGCCATAGTTTCTTGATAGCTTCAGGGAATGAGTCATTTCAGAAAACAGGATTTTCTGATGAGTTGAAAATGTACACCTTTTACAACCAAATAATTTTTTGGATGGAAATTTTTCTAAAGTGATTAAACATTTCCTTGTCACCTTAAATAGAGTAAAGGAAAAAACCTTTTCTTAATGACCTGGTTATATTTACTAATAGAATTATGCACTTAGAGGCATTAGAGGTTATAAGTTTTTTACCCCTGTGCTAGGTGACTTTGTATTAGCATGTTTTAAAATTACTGAATTAGTGCATTTTTGTAATGTGTTGGTTCTTCTGGATTGTTATTTGTCAGTTTTCTGGGTCAGCCATCACTATAGGAACTGTTTAGAAATAAAATATATGTTTTAAACATATATGTAAATATATGTGTCTAAAACATATATGTAACTATGGATCTGTGAGGAAACATGAATTTTGTAGTGCATGAACTTGGACTTCTACACTTCTCTTCTTACCTTCTGGTTATCAATAGAATATGTTTAAAATGGTGTTATTGGAATCTTTGATAAATATATTGCTGGAAACTTTTAGGAAAATGTTAAGATACTCTACCTAAGATCAGGTAACAAATGGCCATGAAATCTCTTCAGCTTTTTACACTATAAGTTATTTTGATCTCTTCAGCCTTTCTTTGCAATATGTTATTTTTATATTACATTTTCAAAAATTTCAGTAACTAGCTTCATTTATTGGAAAATATATGATAGGTACCTCTATAATTTTTTCAGCAAATATTTATCAGTCTTCTACCCAGTGCTAAAGATGAAAAAACAAGTGTCTGACTTCTTGAAATCATAAGTCTGTTTGAACAAAACAATAAAAAACCTTTGAGTGTAGTATAATATTATAATGGCATATGCCTGGGTGTTAATGATATTATAGAGGAGGAGCATCTAATTCAGTGTATCAGTTAGTTTATGCTAGTTATATTGTGGTAATGAACAACCCAAGACCTCACTTGATTTAGTTTTTGCTCATGTTACATGTTTAAGTAGGTGGCTGCTCCATCCACAGTTGTTCTCCTTTCTGGAATTCAGGCCAGAGGAGCAGCTCCTGTCTGGGACAGGTTCTGGTGGTAGAGGGACAAGAGCTGTGCATAGCCATGGAGTTACAGTGAATGCTTCTGCTCAGAAATGGCACATGCCACTTCTATTCACATTTTATTGCCCAAAGCAATGCACATGGCCAAGTGTGATGAAGTTGAGCAGGAAATGTAATTTAATGTTCATAGAGGAAGAAGCAGTGGAATAATTGAACACAGTCATGTTTTACTACATTCAGCTTACTTCCCAACTCAAAGTGAAAACTATCTACCTGTGGGAATTATCAAATAAGAATGTATTTTAACAAAAATAAAGTTGTTTTTCATTCCCTTTTGAGTGTTGTAATATTCATAAGGTAAATGGTTTGTATTTCTCAGATGAGAAAAGTAAGACATAAAGAAATTATAATTTGAAGTAGTGTTCTTTTAAGCAGATAGAAGACTGTATCATTGATATACTACTTACTGTCTTTTGTGAATAATTCTGACATTTGACATTGAATTATGGGATTTAGTCATAAATGTTTTTTTCCAAACATTTCTTCAGTCTACTTTATCTTGCTGATTCATCTGCTTTGTCATGGACTGAATCTACATTAATCATATTTTCAGATAAAACTCTGGGATATATGATTTCATGGGGTCAAATATTAGAGTAGGTAGAGAGTGACATAAATTACATAGCATTTGCTTATTGAGCATCTCTTTATTAAGCATTTACTGTATGGCATATTTGCAAGTTGACAGGGATACAGGGGTGACAAGAGGTGATCCCTGCTTTTAGTGATTCTACATAAACGGACATGTATACAGATAATTACAACAATACAATGAAATAATTGCTAAGAGAGGTGCTATTTAAATGAACTGCAGTACAAATGTTGAGGCTAGGATGACTGATTAATAAGGCAATGAAAGAAGGAATAGAATGTCACCAGAAGTGACATCTAAAACAAGTCCTAAAAGAAGAACAAGATTTAGCATGCACATGAGGGGGAAGTACACTTTAGGCAATATCAATAAATAGCATGAGTTAATAGCATGAAGGAAAAAAAAAAGGTAGCTTGTTTGAGAAACTTTGTTTTTTAAAAGTAATCTCTACACCCAACATGGGGCTTGAACTCACCACCCTGAGATCAAGAGTCTCATGCTATACCAACTGAACCAGCCAGATGCCCCTTGTTTGAGAAACTTTTAGTGATTTTGTGTAACATAATATGGGGGAAGGGAGAGAAGATGAGGCAGACAAAGTAGTTTAGGATCAAATCATGAAGGATTTTAATTTTTTTTTAGTGTTTTTATTTTTGAGAGAGAGAGAGAGAGAGAGCTAGCGAGCGAGCATGAGCATGGGAGGGGCAGAGTGAGAGGGAGACCCAGAATCTGAAGCAGGCTCCAGGCTCTGAACTGTCAGCACAGAGCCTGATGCAGGCCTTGAACCCCCCAGACTGTGAGATCATGACCTGAGCTGAAGTCAGTCACTCAACCAACTGAGCCACCCAGACGCCCCTCAAATCATGAAGGATTTTAATGTTATGCTATTTTTTTTCCTTTAGGACTGGTGGTGAGGAGTTCGAAAAGATTTCAAAAGAATCACATGGTTAGATCTTTGTTTTTAGAGGAGCAGTCTTGGTGATAATGTGGAAGATATTGCCTAGAGGCAAGGAGACCTGGTAGAGTGATATAGTAGAAAGGACAGTTAGAAACAAACGGGAGTGCAACAAAATCATCTGTATGGAGGGAGACAGACTTGGGAGTCATCAACCAAAGTAGTGAAGGGTGTAGGAAATATACTCCCAGGGAAGTTTGTACGTCTCTAGAAAAGTAGAGGCTAGAGAACCCTGGGGATGATCAGCATTGAAATAGCTGGCAGGGAAAAAAGAAAACAGTTGGAAGAACAGCCAGAGAAAGAGGACCAGGAAAGATTGGGTTTGTGAGATACAAGGCAAGGGAGAGTTTTTGAGAAGACAATTATTAACAGCACTAAAATGTCACTTTATAGGGAGTATAAGTATTAAAAGCTGGGCTATTAGTGGAGTAGTAGGTATGGAAGCTCACTGGCAATGGGTAAAAGGCTATAAATAGTGAGTGTTACAGCTCTGACAGTGCTTGAATAAGTGGACGCAGAGGGTAATATTACCATGTAGGGGCACCTGGGTGCCTTAGTTGGTTGAGCGTCCAACTTGGGCTCAGGTCATGATCTCACAGCTCGTGAGTTCGAGCCCTGCATCAGGCTCTGTGCTGACAGCTCAGAGCCTGGAGAGTGCTTCAGATTCTGGGTCTCCCTTTCTCTCTGTCTCTAACCCACTCACATTCCGTCTCTGTCTCTCTCAAAAATAAATAAACATTAAAAAAATTAAAAAAAAAAAAGATTACCATGTAAAAGATATGTGTATGTACATTTCCATGATGGTAATTTTTTTTCTCCAGTTTTAGTTGTTGGTAATTCTGAGGAGACTTTGGTGGGTGGTGCGATGTGGAGTGAGAAAAGTCTTCTAGGTTAGGCATTCCTTATCCACATTAATTTTTCAGTAGACTTAAATGTATGTTGGTATCGTATTGCATTAAATACAATTTGTGCAAATGGGACATGAATCCCAGATGTCAAAAATGTATGGGAATGTTAAAATTTTGTAATTCCACACATTAGAAATTCAGTAGCATGGATGATATTCTCTGGTACTTTTATATGTATAATATATATAAAATGTAATATGTATATATTAATTTACATTCAAATTAGTTAGCACATAGTACAGTAATGATTTCATGAGTAGAATCCAGTGATTCATCCCCTGCATATAACACCCAGTGCTCGTCCCAAGTGTCCTCCTTAATGCCCCTTGCCCATTTAGCCCATTTCCCCCACCTAAAACCCCTCCAGCAATTCTCAGTTCTCTGTATTTAAGAGTCTCTTAAGTTTTGCCCCCCTCCCTGTTTTTATATTATTTTTGCTTCCCTTCCCTTATGTTCATCTGTTTTGTATCTTAAATTCCACATATGGATGAAGTCATATGACATTTGTCTTTCTCTGACTAATTTTGTTACACTCTAGTTCCATGCTGTTGCAAATAGCAATATTTCATTCTTTTTGATTGCTGAGTAATATTCTATTTGTGTGTGTGTGTGTGTGTGTGTGTATGTATGTATATGTACACCACATCTTCTTTATTCATTCATCAGTCAGTGGACATTTGGGCTCTTTCCGTACTTTGGCTATTATCGATATAAACTATATAAACTGCTATAAACATTGGGGTGCATGTGCCCCTTTGAAACAGCACACCTGTATCCTTTGGATGAATACCTAGTAGAGCAATTGCTGGGTCATAGGGAGTTCTATTTTTAATTTTTTGAGGAGCCTCCGTACTGTTTTCCAGAGTGGCTGCACCAGTTTGCATTCCCATCAGCAGTGCAAAAAGGTTCCTCTTTCTCCACATCCTCACCAGCATCTGTTGCTGCCTGAGTTGTTAATTTTAGCCATTCTGATAGGTGTGAGGTGGTCTCTCATTGTGATTTTGATTTGTATTTCCCTGATGATGAGTGATGTTGAGCATTTTTTCAAGTGTCTGTTAGCCATCTGGATGTCTTCTTTGGGAAAGTGTCTATTCATGTCTTTTGCCCATTTCTTCACTGGATTATTTGTTTTTTGGGTGTTGAGTTTGATAAGCTCTTTATAGATTTTGGATACTAACCCTTTATCTGATATGTCATTTGCAAATATCTTCTCCCATTCTGTCCGTTGCCTTTTAGTTTTGCTGATTGTTTTCCTTCACTGTGCAGAAGCTTTTTATCTTGATAAGGCCCCAGTAGTTCATTTTTGCTTTTGTTTCCCTTGCATCCGGAGACATGTTGAGTGAGAAGTTGCTGCAGCCAAGGTCAAAGAGGTTGTTGCCTGCTTTCTCCTCTAGGATTTTGATGGGTTCGTGTCTTACGGTTAGGTCTTTCATCCATTTTGAGCTTATTTTTGTGTATGGTGTTAGAAAGTGGTCCAGGTCCATTCTTTTGCATGTCGCTGTCCAGTTTTCCCAACACCATTTGCTGAAGAGACTGTCTTTATTCCATTGGATATTCTTTCCTGCTTTGTCCAAGATTAGTTGGCCATATGTTTGTGGGTCTATTTTTGGGTTCCCTATTCTTTTCCATTGATCTATGTGTCTGTTTTTGTGCCAGTACCATACTATCTTGATCATTACAGCTTTGTAATACATCTTAAAGTCTGGAATTTTGATGCCTCCAGCCCTCTAGTACTCTTTGATATTCTGAGGTTTTACAGCTAGGAATTTATCTTTGCATTTCTCTTGGTACAAAAAAATTACGTCTGCAAAGTGTGTGTGTGTGTGTGTGTGTGTGTGTGTGTAACTGATAGCTGGATATATATCCAGCTCTTGCTATGTCCAAAGTGTACGAATGAGAGACACTCTAAGGACTGGTTAATCTGTGAATGATTGATAGTTATTTTATATTTGGACAAAATTAAATTTTTAGCACGTATCCTATAGTATTCAACGAAAGGGTCAAATGTCTTTGCATCTATCCTGATGAACACTTAACTATTAAAGAATGGTTATAGGAACTTATAAACCAAGATTTAAAAAAAAATGGAAACACTGATCAAATTTAAATATTTTTGCAGTGAGAGATACATTTTGCGAATTATCAAATTCTATTTTATGTTAGTTTGGTTACTTATTTTCATTTCATGTAATTTTACAATAGTTTTTCAGTTTTACATTCTTGTTTTTGTGGTAAGTGCTGAATATGTAATGATTAAAATGTAGTTTCAATATAAAGTAAAAATGAAGATAGCAAGAAATTATTAATTAAATATGTAAGACTAATAATTCCTCTGAATTTATACTATGTAAAATGAGGTCATGTATGTGGAACTGGTTTTTTTTTTTTTTTAAATGTTTATTTTTGAGAGAGAGAGAAAGAGTGTGAATGGGGGAGGGCCACAGAGAGAGGGAGACACAGAATCTGAAGCAGTCTCCAGACTCTGAGGTGTCAGCACAGAGTCCAACGTGGGGCTCAAACCCACATACCGTTAGATCATGACCTGAGCCGAAGTCGGATGCTTAACCAACTGAGCCACCCAGGCAGCCCTGGAACTGTTTTTATGAAGTATGTAGTTAGAAATTAAGTATCTGATTTTAAGTATAGAAGAAATATTCAAAATCCACTCTAAATTTAATAGAAAAACATAATTAAGTTATTCTGGAGCAAAGGGATCAAATAAAATATTTTCAATTTCACAGAGTTTTATTCATAAATGTAAAGATAATAAAAATGTACTGAAATGTATTTTAAAAATACATTTTATATGGGTTCTAGGATGGAAAAATTTATTTTGAGTGGGATGGGGGGGCAGGGAAAGAAGACTTTGGAGGAATGGCTTTTTGTGACTTTTGGCCCAGTGTAAGTATATAGCAGCAGTCTTACTTAAAAAAAAAATGTACCATTTTATTTAGCATGTGTTGCAGTTCTAAACCTTAGTAGTCTTTAACTTGCACAATGTTTTCTCTTGTAAAGCATGTATGTCAAAACCCAGAATCTGCACTGTCACTTCCTTGTTGTAAATCTAGCTCTCCTTCTAAGATAACATGCCTGAAACTGAGTGTAAATTTCTCAGGGTCTTGAAAAACAGTTTGAGAACAAAATAAAAGTTAAGGTATGATTAATTTCCTATGTTATGACTATTTAAAAGTTCATTTCAATATTTTCAATATGATTTTCAAAAATTATCAAATGAACTCTATCAATGGAAAACTCAAAAAATACCTTAAGTTTTATGGCATAGCATCTAAATTTGCTTACATTAAGTACTCACAAATTGTTAATTTCAGTTAGTAAAAGAGATCTCTCATACTTCAACCAGTTTATATTCTTTACTAAACTTTAGAGTTGAAACTCTATAAAGGCGTTTCATCTTAAATTTTGCTTGATATTTTAGATTTTATTTTATTATTTTATTTCTTTTTTAAAGTATTTAGAGAGAGAAGGAGAGAATAAGCAGGGGAGGGGCAGAGAGAGAGAGGGAGAGAGAGAATCCCAAGCAGGCTCCACACAGTCAGTGCAGAGCCCGATATGGGGCTTGAACCCATGAACTGTGAGATCATGACCTGAGCCAAAACCAAAAATGGGGCGTTCAACCGACTGAGCCACCCAGGCATCCCGACATTTTAATATTTAAATGTTTATTTTTAATTTATTTTGAGAGAGAGAAAGAGTGAGAGAGAACGTACACATGAATAGGGGAGGGGCAGAGAGGCAGAACCCCAAGCGGGTTCCATGTTGTCAGTGCAGAGCCCAATGAGGGGCTCCATCTCATGAAGCATGAGATCATGACCTGAGCCTAAATCAAGAGTTGGACACTTAACCGACTGAGCCGCCTAGGTGCCCCAGATATGTTAGATTTTAAATCAAGTCCTTAACTGAGGTGAATCTAAAATCGTATTCAAATGTGAGAAGTATGACAGGATATTTTAGTGGGATATCTTTTTGGTATGTTCAAAGTGAATTGTTTGAATTTGAACTACAGCTTTAATTGCATGTCTGTTACCTGCAGGTATCTTGTTTAAAAAGAAAAGTGAAATAACTGAATAGTGCCATTTGTCATTCTAACAATAGAGTACTTTGATTTAAGAAACAAAATTTTGCCATAATTATGTTAATTAAATGTTTAAATGCAAACTTGTTAGTGATATTTTTATGTAAATACCTTTTATTGGTATTGATTTTAGTATTTATATGACAGTCATAGAAACTTTTTATGAAATACTAATGCTTTACAGTAGGATGTCTTTAGCCAAATTGGTCATTGTTAGAAATTGTTCTCATCTCTGTTATGGGATTGTCATTATAGTTTTTTTCTTTTCCGTTATCTTGAATTTTTTCAAGGTGGGGAACTTTGTCTTCTGTGCTCATTGTTCTAGAGTTAGTACTGTCTAGGTTTTAACATGGTTTTATGTTTTCTTCTTAGATCTTGTAGATACTGATTTTGTCCATTATATTTTACTTAAATTTTATCTTTGTCTTTAGATTTTATTTTCTATATTATGTATTCCTTTTATTTGTCTATGATGAATTCTATGTATAATTATTTTTACCATTAAATAGTTAATTTTTTAGAAGTTTATGGAGCCATTATATTTTCTGTTATACTGACAATGTAAAAAATAGAGGAGACTTATGAATATGTTTAAGTATTTAACAACACAAGCAAGTTATATAGACTTATCTACCTCTAGTCAGTGTGGTATTTAAAGAGAAATTCTTTTCATCCTCTGAAACTCTAGTCCTATATCTCTGGCTTTTCATACATTACAATTCCGTTTCTAGATGTGTAGAATTCCTTAATCTACATGTGAATTCCCAAAACATAAACACAGTATTCTACAGATTTCAAAATCCTGTTGATTGATTTAGCCATCACTGAGCACTTCCTATGTGCCCCACACTGTTCTAACCAAAACAAAGTCCCTGACTCTACGAAGCTAACATTCTGGCCCGCATGTACCATCATCCATCTTTCATTATTACCTCAGCCTATTTAGGACAAATTGGAATGTTTCTGATTTGTTGACAGGTAATCCAACATAATTCAGTTCCTCTTGTCCTATAAGTTTGCTGTGTAAAAGCAAATGCTATCATATGGCCCCAGAGTATTCTGGTTAAATTTGAGTTTTGTTCTGAATTACTAGTGCTCTACATTTGGTGAAATTTGTACATATCTCCTTTAATTTTATAAATTTAGATCATATACGTATCTTGGCCTCTTCTTTACTAACAGGTAAACTTAAAGTATTTTTCAAGGTCATCAAGGAACTGCTTAGACAGTTATTTAATGTCTAATGTTATATTAGACATTGAATGATTTTGTTTTGGTGGTTCTTTCTTTTGTTTCTTCTCTACTCTGAAACTCACTTTTCTGTCTTCCTCAATGTGACTTTTAATAGAACTTTTAAAACTTTTGTTTGCCTGACATTGTACTTTTCTAGTTCTTAACTTTTCGACAGTTTTGACATTTCTATCTTTATTTCCATTGTCTGTGCAGACTTTATCCTGTCGAGTTTCTTCCCTAATTCTCTCAAAATTCACATATTTACAGTCTTAAATTACTACTTCTAAGAGCTTTATTTCAAAATTTATGTACTTATCATGAATTTCTTAAATGTATTTTTAGTTTATTTTTTAACTTTTTAAAGTTTACACTTTAGTGGTTTTTAGTATGCTCACAAAATTTACAACTATTACCACTATTTATTTCCAGAACATTTTTGTTGCTCCCCAAAGAAACTGTACCCATTTAGCAATCACTCTTCATTTCTTCCTCTTCAAGCCTCTGGCAACCATTAATCTACTTTCTGCCTCTATACATTTGCCTATCCAGGAGTTACTTCATATAAATGGAATCATATAACATGTGGAGTTTTGTGTCTGGCTTCTTTCATTCACTCTGGTGTTTTCAAGGTTCATCCATGTTGTAGCATGTATCTGTACTTTATACCTTTTATTGCCAAATAATATTCCATTGTAGGCATATACCATATTTCATTTATCACTTTTACTACATACTCAGTTGATGGATGTTTGGGTTGTTTCTACTTTTTGGCTATTATGAGTAATACTGCTGTGAACATACATGTACAAGTTTTTTTGTGGACATATGTTTTCAGCTCTCTTGGTTATATACCTAGGAATAGAATTGCTGGGTCATATCATAACTCCATATTTAATGTCTAAAGAAACCGCCAAACTGTTTTCCAAAGTGGCTATACTATTTAACATTTCTACCAGCAGTGTATGAAGGTTCGATTTCTCTACTTCCTGGTCAACACTTGTTATTGTCTTTTTTATTGTAGCCAGCTAGTATGAAGTGATACCTCACTTTGATTTTTGTTTTGCATTTCCCTAATTAATAATGTTGTGAGCATCTTTTCGTGTACTTACTGGCTATTTGTATGTTTTTTTTTTTTTCTGGAGAAATGTTCATGTCCTTTTCCCACTTAAAAATTAGGTTATTTATCTTTTTATTGTTGAGTTGTGTATTCTGGATATAATTCCCTTATCAGCTGAGTGATTTCAAAAATTTTTTTCCATTCTATAGATTGTTTTGATGGTGCCTTTTTTGTTATTACAGTAAAACATACATAACATAAAATTTACTATTTTTTAGTATTTTAAGGGTACAATTCAGTGGTATTAAATACATTCACAGTGCTGTGGAACTATCACCTTTATTCATTTTCAGAACTTTTCCATCACCCCAGACAGAAACTCTGTACTCATTAAACAATAACTCTCCTTCTTCTACCCCAGTCCCTGATAACTCCTCTATTTTTACTGTGTGGCTCTATGAATTTGCCTATTCTAAGTGCCTCATGTAAGTGGAATAACATAGTATTTGTCCTCATGGTGTCTTTTGTAGCAGAGAAGTTTTTAATTTTGATGAAGTTCAGCTTACCTTTTATTTTTCAAGTAATTTTTAATGATCTTAAAATTCTTCATTTATATGGTCACTTGTGCTTTTTATGTCATATCTCAGATGCTATTGCCTAATCCAAGGTCATAAAGATTTATTTTAATCATTTTTGAGTACTCTCTTACTTGGTTCTTGCATCCATTTTCAAACATCAATGTAACTATCAGAGGTTTTGTGAGAAGGCTTTGTTAAATATTCTTATTTATTTATTTATTTATTTAATGTTTATTTTGAGGGAGAGAGGGGGAGAGAGAGAGAGAGAGAGAGAGAGAGAGAGAGAGAGAGAGAGAGAGAGCATTCAGGGGAGAGACAGAGAGAGAGGATCCCAAACACTGATAGTGCAGATACCAGTGCAGGCTTGATCTCACAGGCATGACATCATGACATGAGCTGAAATCAAGCGTTGAAAGCTCAACTGACTGAGCCACCCAGGTGCCGTTAAACGTTCTCTTTTAAAATTTTTAGATCAGGATAGTGGCTTTCAAATTTTAGAATCTCCTGGGATGCTTACTAAAACTACAGGTTCCTGAGAGGATATTTGTACATTCGTAGTAAACTTCTAGGAGACTTCACATCACATTGAAAAAGTGTGTAAGTAAAATAGGCCAGCATAGTGATTAAGAGCATGGATCCTGGAGCCTCACTACCTGGGTGTGAGGTAGGCAATCCTGGTTGTCACTTTTTAGCTGTATGATCTTGGGCAAGTCACTTATTCTCTAGGCATTCATTCCCTCTCTTATGGGGTCCCTTGCTCTCTCTGTTGCAAGGATTAAACAAGCAAATATCTGTGAAGTGCTTAGAGTAATTTGGCAATAGTGTTAACCCCGTAATTGTTAGATATTGTCATACCCTTTAATTTTAGTAATGTCATTTCTAGGGACCTAATCTAGAACATTATCAGCGATGTTGCAAAAAGATGTAGGTATAACAGTTTCATCACAGAGTAATTGCAAGAATTTACCATATATAGTCTAAATTAATGAAATTTATGAAATGTCATTTGCTAGTCATATTTTCAAAAATATTTAATACCATGAAAAATAATGATGTAAATGAAAAAGTCAAGTAAATATACAACTATATATAAATTATGTCTCTAAACTTCTTTGAAAATATGGGGTAGGGAAGCAGAGTGTTGGTCTTACATTGCATATAAAGAAGTATGTTAAAATGTTGACATGGGTTATTCTTGGAAGCTGGGAGGAATGATTTTAATTTTCTTCTGTACTTTATTGTACTCTCCTGACTTCAACAGTAAGTATACACAGAAAAACAAATCATTTTATTTATTTATTTGTTTATTTTTATTATTTTAGAGAGAGAGAGCACACAAGCAGGGGAGAGGGACAGGCGGAAAGAGAAAGAAAATCCCAGGCAGGCCCTACACTGAGCGCAGAGCCCAACATGGAGCTTGGTCCTACAACCCTGGGATCATGACCTGAGCCAAAATCAAGAATCAGACGCTCAACTGACTGGGCCACCCAGGTGCCCCCAAATTATTTTTTTTTTAAAAGACAAAATATGGGGAAAGCTCATATAAAATAGGAAAAATGACAGGAAAATAGGAAAAGCCCGGTGTGAAATAGGAAAGCAGAATGTAAATAGGAAACCTGAGTCCTAGTACTAGTATTGTTATTAAATAGTCTCAAGCCTCGAGATGCCTGGCTAGCTCAGTAGAGCATGCAACTCTTGATCTTGGGGTCGTGAGTTCAGGCCCCACTTTGGGCTGGCAGATTACTTAAAAAAATAGTTTTCAGCCTTGAATGAATTTTCTGTCTACCTTGGGGGACAGAGTTTCCTCATCTGTGAAATGGGAAATTGAACTAAAATTAAAAAGACAGTGTGTAGACTGGTTAAGAGTTGGGAGGTTAGAGGGGGAGTTAGGGACTGCAATTTAAGAGATCACTGTGTGGGTTCGTGCCCTGGTTCTTCTTCCTATTCACTTGGTGACTTCTGGCAAGTAATTTAACCTCTCTGTGCCTCAGATTTCTTGTTTATAATGTGGGGATAGTAATAATACCTCATAGGAGGGGTGTGAGAATCAAATGAGTTAATAATACATGTAAAGGACTTAATATAGAATCTGGCACGTAGGAAGGATTCAATCAATGTTACCTATTTTTACTGGCATATAAGATTCTTTCTAATGCAGTCATTTATTTCCAATAATATTGTTAGTCAAGTGAGCAATTCTTAAATTTGTCATTTGAAGTTTAGCTGATTTTTTATTTAGGTATTTTGAAGTCCCCGTTTCCCTCCCCCAGCTTTACTATTATGTCTTATGTTTAGTATAGGCAGCTTCTTTGGGGCCTAAATTATCTTATTGTTGAGGGTATTTTGTAGACTTTTTCAGCAGTAAAAATCTCATTTGATTTTATAGAGGTGTGTTTTTTTTTCCAATTCTTTTTGTTCTGAAACTAATGCATGTAGCTTAATATATTTGTAGTTAAATTACATAGGCTGTTAGGTTGTACCTAGTTTTCTTCAACTGATGTTTCAATTTTAAATTTAGGAACCAGCATAAAGCCCAAGAGAATGTTACAGCTCAATTAGTCCATTCTAGTAAAAGCTAACTTCATAAGGTAAACAACTAAACTGTTGGTAGAGCATGACCTACAGTAATGACTCAGTTGGTGCATAGATGTTACTTAACTTAATCCCAGAAAAAGAATGTATCCAAATGCTTTAAGAGAGAAATCTGAGTATGTGAAAATCACTTTCCGAGTCAGCAACCATGTTAATTCATTTTGGAACTTCTAACAGACTACAGAAATAGATGACTTTCATAATATTATATCATTTTCTTTCACTGACTATATATGACATACTTAATTAAAGTGACTCAGCTATTCCATCCCTTTGGAAATTTTCATCTGTAAGCAAGTCACTGTATGGTACCTCAGTTTATGGTGGCAGTCATAATGAAGATGATTATTTTTTTCCCTGCGAGGGTTAAGAATGAAAGTTGTATTTCAATACATTTATTCTTAGATCTTTAGAAGCTCTCCCCTTCTCTGCAGGGTTATAGCTGCAGTAGATAGCCCACTATAGGGGTCATTATTTCTGTGTTGGAGAACAAATTAGTTGAGTAACATTGTCAGGAAGCAAAAGGCAGGAATTTGACTCCACAGTTAAGGAATATAGTTTGTTACTTAAAAACACATTAGAGGATTCCTCTTGTTATAATAACTTTTGTTTATAAAACATATTTATGTAATTCCCATGACAGGAGAAAAGTGCTGTGTCTTCTGATTTGATAGACAAAATCAGCTCAAGACAGCTTTGTGACTCACTGACAGAAGAGGGAAGAATTCTTCTTGCCTTAAGGATTGGATTTTATTTTAGGATGAGTTATTTGTCTAAGTACAGATATGAGAGAGTTCCTACCCTACATGTCAGGTCTCCTGTTCTATCTTCCCAGAGATTTGACGCAATGCCTCCTAACTCCCAAATGTATACCTTTGTATCATCTGCTACTTGGGTCATGTTAATTACATAGTGTTTATATTTCTTCCTCCATGTTTTTCTGAATGTAAGAATTTGTGAGTTTTTCCTTTAAACATTTTGAGCTAGAGTTTTAAACATTCGTTGGTTTGTTTCAGTTAAAAAAAATCATTTCTTAATATAGCAGAGACTGGTAACATGTCTGCTTCTTTGGAGGGAAATTAGGAAACTGTGGGATGTAGGGAAGACATTGTGCTTTCCACTGCATCACTCAACCTTTGGAACCCATTACATTTTTTTCCCCAAAAGTTTAAACCTAATTTTATAGCATAGCATAAACACATTCACAAAGCTTTGTTTGTTTTATGGGTTTTAGCCCTTTTAAAGTTGAGACCACAAAATCTCTTAAAGTTGACTATGAATGTTTCATTGAAGACATAATGATGAATTTACAGTCTTCCTTTAAATGACCCACTTAAACTTGATTCACTGATTCACACCATAAACTTTAAAAGGTGGATTGTTGGTGTAGATTGATGGCTTAATTCTTCTAAAGTTAGTTCATAATCAACTGCTGCAAACTGGACCATATTCTCAATTTGTTTCCTTCAACATCACTGTCCTTTAATTCTTCAACATTGGCTATATTGCTGTCTACTCTTCTATCTTTGAGAAGCATAATGAGGTCACTCTTCTTGTATTTCTTCTTGTGTATGATAACTGACTCTAGGATCACTCATACTGTGTCCTGGATATTGGTGAGTCTGCAGCTACATCAGCATGACCCCCTTCACAGATCTATGATAGGCAGCTACGATCTTTGTTGCTTCCTGGACACATAGAACATACATTCCATCTGCTCTTAGCCCAGGAATAAAATTTTCTCTCTTGTAGTAATCAGTGCTGGCTGTTGCTCTCTCAGCAGATGCTCCCATTCCACAGCAGTTATTCCCACAGATGAAAATAAAGGTTGATTTCCACAAAACTGTCATATTGTAATTTTCGAATATAAAGTCAAGCAGAACTCATCTTTTCCATTGTATTTACAGGCCAGACCCATACCGGCTCCCAGGGGGACCTGAGCTCTGACAATGTCATTGCCCCAGTAGCTAGCAGTTCTTGGCATACATGTGCATTGATCCTTCTTTGTCTTTAGTACAGCCTTCTCTTTGTTCTGTAAACTCTACAAATTTCTGGGACAGAAGGGCCACAAATAAAGCAAAAGCCCAGTAGGTTGAGATGAGATGATCCATGATATTTATCCAATCTCAAGTTCCGCACAACCTTCTTGACACTTCATGAGCGATAAAAACCACGAATAATATTCTGTTAATGCTCTTGGTGAAGAGTCTGATCATTCTCTACTATTTGAGTCCCTCTTCCCTGATGAGCACTGTTATGATAGGAGGGCCTTCTTCTAATCCATGAAGGTCACATTTCTTAATTTCAAATGTAGCATCATTTGCAAAGTTACAGGATATGTCTCTAAGAAAGCACTCTCCTAGCTGTGATAGTCAGGAAATGGTGGGTATCTTTTTCTTAGAGCATCCTCCTCTTGAGTGCAGGCCCTGGTAATAGCTGCAGTGGTGGTGATGATGTCATTCTCTACACTGGGCCATAGGCCCACAAACATTTTATAAGACTGTATGATATTCATGAATGGGCTGTAATTTTCTTAACCATCCTTCCATTGTTATAGTTACCATTGTTTGGAAACTATTATAAATTTTGCTTTGCTGAGTATCTTTATACGTAGATCTATCTTTATTCACATTTTTTTTTTATTCTTTAGGCTGAATTTTCAGAAGTGAATCAAAAGTCACATTTTAAAAGCTCCCTTGGTATACCTTGGTAAACTGCTTTCCAGACAGTTTTTTCTCCCATGATCAGCTTGTGAAAATGTTTCTTTTATGTCAGTCTTGGAAGCACGAAATATTTGTTATTTAAAATACTTCCTGCTACTTTTATTATTGACAAATTGAACCCCTTAAATTTTTATATTTCAAGGTCAATATGGGTGTGTGTATATTTATTCTTTTTTTTTAGATTTTTTTAAATTTTTTTTTTTTTTTTTTTGAGAGAGAGCGCATGCGTGTGAGTGCGAGTTGGGGAGGGGCAGAGAGAGAGGGTGACACAATCTGAAGCAGGCTCCAGGCTCTGGCTTGATGCTGGGCTCAAACTCAGGAACCATGAGATCATGACCTGAGCCGAAGTCAGACACTTAACCAACTGAGCCGCTCAGGCATCCCTGTATTTATTCTTCTTATCCTTCCTCTGTTCAGTGGCTTTTCAAAAACGGTCTTATTAACATATAATTTACACTCCATAAAATATCCCTATTGTACATGTCAGTTGTGTTTACTTGAAGTGAATGATTTTTAGTAAATCTGTAGTTTGTTACCATCACCATAATCCAGCTGTAAAATATTCTCATCACCCAAAAAGTTTCCTTTTGCCCATTTGCATTCAGTCCTTTATCCCACACCCAGCTTTAGGCAACCACAGATCAAGCTTTCTGTCTCTGTAAATTCGCATATTCTAGAAATAACAAATAAACAAAATCATATTCAATTCCTTTGTGAATGGCTTCTTTCGCTCAGCATTGTTTTTGAGGTTCATCTATCTTGTAAAGTATATCATAGTTCATTTTTATTTATTTAAAAATGTTTATTTTTGAGAAAAGGAGGGCGCATGCTCAAGTGAGGGAGGGAGGGGCAGAGAGAGAGAGAGAGAGAGAGGGAGGGAGGGAGAGAGGGAGACTGAGAATCCCTAGCCAGGCTGAGAATCCACAGCCAAGAACTGTGAGATCCTAACCTGAGCCGAAATCAAGAATCAGACACTTAACCAACTGAGCAACCCAGACGCTCTTTTATTGCCGATATATCTTATTTGTTCAGTAATTGATAAACATTTGGTTTGTTTCCAACTTTTGGTTATTATAAACAAGGAACTATTGCTGCTAGGAACATTTGTGTACATTTCTTTTTGTCTTTGATTTCTCTTGGGTAGATACCTGGGAGTACAGTTGCTTGAAACCCATTAAATTTCTTATCATTACTTAGTCGCAAAAATGTTTCTTTAAAAGAATAGATGATAGCACTAGATTTGAGAAGGAACACAGTTCTATGATGTAATAGTTAACGTGGAATGATTAGAGTAGGCAAGTGAAAAGTTCTAACACATGTAGTATGACTAATAATGGAAACCACTTCAGGATTTATTGGTAGATGAGCAACTACCAGAACCTAAAACCAAGTGAAGGCAATTAAAATTAATGGGTATCTAAAAAAACATTGAAAACTTTGGTTCCATGAAAAATGGAAATGGGACTTCATTTGCATTTATTTTGACAGAAAAGTGAAAATATGTAACACATAAAATGTCCTTCTTAACATAAAAGAAGGCCATCAAGACTTTTGTAGATAAACAGGCCAAAGATATAAGCAGTTCATTCAAGATCAATGTATACAGCAAGTAAACATTCCTTCTTGCTAGTGATCGCAGAAATAAATATTTAACAAGTTGGTTATATTAAATTAGCAAAATTGATAGCGCTGGATAGAAAGATTGTGTTAGTGATGTTGCTTTGTATGTTGATCTAGTTCATGTACAAAGCAACGTGGCAAAGCCTATCCAGATCCTTGGAATAGTAGATTCGGAAGTAACTTTTATTTTAGCTTTCTTGAATGTAATTTAAAAAATTTTAATAGTAAATTATTAAGGGAGGGAATACATCAGAAGATAAGAAAACAGTACAGATTTTCCCCATGTGCTGAAGGTGAGTCTGGTTGTGCTATCTTCTCCACTCTGTCTCTGTGACTCATTCAAACTCTGGAGGCACTAACTCAACGCAGCTTTTTTTCTTTCCAGCCAGAGAACACATGTTTGTTCTTCTGTAGCCTGAATCCTGCTTTTACAGCTTTGGCTAGATCCTGGATCCAGTTGTTCTTTAATCCAATGACTCACACCTTAGGAGTTACCCATCCCACTCCACAAAAATGCTATTAACTTTCTCATTTGGAATAAATAGTTCTGTCATATTCTGTCTACAATTTATATCAGTAAATTTGCTTTAGACACTCACAGGAAAATATGCTTCCTATTGTTTTTTTTTTTTAAAGTTCTTTGTGGAGTTCTTCTGTATGGGTGGGACCAAACACTTGTGTCACTCCCAGTTAGTACACTTACAGTACAGTCATCCAACAGTAAGTGATTTTTTAGTTTGACAAATTGTCTGCCAAAAAGTGATAAAGTAGAACATTCATTGAATCAAGAAATGGAACTTGATCCTTGCTTTATTTATTTTCCCCCTGCGCCTTTCAAGTTATCTTTTTTCTTCTAACTTCAGAAATTCTTTCCGTTTCTGATAAATTTTTATTGGATTGATATTTCCCCCTAATTACTAACATTACGGATTTTTACATTATCATACTTGTTATACAAGGCTGTAAGATTTTAATTGTTAGTTGAGCTTATGTGAAGTCATAGGTAACGTGTAACAAGAAGTTAGGAATGATAAAAGGCAAAAAAATTCTTATTAATTTTATTATGCTTGCCAGCAACTTTTGGTTTATTAAGAATTATATTATCAATTTCCTTTACATAGAGCAACCATAAATACTCTCCTACTAAAACTGTAAATAATCTTTTCCTATAGGTAGTAGTGTAACTGTATCTGGTCCCTTTAGGTATTTCTACTCAAATTGGCTTAACTACTTAAAGATCTCAGGAAGGGATGGCACTGTAGGTCCTATTAGTTTTTGATTAATTAATGCAACAGAATCGGAAAGTCCAGTCAGTTAGGTGACTTGACTTATCTTGAGCTCTGATTTCTGCCAGCTTATTCAGATCACTTACGGTGTGTCTTTTTTACACTGGGAGAAGTATTGTTAGCCCTTGGCCATTTCCCTGGCATCTTGGATGTTTCTTTTCCTGATTTTCATATACCTGACTGTCCTATATGGTGTCCCTTCAAGAATTTTCTCCATTAATTTCTCCTTAAATGCTAGTGTTTCTAAAAGTTCAGTCATTGTTTTCCCTGTGATTGTTACTTTTGGATCATTTCATACATCACAATATTAGTAACCACTCAAATGCTGACACCTTTCAGATATCTTGAGCCCTAAGTTCCAAGTTTTCTGTCTTCTGCCTGCTGACATTTACTCACTTGGATGTCCTATAGAGACTCCAAAAGCAATATACTCCAAACTGAAATGAATCATTCACTCACCACCCCCCTCCAATATTTCCAAATATAGATAATGGCATTATCATCCAGTAGCCCACGCTGGAAACTGCTTTCTTCAACACTGAACACATAGGATCAATCACTAAACCCCTTTCACTACTAACTAAGATCCTAGTTTAGAATCTTATTATTTCTTTATTTTAGTACCCTCATAACTGGTCTTTCTGCCTTCAATCTAGTACGCCTCAAACAATGTCAGTTTGATCTCAGTACTTTCCTCCTAAACCCTGTAGTGGCAAGTACCCTGTCATCTATATGATAAAGTTTGTACTGCTTGATATGTCTTAAAAGGCTTGGTGACTTCTTACTTCTTGAGCCTCAGTGCTATACTTCACATGCCAGACCTTCTCCTCAGTCTCCCCCTACTGCCGCCCCCCATGTTGTTTCTTACCTCTGTTTGCTCATTCTGTTTAAATCCCTTCTCCACTCATCTTGACTCTTACTCAGCCTTCATGATTCAGCATAGACAGTTCCTTTAAGAAGTCATTTTTGAATCTTCAGGGTGCCCTTCTAAGTGCCCTTCTTCTCTACTGGATTATTCTTATTCGTATATAAAAATGTTTTTTCTTTTAAAAAAACTATCTTGACTTCACTTTCCCTTCCAGCTATTGCTCATCTTTTTTGATAGAATTTTTTTTTATTGAGGTATAATTGATATACAACATTATATGAGTTTGATATATAATGTTGGTATACAACATAATGATCCACTATTTGTATATACTGTAAGATGATCATCATAAGTCTAGTTAACATCCATCACCATACATAGTTACAGAATTTTTTTCTTCTGTTGAGAACTTTTAAGGTCTACTCTTATAGCAACTTTCATATATGCAGTACAGTAATATAAACTATAGTCACCATGCTATACATTACATCCCTGTACTATAACTAGAATTTTGTACCTTTTGACACCCTTCACCCATTTCTTCTTACCCTCACCCCCTGCCTTTAGCAACTACCAGTCTGTTCTCTGTATTTATGAGCTTGTTTTTTTGTTTATTTTTAGATCCCACATGTAAGTGAAATCATACAGTATTTGCCTTTCTCCCTCTCAATTTCAGTTAGCATAATGCCCTCAAGGTCAATCTATGTTGTCACAAATGGCAAGATTTCATTTTTTTAATGGCTAAATAATATTCCATGGGGTGTGTGTGTGTGTGTGTGTGTGTGTGTGTGTGTGTATTTATCCATTCATCCATCAGTGAACACTTAGGTTGTCTCCATACCTTGGCTATTGTAAATAATGCTGCAGTAAACATGAGGGTGCATATATCTTCTTGAGTTAATATTTTCATTTTCCTCAGGTAAATACTCAGAAGTGGAATTGCTAGATCTTATGATAGTTGTATTTTTTTTAACCTCCGTACCATTTTATGTAGTGGCTGAACCCATTCACATTCCCACCAACAGTGTACAAAGAGTCTGTTTACTTGACATCATTGCCAACACTTGTTATTTCTTATCTTTTTGGTAATAGTCATTCCACCAGGTGTGAGGTGATATCTCCTTGTGGTTTTGATTTATATTTCCTTCATGATTAATGATGTTGAACATTTTCTCATGTACCTGTTAGACATCTGTATGTCTTCTTTGGAAAAGTGTCTATTGTGATCCTCTGCCCATTTTTAAATCAGATTAGTTTTTTGTTTTTGTTTTTGTCTTGTGTTGGATGAGTTCTTTATGTATTTTGGATATTTACCCCTTGATAGATTAATGATTTGCAGGTGTTTTCTCTCATTCAGTAGGTTGGTTTTCTTGGCTGTGCATGCACATTTCTTTGCTTCCCTTTAGAGCAAAACTTCTTAAAAGATTTGTCTATAGGTGTGGTTTCTCATTCCTCTTCATTCATTTTCTCTTGAATCATTCCAGTCAAGCTTTCATTTGGTGCTATATCTATACAGTTCTTGTCAAGGCCATCAGTGGCTTCCAAGTTGCTTTTCCAGTGGTCAATTTTTGTTTTTTATCTTACTTGATTTTTCAGCATCATTTGACGTAGTTGATTTCTCCCATATTCTTGGAAAACATCATTCCCGTAACTTTTGGGACATATCACTTTCCCTTGGTTCTTCTCATACTTCACTGGTCACATTTTAAATTTCTTTTGCTTGGTCTTTTTCTCCCTGAGCTGTAAATTTTGGACTGCTCCAAGGCTCTGTCCTTGGTTTTCCTGTCTGTCTGTACTTGCTGTCTTGGTGATTTCATCCCATCTCTTGACTTCACATTCTTTGTATGTGGTTGGTGACAACCAAATTTTTATGTCAAGCCCAGACTTCTTTCCTGAACTCTGAGTTCTTATCCAACTGCTTTTTTGACATTTCCACATGATGTCTAACAGCTCCCTCAAATTTAATATGTCCAAAGCCAAACTGCTAACCCCTCCCTCAACCTCAATAAAAGATTAAAAAAAACAAAAACAAAAACAAAACCTTATCTCCTTTAACCCTCCCAGCTCACACAGACGCAACTACATCCTTCTAAATTGCTTAGGTTAAAAACTTTGGTATTGTTTTTGACTCCTTTCTTTCATGTTGATTCATACAGATTCATACATCCAATCTGTCAGGAAATCTTGTGTTGTATAAATTACATTTCCTGTGTGTGCTGTGTTGTGTAAAGGTTAATCTTATGCTTTTTCAGTTTTACAACTGTTTTAAGGGCAAGAATCCTGAAGACCGTAGTTATACCAAATCTCTTAGTTTGAATTACCTCAGGTAAAGAATTCTGGTGGGTTGTTGAAGCTATTCCGTTCAGAATTGAATCTTGTAATCTGAAAGAACAAAAAGGAAGTGAGCTGTGAAAACTCTTAAGTACAGTTCAAAAGTCGGTGATTTTACATCTGAAGTCTGTTGTTCACATGTGCAAGATGATGACTAGCCCTTTTGAATTTATTGGACTTCTTTCCTCTTTGATTTCCCTTGATGTTTACCTCTTTTTTTCCTAGCAGATTCTGCTTTTGTATGTCATGCAGTTGAGTGTGTATCCCTCTTTTGCTTTTTTTTCTTTTTTTGTCTTTTTTTTTAAATTTTTTTTTTTTTAACATTTATTTATTTTTGAGACAGAGAGAGACAGAGCATGAACGGGGGAGGGTCAGAGAGAGGGAGACACAGAATCTGAAACAGGCTCCAGGCTCTGAGCTGTCAGCACAGAGCCCGAAGCGGGGCTTGAACTCACGGACCGCGAGATCATGACCTGAGCTGAAGTCGGCCGCTTAACCGACTGAGCCACCCAGGTGCCCCTTTTGCTTTTTTTTCTTTTTGTCTTCCTTTCGCTCTCTTCCTCTAAATTTTTAAAAAATACTTACTTATTTTGAGAGAGAGAGAGACAGAGTGTGAGCAGGGGAGAGGCAGAGAAAGGGGAGAGGCAGAGCCCAATGTGGGGCTCGAACCCACGAACCATGAGATCATGACCTGAGCCGAAGTCGGACCTTAACCAATTGAGCTGTCCAGGTGCCCCTTGCTCTCTTCCTCTAAATGACCAGAATGTGGAATTGAAAATTTGCTAGGCTTATTGAATAAAATATTCTCTTTTAATTTTAAAGTATTTAAGATTTCTTTTTTAAAAAAATGTTTATTTTTGAGAGAGAGCATGCTAGTGTGAGCAGGGAGAGAGACAGAGAGAGAGACAGACCCAAGTAGGCTCCACACTTGTCAGCACAGAGCCCAATGTGCACGGCCCCATCCCACATCCATGAGATCATGACCTGAGCCGAAATCAAGAGTTGGTTGCTTAACCAACCGAGCCACCCAGGCACCCCGATTTAAGATATTTTTTGGTGGAGATAAGCACGGTGAACATTTTGTATACATTCTTTCAGATTTTTGTTTTCTAATGGTATATTAGCATATATATCATTCTTTCTGTGAAAAGGGACTGCTGTATATCTTGATATATTTTAATTTCAGTACTAATAACTCTACCTCATTATTTTTTATGATTGTGATATTGTGATTGTGATGTCTGATATATCATCAGATACACGTATGTAGTTTGGTTTGGCATTATCTGTCTCCAGTTTTTAACTTCTGTTAGCCTTGCTTAGTGAACATGCTTATGCATTTGCCATTGCACATGTGTGTGAATATTTCAGTGTTTCTATAGGTTAGATTTCTGAATGTGGAATTAGTCAAAGACTATAAGCATTAAAAATCTTTGTGGTGCCTGGGTGGCTCAGTCAGTTAAGCATCTGACTCTTGATTTCAGCTCAGGTCATGATTTCATGGTTGGTGAGATTGAGCCCTGTGTCAGGCTCTGTATTGACAGCAGGAAGCCTGCTTGGGATTCTCTCTCTCTACCCCCCCACCCCCCCCTCGCTCCCACTCCCCTCCTCAGCAGGCACATGCTTTGTCCCCCTGTCTCTCTCTCAAAAATAAACAACCATTAAAAAAAAAAGCTTCATAGGTATTGCTGAATCATTTTCCAAAAAGGTTGTAGCACTTTATATTCTCATCCCCAGTATATGAGAGTGCAATTTCTCCACATTCTTGCCAGAACCAGGTATCAAACTATTTTTAATTTTTGTCAAACTGATATTGACCACTTTGCTAATTGCCCATCTTCCTGAACTTTTAGGTCTCTTGAGAGTTTCAGAATTAGATGCTTATTTACTCCTTCACATACATTTCACTCTCTTTCCCTTTAAACAGAAAATTCAAATAATATAGGAGGGTGTAATGCAGTAAACTCTGTCTCTGCCCTGATAGTTTAAAGGGTGTCCAAGTGGCATTTTGAGTTTTGAACTGAGTGAGTTATGGCCTTCTGTTTGCATTATTCTCTTGACTGGGTTTCCAGACCTGTCACTCAGGGCCAGGAGTATAGTAGGACTCTTGTTTAGAAATGGAATTATGACATCACTGAATATCTCATGGCTTAGTTTATTCATAAGTTGGTTCATAATGTTAAATGAACTGTAGATTGCTAATCTATGTAATACTTTCTAAGTGTATTTATGTATACTTGAGAGCAGTACTTTCCTTTTGATTTAACTTTGATTTGGGAATCCCTGGTCCATATTGTGATATGTATTTTATATTTTTCATGAAAAGTTTTTAGTTGTGCTGTGAGACAAAGGTTTAGCTGCTTTTGTTCTGTGCACAGGTTGTGGTTATTTATGGTAATATTCACGTGTATTGGGGGCGGTGACATACTATTTTTAACACTGTGTTAGAATTCAGCTGTTACTGATCTATTTATATCTCTATCAGCTGTTTACTATTTAATTAATCAGCAGAGGACTTTATTTTTAAGAACTTTAACCAATAAAGGAAAATCTTGTATCAGTTCCTTTGAAGAAAGTCAGTGATTACATATTTATGCATATTCTATGGATTTAATAATAGCTTCCATTTTTTTATTATTTATAACTTGAAAGAATTTAATGTGGTATATTATTCTATAAGTATCAGAACTAATCTAATCTAGCTGGTTGACAATGTTTTACATATATATGTGTGTATATGTATGTAGATATATGCTGCCATTTGTTTAGTATGTACAAATATTTTGCTTAGTACTTTACATGCTTAGCATAATTTAACCTTTACAACAAACACTCTGAGCTAGGTACTGATATTATTCTCAACTTATAAATAGCGATTTATAAGTATCTTTATAACTAAAGGGTGGCTCAAAGAGGTTAAGTAACACTAAGTAATACTCAAGGTCACACAGTAAGTTAGAAGGTGATAGAGCTGGAATTCAAACCTTAATGTATACTCTGTTTTATATAGCATGTTGTTATTTGGATGTAATACAGTTTGGCCTATCCTATGTTAAAACGAAACTTTTAGTTTCCGTTGTAGAGTATGAATCACTTATATTTTGTTCTACGTTAAAAAAAATCATTTGTGACTTGTGCCTATTGGAACTTCCTAAGAGGCAATGAATGTTATAGATTAGAAAAGATAGAATAATAGTGCTGTTCCAAGCATGTTTTGGACATCAAGGTTTGGGAGTTAACTTAGAATAAAGCCTTGAGTCTCTGATTTAGGTGTTTACTTAGTGAGAAATGTTATCTGAGAAATAAATCTTACTTGTTAAAGTGTTTAAACTGGGCTTCGGAAAGAAAAGAATGCTTTTAACAAGTAAAGAGTGTGGGTGGGTGGAAGCAAGGGTCCAAGAACAGCATAACCAAACACATGGATGCCTGGGGCTTATGTAGGGAATTGCTAGTAAAGCAAGGCTGGGATGGATGATAGTTTTTAGGAAAAATGGTAAATCAGGTTAGGGTGATTGGTGTCATTTTTAAAGTTATCACAGCTCTTGGATTTGATTTTTGAAGACAATAGAGGGACAAAAGCCCTTTTATAAAGGGAGACAAAGTGATCAAGTTTGCATTTTTAGGAAATAACTTTAGCCATCAGTGTGAAGGGTGGAGAGTATGGAATCATAGTCCTCATCTTGACAACGATTATGGACCTGGGTTAGAAGGACGGTAATGGGAAGGGAAAGGCAGGATGGAATTGAGAGATTGTTCTGAATCTGAATCATAATTCATAGGAATTGGTGACATAATGGATGTCTTATGGGGTTATTGGTATTACTTATTACTAATAGTATTTATTATTACTACTGTTTTGCATTTGCTCTAAGTGGCTTCTCATAGTCATATTTATTGTATTATTAGTAGGCTGATGGTTGAATTCTTGACCAGAGGTGTTCAGGAAATGGTGGGGGAATGATGCGTTATAAATGTTACACTCAATGAAATATTTATTTAAAATCCTATTTGGGGGGGTGCCTGGATGGCTCAGTTGGTTAAATGTCTAACTCTTGATTTCAGCTCAAGTCATGATCTCACAGTTTGAGATTGAGCCCCATGTTGGGCTCTGTGTTGGGCATGGAGCCTGTTTAAGATTCTCTCCCTCTCTCTCTCAAAAATGAAATGAAATGAAATGAAATAAAATAAAATAAAATACTCTTTGGTTTATTTAGCAGACATTTTGTTAATGTCTAGGGATATCACTGACAAAAAGGGATGCCACTGATCCTGATCTTCATGGAATTTGCCATAGTGATGAAGAGTCTAATAGATCTTGTTTGCTGTTCTTACTTTTTGTGTAATCTTTGGGTATATGATTTAACTCCTAATCCTGTCTGATCATGTGGGATAACTGCTTATATAATAGTATTCTGAAGTTTAGATGAGGTAATGTGTGTAAAGTGCCCAGCAAAGTCCCTGGCATAAGCAAATATTTGTTCTCTTTTAATCTGCCATGGGTACGTAAACTAGGAAACACAAATTTATTAGGATTATTCCTCAAGTAGATGGCAGTAGGTAGCAAATGCATTTTTGAAAGATTTTTTAAGTTTATCTTTCATTATGATTTGGTATCATAAAACCTGACTGCTGTTCTATTTTCTCCATTGTGAGTATAGATAGGTCACTTGGCTTGTGTGTCAGCCTCAATTTGCTGATGTATATGATCAAAATCATTCTTATTTCACAGGGTGATTGGGAGAAATATTAGAGATAGTGGCTATGAAATTGCCAGACAAACCTAAGTACATAGCTGAATGGTTGAGGTCAAAGAGTTTAAAATGCTTACGCTCATTGACCTCAGCCATTCAGCTATGTACTCATACATTCATCTCTGTACAATTACTAGCTTGGGAGGCCCTTTGGCAAGTTACTTAACTATTTTTAGTCCTCATTTATCTGTAGTATAGGGATAATAAAACATCTATCTCTATAAGATTAGTGTGAAGATTAAGTAAAAGAATGCACAGAAAGTAGTTTAAGCACATGGTAGGCACTCAAAAACTTGTGATTATTATGTATTATGCTTTTGACATTATTGAACAGTGAACTCTTCTTGGTTTGGCTTTGCTCTGTAGGTGAAATTTCTATGTAGCTTAATTCTGAATATAAGCCATGCTACCTTTCATGGTAGTGAAGGAAAACTGATGATCCTTTTCAAAGGAAACTTCACTTTGGTCCTAAAAGTTTCCTAGGGAAAAATATTTTAGGCATTGTGTTTAAGTCATAAATGGAGGTAGAATTGATAATAAATTTCAGTTGAAAATAAAAAAAAGAATAGCTCTTATCTGGGGGTATTACTTACCCATCCTTAGGAGCTTGGATATCATGAGGGATTTTGGGGGGTAGATGGCGTTTGAACATCTGAGTCATGTGGCAGCAAATGGAAGCCTCTGCGTTATACTCAGTCTTGAGGGGTTTATTTTCTTTGGTTCCAACATCATTTCCTATCTCAGTCAAAAAGATTGTTTCATAAGTTACTTTGTTTATTTCTGTTTATTCACATAATAACCAAAGCACTCAGTTGCAAATGTGTGAATTGTCAAAACCTTGAGGAGATAAATCTCTTGAAGATTTAACTGTCACTAAAAATGAAGAGACATGAGTAAAGACCAAGATGTTTTAAAATTAAAATTACATGCCTGGGCACCTGGCTGGCTCAGTTGGTGGAGCATGTGACTCTTGATTTAGGGTTGTGAGTTTGGGCCCCACATTGGGTGTAGAGATTATTACTTAAAAATAATGTCTTAAGGGGCACCTGGGTGGCTCAGTCGGTTAAGCGTCCGACTTCAGCTGAGGTCATGATCTCGCAGTCCGTGAGTTCGAGCCCCGCGTCAGGCTCTGGGCTGATGGCTCAGAGCCTGGAGCCTGCTTCCGATTCTGTGTCTCCCTCTCTCTCTGCCCCTCCCCTGTTCGTGCTCTGTCTCTCTCTGTCTCAAAAATAAATAAACGTTAAAAAAAAATTAAAAATAAATAAATAAATAAAAATAATGTCTTAAAAAAGTAAGATTATATGCCAGCCTGAGTGGTTGTGCCTAACGGATGGAAAAGACCATTGTGGTTATTTTCATTACCTTATTAAGCATTTAAAAAGCTATGAATGTTCTTTTGGGAGTAGATGTACTATCTGTATCTTTTAACATTTCCATTGAATTTGTTTGCCAAATAAAGTTTTATGTGTGGGTAGTTTTTTTTCTTTTTTCTTTCTAAGTAAGATCTAGATTCCTATATTTTGCCAATTTTGCTAGTCTTTAATGGAAACTTTTTTTTTAGTATCTCCCTCTCCCCCATCTCTTAGTGACTATCTAAATGAATATCAGCTGTCCTTAGATTGAGCCTGTTGTATGCATTATTAAATAATATGTAAGACTACATCCTTTAAATATAGTACCTTGTTCAGTATTTCCCACAAATGTGATCACAGTGATTTACTTTTGTGGAAAATGAGGCTATTATTCTATGGATGAGGTTTTTAACTATCAGAGATACACAGTGGAAGTGCAATTACTTTGTTGCTTCAGCTGATCTCAGATGGTTTAAGGTAACATTTTAATATCACAATATCCCCTTGTTCTATCTCTACTATGCTAAAATACATGATACTTTTTATAAATACCTATTTTGAATATTGAAATAAAATATTTGACATTCTTTGAGGTAATTAGAGATTTCTTGGCATCTAAAAAATTGAGTTGGGGGTCAGTATCTGTTCTTTAATACCAATTACCTAAAGAGGAGCCTCAAAGTCAAAGTTGAATGCCTCTTGCTGTGATTAACACACCATGAGAGGAGAAAATAATTAGTATTTGCTTGTCAACCTGTTTTAGGATGTGGGAAATTGGTTATTAATCTCCGAATTAGAATTTGGTGTAGGCTTTCAATAGCCTCACCTCAGAACTAATGTTCTGATGATATATTTATTTCATATCTTGCTGAGCTTCAGTAATCTAATTTACTTTGCCTGAATTCTCAGTGAAGGATTGTCACAATTTGCATATTTCAGAAGGATGTGCTCATTGTAGCTTAATTTTGTATGTTTTGTATTGTTCTCATTAAATTTTAAAAATTTCTCCTTCCCACCTTCTCTGTGTCTGTTCTTCATAATCTTATCTCTGTTCCTATGTAGAGAGATAGAAGAAATACGTTTTCTTTCTCTTTTGTGAGCCGTCTCTATAAGAAGAAATTATTGTACAATGAGTGTGTCTGGAATATCACTTGGAGATGGGAAAAATCTTGACAAATTCATAACATTTGCAAGATCTTTGGGTGGACAGGTTCATTCTAGTTTATGTGTGAGATTTCATTTTGGTGAAGAACATTTTGCCACTTTTCCGTGTGTTTTCCTATAGCATATGAATGGAACTTTGTATTTCCCCCTCCAGTGGCACAGCTTAAAAATTTCAGCCTCTGAAACGTGGTTCTTTGCTAGTCAGGAAGCCAAGAATGTTATAGAAACAAAAAATATATAAATATATAAACAAACAAATTCATATATAACAGACATGATGTATTCTAAGAAATAACTAAATTATTGGTGGCAAAAAATGTATAAGTCATGGGTCTCCCTATTTCTAGTTACACCCACTGCAAATCATCCTACACACAGCTGCTAGATTATCAGAGCTGTTAGAATAATCTCCCTAAAACAATATTTGCATCAAATCCTTTAGTAGTGGTTTCTCTTAAGAAGTCTCAACTCCTTAGTATAGTGTGCAAGACCCTCTCTTACAGCTTCACTTTCTCTTGCATTTCCCCACTTCTTCCTTTGGCTTTGGTTACCCTCTGGGGCTGGGCATTAATTATACATAAATGTATTGCAATACCTGTTCCTTTTCCACCTCCTCCTTCGCCTTGCCTTTCATTCAGATCACCACCCTCACTTGTAAATGCCTCCTTAGCAACTGACTGTTCCTAACTATACTTCTTAGCAGCCTCTCCGGATTTTGGTACTTAATTCATACTCTGTTAACTTATTCTCAGTGTAGAGGTGGTTGCATTTGGTTTTATAGATGTGCAGTTTCTCCAAGACAGGTGCCAAGTAAATGATGTGCTTTAATTGTGGAGTTAGAGTTAAAATTGACCCTTACTATTCTGATTGCTTCAGGAAAACTTCATAAACAAAGTCGGATTTCATAAGTTTGTACTCAAAGACCAGAGAGTGTGTATCTAAGTAGGAGAGGAAGAAGACAGTGTGGAGGTTTTAAAGGAATAATGTCAAATCTGTGATAGCTGTGAGACCATGGCAATCTACTTAATATACCTGAGCCTCAGTTTTCTAATCTATAAAATGGAAATGGTAATATCTACTTGGTAGGATTGTTGTGAGGATCAGAAGTACCTGCACATAGCAATTAGTCAATAGATGGTAGCTATTTTTATAGGTTGGGATTTGTTTGATTTGGCCCAAGAAAAGATTTGTAGGTTGAAATAGAACTAATGGGAATGATGTCATGGAAAATGGCAGAGAAGGAAGCTCCAAAGATTGGTTCCTTCACCAAGACAGCTATTAAGCTAGCATGAACTCTCTGAAGCAATTGTTTTGAAATTTAGTCATACACTTGCAGCATCCAGTGGCGTGCTTAATGAAGAAAGAAGCTGGTAAATTTCTGAGAATTTTGGGTTTTACACAGTGACTACCATTTTCTTTTTTTTCTTTAAAAATTTTTTAAAAAATGTTTATTTATTATTGAGAGACAGAGACAGAGTGTGAGTGTGGGAGGGGCAGAGAGAGAGAGGGAGACACAGAATCCGAAGTAGGCTCCAGGCTCCAAGCCGTCAGCACAGAGCCCGACGCAGGGCCCAAACTCATGGACCATGAGATCATGACCTGAGCCGAAGTGGGACACTCAACCAACTGAGTCACCCAGGCACCCCCAGTGACTACAATTTTCTATCCCTCAGCCCTGTGACAGTCAGCTGTGGGTATGGTAGTCCATGGTTCCTGATGTGACCTGCTTGTCCTTCAAAAATTGTGGTTTTATGTTTTGACTGCTGCTTTTGATTGCTGAGGGACCAACACAGAGACTGACCATTGTTTCAAACCCCATAGGCTAATGTGACTTCTCTGGCATCTTCCAAAGAAATTTAAAGAGACGAAATACCTCTACCCCATTTTTCTGATTGGATCCTGGCATTTAAAGAAATTTCTGTCAGGACCCTGGCTGACCACAGAAATAATAGATCAGAGACTTCAGTGACAACACACAACAAGGAATATAGTCTTTGCAAAAAAAAAAAAAAAAAAAAAAGCTTGGCAAAGTCACTAAACCAGCAACTGTATCCTTCATCTAGTAACAACAGCAATTTGTAGAAAGAGGAGAGAACCTAATTTCTAGAATTACCACGTTACAAGATTCAAGGTATCCAGTTTTCAACAAAAATACAGAACATACAAAGACAGAAATTGTGGCCCTTAATAGGAAAAAGAAATCCCTGAAGAAGCTCAAACATTGGACTTAAGAGACAAAGACTGTAACTATTTTAACATTCTCAGAATGCTGAAGGAAAACATAGACAAAGAACTAAAGAAAATGAGGGGAACAATGTGTAAACACATGGAGACTATCAATGAGAGAAAGCAGAAAAAGTAAAATAGCTGAAATAAAAATCAGCGGAAGGTTTAGTAGCATATTTGAGCAGGCAAAGAAGGAATCAAAAAACTTAAAGATATGGTGATTGAAATACCCTGTCTGAGAACCAGAAAGAAATAGATGAAGAAAAATGAATAGTACCTAAGGGACATCATCAAGTGTATCAACATGCACATTATGGAAATCCCAGAAGGCAAAGAGATGGGAGAGAAAAGAACAGAAAAAAAAAAAAAAATTGAAGAAATAATGGATGAAAAGAATTTAATGGTTTTAGCTCTTATATTTAGGTCTTTGATCCATTTGAGTTAATTTTTGTATATGGGATAAATTAGCTTTATTTTTTTGCATGTGGTTATCCAGTTGTCTGAGGTCCATTTATTGAAGAGACTATTATTTTCCTATTGGATGGTCTTAGCACCTTTGTTGAAATTCAGTTGGTTATCGATGTACAGTTTTATTTCTGGACTCTTAATTTTACTTTAAGTATGTCTGTACTTAGGCCTGTACCACACTGTTTTGATTACTGTAGTTTTGTAGTAAGTTTTGAATTCAGGAAGTGTGAATCTTCCAACTTTGTTCTTCTTTTTCAAGATTGTTTTGCCTATTTAGGGTCCCTTGCAGTTCCATATGAATTTGAAGATTGACTTTTCCATTTTTGCAGAAAAGGCTGTTTGAATTTTGATAGGGATTGTATTGAATCTGTAGATCACTTTGGTTAATGTTGCCACCTTAACAATATTAAGTCTTTCAGTCCACAAATACGGGATGCCTTTCTGTTTCTTTAATATTTTGTAGTTTTCAACGTATAAGTCTTTTACCTCTTGGTTAAATTTATTCCCAGTTATTTTATTTAGGTGCCATTATAAATGAAATTGCCTTCTTAATTTCTTTTTTGCATTGTTCATTGCTGATGTGTAGAAACACAACTGATTTTTGTGTGTTCATCTTGTGAGCTGCAACTTTGCTGAATTTGTTTATTAGCTCTAGTAACTTTCTTGTGGGTTCTATGGGATTTTCCATATATAGAATCATGCCATCTGTGAATAGACATAGTTTACTTTTTCCTTTCCAATTTGGAGGCCGTTTGTTTCTTTTTCTTGTGTCTAGCTAGAACTTCCAGTGCAACATTGCATAGCAGTGGTGAAAGCAGGCTTCCTTTTTATGTTCCTGATCTTAGGAAGAAAGCTTTCACTCTTTCACCATTGAGTATTATGTTAGCTGTGGGATTTTCATGAATGTCCTTTATCATGTTGAAGAAATTCCTTTCTAATCCTAGCTTTTTTTTTTTAAATCATGAAAGGGTATTGGTTTTTGTCATGTGCCTTTTCCGCATCAATTGAGATGATTGTGTGGGGTTTTTTTTTTTTTTCTTTCTGTTAATATGGTATGTTACATTGATTGACTTTCTTATATTGAACCACTTGGGATAAATCCCACTTTTTCAGCCAGCCTCTGCTTTTCCAGCTTGGGTGAATTGCAAGTTAGGCTGAATAGAGGTGAGGGCCTTGCATCAGTCCTTTAGGTAGCCCCAGACAGGTTAGAACAGATAGACAAAATAATTTGTGATTTACGTCTACTCTGCTCTCTCTGGAACCAGGTACCAGGGTCCCACACTAGAAATGCGGGTTGATCTCTTCAAGATTTCTGTTGTACTGGGGAAGGGTATGGGACAAGAGTAAGTAATGCCACAAAGATGTCCTACCATTTTTAAGTTGCCTTTTTCTTGATTCAGTGTTCACTTAGTTGCTGTAAGACTATTTTCCAGAATTCTAATTCTAAAAAAGTTGGTTTTGACAGTTTCTACTTGTTTTTCAGTGTTTTTGAAGTGGGATGGGAGCGTGGAACTGCCTACTTTGCTGTTTTGCTGATGTAGCTTTCTTCATTTTTTTTTTTATTTTAAAAAATGTCCTTCTTTTCACCTTTTATTTTTCTTAATGGATTATTTGTTACATTTAGTCACTTGTGTCCTTCTAATTTTGTATTCATTTCAGAATGATTCTTTTTCTCTTATTTTTTGAGTTCTTTCACCTCTTCTGTAGTTTTGTAATTGTGATTTGTATTTCTTTTTCATGTTTTGAATTATTAATGTCTCTTAGCTTGCTTTGAAATTGTATAATTTTGATCTCAAGGTCTGTTTTTCATTATCTGTAGGGATGTTATTCTGTTCTTTAGCCTCATTTTTCTTAAAATAACTGTATGGGATGGGGCTTTGATATTTTTCTGTTGCTCATTTTTATGTGAAATTTGTATTCCTGAACTTTAAGAAGGGAGTCATGGTTCAGGAGAACTTTTCTAATGTCACAGAGCTCCCTCTCCTGTTGTTTTTGTAAAATGCTCAAAAATACAGTGGCTCCTTTTCCCTTCTCCAGTTTTATTTGGATCTTTTCTTTCCTTGTCTCTCTTGTCCCTACCTTGCTCAATTTTGGTTTCAACCCAGCAACTTTCCTTATTATAGAACCCTGCCTTGGAAAGCAGTTTTGGTTGGTAGGTTGATTTTAAGAATTTATATGACTCAGGCTGCTCTAGCCTTTTTCAGAACTTAAGTCATGCTCACTTGTTATTGGATTGGGCTAAACCTTTTCCACTTTCAGCTTCTCCTCTCAAATTGCCATCACACTGTCCAGTGAATACCTACTGACTATTTAGATGTTCTCAAATCCCTCAAATGCGCCATTGCTTCCTTATGCAGCCTTTTGAACAGATGCAGATTTCATGTATGTCTGCTGGCTATTGATGTTTTCCTCAGTCATTTTTATTTTGAGGTTTGTGTGGATACTTTGCCACCTACTTTTTTTTTTTTTAACAATTTCCTTAAAACTTCTTTTAACATTCATTTTTGAAAGAGAAAGAGAGAGAGAGGGAGGGAGGGGCAGAGAGAGAGGGAGACACAGAATCCGAAGCAGGCTCCAGGCTCCAAGCTGTCAGCACAGAGCCCAATGGGGGGGGCTCAAAGTCACAGACAGCAAGATCATGACCTGAGCCAAAGTTAGATGCTCAACCAACTGAGCCACCAGGTGCCCCATCACCTACTTTTGTTGTAAATATTTTCTGTGGGATTTTGGTTTGCTATCTTAGTCAATCTGTTTGATTTTAATTCAGGTAATTAAAATTTTATGATGCAGTACCTGCCATATCTAGAATCCATAATCCATTCTGTGTTCACACTTTAAAAACTCTCCTGTATGGCTTAGAGGTTCTGGCCCCTGGGCTATGGCATGTCTACTATATAGTGCTTTGTTCTGAAGTTTGAGTGCAAATGTTATTGACCTATTGGTGTTTGGATATTGCAAAACCTATCAATGTAGAAAGGGTTAGAAAGAAGCAGTTTATCATTATAGTGGAAATGAAAAAAGTATTTACACATTTTAGCAAAGTTGAAAGTGATGCAAATGTATTTGTTTCTGGAATGAACAACAAGAACTTTCTGAAGGCCAAGAACAAATTATGCAACCTGTGAAGTATAGTTCCTGTGTCATTGAAAGTAATCAGAATCAACAGAACCAGGGAAAAATGGTGGGGCAGGGAGAACCTCTCAGTTTAAAGACAACTGTCAATGCCTGATTTCAGGGAGCTTAATATTTATTCAGAGGAAAACAAGGGGTTAATTGGAGATAAAATCTGAAAACAGTGAAAAGTTGAACTTTGGCCACAAGCTACAGAGGGTTTTATAAATTAAGGGCTCCTTAAACACCTGCTCTAAGGGAATACCTGGTGGCTAGTACAAACACTAGAGCTACTCGGGCATTCCTTATGCTACTAGGAAGTAAAGATAGTTAAAGCTTCAACAGGATTTGAAAAAAATTTTTAGAGTAGCCAAGACTGATCTGTTTTAAGGGAATAAAAAGAAGAAGCCTGATAGAAGGTTTGTCAGCATAGAGAAGAAAAATATTTCTGGCTTAAAAGTGACAAAAGATCAGCTAACATACCTACTTATGGGGAATGCATCCAGGGACTGTAAGCACAGTCCCTTCCCAGGCTCTTACAAACAAATTAACCTCTTTATACCTTCAGGAGCCTAAACTGCACCTAGAATAGCTTCTGTACAATTTAGACTGAATAATAGTAGATTGTTTCATAGAAGATGCAGAAGCATAATTTTTAATAGCAATTTTTCAAACAGCCAAGGGTAGAAGGTTAAAGCATATTAATGAAAATAGTTGTGCAGGGAAGTAGACTGATGTGGTCTAGCTATACACAAATGCAAAGGCTCAGGGGCAGGAGTGGAGGTTAGTGTGGCTGAGAGGGATGAGGATAGAAAATAGTTGGAGTTAATGAGTTTGGAGAGGGAATGGAGAGCAAGATCATTCAGGGCCTTATAGGGTGTAATGATAAGAGCGTTAGGTTTCATTCTAGGTGTTTGGAAGCCACTAGTAGGTTGAGAGCAGAGGGAGGGTGAACAACTACTGTAAATGATATGTGTTCAAGCTAAATGGAGGCTGTGCTTCAGGCAGTAATACAGTCGTGTCAAAATGAAAAGAACCTGGTTTAATGTAGACTTTAAGTTTTTTTTATTTGAAAATTTGTGGTTTTAGAGTTACCTAAGAGCTATGTAAGAAGTGTTGAAACACACACATCTTTTTGTTTGCTAAAGTTTGCTAAACAGTACTGAACCTCATTTCATATATTCTTATTTCTATACAGTTTAAATCAAAATGCTAGCCACAGACTACTAAATTGACTTAGTAACACGCTAATGGATCAGAACTTGAAGTTTCCAAAACATTGTAAATTTAGTATAATCCCTTTATTTGGCCTGTCAAGACACACAGTACTGCAAATGAGCAACCTAGAATCCAGATATTGCCGCATTTCCCAAGAATATGTTCATTGAAAAACAAAACCAAACTCTCTCATATAGTGTAACAGTAGGTTGCAGTGTGGGAAACATTTGGAGGATAAGCACTCCTACTTGACTGTATTACCTGTGCTTTTCTCCCTGGTGTGAAATGGGAAGGCCTGTCCATTTCAAATGGACTTGTCACATATCAATACAATTTTCATTATTAATGGTCTGTAATTAAATATATGAACTGCTAGCCAAAGTAACAGTTGGTCTTTTTTGAATTACAAATGGAGAATAAGTCATTTATAGACAGCGTGGTAGCCTTTATATTGTCACCTAAGAATTAATGAAAAGAATGTCATTTTCGTATTTTCTGCAAGTTGTTGTATTTCATTTTGGAAAAGTTTGTGGAAGGAGTGAAAGATAAATGAAATATAAAGGTCAGTGCGAGGTAATGGGGAAAAAAATGGCCCTTTCAGTTCTGTTATTTGAATCCTTGCTCCTAGTTCTGTGGCCTTTGGAAGATACTTGCCTATGCCTCATTTTTCTCAGTGACAAATGGAAGTAATATCTATATCATAGCTTTAATGTTAAGATTAAATGAGGGCCTGGTGGTGTAACATATATTTTAATAAATATTAGTTTTCTTCTTTCCTCTCTTCCTTAGGAAGGAATTCAGTGAAAATATGTTGCTAGAATAAGCAGGGCTGGAGAGTGTAGAAAAATGCAAAAAGAAAGGTACATCTTTTTTTTATTGGTTGTTTTCTTCCTAGTAAGTCTATTGTGCATGATCCCAATTGTTTCTAATTTCTTTTAGAAAAGGTAGGTGATAAATAGGTAGGCTTCCTGTGCCTCTTGCTCCCCACCCCACCATTTATTTATTTATTTATTTATTTATTTATTTATTTATTTATTTATTTTAAATTAATTAAAAAATTTTTTATTTTAGAGAGAAGGAGAGCATAAGCAGAGAAGAGGGTCAGAAGGAAGCGGGGGGGAGAGAGAGAGAGCGAGAGTGAGAGAGAGAGAGAGAGAGAGAGAGGGCATATCTTGAGTAGACTCCACGCTCAGTATGGAGCCTGACACAGGGCTTGATCCTACAACCCTGGAATCATGACCTAAGCCGAAATCAAGAGTTGGACACTCAACTGACAGAGCCACACAGACACCCCCTCCCTCCCCTTAAAAAAATTTTTTTTAATGTTTATTTTTGAGAGAGAGAGAGAGCTGGAAGGAGCAGAAAGAGAGGGAGACAGAGAATCAGAAGCAGGCTCCCTGCTGACAGCAGAGAGCCCAGTGCGATGCTTGAACTCGACAAACCATGAGATCATGACCTGAGCTCAAGTTGGACGCTTAACCTACTGAACCACCCAGGCTCCCCTCACTCCCCTTTTTAAAGAGGGAAATTGCCCAAGTGATGAAAGGCAAGTTTAGGAGACCAGGAAGTAGTAGCTTTGTAGCCAATTCTAGTATCTGAGTTCCTGGTGTCTCCAGTCTGCTTTACTACAAAGAGTTTACTGAAGATGTGTCGTTCTTGATACCAAGTACATTAGCTAGCTGATAGCTGTTAATTCTAGGTGTTACCTAAAACCAGTTGTCCTTGCCTGTGAAATAAACACTTCCTTTGATTTAACCCAGATATTCTAGGAACAAAATTACAAAGAGTGAGATGGAAGTATAGAATTAGAATCTTGTCTACCTGGCTTTTTAAAAAATAACAGATGTATTTTTTTTATCATCTCCAAAAGAAACCTTGTACCCATTAGCAGTCATTCTATACCACTAATCTCCTGCCCCTTTATCCTTTTTCCTCTGACACCTCAACCTCTTACAGCCAAAAATGTGCTTTTTATCTCTGGATTTGCTTATTCTGGATATTTCATATAAATGAAGTTCTATAGTATATGGTCTTTTGTGACTAACTTCTTAGTGTAGTATTTTAAAGATTCATCCATGTTGTAGGATGAATCAGTATTTATTCTATATTGCCAAATAATATAATAAATATAATATAATATAATGTAATATATAATATAATATAAACATATTACATTTTGTTTACCTGTTCATTAGTTGATGGACATTTGGGTTGTTTTCACTTTTTGGCTGTCATGAATAATGCTGCTCTGAACATTCATGTACAAGTTTTTGTGACACATGTTTTCAGTTCTCTTGCGTATATACCTCAGAGTAGAATTGCTGAGTCATATGCTAACTTTTTGTTTAACATTTTGAAGACTTTATAAACTCTTTTCCAGAGTTATTGCACCATTTTGTCTAGCTGGATTTTAAATCACTTGGTGTCCAGGTTCTAATGTCATATATATTAAATGCGAACCTTAGCTGAAACAAGAAGTTTGAATTGATAGGGGAAGAAAAGCTACCTGTTGTAGTTTGTAGAGCTGGAAGTCCTTTTTCTTAAAGTGGGTTTGGAATTATTAGTATTAATCTTTGACTCTTTTTGTTTGTTTGCAGTTTTATCTCCAAGACACTAAAAGTAGTAACGGTACCTTTATAAATAGCCAGAGATTGAGTCGAGGCTCTGAAGAAAGTCCACCATGTGAAATTCTTTCTGGTGACATTATCCAGTTTGGGGTAGATGTAACGGAGAACACACGGAAAGGTACGGGTATGGATCGATTTTCCTATTATTTGTCTTTTTAAGTTAAAAAAAAAAAGTCTATTTAATGTTGTAAAACATTTCATGTTTGTAAAAGCAATTTAAATACAGCATTATATGCAGTGAAAAATTAAAAACCTCTTACTTCCACTACTGCTTTTCTAAAATTTTTAAATTCTGAAGTGTTAATAAGTGATTTATATTTTTCATCACAGTATGAAAATATAGGACATTCCTGTGTTAGTTTAGGAAACAGTTGGCTGCAGTGACAGCATACCCATCCAACAAGAGCTTAAACCATATGGATATTTATTGTTAACAAGTCAGGAGGGTAGCTCAGACTTTGTTCACTTGACTCAGTAATGTTGTCAGGAATCCAGGGTTCTTACCGCCCTCCCGTTCTACTGTCCTTAACATGTTGTTTTCTTACGCCTTTGCTTGTCTTATGTTTTTGCTTGTCACCTCATGGTTAAAGAGGGATGGCTGGGGCCCCATGCCTTATTTTCCTCATGCCAGTGTCCTTGGCAAAAACTGTGAGGCTGGGAAAAAATATCTTCCTGTGTGGCTCTTTTTTTTTTTTTTTTTATGTTGAAAGAACAATCTTCTGTAGAATCCTCTGAGCAGGTTTATACTCTTCTTGTCTCATTGGCCACATGCACAGCTACCTATGGCTACAAAGAAGCCTGGGAAGTTACATACCTGGCAAACAGGAGCTCCGTGATTGTCAGAGGTCAGTTATGATTTAACCCTTCCAGTTGTGCATACATTTTGGCTCAAACAAAATCAGGGTTCTGTAGGCAGTTCATACTACCTATGGAGATATAAAATTTCACGTCTCACAGGGTTTGAAACTAGAAGTTCTCTAGGTAAATAAATGTAGATTGGCTTTATTTTTACAATTCTGAAGCTTCCTGGCTCTACCTGCTTTACTGCCTACTTTATGACCATGAAATTATATGGCTGGATCACAAAACTAAATAAATAGGAACCAAAAGTGTGCAGTTCCACTCTCTTAGTTTAATACGGACAGTGGAAACAATTGACAAGTTTCTTCTTTTGCTTCTCTGAACATACTTTGATCTGGTGATACCCTGAGTCGTCAGTCTGTGACATTTTGTCTGGTAGACATGGGGATGGATGATGGTGGCTGGGTGGTGATGCTGCTGCTGTGTGTGTACATGTGCGTATGTGTTTATATAATTTCACTGGTTGTTGCAACCGAAGTTTATTTTTATTGGGTTTTGGTGGTCTCTTCCAGGAGTTAGGTTTTGATGTTTGATTTTGATTTGGGTAGAATGAAAGTCTTAGGAATTTCCATTTACAATTGTAAAATAAAAAAGAAAGTTTATATTTTGATGCAGAGTATTGAGTCCTCCTTACTAAGAGAACTCAACTTATTTAAGACCATACTAAGAACAGCTGTGTCGGACACGGTACCGTCTGTTGCCACATCGTACCACCTCTGGTACCAAGGCATTCAGCAAACACTGAGCCTCAGCTGTAAGTAACCCACAGAGAAGACAGTTTGTTTACGTGTTTTCTCCAAGGAATGTCTGTTCTTGGCTTGCATTTCCTCAAGAGAATTAATGGTATTAATTAAGAAAAGAATGAGGTTATCAAATATATTTAGGAAATGCTTAGTTAACCAAAGGTCAACAGGACTTCTCAGAGTCTTTAGTATGCTAACATATATGCAGATCTCCACGAGGGTGACTGTTCTAGAATGTAGCTCTTTCCAAACTCCTTCCTACTCCTCCCTACTCCTCTTTCCCATATAAGTTCCCATAAGGAACACTCTTTAGGACATGTTGTAAGAAGCTTAAGAGGACAATCCTGAAATTCAGGTTATTATTACTGCACTATTATGTCAGCAACATTAGATTCTTGCAGGCTTCTTTGAAAATTTAACTATCTTTTATGTCAACTTTAAGGAAATTAAGAAGATGTCTTCATCATTTAAAATGTTGTTTCTTTTGTTATTTATTGCCTCCAAAAAGTTGACTTATGTTATGCATGGCCTCTTAGGATAAGCTTTGTCACTAAGTTGAGTACTACCCGTTTAAGCATATGCCAGGAAAAAAGTTAGACTTTGTCCCATGCTAAACAGTACTATGATAAGCTTTATATTACTTGGAAAATCCTACTGAAATTATACAACACTATAGGATAACCCCTGGATCAAAGAAGAAATCAAAAGGGGAACTTTAAACTATATAGAAAGGAAAGGAAAGGAGACTTTTATACCAAAATACAGTAAATCCTTTACTCAGATAAAAATTATAATTTTAAATTCCTTCTGTACTAAAGAAGAAAGACAATGAAGGAACTTGGCATTTAGAAGAAATTAGAAAAAGAATGAGAAAAAGAAGCTGGGAAATAAAAAGCAGAAATTAAGAAATAAGCAAAAAACTATAGAAGGCATAAACAAACCAAATGCTGGTCTTTATAAGTCAACCAACCAACCAGCAGACAATAAAACAGGTAATTCATAAGCCTTGATTCTCTTACTAGGTTAAAAAAAATACTAGCAAAAATATGTAAGATAAGGAATGAGGAAGGATACATAAACACAGATACAGGACATACTAAAAGAATTTTGAGAAAGTATTACATGTCAACCTATGGCAAAGAAGGAAAAAAACTAGAGTAAATTGTTTTCCTAGCAAAATTACCCAAGATGTAAAAAACTTGAGTAAATTGATTTCCTTAAAAGAGACTAGGAAGTTATCATGGATTGACCAGAAATAGGCCTTAACAGCTGAATTTTAGCTTATTTTTAAAAACAGATAAATTTAATGTTATTTAATCCAAACATACATAAAGGTGGAAAACTGTCAAAATCCTTAGTGCCAAATTCTGATAAAGATATGGTAAAAAAAAAAAAGAAAACTAGAACTGATTTTACTCGTGGCAATAGGTGAAAAATTCTGATTAAGGTATTAGTAAATTAACTTCAGAAATGAAGCTAGAATAAACAAAAAAGGAGATTTTATTCTAGGAATGCAAAAATGATTCAGTATTGGGGAAATCTAACCAACATCATCCACAAACTAAAACTAAAAAACACATAACTGTATAACCAGCAGGTATTGAAAACACACGATCCTTCTCTTCCCATCTTAGGTGGTGGCTGGCCTCCCTCCTCTCCAGCTCCATTTTACCTCTAGCCCTGGCTTCCCTTTCCTGTCAGGCTCTAAGGAGCCTGAGCACTTCCCATATCACTTTAGGGTGGCCTTATAGCCCCTGGCCCCTAGAGTCCCTGTGTTTCCTCCTTTCCTTGGGTGTTGGTCCCTGCCCTCCCCTTGCCATGAATGAGGAGTAAGATGTGAACTGTGATCATGCTGGGCACTGGCCTGATGGAATATATCCTGTCAGGTGTAACATCAGTGAATGAAAAGAAAATTCTTCATATTGATAAAAACCTATATTAAGGAGGAGAAAGTACATCTATAACACCTCTGGAAGATTTCTACAGAAGATTTAAAATACCAGGAGCACCACCAGCATTAATGGGGAGAGGAAAAGACTGGAATATTGTCTTAATTCCTAAGTTCCTTATGGCCAATGGTTAGCTGGTTATGATGGTGCTTTATACGTGGGCACCTGGGTGGCTCTGTCAGTTAGGTGTCCAACTCTTGGTTTTGGCTCAGGTCGTCGTCTCTTGGTTCGTGGGTTTGATCCCTACTCTGTGCTGACAATGTGGTGCCTGCTTGGGATTCTCTCTCTCTCTCTCTCTCTCTCTCTCTCTCTCTCTCTCTCTCTCTGTCTCTCTGTCTCTCTCTCTCTCCTTCTCTCCCTGCCCCTTCCCCACTTGCCCTCTCTGTTTCTCTCTCAAAATTAACTTAAAAGAATTAAAAAAAAAATGCTGCTTTATACAGAGGTTACCCGCTATCTGGATTTCAAAGTGACTGAAAGGAACTTTGTCTATAAGGGAGGAAAAAATCTACAAGATTCCTTCCACTGAAGCAGAAGCCCTGGCATCTAGCTAAATGGGACTGTTTAAAAAATGTCACTTCCCAGAACTTTTGAGAGTGTTGATCTTACGAAGACTGCAATGAGAGAGATTGACAAGAGATTTGACTTGGGACAAGATGTCATAGATTTTACTGGCCATGCCCTGGCACTTGATAGAACTGATGACTATTTAGATCAACCATGTTGTGAAACCATTAATAGATAGACTTTACGGTAAGTCTCTGGCAAGATATGGCAAAAGCCCATACCTTTATCCACTCTATGACCTTGGACAACTGCCATAAGAATTTGCAGGGTTAAGTGCTATTTATGGTGGTACCTACATGTGCCTACACCTTCAGGTAGGTAGGTGGTACCTACACCTTCAGTAAACCACTGAAGAGATAATTCTGCAAAATGGAAAAGTGATCGGTGTGAAATCTGAAGAAGAGGTTGCTTGCTATAAGCAGCTCATTTGTGATCCCAGCTATGTAAAAGACTGGGTAGAAAAAGCGGGCCAGTGATCAGAGTTATCTGCATCCTCAGCCACCCTATCAAGAACACCAGGGATACCAACCCCTGCCAGATTATCATTCACCAGAACCAAGTCAATTGGAAGTCACATATCTACATCTGCTTGATCTCCTCTACACACAATGTGGCAGCACAAGGGAAGTACATCTCCATAGTACAGTGGTGGAGACTGAGGGACTAGAGAAAGAAATCAGACCAGCTTTGGAGCTTTTGGAACCAATTGAACAGAAATTTGTTAGCATCACTGACCTCTTCGTTCCAAAAGATTTGGGAACAGAAAGCCATATCTTTATTTCCTGCACATACGATGCTCCAACTCACTTTGAGACAGCTTGTGATGACATTAAAGACATCTGTAAGAGGATGACCAAATCCAAGTTTGACTTTGAGGAAATGAAGCACAAGAAAAATGACATCTAGGGGGAAGACCAACAGCAGTACATTTTATCAACTAATTAGGACAAACTTAACTTTTGACAAATGATGTATAGTGTATGAAATCAATACTGTATTGTAAGGCCTTTTCTTTTCTTTTGTAAAAAAAATTTTTTTTAAATGTTTATTTTTGACAGAGAGAGACAGAGCATGAGCAGGGGAGGGGCAGAGAGAGAGGGAGACACAGAATTGGAAGTAGGCTCCAGGCTCTGAGCTGTCAGCAAAGAGCCTGATGTGGGGCTCGAACCCACGGACTGGGAGATCATGACCTGAGCTGAAGTTGGAAGCTCAACCGACTGAGCCACCCAGGTGCCCCTCTTTCTTTCTCTTTCTTTCTCTTTCTTTCTTTCTTTCTCTTTCTTTCTTTCTTTCTTTCTTTCTTTCTTTCTTTCTTTCTTTCTTTCTTTCTCCTCCCTCCCTCTCTTTCCTTCTTTCTTTTTTCTCTTTTCTTTTCTTTTCTTTTCCTTTCTTTTCTTTTCTTTTCTTCTTTCCTCTTTCTTCTTCAACAGACTAAGCTGCAATGCAGTATTGATTTCACATAGACTTCACTTCAATGATGTCTGGCTCCATATGGCTCCAAATGACTTCTTTACTGCAGAATAAAGCCAAACTCTGAAAACAAAACAAAATAAACAAACAAAAAACAAAAAAAGAAGAAAGAAAAGAAAACGCATTTGATCAAGTTTAGGAGTTATTACTAATAAAAATTTTAAATGAATAGAATGAATAGAAAAAATTAAGTAAGAATTCTAATTAAAATAGAATAAAAATAGCGCAAATATTATACAGGTGTAAAATGTATGAAGTAAATTTACATGTCAATAAGGATAAATTTCAAACATTATCTCAAGCAAATTACAGAAGGATATGTGTGGTACAATTCTCTTTACATAAAGCATGAATTAATGCAAAACAGTACTACATAGTGCTTTTGAATACATTTATAATAAGGATATAAAATTATGAAATCACAAAATAGTTTTTAAGGATGTATGAAAGGATTTTTTTGCATCAGTGTGCATAGAACAGAAAAACAATGGAAGCATAATTTAAAAATTGCCTGTGATGTAGCTATTAAAAAGATTAAATTAGGATTATATGAACTGCAGGGATTTCTATAAGATATATTGTTGAGAAAAGAATTACTATTAATAATTTCTATTTTAAGAGTCTCATGCTCTACCGACTGAGCTAGCCGAGCTATAATTTCTATTTTAAAAAGTGTCAGGGCACCTGGGTGGCTCAGTTGGTTAAGCTGCTGACTTCGCTCAGGTCACAGTCTCGCGGTTTGTGGGTTTGAGCCTGGCTTCGGGCTCTGTGCTGACAGCTCGGAGCCTGGAGCCCGCTTCAGATTCTGTCTCTCTCTCTCTCTCTCTCTCTCTCTCTCTCTCTCTCTCTCTCTCCCCCTGCCCCTCCCCCGCTCATGTGCACGCACTCTCTCTCTCTCTCTCAAAAAAATGAATAAATGTTAAAAAAAAATTTTTTTTTTAAAGTCTCACCAATCCCTATAAATGTATACATACAGGTGTATTTGATTGTTTGAACATAGGGATAAAAGCACGGAGGGATGCGTGTGGTCATTACTATGAGTCGTCCTGGAGTGGGTGGAGAGGAAGAGTAAAGAGGATGGAGCCAAATGAAAAAGGGTGGGGATAATAAAACTACAATTAAAAACCTTCCACTGCCTGTGACATTTATGTATATATATAAAATAATGTATGTATAAAAGGAAATTTCAGAAAATAGACAATATATGAAAATGGTTTTTTTAATACATGTATGTGTATAAAATCATAATTTTATTAAGGTGATAGGAACCTGATGTCATTGAACATACCCATTCATACTAATGTCTCTTCTATTCCAACCTCTCCAAAACAAGCTGATTTTGATGTTTGGCTTTCCACATAGTGTGACTCCAGGAAGAAAACTCACTGGTCGGTACTGTACAAATAACCTTCCCTAAAGATACAAAATATTGTAAACAAATAGGATGACATTCTAACAGGTTTTTTTTTTAAGGAAGTGAGGAAGAGAGAAAGCCAACCTATCATATTTTCCTGGAATCGGGGCCTTAGGAACCCAGTGCTAGCTATTCCTCTGTTCCCAAACTCACAAACTGCTCAGACAGAGCATGAGTTTTCTGGGTCATGTAACATTTCAATAACCCTCTGCTGCAAAGCTTGGGACCAGTTAGTTCTGTAAACTTGACATATAACTGCACTCAGTTCATCACCGAGGTCTACTTCACCAATATCTGTTCATAGGTAAGCCCCTGTGAGCAAGGGGCCTAGTATGAGCAAGGTCAGTGGTGTCTTCCTTTTGCATTGTGCTCAAACTGCCCTCAATTACTTTTACTCCCCACAATAGGCCTTGTCTTTTCTGGTCTTCAATCCCTTGCACATGCTTTTTCCTTTGGCTAGAAACTTTTCTAGGCTGGAAAAGGTGCCTTTTCATGTCCCTTTTGCACACTACACTCCCCTCTGTGTGTTTGCCTCCCTCACTAAACTGTAAGCTGCACAAGAGCAGGCAGTGTGTCTGTCTTCACTGTGGAATCCCTGTGCTCAACCTGGCACATACTGGTTAATAAATTTTAAAATGTCTTATGAATCTTATTCTACCATGTTACAAAAGTTCTTTCTACCACCTTATCTCAACTAAGATTTTGACAACCTTCCTCCTAACCCAGAAGCTTAATATGAGGATCAGAAACTGGCAACCTTCTTGTTTCCCACAACCCTTTTTATTTTGCTGTGACTCAGTTACCTCTCTTTAACCTATCTAAACTTTATTCATCTAATAAAATGGGACTCTTGATACTACTACCTACCTCAAGGTTTATGGTATGATGTTCAATGTGAATGTTGGTAAAGTGTATACAAAGTTCTCATCTCTGGGACAGGTACTTTTATTATTAACAAAACCTTTGCCAGGCACCTTAATCTCTTGCCATTAAGTCTACCTCTCTTTCTCAGTAGCTGCAGCCCCAGGCTCCTTTACCTGTCTGTCCTTTCAAACCTGTCATTGGCCATTTCAATTCTTACTAACTTCTAGACTGCCCCTTCACTCTTAGTTTTGCTGTCCTTGTTCATTCCTAGCTTTTGGTAACTTTCACCAGAAGCTTTACTTCCTTCACTTTCTAGCTGCTAGGGAAAATCACAAAGCTGATTCAGCAGAGACTGTGCCAGATTTGCTGGGGTGACTAAGAGAATCTGATGGCATGGCAGTCTTCTTTTGTTCATTTAAAAAGTGGATTCTCAGGGTACCTGGGTGGCTCAGTTGGTTAAGCGTCTGACTTCAGCTCGGGTCATGATCTCACAGTCTGTGAGTTCAAGCCCCACGTTGGGCTGTGCACCAACAGCTCAGAGCCTGGAGCCTGCTTTGGATCCCGTGTCTCCCTCTCTCTCTGCCCCTCCCCTATTCGCACTCTGTCTCTCTCTCAAGAATAAAAACATAAATAAAATAAAATAAAAAGTGGATTCTCAACCCAGGAATTATCTGTACCACAATTACTTGCAGAACTTTTAAAACTATGGATATCTGGATCCCACTCTTCAGTCCTAAGAAGAAGATTTGCAAGGTGTGGAGACTGAACATACCTATTTTTTTAAGTTTATTTATTTATTTTGAGAGAGAAAATGTGCATGCATAGGGGAGGGGCAGAGAGAGATGGAGAGAGAATCCCAGGCAGGCTCCATGCTGTCAGCAAGGAGCTCACTGTGGGGCTTGATCCCCCGAACTGTAAGATCATGACCTGAGCTGAAACTGAGTCAGCAGATTAGTCGACTGAGCCACCCAAGTGCCCCTGAACATACCTATTTTTTTAATTTTATTTTTTATTTTTTAAAATTTACATCCAAATTAGTTAGCATATAGTGCAACAATGATTTCAGGAGTAGATTCCTTAGTGCCCCTTACCCATTTAGCCCATCCCCCCTCCTACACCCCCTCCAGTAACCCTCTGTTTGTTCTCCATATTTATGAGTCTCTTCTGAACATACCTATTTTTTAAAAGCCTTGGTTGTTCTTTTGGAAACTAGGTTTAAGAACCCTGCTCAATTAAGTTTCTGGCAGCAGCTGTGTTATATGCTTTCCCTTGTCCTCGAGCCCCTTATAATTACCCTGTACATAGCTTAATTTCCCCTTCAAACTAGAACACTCTGCTGATTTCCCAATTTCTTGTATTATTCCATCATTCTCTCAAACACTCAGAATCCCGGTATTTTTTTTGAATCTTGTCTCTTCCTTACCTCTAGCAGCTGTGCCATCCAGGTCATTTGTCTCCTTTCCCTGCTCCTACTTGTTTCTCCTGTTGCCAACCTCAGGTGTTACACTAGCTCTCCCCTTCTCACTGCCATACTCTGCCAATCCATTGCCTCCAACGTATCCTTCTGTTACACTTTTGGCATTCTCCTTGTAGAAGGCTGCGCCATACTGTACAATAAAGTCTGAAATGCTTAATTGTACACTTGAGGCCCTCAAAAATATAGATTCAGTTCAGAGTTTTTATTTTGTTTCCCATTACTTTCTTGAATATATGTTAAGCTGTTAAACTAAAATAGAGGTAAGATGGTGTATAGAAAAGATTCTTTTGAATCCTGGCACTGCCACTTGCCGAAGGTATGATCTCAAGCAAGTTAACTTTAGCCTCTTTGACCTTGTCTTATCTGTCTCATCTGTCATATAAGACATAAAAATGACTATCTGCTGGTTTGTTGTAAGTAGTTAACATGTATTGTGTAATTAGCCTGGGGCCTGGCACCTAGAGGGCCTTGAAATGTATTCTTTCCCTGCTCTCTCAAGTCTCCTCCAGCTGTTACATCCTACTCTTTCTGTGCCTTTGCTCAGGCCGTTCTCTCAGCCTTTCCTTCCATTTCCAGTTTTTGAAATCTTTTTTTTTTTTTTTAGCCTTTTTAATAAATCCTTCCCCTGCCCTTGTCCATTCCAAATTCCCATAGTATACCTCTTATAGCATTTGTGAAAAATGTCCCCCTTGGTTGTTAGGTTAGATACTTCTTGTTCTCTCTACAAAATAAATTGAAATCTCCTCGAGGACAAGGACCTAGTCATAATCATGTTGGTTTTCCCCGGCTTTACCAGCATACTGCTTTGTAGCCAGCAGATTCTCACTGAATATTTAGCAAATAGGTAAAGCCAAAGAACCACTACTCCTTGTGCATAAATCAAAAAGTAAACCAACAGTAAGTATTGCTCCATTGTATGCTAGAGAAATAAAGCTGCAAATGAATTCACATGCACAGAGAAAGGATTTTTCCCACCAAATAAATAGCTAAAAACAGGATTTCTGGGAGAAACAGCTGACTCTGAGTCTAGGCAGGAAATGTACAGGGTGAGCCTAGAAGATTCTGTTATATTATAAAGCAGTGAAGCTATCTAAGACTGGTAGGATTGTGTCAGAAAACTCAGGAATTAACATGGAGTTCCAGCTGATCAAAGATGGGGCAGTTTGCACATCAAATAATAACAATGGTGGATTGAAATATATCAAATGTGCTTAAATCCATGAATTTAAATAATACAAGAAGGCAAAAAGATTTGATCACCCTTGGAAGCCTAGACAAACCATTCTGAAAACAAGTAAATAAAGAGAAGGCATAAACCGTGTATGTGACCTTTCCTATAGAAATTATTCCTGGTATATACAATTAGTTGAGAAGGGAAAGCTTTTTATTACTGTACTCCAGCTCACAAGTGAAGACAGAATGATAGAATATCAATACAAAAAAAAATCTTTAGAATTAATGTTACTTGTCTCTTCAGCGAACTTTCCCTACCTCTTTTCTGACTTAAAAAAAATCTTTAAGTCAAAAGCTTTATGAAGGGAAAAATTCAGGAATGAAAGTTTGGGAACGCTTTTATCTTAGATTGCAGTCAAAAGACGATTAAATTATTCCCCAGTTTGGAAATGTTAACACCTCTCATTTAGGTCTTGGTTTTATAAATGTTTCTTGTACTTCTTTGGTCTTCTTCCTGTTACTTCCAGTCATTTCAAGAGATCTTCCAGGGGTATCTGGGTGGCTCATTCGGTTAAGCATCTGACTCTTGATATCAGCTCAGGTCATGATCTCACTGTTGTGGGATCAAGCCCTGCATCAGGCTCTGTGCACTGGGTGTGGAGCCTGCTTGGGATTCTCATTCTCTCACTTACTCTCTCTCTCTCTCTCTCTCTCTGTCACTCTCCCTCTCTCCCTCCCTCTCCCTCTCTCCCTCTCCCCTTCCCCCACTCTCCTCACTCTCTCTCTCTCTCAAAATAAATAAATAAACATTAAAAAAAAAGGTCTCTCAAACTACTCAAATATAGAGTAGTGTTGATCTTCCTACTCAGTGCAGGAATAGAGATAGAACCAGACTACAACATATCCCAGAAGTTTCAGTCTCCCAGTCCAGGGCCTTAAACAGCTTTTTAAACTAATCACAGTGAACATGGGTCTTTTAAGTGATGTTTGTGTGAAGAGGCAATAGAAAAGGCTGACTTCATACCGTAAAGTAAATATATTAACTCAAAAGCAAAATAATCTGTGTAAGATACTAGAGATAAAAACCCACAAACGACAGCTTGGGTAGTCTTCATTTTGATTTTTAATAAAGTCTCACAACTACAAGTAATTGCAGATTTTTCTCCATAGATACCTTATTTCTTTGATTCAGACACATCTGTTTTTCATGTTTTAACATTTCTGAAATTTACATGTAGCTTATAATACATATGCATACAGGTTCCCTTGCTGTCAGAAAAAAAGCACATTCCTATGAAACCTTTTCAAAATGGCGTAAAGAAGCAATTACCATGAATTTATGTGGAAAGAGTTTTTAGAGTTCCCAGACCCAAAAAGTAACCTCTCTTAGGCTTTTCTGTTACCTTAGGACATATCTTGCTAATAGATGCACAAAATAAACTGAGATTAAGTACAGATGCTCACAGACACAGTTCAAAGTTATGGCAGTTCAATACTGAGCTGCTGAGTATAGTTTGTGGGGAAGGAGCTTTGTGGGACTGTTCTTACTACCTCTGTTAACAGCTTGCTGCAAAACAAATGCTGAATGCTGCTTACACTTTGATTTTCATAATTAGCCAAAATCCTTTCCAGTTATTTCTTTCAGTTAGGAGAACAGGTACTAATGTAGGTTTTTCATAGATGCAAAGTAATGTAACACAAACTTTTAAAAAGCAATGGGTACTTGTATTTAATGTGGCAGTGATCCTGTGGCCTCCTTAGTCTGCCCAAGAAACTTTTAAATTGTGTGATTTACAATTAATTTTGTCTTTGAATCTTGTAAATATGGTAAATAATGTTTCTGAGTGAATTTTGAGTGAAATTTGTTTACAAAGTACTTCATAGAATATTTTACAGCAGTACTTTTCCAAAGTATCTTTTTATAATACTGTACATATCATATATAAAATACCCTAATATTAGTTCCTGTGTTAAGTGTTCTGAAAACAGGGGCCAGGGATGCTCAATGGTCAAATAAGCTTGGAAAATGCATCTTACTTTTAGAGCCTCATGATGGACAAAAAGTCCTTTAAGCTCTGTGAAAGACTTATAAAAAAAAAAAAATTCTTTCCATCTCTTTTTACCAAGTATTTCCCAAACTTTTCTGACCCCCATATCCTTTTTTGTTAACACCTGCTAACACTCCATTTTGGGAAATACTGCTATGTAGAGTTGATTAATGTAAATGTTAGAACAAAACATTTTTATCAGGTAGTTTTAAATACTTGCCTGTTGCAAATTAAAAAAAAAAACTGTTCTGTGCATCTAGTTATCACAAGAACCTTTTCAAAGGCAGGGATGGCTAGACTAGATGGTCAGCTTAGTCAGACGTGATCTTTAACTGCTTTCAGTAGTACACCAACCCTGTGCTACCCAATCAGTATTAGCCCTTGATTCGTCTCACAGATTTGTACGTCAATCCAGGTGCTGGACTTTGGGGTGATAAATCTGAGCAATAGGGGGTGCCTGGGTGGCTCAGTCGGTTAAATATCCAACTTCGGCTCAGGTCATGATCTCACAGTTTGTGGGTTCGACCCCCACATCGGGCTCATGCTGACAGCTCAGAGCCTGGAGCCTGCTTCAAATTCTGTGTCTCCTTCTCTCTCCACCCTGCCCCCACTCGTGCTCTGTCTCACTCTGTCTCTCAAAAATAAATAAATGTAATAAAAAAAATTAAAAAAAAATAAGTCTGAGCAATGGAGATTCTGATGTAATATATCACAACTTGTCAGCTCTGGCACTGCAGTTTTATTCTATTAACTCACTACACCTATTTTTTTAGACTTTATTACCAACTTAGTAAATATATTGGTCAGGTGTCAGTACTCTTGGATCTTCTTGTATGGTGCTCGTGTATTTATTGTAACCTGTTTATAGTAAATCTCTGGGAGAGCCATAGAGCTGGGATGAATCTGTCCCTTCCTATGTTCTGCCAGGAAAAGGAGGGAGTTAGGTGGTTCTTGAAAGTGTAGGTGAACCCTACTGTCCTCAAAGTAAGAGATGTCTTCACCCCTGGTAATTAAAGCTGTAAAATATTAACCAGACATGTGCTTTGGCATATTCAGTAATCATTTATTAAATGCCTAGTTTGTACCAGATAACTCTCCCTAGTACAGGATTTAAAAAGTGAAAAGCAACCAATCCTTGTTCCTGTCACAGAGTTGACTCTAACTGGTGAGACAATAGTTGTATAAATGATAAATATTCATAATGCAATGTGCTCAGTATTATAAGAAGTAGATATAGGAGACTTTGGGGCCCTCTAACTCAGATACTGAGTTTGGTGAAGGAAGTAGAATGTCTGAGCTGAATGGATAAGTGGCATTTGGTGATGGAGGCAAAGGGATAAAGGACATCACTGACAGAACAGCTTGTAAAGTGCATGGAGTTGTGAAAAGTAAGGGATTTGGAGATGCAGGTAGCTTAGTCTTGCACAGGGTGTTTTTGGTAGCAGGATGGAGGATGAGGCCTGAAAGGAAGGAAGGAGCCCAATGTTTCAGGGCTGTGATTGCTGTGTTAGGCAGTTTAGAAGCCTGTCCCATAGATGGTTCCTGATTTGTGTTAGCACTTTTCAATAATAAGTTAATGAAAATTGAGTAAACTATGCTAAATTTCTTAAGTTTACTGTGTATTTCCAGATGTCAGAATAATATCCATAAGATCATCTTGGTGATTCATGGGTTTGAGCACTTAATGATTTACCTGTACCTAAATGCATTAGCTCTATTCTTAATAAGTTTCATTGAAATATAATTTACTTTCAATACTAGTTTTACAAGCACAACTCACTGAGTTTCGACAATTGTATACAGTCCTATAATTGCCACCGCCCTAATCATGATACAGTAAATTATGCATATATAGTATATTATGCATTAGCTTTTAAATTAGATTTTGGTACACTAAATAAATTAACTCTTTGAACCCTAACCCTGGAAGATGTAATCTTTGAAGGACAGAGACATAAAAAGCCATCAACCTTAAACCAGCAAAAAAGTTTTTTTTCTACAAAGCCCATATAAAAAGAGAAGCTCTTTATAAATGCTGCTTTTGGGGGGTTTTGTCTCTTGAAATCTTCAGAAGGAAGAGGAGGAAGTAAGAAGCAACAGTAAGAAATTGTCTACAAAGTGAGTGCTGTAATGTTATATAAAAATGTTTGGGGGTGAAGGAAGAAAAAGCACCAAGAATACAGAACCACAATTTTAGATACTGAACTGGAAACCTCAGACTTGAGCTCTACCAAAATCTCTGATACTTAATAACAGAGTTCAAGAAGCAGTCTCACTTGTCTGAGGTCTTGGTTTTCTCACTCATCAAATGGGGAATTGAGTGGCATATTTCAAGCTGTATTATGCAGGATGTTAGAGTTTTGTGAGGCGTGGGTAGAAGTTACAGGTTGAGGACAGGAGAACTAGAAACTAGGGCTAACTTCTAAATTGGGGAATAGTTGGAGTTAGGTTTTGATGCCAACAGATGGCAGAGAAAGTGCATTTCCTGACCTCAATTGTATTTCCGTGTATTCAGCTGACCTTTTATGGACTGTCACAGCATTGGAGGCTAGGACTTAACAATTCTCTCTGTAATTCTGCCTTGCAACTGTGATTCAGAATGAATAAAGGGGACTTTCTCCAGGGGAATAAATATTGTCATTAAACCACCAGATTTTTTTCTTTCCTGGAAGTTATTACATTTAAGAATAAAATATATGTTTGAATATGAGAGATATGAAGGTTTGTATTTTTAAAAAATTACTTTATCCATCTTATTTGTTTTTTTAACCAGTTACCCATGGGTGTATTGTTTCTACAATAAAACTTTTTCTACCAGATGGTATGGAAGCCCGGCTCCGCTCAGAGTGAGTATAATTTAGTTTTTGTTTCAACTACCTTGGTTAATAATATTCTAGATGATGGTATACTGTTAACACTTGAGGATTATTCTAATAATGGTAGAAAATTAATGCAGTGCGTTTACAATATAATATACTTCATTTTAATTCCTTTTCGTGTTAGCTACAATTCTAGTAAATAATAATGTATAAGGAGGCAGGTTATTTTGTTTCCAAAGTTAACTTTACAGTTTATATTTTGATGGATAATTAGTTGTTTTAAAATTTTTTTTTTTAACGTTTATTTATTTTTGAGACAGAGAGAGACAGAGCATGAACAGGGGAGGGGCAGAGAGAGAGGGAGACACAGAATCTGAAACAGCCTCCAGGCTCTGAGCTGTCAGCACAGAGTCTGACGCGGGGCTCGAACCCACGGACTGTGAGATCATGACCTGAGCCGAAGTCGGACGCTTAACCAACCAAGCCACCCAGGCACCCCAATTAGTTGTTTTTAAAATATTTAGGGTATGTAAGTCACTGGTGAATGATAACTGTATGAAAAAAAAATTTTTTTTTAATTTAGTTTATTTTGAGAGAGAGAGAGTACAGATAGGGGAGGGGCAAAGACAGAGGGAGAGAGAATCCCAAGCCCTGATGCAGGGCTTGAACCCACAAACTGTGAGATCATGACCTGAGCTGAAACCAAGAGTTGGATGCTTAACCAACTGAGCCATCCAGGCACCCCTAGAAATATTATTTTTAATGTTTATTTATTTATTTTGAGAGAGAGAGTGCTCACACTCGTGTGGGTGAGAATGGGAGAGGGTCAGCAAGAGAGGAGAGACACAATCCCAAGCAGGCTCTGCTCTGTCAGCACAGAGCCTGAAGTGGGGCTCCACTCACAAACCCTGAGATCATGACCTGAGCTGAAATCAAGTCTGGCGCTTAACCTACTGAGCCATCTGGGTGCCCTGAGTGATAACTGTATTTTGATCTGCATTTAATAGAGGATTCTTAAAGTATAATTCCCTCTGAAGTTAATGCCAGTGTCATCATCTTTTAGGACCTTGAGGGGTGTTGATATAGTTAGTAGCCTATTTTGATGGGAATTTTGGAGGGATTTTCCAATGCTGCATTTTTTTTTTTTTCCTGAAGCAGTGAAAGATTACTTAGAGGAAGACAAATATGAAAGAGAAGAGTTACTCATGAAATGTAAATGTTAAGATCTAAACATAAGTACATTTTAATCTTGGAGCTTTTCACAGATTATCATTATGTAGTAATCATTAATTAAACCATTTTTTTATTGGGGGGGAAGACCTTGAATATGCCAGAAGCTTTTTTCTATACCCAGCATAATACTTTTTATCCTTCAAAAGCAAAGGCAAAGATCTGAGGATGGGAGGTTAAGATAAGCAGTAAGTTGAAGGCAAAGTAGAGTAGTGAGAGGAAAGAATGAAAAAGAAAGCAGAGAGGCTCTCCTATTACCATGACAGTCTGTGCTTTCATTAGAATTACTATATATTTTGCTTCAGTTAGAAGCTACCAATTTTGGGGGCGCCTAGGTGGCTCAGTTGGTTAAGCATCCGATGTCGGCTCAGGTCATGATCTTGCAGGTTGTGAGTTCAAGCTCCGCATCAGGCTCTGTGCTGACAGCTCAGAGCCTGGAGCCTACTTCAGAGTCTGTGTCTTCCCCTCTCTCTGCCCCTCCCATGCTCATGCTCTGTCTCTCTCTGTCTCTCAATAATAAATAAACATTGAAAATTTTTTTTTTTAATTTGAATTCTCTCTATATAACCTCTGGCAAAATTATCCCAGATATAAAAAAATAAAATTAAATTAAAAAAAAGAAGATACCAATTTTTGTTAGCTTTAAGGATATCTGAAGCAAAGCAAAATTTTTTAAACATTTTATTTTATTTATTTAAATAAATCTTTTAAATATTTATTTATTAAAAAAATTTTTTTAATGTTTATTTATTTTTGACAGAGAGAGAGAGAGAGACAGAGCATGAGCTGGGGAGGGCAGAGAGAGAGGGAGATACAGAATCTGAAACAGGCTCTAGGCTCTGAACTGTCAGCACAGAGCCCAATGCGGGGCTTGAACTCACTGCGAGATCATGACCTGAGCCAAAGTCAGACGCTCAACTGACTGAGCCACCCAGGCGCCCCTAATATTTATTTATTTTTGAGAGAGAGAGAGAGACAGAGAGAGAGAGAGCACGCGTGCGAGAGTGCACACGTGTGCACAAGCAGGAGTGGGGGAGGGGCAGAGAGAGAGGGAGACACAGAATCTGAAGCAGGCTCCAGGCTCTGAGCTGTCAGCACAGAGCCTGATGCAGGGCTCGAACTCATGCACTGTGAGATTGTGACCTGAGCCGAAGTCAGACGCTTAACTGACTAAGCCACCCAGGCGCCCCTAAACATTTAAAATTCATAACAATCTGTTTCCTATTCTTTATTATAGTTTAATTATTAAAAGTACAGTTTACTTTGGAAGCTTTAATGTGACTCAGCTTTTATGAGTCAAGGGTTAAGTTTTTAAAAATAAGAATAACTATTAGTCATCTAATGATGTGTGACTTCTTAAAAACCTTGATGTTTCTGTGTGATAATGAGATTTTTCTTTCATGGAGTTAAAAACTTTGAGCAGTTATATAAAGGGTTATCTGTAATCTCAGGTTCCATCTAGTAGGGCATGTGAATTTCTCAGTCTATGTTGTGAATTGTGTCCCTGCCCTTGTTTCCCCAATGCTTTTCATCTTTGTCCTTGTTTCCTTATTGTTTGGTTTTTCTTATGTGGTTAAATATTAGCATTTAGAATTTTGCTGCCAATCTCTTTGTACACAACCTGGCTGACTTTCTGGAGAAGACGAATTTGGGACAGGCACTTCTCCAGAGCTGGAGGAAGATCAGAATAGTCTTTAGAGGCAGATGGTCTGTTTCAAAGCCAGACTCCACCTATTCTGTGACTTGAGCAGGCCTCCCTTTTCTCACTTGAAAAATGAAGATAACAGTAGTACTTGTGGAGCAGGAATTTTATGAGGAGGATTAAACAAGTTTGTGCACTTAAAGTTTTGTGTAGTACCTGGCATATATTAAGCACATGATAATCATTGACTGTTTCTATGACTGTAATCTTTTATAGCAATCAAGATATTTTTGAGTACACCAGAATTTTAGAGTTTCAGATACATTGTATACATAGCATTTAATGCTTTTAAGATCTTCACTAGATAGTTCTCAAAAAGCTGGTTATTGGAGTGTCTGGGTGCCTTGGTTGAGCATCCGACTCTTGATTTCTGCTCAGGGCATGATCCCAGGGTTGTGGAATCGAGCCTTGTGTCACGCTCCACACTGAGCATGGAGTCTGCTTAAGATTCTCTCTCTTTCCTTCTGGCCTTTTCCCTTGCTTGCACTCTCTTTCTCAACAGAAAAAAAAAGATTCTTTTTTCTTCCTTGATTTTTATTATATCACACAAATATTATTTTTTAAAGTAATCTTTACACTGAACATGGGGCTCAAACTCATGACCCCAAGATCAAGAGTTGTATGCTGCACTGACTGAGCCAGCCAGGCACCCCTGTACAAATAATTTTTAAGTGATAACAGAGAAATTGCCTGTAATTCCGCAGTCCTAACACTAAATAATGGTTTTCTTTTTCTGCATTCCCTTATTGCATATGAACTTGTTCTTAAAATCCAAACAGAATACATCTATATCCAAGATAGGTTCTGTAAAATACATGCTATACACACACAAATACTTATTACTTATGGAATGTTTAGCTGGATTTTCAGCCTTTGGTTAACTAAATTTTCATAAGAACAGAATATTTTGTACTTTGGTCACGAAGAAAAATGGAATTAAAAAACCATGAGTACTATTTGCTTCTATTTAGACTTTCTTAAGTTCATTTGCCTATATGTGCGTATCTATAGAGAAAAAGGTATATACCCCAAATGGTTACCTCTGGGTGCTGGCATTAGGTAGCTTTTACTTATTTTCTCTTGCTTTACTGCACACACATAATCAATATGTATTACTTGTATAGTGAAGAAAACAAAAGTTATGTTTAAGGTATCTATCCCATGTTTATGGGGTAGAGAGAAAAACTAAAGTTGGCATAATTTTTTAAACCTTCATTGGGCACCAGCTTTTCCAGGGCGTTGTGGTAGGTTCTGGGCATCCAGAGGTAAATTGGTCACAATGCCTAAAAACACACATGTGAAATTGAAGATATAAAGGGTTATATGATCTCAATGGGAGTCTGCACAGGATCATGTGTGTTCAGAAGGGAAGGGTGTGCTGGTTCTTAATATTCCATTTTATTCAGCATTTTAGTGTATTTGTGACTAATTGAATTGAAGCAGTACTTAGGATGTTTGTGGTTATTACAGTGGGATTAGAATTGTCATTTCTATTTTTAAGTCATAGATCAGTTTCTCATTAGTTTACACATAATTAACCAGTTGAATCTAGGAGCTTTCCTCTAGTCAACCTTCAAGGTGACCATTATCAGAGTAGCGTCTAGGATATGGAGTGATTAGCCACTGGGAGGGGACGTGCGTAGCAGCCTTGCTTCGTGTTTTCTCTACTCACCCCAACCCCCATACAGTAGCTTACAGGCATTGTAAGATAGGGCCCCTGGCTTCCTTAGCTGCTGTGTTCTCATGGAACTGGTAATAGGATCAAGTGCTACTATGTTAAAGGTACTGTTTAAAGCTCTTTATTTATATTAACACATTTAATACAGTAACCCCTGGGCTTGTTTTTATGATTATCCCCATTTTATAGAGGAGGAAGATGACACCTATAGTGCTTAGGTAACTTGCCCAAGATTATACAGCTCGTAAGTAGAGCCAGAATTCGGACCCAGGCTTCTGAGCCTGCATACTTAACTGATACACTATACTGCCTATCTGTCAGTACTTTATAAGGCTGAAGAGGCAATTAGTACCAATTGTACTGTCTGTTTGCTGCTTTAAAGAGGTATACTGAGTTTAGTTTCCTACTTACATTTAAGCTTTCATTTGTTAATGTGTGAAGGGGCTGGTGGAGAAGAACAGTAATACTGTTTGGTTAGCTAAAATTTTTCTCCTAGAGCAAGTTTCCAAATTATAGCTTTCTTTCAAATAGAACTTTGGTTTTTAAGACTTTGTGTATAGGAATATTTAATTTTAAAAGAATGTAACTTACAGATTCCAAAATTAAAAATGGATATGTAGAAGTTGTAGAGCCCAGAAATTGGCCAGAGCCCTCGTTAAATAGTGGATCCTCAAAAGGCATTTAATATGTTTTGAATTTTGAATTTGTGTTTAAAAATATATTATGTGTAAAAAGTAGATTTGTGTATTTATTACCTTGTTTTCTAAGAATGCTATGTATTTATGAAGGATTAAAAATAATTCACATTCTTTTAATTATATGAAAGCAAGTGTAGCAACTTTGGGGTTTAAGATATTCTGGTACTGTCCGACTCTGTTTCCTCTGTTGTCAGGAAATTAGATAAAAATTCTAAATTTTTCTTTTCAGTGTCATCCATGCTCCATTACCAAGTCCTGTTGACAAAGTAAGTTAGTAATGATTTTTTACAAACTAATTCAGCTATATTGCTTTGCAAAATGTTTTTGTTTGTTTTTAATATGCTTTACCTAGAAACTTATTTTTCTTCTGTAACAAAATACATGCAGTGTATATAGATATTTGGTTATTGCAGTCCTCTATCTGGAGAATTTAGGGTGGATGTTTCTTAGGAAAAAGCTTTTGTTATCTCAAGTAAATGGCTGGTTGTATAGACTAGGAGTACTTGTTTTGTGCCTAGCCAGAGGTACGAAGTGTTAGTTACTGCTGTTTATTCTGGAATACAATTCTGTCTAGAAATATTTATTAAAGCTTTCTACCCAAATATTCACCCAACATGTACCTACCCATAGAAATAACAGAAATATGGGTTTACAGGAATTGTTCTTTTATTGTCCTTGAAAAGCAGTTTTATTTAATCTGATTTGGTCAGAAACTTTGTGATAATTACTTGTTAGTATTTCCCTCAGAAATAATGGTGTAATAAACTATAGATATCATTGCTTCATAACAAAAAAAAAGATGTCTTTTGACATTAATGTAGATGTTTTTTCTTAGTGTACTAATTAACTATTGGGAAAATATTTTACATTTTTTTCTTCCATGTGGATAAAGACTGAAAGCCTGCCTGAAACTGAAGTTCTCTGTTAAATTCCTTTTTTAGAAGTAAAAGTGGCTAATCATCAAGTTCAGCAATACCAAGAATTATTTCAGAAGTAAATAATGACCTTGCCAATATAAGACTAACTTTTAAAAATAATGCCACGTCTCTGAATTCTAGTTAGCATATTTAAAAAAATATGCTTTCTGAGCTTAATCGGAAATGATGCTATTAACATCATTAATAAGTTAATACATAAGACTTAGTAGTATTGATATGAGTAAATGTTACAGCAGCCTATTAGTACCTTCTTTGGTGGGGGTGGTGGTGTGTGTGTGCGGAGAAATAATGCCAAGGTTATATGTTCCACACTTGGGGGAAACCCTGATAGAAGGTAATTTTTCCTAATACACTTGAATTCTAAGTATTTTTTCTACAATTTATAGTTTAAATACTATTATTTACTATCTTTTTCTTCTTAAACCTACCTATAGTTTAAAGAAGAAAAAAAGACAAAGCTATTTTCTTTCTCTTTCTTTTTCTTTTTCTTTTTCTCTTTCTTTCCTTCTAATTTTTTTTTAATGTTTATTCGTTTCTTTCATTTGTTGAGACAGAGAGACAGAGCATGAGTTGGGGAGGAACAGAGAGAGAGGGAGACACAGAATCCGAAGCAGGCTCCAGGCTCTGAGCTGTCGGCACTGAGTCCGATGCAGGGCTTGAACCCACAAACCATAAGATCATGACCTGAGCTGAAATTGGATGCTTAAGATGCTTAACCAGCTGAGCCACCCAGGCGCCCCTCTTTTCTTTCTTTTCTGTTTTTTTAAAGAGACAAACCTATTTTCATTGCCTCTGGCCATTGGACAAAGCATTATATTTCCTGTCCTGTCTCTCCCACACCCTCACATACAAATAACATTTTGAAGATGGCTGCCTCAGAATGAATTATGACTGTTGACATATTGAAGAACTGTTTAACAATGAATCTTAAAGGGGGAAAATATAGATCTGTTGATTTAGGAGGTATTATTTCTGGATTAAGAAAGGGCTGTCTTGCCTTTGCCTTGTGCTTGTGATTTGGTTTATCAAGGAATGTTTCCATGAGTAGTACTTGTTCTACCACCCTGCTTATAAATCTCAGACTGGCCAGTGAAATATAACACCATTTACAAATTCTACACACGGAACAGAAATATTTTGAAAATGAACTGGTTAAGCTTAAAAATAATTTTTATTTTGCATATTTCAGTAAATAGACATTTCAAAGACTTGGTTTGCTTTAATGTCTTTTATGAATGTTTGTGTGACTATTGATACTTGTGTCATTTTGTTTTTAGGTTGCTGCTAACACTCCAAGTATGTACTCTCAGGAACTATTCCAGCTTTCTCAGTATCTACAGGTAAAAGTAAATCTTGAAAATTCTTAGTTTTTAAAAGTAGAATTAAACAACTTAGGTTTGATTTTGCTAGTTCACAAATACAGGCTAAAGAAATATTGGCTGGCTACAAGTACAAAAGAAATATCTTTTCAAAGTACAAAAAAAAAAAGGATTAAAATTAGGTCTTGTAAAGAAAGGATAAAAGAATCAGGATTATTAAGTCTAGAAAAGATAGGGTTCTGTACAAGAGAAGTTTTTGTTATTTAAATATGAGGAAGTGTCAACATAGTTCTTTATCCATAGATGATTTAAAAAAAAAATTTTTTTTTAATGTTTATTTTTTGAGAGAGAGGTTGACAGAGTGTGAGCATGGGAGGGGCAGAGAGAGAGAGGAAAACACAGAATCTAAAGAAGGCTCCAGGCTCTGAGCTGTCAGCACAGAGCCCGACACGGGGCTCGAACCCACAAACCGTGAGATCATGACCTGAGCCGAAGTCGGACACTTAACTGACTGAGCCACCCAGGCGCCCCATCCACAGATGATTTTTTTTTTAATTTTTTTTTTACATTTTATTTATTTATTTTTTTTGATAGAGAGAGACAGAGCACAAGTGGGGTAGGTGCAGAGAGAGAGGGAGACACAGAATCCGAAGCAGGCTCCAGGCTCTGAGCTGTCAGCACAGAGCCTGACGCGGGGCTCGAACTCACAAACCGCAAGATCATGACCTGAGCCGAAGTCTGACGCTCAACCGACTGAGCCACTCAGGCGCCCCATCCATAGATGATTTCTAAAGAAAATTAAACCTGGAGAGATTTTGCTTGCTTAGTATAATAGCAAATAATTACATAGCACTTACTATATGCCAGACTCTAGCTCTTTGCCTCTACTCATTTAATCTTCAGGACAATCCTGTAAGGTACATATTTAATTCCCATTTTTATAGAGAGAGTAACTGATGGTCTGGAAGGTTAAATAATTTACACAATATTACACACTGTGTAATAGAGCTGGGATTTGAACCCAGACAGTCAGACCTCAGAATCTGTACCCTTAACCACTGGGCTGTGCTGCTGAGTCTGTTAGAAGATATCTTGATGAGGCAGATACATCGAGTGGGCTCCTGAAGAAGTTAATACCATATTTAAAAAGCCTTTCAAATCTGTAAAAAGGAAACAAGTGTGTGTGTGTGTGTGTGTCTGTGTGTGTGTGTGTGTGTGTGTGTGTGTGTGTGTGTGTGTGTGTTTCCCCTCTTGATTTGGGGAGATTTGGGCTAGATTATGTTCCTATTATTATTCTGGTGAGGGAGCATATTGAAGAAAAATCCTAGATCAGGAATTTAGAGATTGAACTTTTTATCTTGGCTCTGCCACTGAGTTCTGTAACTTTGGGTGACTCATTTTACATTCATAAGTCTTCAACTGCTTTTTAAAAATGATAGGACCAAACCAGTGATCCTGGCTCCTACATTCTTTTATAGGAATCAATCACTAAAAGTGGTTCTCCCTCAGTTAAGAATGTACAAGTCTGTGAAAATTGTCAAAGTACTAATCACATCTTACTTCCACTGGGTGTTATGTAATGGTGCATAGAAAAGCACTGTTACACATTTGTAATTTAAGTAGAATTTCTAACAGCACAAACCATAGCCAGAATTCCCTGGACTCGGTCTGTGGCTTTAACCTCTGACCTTTTGGGAAAGTTGTTTAACCCTTTTGCGTGCCTCATTTTCTTAATCTGTGATATGGGTATAATAATAGCACTTACCTCACAGAATTGTGAAGAGTAAATGAACCAATGTGTGTAAAGCACTTAGAACAGTGCCTGGCACATAAAATATATGCCATACATGTTAGCATTTGTGTACCACTCAATAGGAAGGTACATTAATTGACCCAGATCTCTCTTATTTTTAGAAGTAGAAGAAAACTTTGAGATTAATCTGGTCTAACCTCCATTTTTCACATGAGAAATATGGGGCTCATCTAGATAAAAATGATTTCCCGAGGCTATACACACTATATACTCACCAGTCATCATGGACTGTCGATCTAATGTCCTGACTCGCTCAGTACTTTTTCCACCTTTGTCAGTTCTTTGCATATTCATAGGTGGGCATGTCTTTAATTGTTCTTTTCTGATTTTTGAGAGAATATTATATTGTGCTATCTTTTCTATATACATCTTTGTGAATTGTTGGAATTCTTACGTAAACTGTAAAACTTTTGAGTAAAAACTGGAGTAGATATGTTTTATGCCTTAGAACTAAAAGTAAAGAACTGGAAGTATTATTAGATTTCTATTAGGATGTGGTTCATGGAATTATGAAACTCTAAATGGGATTGAGTTAAAAAAAGGTGAAATTACACCACCTAGTGGGAGTAGTGATTATTTGGTGGTTTTGTGTTTAAGTAAAACTTTTTGCAGCATTAATGTAATTTCCTGGATATTAGGAATGTTTTAAGAGCTTAAAATAAACTTGGCAGCTCATCTCTTTTAAGTGTAAGTTGTGTTTTATGGCCTTTGTTAGATTCCTTAATCTATACTTTTACAATTACATTAAAAAACAGTACCGCTAATTCTTAATTAGGTCAGATTTTCTCTAATCATTATTTATCAAGGATGTGGACAACAATAAATGCATGCTTTAAACCTCAAGAAATGTGTTTGAAGCATACCCTTCTTTGCTGAGGTGGCTCCAGAGGTATTAGGGTAGTAAGTGTTCTTCTTTGGCTAATGACAGGAATAGAAGAAAGTGAAATTTAAAGATGTGCCATAACCACCGCTGAATGCTGTGTGAGCATTTTCACCTTGACTTCTAGTGAAGGAGACCCTCTTAACAGCTATCAAATGTTAATAAGTGACCTAGAGATAAGGTTTGCTTGCCAATGTCCTTCTCTGGAAAAATATTCCTTTGGAGCTGCCAAATAGTTATATAACTCCTTGATTCCTTAATTACATTAGTGGACTCTTATTTTCAGCATATTTGATTGCTGCTAAGTGGTATACAGTCTCAGAGAATCACAACACCTGACAATGCAATAGATTATGATAGTGAAACAGTCTTTCTCTCTTCTTAAGTATATATGTTTATATATATAACATTCTTAAAAGGAAAAACTAAAAGACATTTCTAATTTAGATGTCATATCCATGCACCTAAGTCATTAAGAAGTATCTTTGCTACTGACCACATTGTTTGACTTAGTTTGGAATGAGTTAGTGCTGAAAGATATGTATATATTTTTAAAAATATGTATATATATAAAATGCAGGGTTGAACATTTGTTGGATTCTTCTACTCTGGATTTCCTTTTTTTTTTTTTTTTAAACTCACTCTTCCTATGTATGTATGTGTGGAAGGAAGGAAGTAAGCTCTATGCCCAACCTGGGGCTTGAACCCACAACCCCGGGGTCAAATGTCATGCTCTACTGACTGAACCAGCCATGCTTCCTTTTTAAAGTCACTCTTGCGAATTATGAGTAAAAAGAAAACAAAAACAGGGGGCTTGTTTTCTGTTAACAGTGGAAGGTGCAGCTAGAGTACCCCTAACAGACCAGAAAATGAGGCTAAACTGATGTGGTTTATATATATTTTACAAGATTTATCAGGTTTGAAAGTAAGATACAAAGTGGGATATAAGATGAGAATGTGCTAAAAATTGATAACTCTTCAAGGGATCATGCTGAGTTCTTTAGAATCTCTTTTGTGATTTGTATTATTAGGAGGCCTTACATCGGGAACAGATGTTGGAACAGAAGTTAGCCACACTTCAGCGGCTACTAGCCATCACCCAAGAGGCTTCAGATACCAGTTGGCAGGTATTACAGATGCCTTTATATTCATAGTTTAATATTCCTTAAATGTTGATTAAACTAAAACTGAATTTTTTTAGCAGGGAAAGGCAGTTATTTCCTAATGACCAAATATTGAAAATTTAGCATTTTACAGTGGATGTTGGTCAGTTTTATGATTTTACATCTTTTTTTTTGGCGATAGCAACCATTTTGATATGTGTTATTTTTTAATTACCCTGGGATTTTATTTATATTTAATTTTTTTTCAACAGGCTTTAATAGATGAAGATAGACTCTTATCACGGTTAGAAGTTATGGGAAACCAATTACAGGCATGCTCTAAAGTAGGTATTAATCTCAAGTAAGGATGCATAAAGAAAAAAGCATAAATTATGCATTAAAATGCATAGTTTTTTGTGTAGCTTCATTTCTTTGTCATTTTGAGTACATTCTAAAACATTTATACATTTTCTCCATTCTTTTAAGTCTTTTGTCATAAGAAATTCCAAACATACATGTAAGGACAGAATTGTATATTGAATATCCATGTATAACTCTCTTTTTTCTATCGCAGTTGATATTTGCTGGAGAAACTGGGTCATTTGTCCTCTATAATTTCCCTCAACCTAGACTGTTATTTAACGATTCTTCTAGCTCCCCTCCCACACCATAAATTGGTAGTTTGATCTAGAGATTTGATCTGATCTCTTTTTTGCCAACAATACTTCATGAATAGTATTGTGTACCTTCACCAAAAGGCACCATAATGTCTACGTTGTCCTTCTTTCTGAAATATTAGCAATCTTTGATGTCCCTTGCCTAATCCATTATTAAGGGTTGCAAAAATGGTTAGGTTTAGTGCTGTCATTCCTTCATTTATAGCTGGGTGACTTCTATAAATACTTCTGTTATGCCCCTGTCAAACTTTTTTGTTACCTGAAGTCTTTTTTTTTTTTTTTTTAGGGAAGGCAGGATAAGTGATTTTCTCTTTTTTCTCTTTTTATTTACTGGATTTCAAAATAATGAATTAGTTCTTTGTCATCCACCAAAGAATGATCACGAAGTGTTTTTCTTTTCTCCAAACTAGAGTTAAATATATTTCATGTGTTTCAACCTATTCCATTTGTTGTTCTTATTGTTGTTCAAATTATCCCATCTTTGGTGAACCATAGCTTTTTCAGTTTGGTGCCTGAGTTCTTTTGGTACAGTCTCAGCAGGCTTTCATAGCTTCCTGCTGTCATTTTAGGCAAGATGTTCCAGACTCATCTTGTACATTTCCTGCCTCTGGAATCAGCTTTTTCTTCTGGGTACTCTTATTCCTTTTGGTTTAACCATTGTGTTAAAATGCTGGGCCCCTTTGAAAGTAAGAGATCATTTTTGTACACAAATGGAAATATTGTGGCTTACAGAGAATATGAAAATTGGAGACTCAATTCATTTTGTACATTTGAGAAATTCTTATTTTCCTTTGACTTTTTTAATTGTAAATGTGAATTAATATATTTGTGAAGGCATAATTCACTAATGAAACTTTTCAATACAGCTTCAAGCTTCAGTTAATACAGGGCCAACATCATTTGGATTTAGTGATACCTTAATATAAAACTCAAAGAGTATAATAATGTGTTGTTTTTTCAAATGATAAATACCTAAAAACAATAACTTGGTTATAATTATAAGTATCTTTTAATCTTAGAATCAAACAGAAGATAGTTTACGGAAGGAACTTATAGCATTACAGGAGGATAAACACAACTATGAGACGACAGCCAAAGAGTCCCTGAGGCGGGTTCTTCAGGAGAAAATTGAAGTGGTTAGAAAACTTTCAGAAGTTGAGGTATTTTAATTTAACAAATATACTTTGGTAGTATGATTAAAAATTTTTAGCCTAAAATTGCTCATATTCTAGAACATTTTAAACTTGGGTGTTATATTACTAGGAAATATTTCCCATCTATCAAGTGGGAAGGGGTAGTATGCTGTTTTTATTGTTAGGGATTTTCAGCATAACCATGTGAGTTTTGGTGCTTGTGGTCCCTAGTCAGTGACTGGGCAAATAAAAGGCTAATCAAGGAGTCTTAGAATTTGCATTCTGCTTAGGATTCAGCCTTCACACAGTGGACCATGATATGTGCCAGGGAATCGATCTCCTGTCACCTAGTTTTGTTTTCCTTCAAATTGAGGATAGTCACTGTAAGGTGGAGAACATCACCACTACTCTTATTTACCCATCCTCTAGAGAAGAAAACTGTGTCTAACTTTGGAGGTCAAAGGGGAAAATATCTCTACGGTCCTTTCTAGGTCTTTTAGGAACAATCAAAATGTGATTCTTGCTTTAAAAATGACCTAGTTGATAGTGGAGGTCATCCCTTTGAACCACTGCACAATTACTACAGAAGTTATTTGTTACTGGATTTAGTTAAAATGCCCATTTTAAACACAATAATAAAAATACCGTATATAGTACCTACTGTATAGCATATAGTATAGTAATAGTTTCTGTAAAAGCCTCATCCCATAATAACTAATTCACTTTCGTGTCATTAATTTGACATGCAAGAAAGTTGCTAGTTGTCTTCTATTTTTCTTATTAAGTTGATTGTGCATATTATTAAACTTGCTTTCAGGAATTGTTAAGCTTAAAATATTTTCAAGGCTAAAAGTCATTCTCAGTGGCCTTTTAAAAGAGTAGTTATATAAAAGTAACATCCTTTCCTCCCTGCCCCCTTTCTGTTGTTTTGTTTTTCAATTTTTTTTGTTGTATTTTCTGTTTTAGTATATACCTAAAGTAAATTAAAATTCTTATGTTATTTAGCTCAGTCTTATATGAAGGTTAATTTAGAACAGCCCATAGAATTATACTTTTTACAAGTTGAAGTTAAAACACGCCATTTATTCTAAATCAGTAATCTGTAAACTTGAATTACAGCGAAGTCTGAGTAATACTGAAGATGAATGTACCCATCTGAAAGAAATGAATGAACGGACTCAGGAAGAATTAAGAGAATTAGCCAACAAATATAATGGAGCAGTAAATGAGATTAAAGATTTATCTGATAAATTAAAGGTATGTATTTACTCAACCTGAAAATATGTTAATTGTCCCTAGCACACTGGATAGATTAAGATGTTAGGTATTGCTGAATAGTTGTTGATATAAAATTTATAATGGTTGAAATTTGTAGTAAAAATAAGTTTCCATTTAGCCCAAACCCCATTGCCAGAGACAGCTGAAAGACTGTAAAAGCTGACATATTTCCTTTGGAAGGAAATAAATAGTACTTCACAACAGGCATCTTTTAATATATAATAGGAAGTAGATGCAAATCCACAAACCCCAAGATATTTAGACCTTTTAAAAACTTGAATGTGCTTCTCCTTGGGCAGCCCCAAAAGCAGATGTTAGTGCTGGAACAAGCCCTGAGGGGACCTTGGAGTGATCTGCAGTGGACCCTTGTAGCCTCTTGGGATGCTGTTAACTGCTTCAGCTGCAGCTCCCTGTAGATTAGCTGTAGGACGTTTAGGATAAGGGCAGACCAGACCATAATGTCTAGATGGTCCTTTAAAATGTTATAACTGAGTTTGTGAAGTCCCATCTTTATATCATTCAAACCATGATTCAGTGGCTAGAAGATAAATATTTCTTAGAGAAGACCAGGGCATCCTCTGTGTGGTTGGCGAACCTCTAACAGTGTTAAAGATTGGTCTTGTTAAAAGGAGGTCATTTTGAAAAGTGCTTATGATCATCATTCCTTCAACTGAACACAATTTAGTTTAAAATTTCAGAGTAAGTTACATTTTAGAACTTACAAACTGATTAAACAATAGTAATTTCAGGGGAAAACTTTATATATTTCCCTCTTGAAAACTGTGGAGTTTTAAATTTTGACCCATTATCATTACGTATTAGGCCTGCTTGCCTGCTACAAGGTTTTCTTTTCTAGTTACCTAGAAGCATGACCCCAATGCAGACTACTTCTGACATCATTTTGACATTTACAAATATGTTCTATAATATTGAATATTCTTGTTAGAAGTTTATGTGAATAAAAGCAGCCCTGCTTTGGGCCTCTAAAAGCAAGTTCAGACTATGAAATAACTGATTTTTTTTTTTTCTTTCTTAACAGGTAGCAGAAGGAAAACAAGAAGAAATCCAACAGAAGGGACAAGCTGAGAAAAAAGAATTACAACATAAAATAGATGAAATGGAAGAAAAAGAACAGGAGCTCCAGGCAAAAATAGAAGCTTTGCAAGCTGATAATGACTTTACCAATGAGAGGCTAACAGCTTTACAAGGTAAGTTAGCTAATCCAGAAATTGATTTGATTTGATTTTTTTTTCTTTTATCTGTGAAATACCTTTTTCTTGGACTTTCATTTACAGTACGGTTAGAACATCTTCAGGAGAAAACTCTTAAAGAATGCAGCAGCTTAGGTAGGTGTGTCACCAAATTTCTTATTTAAAGCTGAATTTTTATCATTGAACTTTTGGTATTTACTGTCTCATTGGGTACTTATTTTCTATGTATTAGGTGGAATGTATCCACACTCTTAGAAAATTTTCTATAAAAATATGCTTGATTGCCACCAGTGGGCACCATTGTTTAGGCTTTAAGATGAAATTTGTGCGTCTGAGAAGCTCTACTTAGAGATATTTAAATAAGGAAAATACAAGCCCCGCAGGATTCTTTTCTTTTGAGGTTCATTGCAAGGCTTCTAGGCAGTTGTAGCTTTTTCTCTGAGTGGATAGAAAATGGCCTGTTGAACCCTTCTTGGAAAAATAAATTCAAAGTGTTCTATACTGTCTTAATGCAAATAGGAATACAAAAATGCCGTGAGACCAGTTTTAAAGTAACTCTTTCTTTGATCAGGCAATGATACACTGTCTTAATCCTAGGGATACAAGTTGATGACTTCTTACGTAAAATAAATGGGAGCACAGAAAAAGGTAGTGTAAAAAACTTAAATGTTTTTCTTTGATGGTATGCTTTTACTCCTCAAGCAGGATAGAGAGATCAGCATTTTAAGGTTTTCATTTTTTGGAACAAAAAGCATGCTGTTCATAGACCATTGAATCCCAGCTTTTAAAAAAAAGCTTCTGTTTATTTTGTAATTCTTAATGCTACGATTTTTGGTTAGATATCCCTTGTTATATGGAAATTTTAATTATTTAAATAACAGGAAACTGCTAAAGTTCAACGTTAGCATTGGTTTATATATATAGCATAATAATTGGTTTCTCCCCCAATACATTTTTCAAAGAACTCTACTACCATTTTCTTCCATCAAGTACTGCTTCCTGGGAATATGGGGCCTCTATTTTTAATGTTTGTGTCATGCCCCATCCCTGGCCAAGAGTTTACTTAACAGCCCACTGAGCTCTTGGATATGTCATAGAACCTACTTTCTTTATAGTGTACATCTCTTTCTTTAATCAGAGAAAGCAAGGCCAGCCATTTCTGTTCTCTGAAAAATCCTTTATTAGTTCTTGACACTGTGACCTTTCTTTCTGGATAGTTTGCATTATCTCTTGCCAAAAATGTATAGCCACTATTGGTTTTCTTGTTACTGCATGGGGTAGTTTTTACCCATTGACTTGTACATTCCTTCATTTGTGAAGATCCCGATTCACCCTCCCCTTTCCATCCATCCAACATTAATTGAGCACCAACTATGTGCCAGATCCTGCATTAGACGCTTGAAGTGCAGAATGAATAAAATTATTTTCTGTGTTTACAAATATGTGTACCTCTGATCTTAGTTTTTATATAGAACTAAGTGGAAAATATTAAGGTCGATACTCAGAACTTCTAATTAAAATTTTTTTTTTTTTCATGTATCAGGGGATATCTTTATAGTTCTTGGGCAGCAACCAATTCTGATAAAGTTAGGAGGTGCTTTTTTTTGTTCTTGTTTTTGTTTGTTTGGTTTTTAATTAGGAACTGGCAAAATAGGCTTAGGTAATCATGTATATGTGAGCTTGCAAGCTCAAGACCTAATAATATTACATATGTTCTACAAAAAAATCTCGAAACTCTAAATTAGAAATTATTGTCATTAATCATTGTTGACTATTCTGTATATGTTTTATAAACTACATCGATATTTTAGAATTCCAGTTTGAGTTTCGATATGAGAATTTTTAAAGGTGTAGTTTATATTCTAATATTACTAATTTTATTAATATTACTAATATTTCTGTTTATTAACTATATTTAGTGAACATATATAAAATGACTTAATCCTCATTTTCTAAAAGTTTATCATTAAATGAATTTTTATTTTTTGTTGTCATTATTTGCCTTTTTTTCCTCTTTCTGGCATGAACACGTTTTATTCCAATCACCAGTTTGATTGGCGCATGTGTTTATTAATAATGTTAGTGTTAACTCAAGCTGGGGACATGCTATTCCTTCAGTTAAGAGACCCTTTAATATACACGAAATCATCTTTATACTATTTAGAGTTGTCAGATTACTGCTAAAGTTTTTTTGTCAATTCCAATTGAGTTAGATGAGAATAGTTGTAGACAACTCCTTGATTTAAGACTGAATAAGGTATTTTGGATACTTTAAAGTACTTCTTACTGTAACTTTTCCCTTGCTGGTATGTTTGGTTTTTTAGTGATGATAAATCGTTGTGGGGATGACCAATAGTATATCTTTAATGAAACCGAATAGTAAATATCTTGATATGCACAAAAACTTCATTACACCAGATTTAGCATGCAGTGGATTTTGGGAGTAAGATGGATTTGTTCTGAATCATTTGTTATAGAATAGTAAACCAGTTATCCAGCATTCCAATATTACCAAAAATCCATAACCGTAATATGCTATCAGATACGACTTTAACTAAAATTAGTCTTTAAATAGTAGAGAGCCAAGTATAGTTGTAAGAGAATATTTTAAAAATGTCTGGAGATGTTAAGATTAATACTATGTATCTAGTAAACTCTATTTTTCAAATTACTTAAACGTAAAGTAGCTGCTACAAGCATAGGTTTTATACTATAAAATTTTTTGTATCTTATCTAATAATTGTAATTTGTATATATCTTAGTATAGAAAAGCACTGTCTAATAGAAATATTATGGGAACCACATACATAATTTAAAATTTTCTGGAAACCACATTAAAAATATAAAAAGAAACAGGTAAAGTGTTAATAATGTATTTTAATAATGTTATTTACTTTAACCTACTATATCCAAAATATTCTTTCAACATGTAATCAATATTAAAGATTATAAATGAATTATTTCACAACCTTTTTTCCTTAGTAAGTCTTTGAAACCAGTATGTATTTATTTTACAGTTACAATACATCTCAATTCACACTAGCCATTTTTTCAGGGCTCAGTACCCACATGTGTATTGAACATGTGTATTGGACAGCACAGATAGTATAGAAAATCAAATTTTATAGGAAACTAATGTGTATAAATAAACCCATTTTAAGTAGCACAGTTCTCTATTATGTTTCTGTATCTGTCTGGTCTTTGCATTTCCACAACCCTGTTTGGGATCTTACAACCCTGCTTCCCTGCCCCCTGACTTCCCCACCCTAAGTATCTCATTTTTTTGGATTTTCAGTGACATCTTTTATAGTTTTGGCAAAGTGAATTCCCAAGGAACTGAATTCAAGTCATCAAGTATTAAAAGTGTCATGATCCAAATTCTTTACATGTACTATCTAAAAGATTTTTCTCTCATGTGTCTTAGAAAATGCCTTTATAGAAGTCATATATGTATAACATATATAATAATATATTAATCTTGAATTTTATCTAAACTAGTATAATAAATATTTTAATGTAGGGTCCAGATAGTAAAATCAGAGTAGATAAAAGGGTGATTTGAGGCTTGATGAGTAATGGTGGGAGGTACCGCATTAATAAATGTCATCTAAAGTCCTGTGTTGATAGTCTGAAATTTTGTTTCAAATAAGTTCCATAAGGTCCTTTAGGTTAAAATTTGGTTTCAAATGAGTTTTCATATTTAACCATGATGTTGTATAGTTGGAGTTCTGAAAATGTTATCATAGCTTAGATAGGATTTATGTAAAACAACTTTTGATCTTGGTAATTACTATTCAACTGAGGGCTTCTGTTTTGGATTTCTTGGCTCCAGTCAGCAAATGCTATTTATTAGATTTTTTTTACTTTTATCTTTTGTATTATTATTATACATAGAGAGAGAGAGTACACACACAAGCAGGGGAGAAGAGCAGAGGGAGAGAGAGAGAATCTTAAGCAGGTTCCACGCTCAGCGTGGAGCCCGATGTGGGGTTTGATCCTACAACCATGATATCATGGCCTGATCTGAAATCAAGAATTAGATGCTCAACCAACTGAGCCACACAGGCGCCCCTAGGTTTTTAAAAAAATTTCTGTTGCAGTTAGCCATTTTTTTCCTTTTGGGGCTATATTTTATCTGTATATAGTATAACTCTATAACTATGCAATTATGTACAACTATGTACACACATTTATTACATATATATACATATATATATACATATATACATACATATACATATATATAAAATTATTGACTGGAAGTTCTGTGTACCATGTAAATAGATAAAAGATAATGATAGATTCGAGTATGAAGGTAAAGAAGGTGTCTATTGGTAAGGATGTCAAGAGAAGCTAACCAGTGATTAGAGTAGGAGATGCCTGATTCTCAAACAAAGTTGAAATGATGAGAGTGAGATGGGTTGAAATGAGAAGGAAAAGAGGCTTTCACAGTCAGAGTGGTACTAACTCATGTCCTCTTTCACAGGTTTCAGTGCTTTCCCACCTTCCAGATAGTCATCATATTGTGATATATTTTTAACACCTGAACTTCCAAAGTCTATTTAGTAGTTTTGAAAAATCCAGAGATATAATTGAAAGATGTTATCCAGATTTAGAAGTTAGCTCTCTGAGTCAAAATAGATAAAGATTATTGTAAGAAAAGAGCTGAAGCTTTTCTCTACTGTTAGATTTTGATTCTCTTTACTCTTAAAAAAAAACAAAACAAATTATGTTTGACCTGAACAAAACCATTTTCCAAGCTCTTATTTTAAAATATGCATGACATTGATTTTAATCATTTGGGCAGAGATAAGCAGTGTAATATTTTGAGAGTATAGAAAGTACAGATTAAATGACTCAAATGCAAGGTTATTTGTGAAATGAAAGTACAAAAATGGAAATGTTGCATTAGTTTCTTAAATTTTAGGGCATTATTTTGTGGTATTCTTCAAATATTTATCTTTTGCCTCTTAAGAAGAATAACTTTGAAGAGGGACTGTTAGAGAATTGTTATTTGACAATTAATTCAGTAAGAACAAATAATAAAATTTAAAAATTATTTACAGGTATTTATTAAATGTCATGGAGAAAGGTATATTTTAAAAGAGAAGCTTTTTAAAACAATATATGTCTATGGTTTTCTTGAGCTCTTTGGATAGAAACTGCACCTTTAAAAGCTAACCAGTCAGGGTACAAATTAATGACTATAATTATAATTGTCAGCCATTTAGCTTTATTAACTCTAAAATATGTCTGCTATTAATATTAAAAATATATTAAGCTTTTATGAATCTTAGAGTTACTCATGTCAATACATTTCAGTTTTCCTACCTTTGCTGTTGTTTTTCAAAAACAGCAACAAACTATATCCTTAAAGGTGTTTCTTTCTTTATTAGAGCACTTGCTTTCAAAGAGTGGCGGGGACTGCACTTTTATTCATCAATTCATAGAATGCCAGAGTGAGTACAGAGTATTTTTCACATTGATTTTAATGAAGTCAGGGGCTAACATTGAAAAATGAGAAGAAAAATGAAGATCTCAATGTGTTTGTTATGGTAGAAGGTGCACAGAGGGCCATCTTCAGACAGCAGCGATACTTCTCATACTGTTCGGCTTCTCTCTTTAGAGAAAAATATTTTTGTGGCATTTGCCTTCAAAGATGGATTTCATATTGCCCACAAAAAAAGAGGAAATTTAAAGCTTTTAAATAAAAAATTGTTGTTGAGCAGGGAATGAAATAGAATGTCAAGCACCTAAACGTTCTGTGTGGACACTTAAGAGATCGTAATAACATTAGCCTGTTTTATTTACATTCTAGTTCTATCACAGATTTGGAATTGGATTTCTTAAGTAAATTTCTTAAATGATTAAATGAAGCCATGAAAACAGTGATTTAGTTTGGGTACTCAGATCTGAAGATGACCCTTAAGGTAGCAGGAGCTTTCTAGGGAAGGAATAGGAATAGATTGTCCTACATCCTGACATCAACCGCCTACCTTTGGGAAGCCTATCGTTAATAATACTTTAAAGATAGATAGGTTAGCTTTTGAGGTGATTTAGACCTCTGCTGAATTCTGAGCCAGAGTATCATGAATCTCCTCGTACTTGAAAATCATGTGGCTGCTTAAATCATGAGGTTGTGATATTCTCTTGGTCCTCTTGGTGACAATTAAAGGTCTCTATGTGTAATAAAGATTTACTGATGATATCTACACTTTTTCCTACCAGACACACAACTTGGTTGTTTTTCCTCTCCCTGTTTGGTCTCTTTTTGAAATGAGTGACTTTCTGTGTTTTTATGCTAATGAATTCATTCTGTGGATATGCAAGCATATGTGATTCTTTCCCCTTCTTTCTCCCCCCCCCCCCCCATCTCAGGGGCACTTGGGGGTTGTCAGGGTCACACCTGGTAATTATAGCAGGCACAAACTCAATAGATCCAGTGTTATATACTCCTTAGAGATGCCTTAAGGAAACCTGGAATTTCATTTAGTAGTTTTAGAAGAGCTTCTATTTTTGTCCATTTTATGTTGAATATAAGTTTAATATTATTTTGGGGAAAATTAATGAATAAATATGGCATATTCCTTTGTCCTTTAAATTTTTCTCATAAAGCAAAGATTAGTTCATGTTTTTGTTATCTTCTGATTACTAAATTTCACTTTTATGGGAAATTGGCATGGGGATTTGGGGCAAAATAATTGGTATCCACTGAAACCAACTAAAAGCAGAATATAAAATTTAAAATGTAAATCTTTAGGGGAAGGATCTTATACTTTGTTTTATTACATGTGACCATTGTTTAATAAGTTAATTTTATTTTAAACTTTTGGGCTTGTATTTTGAGCCCAAAGAAACAAGAACAGAGAACTATCCAAAAAGAAAGCTTATTACTAAGTTACAATTTGCAAAAATCATTTAAAATATTATAAAATGTGTACGTAACATATTTAGCTGTAGTTGTAACACAGAACGATGTTTGTTTTACATTAAGAAAAAGATGTTTGGAGATTTTTATTGTATCATAGTTACGGGGGGGCAAATGGACCAGTAAACATTCAGAGATAGAGCAGAAGTTATAAGTTACAGCAATCCCCTCAATAAGGATATTAGCCAATTAAATTATGTTTACAAGGACTATGCAGTGGCATGGGAAAACGTTAGATGTGGTATAGAGAGGGAGAAATGAGAATATAAAATGCTTTCCTTGTGGGCAAAGAAATAATGAGCCAAAGAACAAAAAATAAAATACAAGTATTCCTAGATGTCTGAATCCATTGGGTCCCTAAGTGCAAACAGTGGAAGTTTGGGCTGTAAATTCATGTATATCCCTAGGGATATAGCTGGGGGTATCGTCCATTATCTGAATCTGCCCAGTTCCTGAGTTTTGGTAGCAAGTAGCAAGAGTTTGGTTAATGAGGATACCGTTGTATCTCCGAAATTTCCAATATGTTGGCTCCTTAAATTTGGATACTCAGAGTTGGCATAGTAAGAGTTAACTTTGATTTGATTTGTTGTCAGAAGGGGTATTTTCATTATTTTATGACAAGCTGCTGGTATAGAAATTGTGGTGTTTAATTAGTATTATGGCAAGCAAGGCACATTCAACTAAAATCTTACTCAGGTGAACTTTCAAAATAATTTTGGATTATTTTTTGATAATCTCACACAAACTTTTTTGCCATTATTTTAATTGATAGACATCTTGAACTGATTTATGATCCTGAACATGAAGTTTATATTCTGTGAGCAGTGACACCTCATAGTCTTATTTTCCTGTCTTTTATTTACGTTTTAAAGATTTTTTAGTTTTAAGTAATCTCCACACCCAACATGGGGCTCGGATTTACAACCCTGAGATCAAGAGTCACATGCTCTACTGACTGAGCCAGCCAGGCACCCCTTATTTCCGGTCTTTTAAAAAGCAGATGTTAAGTACCTAGATTTCATTGTTTACTGTGCTTGTTGTATAGTCCAAATTCACCTTGTGAATTCTAAATTTAAAATTAGAAAGCAAATAATTCACTTCTGTAGGATTCCTCATGTCTTTTTAATATATTAACAGAGTTTTTCAGTTTATGTATATGAACCCATAAGAGAATGATTTAGTTGTTGGCTGTCTCCATTTACAAGGTGATTTTGATGAAATTAAATGAGTTGGAACACATTTTAGTTTGTTTTCCTTTTATGGTAAAAGAGACTGTGTTTCTTTTAATTCTCTTTTAGGAGAAAAGCTTTTAATCCCATGCAAAGAGATTGGATTTTGAACAGATTTAAATATAACCTTTGTGTAATTCCAGGACTGTGAAGTAATTTTCTGTGTAAAAATATACCATGTAAAATCTAGAATTAACAAGTAACTTTAATAAAACTTGCTAAAAAGCTCTAGCAATATTTTCTTCTGAAGGAATTCAGGCAAGAAGTTTGATTTGAGCAGAATTCCACATTCCTTGTTCCCTCTGCAAATTTTAGTTACTCAACGTTTACAGTGTAAACTTAACAAATACGTTGAGGGGCACCTGGTTGGCTCATTCAACAAAGCATCTGTTGGCTTTAGCTTAGGTCATGATCTCTTGGTTTTGTGAGTTCGAGCCCCACATAGGGCTCTGTGCTAACAGAGAGGAGCCAGCTTGGGATTCTCTTTCTCCCTCTTTCTCTTCCCCTTCCCCGCTCACTCTGTCTCTGTCTCTCTCAAAAATAAATGAATAAACTTTAAAAAAAAGAAAAAGACAAATAAATTGAGACTGTTGTGTTTGATAAATGTGCTTTCTGAGTTAACAAATTATGCACCTTGTATCTGTTTCATATGTGTCCTATGAACTCTGTCATTTGATTAATGCGTATGCTGAGTGCAAAGATAAAGGGTCAAAGGTGGAGAACCTCAGGACATGGAGACTCACTTCATGGGCATAGAGTGAAAGACAGCTTTCTCCAGACTACTGCCTGTACTTTCTTCTGCTACTGTTTGTCTGGGTGAGGGCAGAGGCATCACGGCTGTGTTCAGAGAACATTTCTTCTGTGGTCCGCTTTGTACATACAAACTGCCCTCTCCCCAAATGGCATCTTGCTTTTAATGACTGAGTTAACAAGTGCCTTGAAATAAACTTAATGTCTTTGTATTCTTAATCCATGGTTACTATGAGACTTAATGGTTTTTATTATTAGAAGCAGAAGTCTAATTCTCTTAATATTTTGTGTCTTATATAAGTTTTTTGCCCGATTTAAGAAAAATTCTCTCCCTGCTTCCCACCCTCCTTTTGAAATTATAGTCACTGTCTGTGTATGTTTGTCTCATTCTCTTCTTTCTCTTAGGGCTTTGCTCTCATATAAAAATTGCCTTATTTGGAGTAATGCATTGAATCAGTGTTGCTCTGTGACTGTTTACTTTTCATCACTCTATGAGATCAGCGTCTCTGAACAATCTCAGGGTTATTCTGATTACATATTCCACTTAAAACAGATTTTTTAATTTTCATTTTTTAAACTTTTATTTCCCTAAGCCAAAGCAGATTAGTTATGACAAAGAGTAGAATACACTTGGTGTGGTTCCCTGCTCATAGTAGTTTATGTCCCCATTATAGGAAGATTCTTAATTTAAACTAGATGTTGCTAAATTTCTTTTTTTTTTTTTTAATTTGAGAGAGAGCTCGTGCATGAACAGAGGAGGTGCTTGGGAGGGGGTGGGGGGCGGGGTGGAGAAAGAAAGAAAGAATTCTAAGCAGGTTCCATGTTCACCACGGAGCCTGACATGGGGTTTGATCTGACGACCCTGACATGACCTGAGCTGAAATCAAGAGTCATACGTTTAACCAACTGAGCAACCCAGGCACCCCACTTATTTTTTATTTCTTTATATTTAGAGTTGACCAATCTAGGATATATTGGAGGGTTTTTGTTTGTTGTTTATTTGTGCCAATCATGTTCCCAGTCAGCTAACTTTCCAACATTTCTACCAGATTTTCTCCCAGTATAACTGCATAGCAGATAGTCTTAAATTTATGCCAACAGTGTTTTGATATGTAGATTGCTTCTTTCTTAAAAAACTGTTTCTGTATTCTTTAAATTGGTTCATTTTATTTAGCTTTCAATCTATGAATTCTCAACTTTTTTCTCTTCTGTTCTTTATTCTCAGGTTTTAGGACAAGTAGCTTCTGGAACTGTTTTTATGAAAAAGCAGACTATCTTCTATAGCAGGAATTGCTTTAATTAATTATATTTTGCTGCAAAAACTAATACTTTTGTAAAAGTCTGTCCTATTAAGGTTAGGCCTCCCCTGCTTTAGGCTCTAAAGCTTTATTTCTATTTTGTGAACTGCTACTCTGTGAAGGAAATAAATTGTGGGTTTGATGTTGAATGCTGATTGTTCATTTTTACTTTGTTATGTTTGATGTTAATTCTAATGTCAGTTTCTTTGCTGTATGTCCCTTTAATGACTTTCTAAGTGACTTGTAGTTCATTTTCATTTATGATATTTAGAATTGGATGAGAGGATCTTAGATGTGAATTCTGTTTTGGTTCCTCTTTGGCAGTATGAATGGGCAGTATAACTTCTTTAAACCTCAATTTCCTCATTTACAGAATGGGATGGTAGTTCCTACTTCATAGGATTATTATGAGAATTAAATGAGATCGTATTTACTAGTACTCTTAGTAATGCCAGCCACACAGAAATATATGCTAACTAATAGGTAGAAAACTTATGGTGGGGAGATTGGAAAGAGTGTTAGTGGAAGTTTTCTTGCAGGAGTAACTTTTTTTCCCCTTTTTATTCCCAGTCACAAGACAGTGAAAGCTGATTGACCTAGTTTTATTGTTCTTGTTAAAATAATATGTTCCTGACAATCTAAAGATTCTCTAACTTTTTAATTACTAGTACACATGCCATTTAGAAAATGTGGTCTCCAGCACATTATTTTGATACCCAAGTGATAACATTATTTTTTGAATGAAACCTAACTTTGAGACTTAAATATATTTTCCAGGTCGGCAGTTACAAATAGCTGATTATGTAGTTCTTTTATATTGATCTGCTCTTCTCTTCTGTCACTTAAGATCCCTAGGCAGCTGACAGCAGTATCTGAATAGTGCCGTTTGAGTTTATATTCTGCTTTTAGTTGGTTGTAGCTGTCATGTGAGGAAAATGGCTCTTCAGCTTGAAGAATTTAATCCAGTCTAGGCACACCTGTGCTCCCTTTGCACTTTTTTTTTTTAATGTTTATTCATTTTTGTGAGAGTGAGAGAGCGTGAACGGAGGAGGTAGAGAGAGGAAGACACAGAATCCTAAGCAGACTCTAGGCTCTGAGCTGTCAGCACAGAGTCTGACATGGAGTGTGAACCCACGAACCACAATCATGACCTGAGCTGTAGTCAGACACTTAACCGACCGAACCACTCAAGTGACCCCTTTGCACTTCTTTTGAATGCATTGTTTTTTATTTTTATTTTGTGCCACATAGTAATATAGTTAGTACATAATTTACATTTATCACCCATAAGAAATAAGTTTGGTTCTGTTCTAATCAGTTTTTTACCAGATCTGACAGTTTCTGCAATGCCATCATATGTTTTTCGATTAAATTAAATGCTTAGGTGATAGTTCTCCAATGTCAGACTTACTATGCCCATTAGTTATGCTCTTTGGTAGGTTCCCTACAGAAATGCTTACCCATGCATGTCAGATGCAAATGCAAAAATATTCACAGCAGCATCATTCACAGTTCAAAATTAGAAATAACCCAAAAGATCTTCAGCAGTCAAATGGAGAAATATACACTGGGTATATTTGATGAAAGATGCCTGACACAAAAGAATACATACTGTAGTATTACATTTATGTGAAGGTCAAAACACTAAAATTATAGTGTATTATTTAGACATGTATATTTGGGTAGTGTGGCTATAAAGAAATGCAAGAAATTAAATACCACAAAGTCGGGACAGTGGTTACCTTTATGGGGTTTTTATTGGAAAGGGAAACATGGGAAGCTTTAGGGGGTTGTGGTTAGGGTCTTTTCTTTGTTTTATTTTTTCTTTATTTGAGACAGAGAGAGAGAGGGAGGGAGAAAGTCAGCAGGGGAGGGGCAGAGGGAAAGAGAGAGAGAATCTGGAGCAGGTTCCATGCTCAGCATAATCCCAGAACCCTGGGATCATGACCCTAGCTGAAACCAAGAGTCAGACGCTCCCAGGCGCCCTTGTGGTTAGGTTATGTTTCTTGATTTGAGCTGTAGTCATACAGACATTTGCTTTAAAAAAAAATTATTAACCTGTACTTTTGTGTTTTGTGTCCCTCTCTGTATGTTATTTGTCACAATAAATAAGTATGGTTTTAAAAGAGGGGAAAAGAATAATTATCTCCCTAGAGTGTCCCTCAAAAAGAGGGAGTTTTTAAAAAGAAAGAAAATCCTGTACTTTATCTTTCAGTTGTGCCAGGCCAAATAGTTCTTTCAAGGCCTGCATTTATCATTATATGGAGGCTCTCGTCTGAGTCTCTGAGTAGCCTCTGACTTTTAGTGCTCCCAAAGAATTGAAGTGTTCACTCCAAGTTTGAGAACCAGTGGTTAGAAGCTTTTTTTAAAACAGTGTTCTTTTCAGGGTGCCTGAGTAGCTCAGTTGGTTAACATCCTACTCTTGATTTCAGCCCAGATCATGATCTGGGATTGAGCCCCGGGTGGTTGAGTGGGATTGAGCCTCACATTGCTCAGTGCGAAGCCTGCTTAGGATTCTCTCTCCCTCTCTCTATCTCTTTGCCCCTTCCCTACTCTCTCTCTCTCTCTCTCTCTCTCTCTGAATAAATAAATAAATAAACATTAAAATAAAACAGTATCCCTTTCCTCAATTCTTTGATGATAGGCCACTAATGACTCATCAGATTTGATCATCTAACCTTAAATATTTCAATAGTGACAATAGCAGCAGATAATTATTATTTAGCACTTAGATACTAGTACTATGCAAAACTTTTTGCATATTTAATTCTTAGTTTTTTAGAATGATGAAAACATTCAAATAATTTTTCCAAGTTTGATCCCTTTAAAAATAGATATTCAGTTCATTCATTCAGCAAATATTTATTAAGCATCTATTATGTATATACCAGGCATTATTTTAGCTGTAGGGGGTACAGAAATGAACAAGACAAAGAAAGATTTGCCTTCATGGGGTTTACAGTCTCTGGAGGAGACAAAAACTAATAAACTAATAACATGTCAAGTAGTGATACGTCCACTGAAGAAAAATAAAAGAATGTAAGACAATAGGTAGCAACAAAGGTAACATAGGGAATTTGAACAGATTTGGGACTAAGCTAAGTGAGGAGTACATGTATCTGGGGAAAGAGTGTGTGAGAGAGAAACTGTGAAAACTAGAACTGGTCTGAAACTGCACTTTTAGAACAATAAAAATGTTTTCTTTCTTTTCTTTTTTTTAAATAAAGGGCCAGGTAGTAAATATTTTAGGCTTTGCAGGCTATACATTCTCAGTTGCAACTACTAAACTCTGCCATTTTAGTGGAAAGCAGCCGAGGACAGTATGTACCCGAATACTTCGGCTTTGTTCCTCTAAAACTTTATTTACCCAACAGGCAGCAGGCTGTTTTTGGCCCTGTGGGGCTTTAGTTGGCTGACCCCTGAGCTAGATAATATAGACTTTGTAAGGCATGGTAGGGACTTCAGATTTTTTCCTAAAGGTGAGCATTTTGAGTAATAAATTACCCTTTTTTTAAAAATTTCTTTCATGTTTATTTATTCTTGAGAGAGACAGAGACAGAGTGTGAGTGGGGGGGTGTGTCAGAGAGAGAGCGAGACACAGAATCTGAAGCAGGCTCCAGGCTGTGAGCTGTCAGCACAGAGCCCGACGCGGGGCTGAACCCACAAACTGTGAGATCATGACCTGAGCCAAAGTCGGGCGCTTAACCTACTCAGCCACCCAGGTGCCCCGAGTAATAAATTACTCTTAATGTATGTTTATAATTTTTTAAACAAGGTGCTACTTAGATCTTCAACATACTAGAGAAAGATTGGAATGCCTTTCAAAGTCTGCATTTATATTATTTTATTATTTTGCTGTATTTATGTAACAACATTTGTGGAACCTGTTTTATATGTAAGAATTGTGTTGGGAATTAAATTATTGATGAGATAACTTCCTGCTGTCACTAGACTCTAAATTCCTATATTTATCACATTTACCTTGGTAATCCATGAGAAGTACTTAGTATTGCACCTGGCACACGGTAAATATTTGAAGGAATGAGTGTATTTCTCAAAGAGTTCATAGTATGTTGGGAAAGGTAGACATCAATAGATACCTGCAGTATAGCTTATTAGAGATGTGAATGATGGGCTATGGATGAGGAGAGGAGAGATACCAAATCAATCCAAGAGAAAGGAAGAGAAAATAAATTCCATTTTAAACATGGTGAGATTAAGTTCTCATGGGGTCACTAGGTGAAGATGTTTGGGAAGTAGTTAGACAAACATGTTCTGAGACCTACGAGAGAGTTAGACTAGGCATCAACATTTAGAAGTTATGCAAATATAGCAGGTAGTTAATGCTATTTAAAGTGAATTTGTTGTTGACAGAGATCTTGAAGATTAATTAACACCTTTTTTTTCCTGGTAGAACTAAAAAAATTTTTCACTCCCTTCATAAATATAGATAATGCTGCATTGAAAATCTGTGCAATTGTCTCTTTCCAGGGTAATACATAAAATAGGGGCTGTGGGATCAAAGGACATGTCCTTTCAACATTTGCATAGGTGCTGTCAAAATTGCCCTCTAAAAATAAAATGATACCAATTTACACTCCTGCCAGAAGGACACGAGATTACTCTTTTACGCACCCCTCCTGGTACTGAATGTTTGCTGAACTGATAAGTGCATAAGGCCATGGTGTTGTTTCAGTGGGTAGACCCTGAACTCCACATGTTTACTAGACATTTGCTTTTCTTGGCCTGTGAATTCAATGTTGTTATTTTTTGCTCCTTTTCTGTTGTGGTGTTTGACTTTTCTTATTCGTTTTTGAAGTGCCTCACATTTTCGCTTGCCATCCCCATACTCCCTTTCCTTCTTCCATGCTTCATTTTTCTACATTGCCTCCATCTGACATACTGTTTGTTTGTTTCTTTATCCTCTCTCCCTCCTCACCCCATTAGAATGTATGAACCAGAAAGGCAGGGATTTTGTCATTTGTTCATTCTGATGTTTCCAGCACATAAGACAGTATCTGGCACATAGTAGGTAGCCCCTAATTAATTGTTCAATAAATGAATGAATGAATAATAACCTTTTATCTGTTAATTTTTCAGATATTTTCTCTATGTCTGTCACTGGCCCATTAGCTGTGTTTTAGTGAGTGGTCGGTCATACAGAAAATTTTAATTTATATGAGGGCAGATCTGTCTGTCCTTTCACATATGGTTTTGTGTTCTGCATTATTATGCTTAAGGTCATTTTTTTTAACCTTTGAACCCCTTCACCCATTCCTTTCACCCCCACCCCTCCTACCTTGCAACAACCAATCTGTTCTCTTATCTATGAGATTGTGTGTGTGTTTTTTTTTTAATTCCACATGTAAGTGAGATCATATGGTATTTATCTTTCTCTGTCTGACTTTATTTTACTTAGTATAATATCCTCAAGGTCCATCCATATTATCCCAAAAGGCAAGATTTAATTTTTTTAATGGCTAAGTAATATTCCATTGTGTGTATTTGTGCATACACATACACACCACATTTTCTTTATCCAGTCATGCATCAGTGGACACTTAGGTTGTTTCCATATTTGGCTATTGTAAATAATGCTGCAATGAACACGGGGGTGCATATATCTTTTTGAGTTAGTGTTGGAAGAGAAAGTAGAGGGAATATTCCAGAAAATATAACAAAAAAGACATAAGCTGGTTTGAGGTTTTATTTAAGAAACAAAGGAGGAAGATCTAACATCTGAATAATAAGATTTCCAGAGTGTAGGAAGGGAGAGAGTGGGAGAAGAGAAATGAAACAGAATTTGTTAGAATAGAAGGTAATTTCCCAGAATGGAAGATAGGAGCTTCTAAACTGAAAGGATGCACTGAATGCTCAACATGGTATTTTTTTGTTTGTTTGTTTATTTCTTTATTTTGAGAGAGAGGAGAGAGAGAGAATCCCAAGCAGTCTCTGTGCTGTCAGTGCAGAGTCCCGCATGGGGCTTGATCTCATGAGTGGTGAGATCATGACTTGAACTGATATCAGGAGCCAGACACTTAACCAACTGAGCCACCTGTGAACCCCAACACAATATTATTGTATTGTATTGTATTGTATTGTATTGTATTGTATTGTATTGTATTGTATTTTAATGTTTATTCATTTTTGAGAGAGAGCGAGTGAGCACGAGCTGGGGAGAGGGGCCAAGAGAGAAAGGGACAATGAGAGAATCTCAAGCAGGTTCCATACTCAGCACAGAGCCTGATGTGGGGCTCGACCCCACGACTGAGGGATCATGACCTGAGACAAAATAAAGAATTGGACGCTTAGTGGACTGGACTGAACCACCCAGGTGCTCAAAACGTTGTTCCTTCTTCAAAAACAATGTTGTGCTTCTAGGAAGTGAAATTCAAGAATGGAGTAGAGTAGGACAGAAGATGGGAAGGACAGCTTACATTATACATCTTGTAGGACTACCTTTTAAAAATTATCCAAATCTATTACTTAGACTTAAAGAAAATTTTTTTAAGGAGGCAGGGGCAAATAGTACCACATACTGCAAGGAGCCTGTGCAAAATGAAAATTATTAAAAGAAGCCATGGGTTTTGGAGGTTATAGTAATCTTGGAGCAGTTTCATTGGTTGGATGGTGGGTATAGAGTCCAAGCTACATTGGATTTGAAGAGTGAAGGAATAGAGAAATGACTTCATATACTGCAAACGTGTAAATTCAAGGAGACCAGCTGGCATACAGGATTAAATAAGGGGATAATTAGAATAGATACCATTCTCAGTGAAGCATAGAATATGAAAATCTGGATTTAAATAAATTATGAAGAAGCTGTATATTATACATTTACAGAGAATCACCTATAGAAAGAAACAAAACAAAACAATATTTGTTTTAATATCTTTAAATATTTGGCTCTTTTTCTAAAATGATTCATTTTACTGAAGCATGTCATATATGCATCTGTGCTGAATTGTATCAATTAGGAAACTGTTGGCATAACCTAATTTGTATTCTTTATTTAAATACATACTTTCTCAGAATTCCTTTATTTCAACTTCATATCCTTGATTTAAAGAGGGTTTATTTGTTATGAATCCTTTTTAAAACGGTCTAGGCTTTTTGACTAAGGTAAAAACTAATGAAAATAAAAGACAAATTGTCCCCTGCCCCCAGATTTCTGCATTAATCTGATTGTGCTGTTATAATTATAGTTCGAGTTTTCTTAGTTCTCCTTCCAGCTTCAAGTTTTTGTACAAGCCTAGTCATGGGAGTAATATTATCATCTTTAAATTTGGTCATGGAATGTGTTACACTGCCCCGCTCAGGGAAATGCTACTCGGTTTGGGCTTGGATAGTAACGTTTATTTTCTTTGGCAGAGAAGCTGATCGTCGAGGGGCATCTAACCAAAGTGGTAGAAGAAACAAAGCTTTCAAAAGGTTTGTTTTCTGTGGGTTTTGAAAATTATTCTTTTGGACAATAGATGTTAGTGTACATTTCCAAGGTCATAGTATTTTAACCATCAATTTATTTCTTATAGCTCACCAAATGGCAATCCAGTAATGGTATCATATAATATAAAATAGTCGGAGTTCTGTTGTAAGAAGGATATCTTAATTAGAAAGTTTCTTTTTAATTTTTAAATGGGTATATATGTGTGGGGTTTTTTGTTTTTTTTTTTTTTAATGCTTGAAGTAGATTCTTTAGGTAGTAAAAGATTTGTTCTGATCTGTCTTGCTTCTAGCATTATTTTCAGGTTTTGTATTTGATATTTGTTACATTTGATATAAAATTTTAATTAAACACAATGTAAATCTTTTAATGAAACAATGTAAAACAGGTGAAAAATGCTTGCATGTCTGTTTCTGTAATTGTTATGCCTTTAACATTCCTTATGAAATTTATATTTTGTTAATTTTCGGCAACTCAATTTGATTTAAACAAAAGTGATTATGTGGGGTCTTCTTATATTTTATGATGAGAGTCTTATAAATTGAAATAGTTTATTCTATTAGTTCTTTTCTGTTAAAATTGTCAGAGAAGAAAAATGAGTTTTAAAGCATTATATTGTCGAGTCACTTTTATGCATTAGGGAAATTGGTCAAATAAATTTGGTATGATACGCTCATTATCATTATCATTATCATACCTAAGACTTTCATCAGAAGATACCGCTATAAAATTTATAACTAGATTCACAATCTTTTTGGCCAGTTAAAACAATGAGTGATAAAAGTTTCAGATACTCTGCTTCAGTACATTTTGTTTTATGAACGTAGCTGAATCCATTTCGACTTTTAAAAATATTTAAAAGAAGAATGTTATTTCAAGTATCTGGTGGCTTCCGTTCTGAATTTTGTGCATGACAGATGCCATATTTGGGGAAAGAATGCATAGAATATGCATCACTAATATTGTTCTGGCAAACAGGCATTGGGTTTCAGAGCAATGAACTATTTTTAGTACATGTGGCAATTTATTTCATCTTATTAAAGTGAGATGAGAGCAGACTTCAACATAGCTTTTACTTCACCACAGAAGCACCTAATCAGATGAGTTGAATAGCCAGCACTCTGAAGTACAAGGAGAGCCTAAGGGGGAAAAATCAGTGCTTCTTAGTTAAAGAAAAATATCTTGCTACTTTAGTGCTTCTATTTAATACATTCTGAATTAGAATATATTTGCTTGAAATTATATGATGTAATTATTGAAAAAGATTTGTGCCACCTTACATTTGCTTTTGAAACCTGGCCATAAAATATGTGCTGAAAGCTTTAAAGAGCATGCATTTTGATCCAGCAATCCCACTTCTGGGTTTTTATGTTAAGGAACAAATTAGACAGATATGCAAGGGTATTTACATCAATGTTTTAAAGCAAAAAGAGGAAAACGGAAGTGTCCAATAATAAGGGCATTTATTATAGCAAGTAAGTCCACACAAGTAATAAAATACATGTTAAAATTGATAATATAGACACAAGTTTTACATACCCAGAGATTTTTTTGTCAGCAGTCAACATTTTACAAGCGTTTCTCATGGTTAATGTGCAGAGGTACACTAATCCTTGTAACAAACTAGATAAAATAAGTTACATTTTAAGAATTTCATATCTGGCTATAAAATATTTCTTTTGGATTTGGCTAAATCGTTTTATTTTAAAATGCTCTCATCAGTGACATTTTTGATAGGATTTGTTCTCTGCATGGAAAATATCAGTTGTGGGGCAGCTGGGTAACTCAGTCAGTTAAGCGTCTGACTTTGGCTCGGGTCATGATCTCACGGTTCATGGGTCAAGCCTTGCGTCTGGCTCTGTGCTGACAGCTCAGAGTCTGGAGCCGGCTTCGGATTCAGTGTCTCCCACTCTCTATGCTCCTCCCCTGCTTGTGCTCTGTCTCCTTCTGTCTCTTAAAAATAAATAAAAACGTTAAAAAAAAAAAAAGAAAATATCAGTTGTTAGAAATTGCTAATTTCCAGCTGTTACAAGTCTAAGTGTTTCCTTCAGATATTTCATCTAATGCAAAATATAATCATAGGTTGCATGTGCTTTTTATTTAAACCCTAACTCAACTCGTAGTCATTGTGTGTTTACTGTAGTCTTAGGGTGGAAGTAGAAAGAATACTAGTAGATAAAACAGATGGTTTCAACCCCAGGTACTACCACTAACTAGCTGTATGCCCTCAGGCAACTCACTTTAGCTCTTTAAACTCCAGTTTACTCATGTGTAAAATAGAATTGACAATATTTAATTGTGGGAATTTAATGAAATATTGCTCACAAAGCAAGAAACATTGTTCTGGTATTCAACAAATGTTTAGTTCTCACTTCCCTTCTTGCTTTCCTTTCCAACTAATGGTTCCATTGGTATAGGAAGTGGTCTCTGGCCAGTGTTTTGCCCATCCATCATAATGTCTTCTCAGAGATACAGTGAAAATAGTCACCTTGCAGACTTTCCAGTTTGGGAACAGTTTTGATATTGGTGTTGGTAGCTATTCTTCTGTTTCCTTCTATATATTATTGGTGTGTATCTTAATGATTAAGTACTGCACAGAAAATCAACCAGTAAGGAGGGTCCTTCCTTCCTTCCTTCCTTCCTTCCTTCCTTCCTTCCTTCCTTCCTTCCTTTCTTTCTTTCTTTTTTTCTTTCTTTCTCTCTCTCTTTCTTTTTCTTTCTTTCTTTCTTTCTTTCTTTCTTTCTTTCTTTCTTTCTTTCTTTCTTTCTTTCTTTCTTCTTTCTTTCTTTAAGTTTATTTATCTTGAGAGAGAGAGAGTGAAGGAGGGGCAAGACAGAGAATCGCGAACCATAAGATCATGATCTGAGCTGAAACAAAGAGGCAACCAACTGAGCCACCCAGGCGCCCCAGGACTTGCTAATACTAGAAAGTTGGGTGCTGCTTCATAGCTAAAGAATGGATGTTTTAAAAAGAAGGAGATAGTCTACTTCTCTTTTTTTGTGTCCTGTGTTTCATTCTTGAGTAGATTTGGTTTGCCTCCATATGATAATTGTAATATCAGGACATAACAGTGATGGACCATAATTTGACTTGCTCAAAACTTTGTCTTCTTACTCAAAGTAGACTTGTGCCTTCAAACATCTGATTTTGGAGCACCTACTATGCACTGTGCACTGTTTTCTGCAATGGGGAGATAGCAGTTAACAAAACAGACAAAAATCCCAGCCCTCATGGAACTTAATATTCTAGTAAGATCTTAATGGAAGATTTGGTCCCACCTTTAATTTTACTTTCCCAGCTAATACTTTAATATAAGATAGAGTTCCTTCTAAGCCAGAATACTTTTGAAAATATAGTCTTCTTGGTTTACCTCAGTATCTTGATCTTAAAATTGCCAAGAATTTTAAAATCAGAAGACAGTCATTTTTCTATTCTCCCACAGTCATCCCTTTTCTGTGTATAGATTAGAAGTATTAGCCTGCCTTGTTTGAGACTGTAACTTTGTGATTAAAACTAGAACATTCAGAAATGTCTGATTATAGCACACTGTGAATGCACCAGAGGTCATAGATTGGATTCCCATGGGCCTCTGTGGTCAGTGACTTCACTTCTAATCTAAGCTCTGTGTCTCTCAGCAGTTGGCCTCGGACTAGAAATGGCGGTGAGAAAAGAAGCAAGAGTCTTCTTGCAATCTGTCACCTATTTCACAAATTAAGCCACCAATTCTAAGGATGTTCTTAATGAAATGGTCATAATAAGTTACATTCTAATATTATTAAATATATTTTAATATTAATGGTTTTGGATGTTTCTGATTACTTTCAAAATGAAAAATATCTCTTGATTTAGTTGATTATAAAATAATATAATTTTTTCAAACGATGTATGACATTATGAAGTTAGAAAGTAAATATCTGCCATGACCCTACCTTCAGATATATGATCGTGAGTATCTCTGTTGTAGATCCTTCTAGACTTCAATAAATATGCACAACTGAAAATTCATAGCTAAATGTATAGCTATTTTCAATCTTAATGGGGTCATATTATGCACTGTTCTTTAGCAACCTTTATTTTTACTTAATAGTAAGGAATATATCTTGAATGTTTTCCATTCCATAATGAACAATGCTGCAATGAACATCCTTATAATACTATGTGAAGTCTTTTTTCCTTAGAAGTACTAGAAGTAGATACGCACATTTAAATGTTTGGTATGTATTACCACAAACAGTATAGCCAACAGCATAACATTATGAAAAAATAATCATATATGCCCAGGGAATTTATAATCTAACTAAAGAAATCAGATACATATATACACATAGAATATAAAATAGAACATGATTAATTACAAAATCATATGACACAGAGAAGCTGCAATAAAAAGGAGCAGCATGATGGAGAAATGAAGACTTTGTTAGAGGTATTGGGGTTTAAGCTGCATCTTAATGAATAGGCCAAGTAGAATGGTCATTGAGTTTAGCAAAATATCAACTCAAGCAAAGAGTTAGAGGTCGTAGTGAGCTGGCATGTCTCAGCCCTGTAAAGAGGCTAGCCTGACTGAAACAGAGCTCATGTGTGAATTAATGCAGAGACCAAATTATAGCTAAATCCTGGGATATAAAACTTGGCTGAGGCCTTGTGGAGAACAAGGAAATGACCATCTCTGTAAATGCTATTGAAATGCACGCCATAGAACATGCAGATGTGCCATTAGAGATAAGGATCTAATTGCCGGTCATCTTGAATAACATTGGTGGGCTTATAATTAGGATTTTTGAGAGCAATTTGTTGAAAACAGGGCCTGAGATATCTTCATTGGATCAGGCAGCACAGCACTTGCAAATAACCCCAAAACTTGGTATAACTATTGCTAAGGCAACCTAACTAGTGTTTTTATATAAGAGAGCCATTTCCTTTCATCATTTTCAAACAATGTCCACATTGTCCTGGAACTTTGCTATATTTGTTGCAGTTCTCTGCATACTTTAGCAAAGCTTGCTTCATTTTTGTTTCTAGTTGGCCAGTGGACAGCCTTGACAAAAGCCCCAGCCCTCTGCACAGCAGACACGATCCACATTATAATTTAACATGAGCCACGTGTAATAACCAGCATTCCATTTTGGAGTGGAGTGGTGAAGAAGTAAGAGAGGCAGTGACCTCAGTTAATTTTAAAAGTATTTTGCATATCAGTAGATTTAGAGCTCTCAAAGCCTAAGGTGGTTTTATTGATATAGTTGTAATGAGATTCTACTTTTATTTTTTTCTTGGTAGAAAACCAGGCAAGAGCAAAGGAATCTGATTTGTCGGATACTCTGAGTCCAAGCAAGGAAAAGAGTAGTGACGACACTACAGGTGAGTTGTAACGACACTACAGGTGAGTTGTAACGTAGTATTTGCAAATCTACAGATATTATTATTACTGTCTGAGCAGTTTAGGTATGCAGGTTAATGTGAGTGGAGATTTCAAAGTTTGTGTTTGGGGGAAAAGGCAGTCTCCTTCCGTTTGTGGAGATACTCCCTTGAACCTTGGATATATTGTTAAAATTACTTTCACCTATCCAAATACAATACCTGTATAAATTTCACTTACTTATTTTGATAGTTATAGCTTGATGATAGAGCTGATTACTGTTTGTAATTATCTTTCCCCCCCTGCAGACGCCCAAATGGATGAGCAAGACCTAAATGAACCTCTTGCTAAAGTGTCCCTATTAAAAGGTACTTTAACATGTTTTTATAACATTTTAAATCAGAGCATCAGATTTACCACAAAATTGCATGTCTTATGTGAAGTTTTAAGTTTAGTTAAAAGATTAAGATAGGTTCTCTAAAGTAGCAGGAACTAAAATTTAAAATGTTGGTGTTGGTGCTGATGCTTCAAATGAAAATATTTCAATTGTAAAATAATTTGGATCAATCAAGGTTATGAAGGGCAGAGTGGTAAATGGTAGGAATATGAAATGCAGCTGTGTTTTTTTTGTGTTTACCTTTATATTGCTGAGAGAAGCTCATTACCACCTTTAACATAAATTAGAAAGAGAAGAAAATATTAATGTTCTTGAAAGAATTACCTGTTTTCTCTGTTGTCATATGGTAACAGTTGTAAATTTCCTCATTTTCTGGCCCTCATCCTCCAGTAAACATCCCCAGGTTCTTAGGACAGTCTTCTAGAAATTTTAGGTAGGCCTAAGATAAGCAGTGCATGTAATAAACTTTCACTCATATCACTTCTAAATGAGAACTACATTTATTTCTTGATATTTACTTATTTAGACTGATAATAATAGTAAATAAGTCAACATTTATCGAAGTGTTTTTAAAATAAAGTGCTTTGGGTGGCCTACTGATAAGTTTGTGATTGTCACCATATAGTCTCTTTTATATTGCCTTTTGTATACAGGATAAATTGGCATATAAGTTCAGCCCACTGGACTAACCGTAGGCAACTGTCTGGAATGAGCAAAAACAGCCTGTGGAAGTTTCTCTGTGTAGAGATGCTTATGCTTCTGGCTGGGCTTTTAAGGAATCTCTTAGTCCAGACCCTGGGTTTTGGATTATATAAGGAAGCCTTAGTTTCACCCTATATGACCCTTCTGCTGGCCTAGTTGTCAGTGATAGGAATTAACAAAGAGATTACCCAGATTCTTCTAGAGATCCTTAATCTGGGCATCCTGGCCTTCTCTCTTCTTCCCCCTGGATAGTAAAGCTCGCATTACTCTTTGAGGTACCTCTGACTGAATTCCATTACTAAGGGAAGCTCTGAGGATTACTGGCCCAGGCAGCACAATTGTCAACCTGTCTTTCAGTACAATCATAGTTTCCAGTACTTTCCTGGCACTCTTACTGATCTGCACTCTTCCCAGGTGACCTTTGGTGTTGATGAGGTTTTCTAGCGTTGTAGTAATAAGTCTGAGTTAATGTTTGCATAGTCTAGAAGTCTCATCTTGGAGCATTTCTGATTCTTCTCAGAAATGCAATACTGTTGCTGTGTAAACTGTTACTGATGTTCAAAAACTGTCGGAACCCCTGGGCCTTTGTGGGAACATAGAGAAACAAGAGTAATGAGCACCTGTCATACAAAAGTAGCTGTTTTATGGTCTTTTTTACTATAGAAATCTCCCAGAAATCTTTTCAGCAGCCAAGTGCAGATTGATTTATAAGTAACAATTATGCTTGTGTTAATTATATTCAACTGTTACTAGTGCTCTTGTGATTTTATGTGTCAGTCTGTTTTATATTTTACTTTTATCCTGTTGCCTACCACAATGCCAGATGTTCAGTTATTTGTTGATTGAATTAACAATAGACCTCTTACATCAAAGTTATGAAACCATAGAGTGTTAGGAAAGTGACACACTCTACCTAAGAAGTTGAGTCAGAGAGCTCTGGGTTCAGTCCCAGCTCCGCCATTTATTTGTAATTTGTCCTTAGGCAAATTGCTTACCCGCTTTGTGCTTCAGTTTTTTTTGTTTGTCAAATTGAAATTTATTGTGAGGATTAAATGAGATAATGCATGTAGATCACTCACCATGGTGCTGGCAACATCCTGTTAAGCATCATGATGAAGACACTGCTAATAATGATGTTGGTGATTGACAAAAGCAGACCTATGTGTTAAAGAGTAAGTTTTCATTAATTGAATAAGATTATGGGGTTTAAAAACTATTATTTCCTACTATATCTTTTAGGGGAAGCAGTTAGTGGTGGTAAGCCTAAATGGTTGTTTTTCCATTGTTTCTCTTTTGTAAGACTTGTATAATTTCTTGAAAATAATATATTCACTGGCACCTATTAGAAGCACTTGGGTTATGGTTGATTGTATGTGGTTATGCTTTGTAATCTCTATGATTAGGTTTAAATGAAAAATATCAATTATTAAGCCACAGGGTTAACCTTGAGAGTTGTACAAAGTAGTACAAAGTAGTTGTCCTTTTTTTTCCTCATTGAACCCCTGTGCTTGACTTTTTGAACCGCTGTTTTTGTTTTTGTTTCTTTTCAAATTTTTTTTTAATGTTTATTCATTTTTGAGAAACAGAGTGCAAGTGGGGGGTGGGGGGCAGAGACAGTGGGAGACATAGAATCTGAAGCAGGCTCTAGGCTCTGAGCTGTCAGCACAGAGCCCAATGAGGGGCTTGAACCCACAAACCGTGAGATCATGACCTGAGCTGAAGTCAGACACTTAACTGACTGAGCCGCCCAGGCACCCCTGAACCACTGTTTTTAAATTTTATTCTTTCCCTTCTAAAAAAAAAAAGGGCCAATCTTGATTTAGAATTATAATGTGCTACCTTTCGTGTTAATCACCTAGTATGAGGAAGAGAATGAAATAGATCAAATATTCACCATGAGATATAAATAAAATGAGGATAGCAGTAGTGCCTTTTCCCTGAAATATTATTTTCAACCGATTTATGACATTTTTGAGGGAGAAATAAAGATGTGACTTGAACCACAAGTTTCTGTATGTTTAATCATTTCCCCCAAAAAGGTAAAAAGAAAACCAGAATTCAGTCTAAGTAGTATCTAATGCAAGTTTGCTCTATAAAAGGAACTATGCCAGGGACTTCAGTGGTTTTAAACTCCGATAAGACTGTCCTTGGGGTTTGAGGAGTTTCTAGTCCAATTGGTGATAGGAGAGGTATAGATAATAAGCTGCTTCCTGGTGGTTGTTTAAGGACAGAGAAAGAAAGAATGGGCAGTTTTTTTGTTCCTTTTTGTTTATCTTGGAAGATGGGCAGGAAAGGCAATTTGAGCCTCATGAAGGAAGTATCATTTGAGATGGTCCTGAAAGTGTGTCATACACATATGGCCTATTCAGTGACAAAAACTGAGTCCTGAATCTGGTTGGGATTCTAGATCCAACTGCCAACTTGCAGGATGTGTAAAGAACTAGGGACATTACCTAAATGAGGTGCTGGGGATACAACAGCGAAATCAGAATGTGGAGAATTTTCTAGGACACACAAAAGTAAGTTGCAAGGTTTGTGGATAAAAAGGAAAGGAGGATTGGGAAACCTATGAATTAAAAGAGATTTAAGAGATATGTCAACTAAATGCAGTGTGTGAACCTTGTTTGGAACTTCATACAATCCAACTGAAAAAGAATTTGAGACAGTGGGAAAACTTTAATACTGACTAGATACTTGATATCAAGGAATTGCTTGTTATTTGCAGTGTGATAATAGCATTACAGTTATTTTTTTTTTCTTTTAGAGATCTTTTTTGTTTTTCTTACCTTTCTTATCTATCGAGATACAGATTTTTTTTAAGCGGGTATGATTATAAGAGGAGAAGATCGAGATACCTTCTTAGACAAAGGGAATATTAGAAACCACAAGCTAGATAATTTGGGTTGGGTTTGACAAGTACAATTAAAGTTTGTTCACATAATCATTTGAGTGTTTTGTAGATTGCAGTGATTCTTTTGGCAGAATTCTATAGCTTCTAAGTGCAGAAATGATATGATGAGACCTGTATTTTGGGGCGATTTGTTGGATGAACTGGAATAGGTAGAGGCTGGAGGTAAGGCAACCAGTTAGGAGGCTTAGGTAATCATTGAGAGTATGAACTAGAATGCCTGCTGTGAAAATTTAAACAAAGAACAAAATCCAGTTTGGGTCCCTGTTCTTGTCTTTATCATCTTTCCTTCAGTAATCTTACCTTGAATCTGTAGTCCTAAGGAACTGAATATGAGAGATAAATGGAAGTTAGATAGAATTCCAGCATTTGACCCTGAGTTACTAAAAGGATGGTAGTGTTATTAACAAGAATATTATATCTGGAAGAAGAGATGTCCTGTGAGGAAAGTGATGGTTTAAGTTTGAAACATCACTTCCTGTTCACATCATTGAACAGAGAGGGTGACCTGAACATAGATTCTGGTTTGCCTGGAACCATTTATGCCCATGGTCCCAGCACAATTATTAAAAGTGCTTCCTTTCACATTCAGAGGTGCTCCAGTTTTGTATTGTCATCCAAGGAACCAGAAATGCAGTTGGAAGTGCAAGACAGAAAGTAGGACCAGAAAGTCATTTTCACTTATTTCTGAGGTATTTATTGACCCAAGAGATACAGAGATACGACACATGAGGAGGCTGCAGTCTTATGGAGGAAAGAGATATGTTGATAGTATAGTAAATGTTTTAATGGGTGTGGTAGAAACTTTGGAGAGCAGAGCTAACTTCCTGGCTAGGGCAGGGTTTGGGTAGAACAGTAGTCAGGATAGGCTCCCTAAATGAGGTGGTTAAAGATAAGTCAGAGTATGCCAAGAAGGGAAAAGGAGCCATGCGTTTCTTTAAAATACTGCCTTCATTTACAAGTAGAAATAATGTTTAAAGTCTGAATAACATCTGTCAGAGACAGGGAAGTGTACAAGAACACAAGTGTGATGGAGCACAGGCTATGTGGCACAAATGTAATGAAAGGTAAGACTTGGTCAGAAAAAAGGCAGTAACGTGTTTGGGAATTTTCTGCATAAGAGAATTGGACCATTATAGCAGGGAGAACTTAAGGAGAAAGAAAAGGACAATGGGGAGGATGGAGGAGCCAACAAAAGAACCAGTTGTCAAGAACCCGGCTGGTCAGAAGGAATGGCAAAGAAGCAAGAACCGACAGTAAAAGGATGCTGCCAAACTTAAATTCATAGTTAAGGTGCCACCTAGGACTATCTCACATGGCTGCACATACTTATGACGGAAAAATGATCTTTCTGCACTGTGATGGTTATTCTCATCAACCAAGCCTGCAACTGCCAGACCTTCCAAAGCGACAGCAGTCGTAGTAGAAAGAGGGCGCATTCACCTGGCCAGCTGCCTCAGCCAGATCACTTCTGTTAGTTGATGAGGTAACTATCATGACGTTGAGGCTACATCAACCTTCAACACACACATGCAAAATAGAACTTGGGAAGAAGTGCTTTGATTTGGCCCTTTTCCACATGATCCATGTTTAAAGCAAAGGTCAGGTTTTAAATCAAACCTCCAGAATTTAAGTTAAAACCTCTAAGTTAAAACACCAAATTCAGTTTAGGATATCTTGTCTGTATTGTGTGTGCCAGGGCTGATTCATTTCTGGGTTCTTCTATGGTGTGGATCTCTTTACAGAATTTAGCCTTAGTCTAAGAAAAGCTGGCCCCTAGCCCAGACTACATACACCAGGCAGTTCTAAGGATACACTATTTATGTGAAGGAGAAAACAGATTCTGTTAATCTTTCCACTTTATCATGGTTCCTAAAAAACATTTATTTCTGTTTGACTTGCACATCTAAATAAAATGGATTTGGCTTAGAAAGGCTTTCACTTATTTTCATCTAAACACTTTCCACCAGTCCTCATCACAACACTTTCCCCAAGATTGTGAAGTAGCTTCATACAAAAAATCCCTTCCTGTGACAAAAGTAAGGCACTATGAGAGAGGATCCAAGCCATAGTAAACTAATAATGCATTTTCCCACATAACCATATGAAATACAGTGTGCACTTATCAACCTTAGCAGAAAAAGATTTGCTTATTGGTCTTTGATAAAAAAATTGGCACTTGGTTTTCTGTAAACAGAATCTGTACAGTACTTACTTGACTAGTTTGAATATAGTCTTTGTGTATATCATATATCATATCATATTCTATTATATTATATTTAATTTGTAAAGATTTTTGATCAGTATCTTCAACTTCTATGATCAAACACTATGTAGAATTTGTATGTGTCCATTATTTGATACATGGCATCTTATTTGCTCTAATTAAAATGCCGATCCTTTTTCCTATGTGGTACAAAGAAATAATTTGCAAATAGTAAATCGCTTGTTAGCACAATTTATTAATGTGTAGGTTATATTTAGTTTTCTGAAACATAATTACTTAACATAAAATCTGTTCCATTGTTTTTAGTTTAAAAAACAAGTATTAGTTTTGTTTCACAACATCACTGATCAAGGGAATTGTTCTGCTGCAGACAAAAAGTGTCTGCTTTAATAGACCTTAAAGATGGATTATATATGATTCTTCATTTATAAAATGAAATAGTTCTCTAGTTATTATATTAATTCATACATGATTATTATGTTTATTTTTTAAATCTACACATTTTAGATGCAAATCTTTGGTTACCTTTAATATCATTAATCAGATAGTTAAGTGCCCATTGTATGTCTAGCATTGTATTAGATGGAGTATATAGTATTTCCATAGAGTATGGAGCGTAAGTGTGAAACATATATGCATTTAACATGCATTACTAAAAGGAAATCCCTGATAGGAACCCTCTTATTTCTGAAGAAAAAGTAAGAGTTGGTTGTTAGGAACAGATGCTAATTAAAGCTGATTTCTGCGATATAACTAAGAAGTTACCATGGAAAGACAATTGGATTAGAGTGAGAATTCTAGTCCTTTCTCTACCACTTCCCAGATGTGTAAGCCATTTCAGATCTCTGGACTTTTATTTCCTCATTTGTTAAATGAAATGAGTAGGTCTCTTCCAAACTTATATGTATCTATATGGGTTCATGCTCCTTTAAAAAATGAAACTAGGGGTACCTGGGTGGCTCAGTTGGTTGAGGATTTAAGTCTTGATTTTGGCTCAGGTCATGATCCCAGAGTTGTAGAATTGAGCCCCACATTGGACCCTGCACTGAGTGTGGAGCCTGTATTCTTTCTCTGTCTCCCTCTGCCCCTTCCCCATTCCCACACTCTCTCTCTAAAATTAAAAAAAAATTTTTTTTAATGAAAGAAAATGCTATTGAACAATTAAGAGAACTTGTAAAGAGCTTATCAGTTTGCTTAGGTTTTACTGTCAAGCTCTTGAAATCAGGCAAGAGACCACTGTGCACTAGGAGTTAGATGTCAGGGGGTTAGATGCAGAGGCTTCAGCCTGGGCTTTAAAGGATGGGCAGGCTTGGAGGAGTAAAAGAGAATGCATGAGCAAAAGTGTGTGAGGAAAGTAGTCATGAGGCAGAGCTACTAAGGAGACTAGTAGGGATTGAGTATATTAGTGACTAGTGGAAAATAAGTAATGACTGGATTGTGGAGAAATTTAGAAGTCAGATAAAGATGTCTGCACTTGATACAAAAGAAAGTCAATATAGGTTCTTGATCTAAGTAAGAGAATTGCTTTAATATCCCCATGTAGGATAGAATGCAGAAGGGCAGGAAAGGTTAAGGGCAAGAATTTGGACAGAAATGATTGGTGCTTATTCTAAGATTGTAGCATTGGGATTGGTAATTTCACTTATCTTTTGTAATTATGAAAAATTTCAAACACAAGAAAAGTTGAAGAGTACCAAAAACATATATTTATGATTCAACAGTTGTTAGTGTTTTGCCATATTTTCTTTATTTTGATTTTTTTCTTTTTTGTATGTATATGTAGATATGTGTTTTTAGAAATGCTTCTTTTAACTTTTTATTTTAGTAAAGTATTTTTTAAATTTTAAGTGTATTTATTTATTGAGAGAGGGAGAGAGCAAGCATGTGAGTGGAGGAGGGGCAGAGAGAGAGAAAGAGAATCCCAAGTGGGCTCCACGCTGTCAGCATGGAGTTCGGCATGGGGCTCAGTCTCACAAACCGTGAGATCATGACCTGAGCCGAAATCAAGACTTAAATGCTTAACCGACGGAGCCACCCAGGCACACCTTAACTTTTAATTTTAATACAGTTTCAGACTTAAAGAAAAGTTACAAGAATAGAACAAAGAATTCCATGTACTCTTCATCCAGATTTCTCCAAATGTTAACAGTTCGCTGCATTTGCTGTTACCACTTTACAGGATTTGATTTATCCATCTCCTTCCCTCCTCCATCCACCTTCCTCTCTCTCCCTGACCAATTGAGAGTAGATTGCAGACCTGATAGCCTTTACTCCTGAATACTCCAGTGTTTATTTCCTGTTTCTCTTACATAGCCACCATATAACTTTCACAGTTAGGAAAGTAACATTGATATATTACATGATCACATTCACAGACCTTATTCACACACAACTGACAAGATCTGGAACAATTCCTCAGTCTTTGTGTTTCGTGACATTGACATTTTTGAAAAGCACGGTTATTTGTGCAATGTTCCTCAGTAATAATATTGGACATCATATCAAGTGACAACTGATGTTGAATTTTTCTGTCACTGGTGATGTTAACTTTGTATACATATCCTGTTACTTCTCAACTTTTATCTACTTAGTGGTAGCATCTACTGAGGCTTCTTGCCTGAATCAATTATTACTATAATAGTTGCCAAATAGTAATTTCCTAATTCTCATTCCTTCTACATTTGTCAGCTGGCTTTCTAATATAAGGAAAAATTTTCTTCTCTTCCCTTCCCTCCCTCTCTTCCTTCTTTCTTTCCTTCCTTCCTTTATTTATATCATTGTGACATCATGGACTAATGTGTTATTCAGTGGCTTATAACCTTTCTTTGTCATTATTTATTTTGATGCTCACATTGCCCCATGTTTGGCCAGTGGGAGCCCCTTGTATCTTTTCAACATGAACCAACCATTCTTCGAACCCTTTCCTACTTTCTGACCCAAAAGATGTTTTACGTTCATCTTGTACTTTCCTACCCTTAGCAATGAAATCAACAATTTCTCCAAAGAGCTCTAGTTCTCTTTCAGTGGAGAATAGTATTTAGAAACTAAGATCTGAGTATTTGGTGTGTTCATTGCTTCTAGGCCCACTCAGCAGACATTTAAGAAATAGATGTACACATATACTTATGCCCACACATATGTGTATGTGTATATATACAGCCTCATGTACCTGTATTTATTTCTACATCTACATTTGTCTACACATTCAGATCTATTTGAGTTCATACTCTAATTCGTACCCTACACCACAGGATTAATTTCATCTTCCCTGTTTCCATATCTTTAATTCTATTCTCCAACGATGAGAAACCTGGCTCTCTTTATCTACAGTATTTATTTGATCACTTTTAGAATATACAAAAAGCAGTTTCAGAGGTACTAATCAGTGCTTCTGTGGAAGAGAAGTCTACGTATAGATTTGTTTGCTCTTGGTTATCAAATTATTAAGATGGAACAGTAGTTCTCAACGTGGAGCAGTTTTATCCCCAGAGGGACATTTGGCAATATATGGAAACGTTTTGGTTATTACAACTCAGAAGGAATGCTACTGGCATCTAATGAGTAGGGACCAGGGAAACTACTAAACATCTCACAATTGGCAGCTCTTTCTGCCCATGGATCCTGTCCCTGTGCTTTAATAAAATCACCTTTTTGCACCAAAAAAACAAAAGAAAAACAAAAACCCATGTCACAATCCACAGGACAGCCTCCTGAATAAAGAATTATTCAGCCCCAAATGTCAAAAGGGCTAAGTTAAAAAAAAAAAAAAACACAAACAGTGGCACCTGGTTGGCTCAGTTGGTTGAGCATCTGGCTCTTGATTGCGGCTCAGGTCATGATCTCACAGTTCCTGGGATAGAGCCCCACGTTGGGCTGTGGAACCTGTTTGGAATTCTGTCTCTCCTTCTCTGTCTGCCCCTCCTCCTCCCTCTCTTTCTCTCTTTCTCTCTCTCAAAATAAATAAAATATAACTTAGGGGTGCCAGGGTGGCTCAGTCAGTTAAACATCCAACTATGGCTCTGGTCATGATCTCACAGTTCCTGAGTTCGAGCCCCATGTTGGGCTTGCTGCTGTCAGTGCAGGGCTCACTTCAGATCCTCTGTCTCCCTCTCTCTCTCCCCCTTCCCCACTCTTGTGTGCTCTATCTCTCTCAAATAAACATTTGAAAAATAAATAAATAAACGGGGGCACCTGGGTGGCTCAGTTGGTTAAGCATCCAACTTCAGCTCAGGTCATGATCTCATAGTTCGTGGGTTCGAGCCCCATATTGGGCTCTGTGCTGACAGCTTGGAGCCTGGAACCTACTTTGGATTCTTTGTCCCCTTCACTCTCTGCCTCCCCCCATCTCGTGTGTGTGTGTGTGTGTATGTGTGTGTGTGTGCGCACGTGCGCACATGCACACTCTCAAAAATAAATATTAAAAACTTTTTCTTAAGATAAAAAATAGATAAATAAAAATAAAATTTAAACACACACACAGAGAGAACCAAGAAATTATCCACTGAAGGATTTTATGTAGTTTTTGGTGTGGTTTTTTTTTTTTTTTTTTTGCTAACCCACTTGAAAATAAGGTGCAGGCATCATGACATATCCCTCCTAAATACTCCTGACAATAACGACATTGTCCTACGTAATGACAAATCCAGAGATGGGCAGCTGGGACTTTTGCAGACTCTAATGTGTGGTGTTAGAAGAGAAATTTTGTAGTTGCTGTGACAGTGCTCCTGCCAACTGTAAAATCTCTCTGTTTACATGCCTCCCTCTTTACCAAGAGACCATTTGAAGGAAGAATTGATAGGTTGACTAGAATAAATGAAACCAAGCTCAAAATTACTTTTCCCTGCAGGAAGAAGTAGGATATAGTCTAGGAGTATGAAAATATTGGTATGTAACATCTAAGACCAGCTGTAATCATATTGTAAACTTTTATTTTTAGCTTTTTTTTTTTTTAAGATTTTATTTTTAAGTAATCTCTATACCCAACCTGGGGCTCAAATTTACAACCCCGATGCTTTACCAACCAAGCCAGCTAGCTGCCCCTCTTGGCTCTTTTTTTAGTAGTTATGCCTGAGCTACTTGTAAGCCAAAGTAATAGTCAAATAGAATGCACTAGAAGAATGTGGTCTAACTGATAATATACTTATTTCAAGCAGTGTTCAATAGCAGAAAATTTGGGGGCACCTGGGTGACTCAGTCAGTTAAAGCATCCAACTCTTGATTTCAGCTCAGGTTATGATCCCAGGATCGTGAGATTGAGCCCTGTTTCGGGTTCTGCTCTGACAGCACAGAGCCTGCTTGGGATTCTCTCTCTGCTCCTCTTCGTTCACACTCATGTGCTTTCTCTCTCTCTCTGTCTCTATCTCTGTCTCTGCTCTCTCTCTCTCTCTCTTACACACACACACACACACACACACACACACAAATAAATAAATAAACTTTAAAAAAATTGCAAAAAATTTTAATACAGTAAAAGATGAGCAGAGTGACGAGAGGAAAGACATTAAAGGACGGGGCATATTTGAGACGTAATGCTGGATCTAATTTATTTTGATAAAATCATTTAGATTACATCATTTAATTATTGAGCAGGTATTTGTTGTGTGTGTAGCATTGGGGAAATACTGATGACAAAGTGAGAATGGTGGAGATTTCTTATTATGTTTCCCACAACTGGGGAAATAATGCTAAAATACTTTTTCTTGAAGAAAAGTTTGTTTTTGTTTTCCATTTCCAGTTCCAAGTGAAATTTTACTGACTTGTTATCAAGCAATTTCAAAATAAAGAAGACTGGCATTATGCCCATCTTACTGAATGTCAAGCCTTACATGAGCTCTACATGAGTGAAATGTATAACTTAGTATATATTAATATGTTTTATAATACCATTGCTATGAATTACTAATATATATTTAACTGTACTTGTGTTCTTTGTCCAGGGAAAAATGACTAAAATGCTTAATATAATTTGCTTCTAAATTTTACTTAACTTAGTTGTGCTATGTTCTTTAACTGTGCATGTCTAAACATGAAAAAGATGGCTAATAACGTGGTTGTAGAGGTTATAGTGTGATACTGACTCTTGCTTTTAAAATAAACATATTTTTGTCAGATGACTTGCAGGGCGCACAGTCAGAAATTGAGGCAAAACAAGAAATTCAGCATCTGCGCAAGGAATTGATTGAAGCCCAGGAACTAGCTAGAGCAAGTAAACAAAAATGCTTTGAACTTCAAGGTGAGATCAAGATTACTTTGATTCATTCTTTAGGGGACGTGGAAGCAATGTGATATCACTGAATCCAGAGGCGTGGTATCTTGTTCCAGATCCACAGTGTTATTGGATATGTGATCTTGGAACATTCACTTACCCTCCCTGAACTGGTATTTCAGATCAATAAAGTGGGGAGAGTCCCAGTTGCTCTACTTCGTTCACATTGTTGATGTGAAGATCAAGAAGGATCTGTACCAATAAAAGATCTTAACAGTTGATTATAAAGTACAACAAAAGGAAAAAACATCATGTATTTCACTTTCGAAGTTTTAGTTACACCTAATGTTGGCTCCTCAGTAGAAGATGAGGGAAGTTTACATTCCCTGTGACTTTATAGTGTATTCTTCAGTAAATGGGAGGAACCAGGCAAGATAAAAGTATAGAATCTCTCGCTGTGTCCCAACCACTTTCTTTTCTAGTAGTTTACTTATCCATAGTGTCATAGGCCGGTGGAGTCATAACTGTTATTCTCCAGAGCTTACATTTCCATATCTTTCGCAATAACTACCTAGTTGCAGTCACTAGTATCTTAGAAAGTCTTAGCAAAACAAAGAGAAAATAAGTGGCCTGTGGAGTCCTCATTGTTCTCTAAGATGGCCTTCCTGATCTGGAGGAAGATTCACATCCCCAGGAGGAACTCAAAACTTTCTGTTAGTCAGTATTTAACTTACCAAGTGCTTGACGGTAAACATAAGGGTTTTAAGTTTGTTTTTAAAACTTAAGCTCAAAAATGCTGATTAACAACTAGCAAGAATGCTTCTCATGTAAAAAATAGCACATATTGTCTTGTTGATACAAGGTCTAGAAAACTCTGCTATTCAATTGAATAGATTTATTACTACTCTTTTGTGCTCCTAAAATCTTTAAACTATCTAACAGCTAATACTGATAATACTTACTCCTTAGCTTTTGCTTCCTTCTCAGAAACAAAATTTAATTTCTTAGAAATTTCCAGCTGCTCAATTCTGAATACTTCCATTAACTCACAAAATTAGATATACTGTATTTTATTTTTAGCTCTTTTGGAAGAAGAAAGAAAAGCCTATCGAAATCAAGTTGAGGAGTCCAGTAAACAAATACAGGTTCTTCAAGGTATGGAACACCTCGGGGCTATTAGGGTTTATTATGGTTTGTTAGTAGTGATTCAAAAGGAATCGAAAGTAAGAGTTGGGAGGATTCCCATTTTTCATGTCTTTGGTTTGTCCCTAGAATCTGAGACTATAATTAGACCTCTGGATAGGTTTTTTTTTTTTTTTTTTTTTAAGAAGATACAAGAGAAGATCCCCTAGTACTCCAATAGTAGATACTTCGATTGGGAAGAACATAGGTGAAGACATGGGTTTGGTAAAACTGTCACTTTCAGGGTTATGCAGTGAGTTACTATACAGGGGGCCTTTGGACAGGACACCAATTTGAACTGCTCTGTGCATCAGCACTTCTAGCTTGATGACATCATTTCTAATACACATAACACACTTGCATTACAACAAAAATTATATATCACATGGAAGAGCACAATGATCCCTGCCCTGCCTTCATTGGTAGAAGCTGTTCTTCATACCCACCATTTTGCTTTCTCTTTGTGTGGGCTATCCAGAAATGACCAGAAAGATCCCTGCCTGCCAAAGGTTTTCTTCTAACCAGAGTTCCTGTTACTGTTAGGTTCTAATTGTGAGAGCCCTAGGAGAAACCTTTCTTTCCCCTCCTACTGTAAAATTCCTAAAGCAAAATTAATTTGTCTTCACTGTCAAAGAAAGAACTAATGTTATTTTAAAGTTTTAGTTTGAGATGTAGGGTCAGAAGAAATTAAATAGTCAAGCAATCTCAGTTCAGAAAAAAAAGGAAATCGCTGTCTGAGGCCTGTGATATTTGCCCTAAAATATCCCTGAGAAAAAGCAGTCTTCTGGGTTTTATTTTTGAGTGGGAATTTGAGTTATTTAAAAATTTAAGTTTTATTATGGTCAAGTTAGAATTTCTGGGATAGATTGTATATTTTTTTGAATAGAAAATTCTTTAAGCTCATTATAATTTAATGTTTTTATCCATTAGCTTATATAAATCTGATTTCAATCTATATTTCCATTCTGTACTGTATATGGGCAATTTTCCCTAAAGATTCTATAACTAGGGCTGCCTTTTGGCTTAAAGTTGTCTTACCTAGTCATCATTGAGTGCCCCCTAGTGCCAGTATGTGTATTTCATGACTTCATCCGCAGGTGTATGGTCCTGTTCATCTCTGGCCATCATGTCTTTTCAGATTTTGAACCTGTTAACCTCTCAATGCTTCCTGCAAACTTTTTAAAAGGCCTAATTTTTTTAATGCTTATTTATGGAGCAGACTTACCCTTTCTCAGCCTTTCTTCTTAATTATTCTTCTTTTCTACCCTAAGGAATTTTTCTACCTATAGTTTTCTTGTGTTATAGTAACCAAGACTAGTTTTCTAGTTCTGAACCAAGTATTTTATACAGATTGTTTCCAGTTCAAGTCTTGAGGGCACAAGACTAAATCTTAAAAATACACCTCCTTGATTAGGCAAGCATTCATTAATGTTGTCAGTTCATTAATTCAACCAATAATTCTTGGTTGTTTGCTAGTACTGAGGATAGAGTATGCAAGAGATGTACAGTCAGTGGAAAAGATAAACAGTAAGCAAATATATAATGTGATATCCAATAAAGGCAGAGTAGTAGGCTAGAGAATGAGAGGGCTATTTTTAGATAAGGCATCAGAGAAAGCTTCTTTAAGGAATTGATATTTGACAGAAAATTGAATCAAGAACATCAAACTAATGCATACCATCTGACCAAGCAATTCTGTGTTTCGGAATTCACTCTAAGAAAAAAATCAGGCTTGCGTTATAAGCAGTATTTTTTATAGTAATTAAAAACTGAACAGCCTAAAATATTTAAAATAAAGGATTAGTCAAAGAAGTCACAGTGTAACTTTTTTGTTATTAAAACATATTCATCACCAATAGGATAGAGAACACCATATATGTTAGAATCCCTCTCTGTTTTTGCTTTTATATGTGTATAATTACATATAAAAAATCCAGAAGAATAAATACCAAATGTCAGAAGCAACTTTCTCTGTGTGAGAGAAATAAAAAGATCACTTTGGTTTTTTTACTCTCTATATTTCTGTATTTTGACATTTCTGCATTAAACATGGATTGCTTGTATAGTTTGTGATAACTACAGTCTTATTTGGGCAGTTCATTTATTTGTAATTGCTTTGGACATAGAAAATGACAGATAAATATCCTTTTGTAGCCCAACTACAGAGGTTACACATCAATATTGAGAATCTCCGGGAGGAGAAGGACAGTGAAATCACAAGCACTCGAGATGAACTGCTTAGTGCCCGGGATGAAATTTTACTCCTTCATCAAGCAGCAGAAAAGGCTGCCTGTGAGCGGGACACTGACATTGCCTCATTACAAGAAGAGCTTAAGAAGGTGCGAGCTGAGCTTGAGCGGTGGCGGAAAGCAGCGTCTGAATATGAGAAAGAAATCACAAGTCTACAAAATAGTTTTCAGCTTCGATGTCAGCAGTGTGAGGACCAGCAGAGAGAGGAAGCAACAAGGCTACAAAGTGAGTACACGTATTTTACATAAAACTCTTAATTCTTGACAGTGATAATTTGCACAAAATAACCATTTGGACCATTTTCTCTTTAGTCCAACAACTTGGACTAAAAACTATAAAGCGATGTTTTTATATTGGGGCTATAAAAATTCTCCAGGTCTGGAAGTTCTACAATAAACTGACATTTTTTACAATATTTTATTTAAATACTATTAGAATTATTTGCCATATAAAAGTGAATGGGAAGAAAATATTACTGAAGTTCAAGGTGATGGGACTTACCTGAGGTATAGATGCAAAATAAACAGGAATCAAAAAATAGCCATGTATTTGGTGGGGGGAAAGGTATGTTTTTCTCTGAAATATTTCCCTTATCCTCTGAATTATTATGGAAATTATGTTCCTATATTAATGAATATGTTTTGGGACTATTTTAGGTGAACTAGAGAAGTTGAGAAAGGAATGGAATGTATTGGAAACCGAATGCCATTCTCTAAAAAAGGAAAATGTTTTGTTATCGTCAGAACTGCAGCGACAAGAAAAAGAATTGCACAAGTACGCAAGAACTCTTTTTTAGCTTCAAAATATTTCTTTATCTTAAATTTTCATCTATTTTTTTTTTTTTGCTTTTTTTTTTTTTTTTCCAACGTTTATTTATTTTTGGGACAGAGAGACACAGAGCATGAACGGGGGAGGGGCAGAGAGAGGGGAGACACAGAATCGGAAACAGGCTCCAGGCTCTGAGCCATCAGCCCAGAGCCCGACGCGGGGCTCGAACTCACGGACCGCGAGATCGTGACCTGGCTGAAGTCGGACGCTTAACCGACTGTGCCACCCAGGCACCCCTTAAATTTTCATCTCAATTAAATTTAAATTTTATACTTAAATACCTTTTGGGAGCAATGTTCAGCCAGACTCTTTTTGGCTATTTGACAAGTTATGCACACTAACTGAATACTTCCGCAGTGTTTTATTTTTACTTCTACCTTCATCCTACATGTCCTTTCCTTTTGGTGTACTCAAGGAATATATATTCATGGAATACAACTCCCCATACAAAGCCCTGAACAAGCAAACAGCAAAGATATATAATCAGTGATTGAATTTGTCCTATAAACTAAGTGATAAAAATTTCAAATACAAGTTGTTTTTCTTTCATACCAATGATCCCTTCTGTTAGTAAGGGTGATCAGAAGATTACTATAATAAAGAATTTGTAAGATTGAAAGATACAAATTCAGCTTTTGAATTTCACAGTTAGTTATATAAAGAGTAATAATATATAAGATCAATTATGTCTTTCTAATATCCAGTACCTTACAAACAAACCAACGAAGGCAATAAATTTATTACAGCAAATTTAGTGGACTCCTGCTTCCCCACCAACATTTGATGTATAGTTTGAAGTTAATTTCTTCCTGGGGCTCCTAGATGGCTCAGTCAGTTAAGCGTCTGACTTCCGCTCAGGTCATGATCTCACGGTTCGTGGGTTCGAGCCCTGTGTCAGGCTCTGTGCAGACAACTCAGAGCCTAGAGCCTGCTTAGGATTCTGTATCTCCCTCTCTCTCTACCCCTCCACCACTTGTGCTCTGGCTCTCATAAATGAATAAACATTTAAAAAAAATTAAAATCAAGCTCTTAAAAATTTGATCCATTCCATATTTTTATTTAAACAATTTTATGTTCTAATTCAGAATGCGAAAGTAGTACATGTTTACTACATTAAAAAAATTTTAATGTTTATTTTTTGAGAGAGAGACAGACATAGAGTGCAAGTGGGGGAGAGGCAAGAGAGAGGGAGACACAGAATCTGAAGCAGGATCCAGGCTCCCAGCTGTCAGCACAGAGCCCAATGCAGGGCTTGAACCCACGAACCATGAGATCATGATTTGAGCTGAAGTTGGACGCTTAACCGGCTGAGCCACCCAGATGCCCCTGTACATGTTTATTATTGAAGTTACTCTTAATTAATCCATCTCCCTCCCCACAATACACCATAAATGGGAGTCCTTACTCTCCTGTTAACCTTGTGTTTATATCCTCAAGAGCATCAAGGTTAGCAAAAACTTAGTGATCAAGGTAAGTTCCCATAAAAATAAGCTTTAGGGGAAAACAATAAAGAAAGGACTAGATATATCAGAAAATGGTAAGCCTCATCTGCTCCTAAAGAGTAGCAATTGCAGTAGATTATACATTTTGAAAAATCAAGAATGATTGAAGGAACAAGATGTGTAGATTTATTCTGTAAGATGGCTTCTTATAATACCATGTGTTATCAATACTATAAAACTTCTTTCTCTTTCAGTGTCCTATCTTTCCAGTCTTTTGTACATCTGTGCAATACACATTTATGTGTTATACTTTTTAAATGTTCAGAGATAATTAATAACAAAGAGTAAATATGTTTGTAACATCTAAAATTTTGTAAAAACAGTTCCAAAATCTGAACAGGACAAAATAAAGGCCCAGACACAACTATACACATGTGAATGTTTATGTATGTACCAACTGATGTTTGTGTTAACAGCACATTTGGGCAAGTTGTTTGGTATAAAGTGATTGTAAGGGAGGCAGACACGCTCAAATTCTTTATATTTGGAATCTTAGTGAATCCATTTAGTTTGGTATTCTATCATAAGCAAGAAATACTTATCTTTGGGGTGCCTGGGTGGCTCAGTTGGTTAAGCATCCAACTCTTGATCTCAATTCAGGTCCTGCCCCTGATGTTGGGTTCTACATTAGGAGTGAAGACTACTCAAAAAAAAAAAAAGAAAAGAGAAGAAATACTGATCTTTGATTACTAATATTGATTATCTGAAATTATTCCTGCTTTGGGATTATTGATATTTTAAAGATTTAAACCTGATCCCTCATTCTTAAGATGTAATTAATCGGAATCTGGCAGATTTTTAAGTGCTGTTTTTTAAATTACTTCAAATTTTGTTGAAGCATCGAAAAGCAACAAACTCCTTATGAGTTAGAAACATACATCTTATAAAAATATTAGGTCCCAGAAGGGTGGAATATATTATATCATTAGTCAAGGTTGTCTGCCTAAAGTCACAAACTATTTAAGACAAATTAATTCTGTTTCTTAAGCTTTTCTGGTTTAGTGGCCCTCTCAATTTATTTGGTAAGCCACCTCAGCATTTAAGGAGCGTTTAGAAGTTAGTCTTTCTTTACAGAGTCTTCTATGTCATTTAGTTCCTAGCTATATTGGGCTGACATCACACTCGCCCCTAAGAATTGGCCTGGCATACAATCAGAATGGGATTTACGCTCCATAGTGCCTTGGTTAATAATATTGAGCCTGAATCTTATGATCCATTCTGAGAAGCATAAAACTGTCATTTTGAAAACTTTATTCTTCTTTAGCTATTTCTGTTGTAAATGGGAGCCACATTCTTTCAAACAGCTACACTATTTAGGTCTTTTGTTTTTTGTGATGCACAAGGAATTGAACAAAGAATTTCTGTTCGTGCCTATCAAGCTGTTTTTGTAGTGTGTAAATTGGATTTTTTTACATCAAGTTATAAAAATAATTATAGAATTTAAGCCGGAAAACAACCTCCAAAATTATTGAGTTCAATCTTCTTATTTGACGATGGAGGGCACTGAGACTCTCCTTGTGTTATTTGTGTCTGTGTAACATGGTGCCTGGCACAGATCTAAGAGCTTAGGAAATGCTTGCTCAGAGAAGTAAACTGCACCAATTAAGTGACTTGCTCAACATCTTACAACTTAATAGTGGCAGAGCTAGGGTCTAGAACCCAGCCTCCTGGTTCTTTGTTTCATGCTTTCTCCCCAATTTGGTGTGTCTTTTTTCTTTACTTGAATTGACAGTGGCTCCTAAGCTTTAAGTTTCTATTTGTCCAGTACTTAAGTAAATAAATAGTTGAAAAGTGTGCTATTTTCCTGGGGAAGCCCCACACTGTATCTTTTCATAATACAATTAATATAACGTGATGTAACAAAACATGCAGTTAGTCACCTCCTACTTCTACTTTCAAGATTTCAGCCTCTGTGTATATTTGATAATCTGAAAATAGAACACAGCTTTAAACATGCAATTTTTTAGTGTATAATGCTTTTTATTTATTGAATGTATCTTATTATTTTTTATGTACTTTTTCCTCCTCTGAAATTTACTCCATCCCTCCTAGTGAAATGTATAAGAAATTGGACTTCCTGCTATGTCTAGTTTCTACATGAATTGAATAACTGTTAATATTTATGTTGCAGTTCTCAGAAGCAGAGTTTAGAGCTTACCAGTGATCTCAATATCCTTCAGATGACTAGGAAAGAGCTTGAGAATCAAGTGGGATCTTTGAAAGAACAGCATCTTCGGGATTCAGCTGATTTAAAAACTCTTCTCAGTAAGGCTGAAAACCAAGCAAAGGATGTACAGAAAGAGGTAAAGCGAAAAGACATTATGAGCCCAATTATGGTTGGACTTAAAGCCAAAAGCAAATCAGATATTCATGCTAGTTAGAAATAAAGGGAAGCAGAAGTCCCATTACCTGTCACAAAGTTGATAATTGGAGCATCTCTGCCTGGTGATTTCTAGCTGTGTATCATGGTCCATATATAGAGAATTCATTAGTAGACTTTGGTCTCAAAAATACAAATATACAAAATTACATTAAAATATTTTCTCTACCAGTTAGTTGACTTATATGAGAAGCCCTTTGTACCAGATTCCTCAATTCATTGTTTATCTTTCAAAGACAATATCATATTTAATTTGGAATACTTTTGGAAAACAAAGTGGGGCCTTACCGTAATGCTGTCTAAACCCCTCAGTGAAACTGGCCTGAAAGTTACTTAAAATTCACCTCATAGCCAGCCAGCCAAACACAGATCCTGTGACCTTTTACTTTCTTCTCCCTCACCTCCACCCCTTTTTCCCCTTCTTCCCTTCTTCACAAATATGCATGCTCACTTTTCATATCATTTGGCCTAAAACCTTGACTTGATTTTGGAGTAGAGACCTCACCCAGCCTCTTTCTGAGCAAAACCTTGAAGTTGACAATGAGGCAATGAGAGCTACATTCAGTCCTGCTACCTTATCCTCCCTGCATTGAGTCCTGGCCAGCCCAGGGGACAGAGAAGGCTGGTGCATCTTGACCTACTGGTCAGGGCCCACCCCAGTTATAGACTGACACTCTCTCTCTCTCTCTCTCTCTCTCTCTCTCTCTCTCTTTAATGTTTGTTTATTTTTGAGAGAAACAGAGTGCATGCACAAGGTAGGGAGGGGCAGAGAGAGAGGGAGACACAGAATCTGAAACAGGATCCAGGCTCAGAGCTGTCAGCACAGAGCCCGATGCGGGGCTTGAACTCATGAGCCTTGAGATCATGACCTGAGCCAAAGTCAGACAGTTAACTGAGTGAGCCACCCAGGCGCCCCAGCTGTAGACTCTCTTAAATGAAAGATTCATTATACATAGAAGGAAGTTGAAGACAACTCTTTGTCTTTAATAACAAATTTCCCCAAAATTGTTTTTAGAAGATCTGTTTAATCCAGTTTTTCTTTGCACTTCCCTTTCCTTGTAGTATCCTGAACGTGGACATGATTATTGTTCTTCTGTCTTCATGTTTGTTCTTAAAGAAAAAAAACTGTAACATTTTTTATTTACATGTGGCCATATTGATTTTGTAACATGTCGTTTTTATCTTCTTGCTAAGGATATGCATTTTGGGAGAAATCTCATTTAGTTGGAACACAAATTTTGTGCCAAAGTAAATATCCTAGTATTTAATACTGTAAGCACTTTGTGCCCTTCCAGTCCATATGCCATAGTCCTTTCAAAATCTGGGAAGAATGCTGTGGTTGCAAGATGACTCTGTTGTATGTTACTATGAATGCACTGGCCATTGTGTTGCATTATTTGTTTGCCTGTTTTTGGTCACTGAGCAATCAGTGAGAAATGCTTTAACTGCTTCCTCAAATGGCAGTGGCATGTTGTCACAGCATCTAAATTGTTGACAGCTCTGGATTGCATTAAATGCAGCGCATTTAAAAATATGTCTGAACTTGTCAATATGTTTCTTTTCTATTTTCTTGTTCAGTGTTTTCCATTGTGAAATGATGTGTAGTCATCACACTCCTTTGTAATGTAAAATTGCTTCTCTTTCCGTTTGTCCTGTCGTCAACTATTGGACACTAGTCTGTAACTAAAATGGTCTTTAATGAGATACTTTTATCTGTGTAATCCACTGCAAATGAATTACTACTTTTTACTAATGCACATATATTCTCTTTCAACATTTCCCCTTTGTTCTCCTTTCTCTCATAGAATCATGCTTAATGTGCACAGTATCATGTATCTTCAGCACTGTAACAGGCTAAACTATTACAAGCTAAGCAAGCCAGATATGATTATTTTTATGAAGAAGAACCAAAGGTGTTGTTGGTAATATTGTGTGGTATTTCCCTCTTACTCAGAACTGAGCTCGTTTCTTACCTTCGAGTTAGAAAGCAAGATGGAGCAAAAATGATATCCAAGCCAGGTGTGAAACTAAGGCTGCAGAAGGTGACCTTTGTTCCAACAATTAAGTTTTATATACATGGCAACTTTTATTTGAACATTTAACCAAAAAGAAAGTATATAAGAAAGGAAATTTGAATCTTCAGTATCAAGAGGAAATAATGGTATATTATCTTTATATTTGATTAAAAGCATCTTTATACTTGAATTTAGTAGGGATATCTATAACTTAAGAATTCATAAAATGTTGAGTATACAAGTCAGTCATGCAAAGACTGCCTCAGGAAAGTTGTTTGGCTTCACCACCTGGCTGTGGAGCAAGGGCCTGAGCCCTTGCACAGGCTGAAGGTAAACAGCAGGCACTCCCTGACTGGCTGCCTTCCTGTCACTCTGCTTCACACCCCCTGGAATGGAGAAATGATTAAGTGCTTTGGTGTAAAGGGCAAGCTGGATGTAAGAATAGTGGAAAAGGAACGTAAGGGAAAATTTAGGTCAGCAAAATCACTGTTAAGAATCAGATCATTGAGAACTGATTATGTTCTAAAAGACTAGTCTAGGTATGCTAAATTTGCTTTGGCAGCCTGCCAGCAGCCTTCCGCCTTCTGGAAGGAAGTCCACAGACCCCACAAAAAAAGTTGTCATAAAGTCCATGAATCTTACTCCTTGGTTCATTGTCTGGCATAATACCTGGCCTTTTCTGGGAATGTTGTTAGGTAACAGGGAGTTCCCTTCACATTTTACCTCCCTCTCTACACCCATATCTTTATTCCCATTTACTGGTGATCTCTCTGCTGACCCTAATCCCCCTGCTCTCACCTCTTCTGACTAATGTTTTTATACATTTGCATCCTGCTTCATATTTATCTTTGGAGTGCATAATGACGAGCTCCTAATTAATTACTCCAAAGTGTTTGCATTATTCAGAAGCACCACGTAAAGGTGTCTTTTATTGAGAAATTTCTGGGATATAGGAGGAAAAAGGAGAAACCTTTCTGGTATGCTGGACCCATGGTATATTTATATTCTACTCAGCCATGTCTGTCTGTCTTCCTTCTAAAAACCTTCAGAGATGGGAGAGTGGGGCAATGGAGGCTGAGACAAAGGCATAACCAGCAGCAGAACGGTTTTTGTTCTGTGACTGGGAGCCCAGCTTTCATGTAAGATGCAGTATCTAGAAGTAGAACCAATCTAGAATTCTTGCCTCCTGGGCCATTTAAAGTAGGGGCAAACTATGCTGTGTCTTGCATTGACCTCACCAGTGTTCATAGGATACACAAGTCTGTCTGAACATTAAATTATATTCAGTGAACTGATTTTCAGAGCAAGAAGTGGCATGTTTCACTATAGAAAAGTATTTATCAGGAAGAGCTTCTTAAAAATTATTTATTGATGCTTATAAGTTTTAGGTAGAAAGATAGAAATGCCTCAGTCATAGTGGTCAGTACTTTAGATCTATTTCTTTACTTCATTTGCCTAGAAATTCATTATCCAGAACACTTTAATACCCAGTGATGCTTGGGTAAAAGAAAGTCTGATGGGAGTTAATACTTTTTACTTCAAGACTAAAATAGCTTGGCTGACATTGGTTACCAGGATATAAACTCAGACTTCCTAATCTCACCATTTAATTAGCCTTCGGAGTTTTTCTTCACTTGCCTTTCTTTTGGCTCAGTTTGAAAATTACTTTACTTTTCTCCTCTAATTCACTTAATGGAAAGAGTGACCCTTTATATTAGAAACAGATGACACAATGGTGATCTCTCTCTCTCTCTCTTTTTTTTTTTTTAACTCCAGGGCCAGAAAGTTCTTACATAGAATAAAGTTAACATGAAAGACTTCCTATTATTAGTGAAAATGATTCTTATCCTCCTTAAAACAAAAAGGCTTGACTTTGGTGTTGCAGGTGGCTAAACAGGGTCTGGTATTAAGCCTGAAGAGAACCATAACTTCCTACCCATTTTAAGTTGAGTCTGCACACTCTTTTTTCTTTGCCTTTAGTATGAAAAGACACAGACTGTACTCTCAGAACTGAAGTTGAAGTTTGAAATGACTGAGCAGGAAAAACAATCAATCACAGATGAGCTCAAACAATGTAAAGACAACCTGAAGCTGCTCCGAGAGAAAGGAAATAATGTAAGTCTTTGCAAACTTGGCTTAGCTTTGACTGAGAGGCAGGTGAAAGCCCTGAGATAGAGTTTTCAGAAGACTTTATTACTGATTTGAGAAACTGAGGCCTGTAGTATGTAAACTAAGCTTTTCGTTATGAAATTCCATGATGGAATCATTGTACTCTCAAATTGTTGAGTAAAAATCTGCCCCTTTAACCTGTATCCCTACGAGAGCCTGAGGACTGCCTGGAGGAAGAGCCTTATTTGCAAGAAAATAATCTACCTAAGAACTGTCAGATTTTCCCCAGATGAATCTGAAGTTCTGTCACCAAGCCATCATCTGGTACTTCATTTCCCCTGCTGGGAAATGAAGCACTGTACCACCAGGGACCCACCTAAGAAAGAGTAGTACATGTCGACTCCTCAGCACTTGGCTGTACCAAAAAATGGAGACCTAATTATGGTTTTCATTTTACACTAATAATGTTCTCACTAAGGCATATTCCCAAAAAGCTTGGCATCTTTTTGACCTCCTATAAATATTAGGGAATATTTGGTGAGTTTCTGTAAAGCCGTGTGTGTGTGTGTGTGTGTGTGTGTGTGTGTGTGTGTGTGTGTGTGTGTGTGAGAGAGAGAGGGAGAGAGGGAGAGAGAGAAATTGGAACGTTTTCACATAAATTGAGTTTAATATTAATTTGTTTTTCATTTACTAGAAAGGCAGATAGTCTTTAAAAAGATGTTATACTAAATATATGTTGTGTTATTATATGTTTCGGTGATCATTGCCTTTGTGGGACCTAACTGATGGCTGTTCAGTGTAGTTGGTTGTGCTCTGACTTATTTCAAATCCCTGTCATGGCTTGGACACTGCAGTGGTGTAAGCCACACCCTTCCTACAGAGGAAAACACTCTGCTTAATTTTGCCGCACAAGTACAAAAGAGGGATGTTGCATGGCCATTCAATTATGCAGTTGCACACAAAATGTTCATGAGTTGTGTCCAACTGTCCTTTGCTATTAGTTTTTTAGAATATAAAGTCTTGTTGCTTAGGCGGAAGCCTTTGAGAAGTTGATAAATTGGGAATGGAGGCTTTATGCTAAGCAAAATTGATTGCATTTATTTTGAATATGTAGATTACAGACCTCTTCTGAAATCAGATCATAATGGTTTGGTTATTTCTCTCTTTTGTGTTAAATCATATCTTTCTGAATTTGGAATTTCAGTCCACCTTCTACTAAATTAACCTACGAAGACATCTAGCATAATCAGAATGGATACCCCTGTACTGTTTAGAACCTTTTCAAAAGTAACCTGGCTTTTATTATTTATAGTTGTATCAATAATTTGCCTAAAAGGTGAATTTCCTTTTTTTTATCATATTAGACTTATGATAATAAGTTTTTCTCTGCAGTAAAACTCATTGCAGTAACTCCATCCAATTTTAAAAATTAATTCTATTTTGGTAACATAACTGAAAGCCTTGAGACTCAACTGCCTGTCTTTATATATCAAATGTTTATCACACATTGTGTCAGATCTCTTGCTCAGTTTAGGAAGGATACATCACAGGGCATTTATTTTTAAGCTTGAAAGCAATACCATCTCAGGCAAGCGAGTTTTGGTTTTAAAAAAAAGGTTTTGATGGAGGGATAAAATAAACTTTAGCCACTTCCAAGGGACTACATTGTCAAATAATGGATTCCAAATACGGAACAAAAAGAATGTACTGTCAAGCAGAGCGTTGTTTGCTGAAGTGTCGCTGTGGCTCTGTCTTAACATGCTACATTTCATTAGCGTGTTAGGGGCACCCACAGTGCCCATTGCTCCCAGATGTCCCTTTAAACTGGTGGTTACATACCGCAGTCTGTCATTCTGGATTGTATTAGATGTCTTTAAAATGTTTGAAATCAGTTCAAAACCTGAGTGCTATTACTTCTTTTACCTCAGTCTTCCTACCCTCCTTCCCACCTCCCGGGGTCTAAATCATCTTATCTGATTTTTTTTTTTATAGCATAAAATGATTTTAATATCCCTTCCCTTCTTTAGCCTTCCATATTACAACCCGTCCCAGCCGTATTCATCGGCCTATTCCTGGCTTTCCTGTTTTGGTGTTTCGGTCCATTGTGGTAGAGAAAGGTACAAGCACTACTGTTGAGTCCTTGTCTGTTTGTCCCCGTCACCTGTTTGTGCCATATTTGTAATATAGTGCATGGCAGAATCACACAGGTATTTTGTTACCTGAAGCAAACCCTTCATTTAGTATGCCATGTATTGTGTCATACAAATGAACTGAACAATCAACTAATCACATAACATTTTGTCTTGTTTCCTTTGTAGTGATGCTAACCATGAATTAATTCCAACCTAACCAGTTGTTAATGTGCTGCCTTTAACTGAGTCTTTGTCTCTAGCAAACCGGAATACACTATGAATTGTTGCAATATTAGCACCCCCCTTCCCAATTACGTTTAATCAGATTTGAATGAGAAATGAAGCGTTTGCCTCTTTGAAGTTTTCAGCCAGCTTTCTTCCCCCTCCTCCTTTCCCTCTTCTTTTCTGTAGTGTAGAATTTCTTCATTTCAACCCTTTGCCTGTATTTATACTGTGGCTATGAAGATGAAAAAGGATGAGATTAGCATAATGGACCAGTGGCTCATGATCTCAACCCCAGTGTGCATTTACTTATGCGAGTATAAACCTAGCCCATATCTTTCTGAGACGTGATCTGCAACATCAGAATATTTCTTTAAAAGCCAACTTTCTCAGTGAGACTCTTAGAACATGAGTGGAAAATAGAGCTATCAACCAGAGCACAGTGATCTTATAAGGCCCTCCAAAAGCTAACAGGGAACAGCCTGCCCATGCTTGCCTGCAACAGGCATGCATGTTAGTAGATCATATAAGATAATCATGTGACATTACTGCACTGGACATGGTTTTTACCAAAAGTATCAAAGAGACAGTGTCCTAATAGCTCTTCCCCATCTTGAACCCCATCTGATCTTGTCTTCTGTGGTTTCAAATTAGAGGATCAAAGCTTAGACCATTTTCTTTCTATCACCTTACCCACCAGCTCCTTCTGTAAAACTATCCCCACATAGAAATCTGGTTTTTATCAAGAAATAAACATTAAAAAGCGAAGAAGAAGAAATAAACATTTTAAGCAGACATATATTCCAGGCATCTGTGTACATCAGTTAGTTGCAATATTTGGACACTGGAGTAAATAAAGCAGGCTGAGCCCACAGGGTTTCTTAGGGGTCACTGTTAGGTTTCAACTGTAACAAAATTGAAAACTGCTCAAGACTTTCCTGAGCTATACGTGGCTTCCACACAATGGTCCTCTAAAAGCGTTCCTGCTATAATGGTTCTCCTTACACCTGCACTCCCTCACCTGTTTTCTTCTCTTTTTAAAATTTGTTCTTATGCAAAGATAAGGTTTTTCTAATATTCTGTTAAGTATTCAGGACTCTCTGGAACCAAGGGGTTAGTAGGTATGAAAAGAGAGGGAAGAATGTGATATTGACTCTCGGTTTCTTTCCACACAGAAACCCTGGCCCTGGATGCCCATGTTGGCTGCCCTGGTTGCGGTGACAGCCATCGTGCTGTACGTGCCAGGTCTGGCCAGAGCTTCTCCATGAGAGCGTTTCTTGAGTCCGTACACCGTCCTCCCTTTAGAAGCTGGCATCACACTCATGCTGGGGACAAACAGAACCATTTTCTTCCTTTTTACCTCTTAAGACAGCAGAAGTGCAAGAATACAGCTGTAGGGTCATTGCTTTAACTTATATAAAATGTATCTATCTATAAAGAGGATATAAAATTGTGACTTTATTCTACTGTAAGCAATAATTTGCTTGCAATTTTTCATGTAATTTTTAAATTAGTATGTTGAGATTCTGAATATTATGGTGGCCTAAAGTAGGCTTCTTGGTACACCAAATTATTTATAACATTAAATTTATGGGTATTTTACTCTGAATTCTAATGGCCAGATAATTCATTTTTCTGATTCGATAACTACCCAAACCAAACAACCAACACATACATGGGAAGAGAGGCCCTGTGTGCTCAGTGCCTATCAGTTTGAAATATATACACATATATATATATTTTTTACATATTTACGCCATTTTTACTTGTTATAAAACCACTGAGCTATTGGGAACAAGACTTAGAGACAACTATTTGCGTGGATTTTCTTTCTTTCTTTCTTTTTCTTTCTTTCTTTTTTTTTTTTTTAAGAAGAAATACACTTGGAAAATATTCTGTTCTAGTGATAATTTGGGGAATATGTGCACGCTTGTTCAGCCTTAATGTGACTTGACGATGTGGAGGACATCAACTTTGAAAAACTTTCCATGAGAGTGTGTATTTTCTTGAGCAAACTGAAGTATTTCTGGGAGCAAAAACAGTAATTCTACAATTTCAGTGCAGTAAACCAAACTGTTGAGTCAATTGGAATGCAATTTATTAAACCTCATGTATTTAAAGAGATATTTTCTTTAAAAGCCAAGTTACTTTCTCATATACAGCATTTTAGGAAGCATGATTTTTTTTTCTATCATCTCTTCCTCCAAGCATGTTTAATTGAAGAAAGAATTAATATCTCTTTAGATAAGCTTTTACTGACTTAATTTGGTTATGATATTTCAAAGCTAATTCATGTTCACGGTGAGCTGTTGTTACCTACCAACAGATTTCCTGGTCCGGTATGCAAATGGTTATTTTCTTTTTACTGTTGTTAATTGGGACATTCTGTTTACGAGAAGCATTATTCCCAAGATTAGTAGTGTTCCATGCACAGTGAAGCACCTAAAAGCACTGCTTGATGTTATAAATTTAAAACACAGAAGTGAAAGTTTAGCTATGGTTTTGTGCGGCACCACAGTTATGTCAATAAAATTTATTTAGGTCATAGAATATCCTAAAGTATCACCTAGTTAAATTTTTCAGTCAGCGCAACTGGGAGGGAATGTCAGTGAATTGGCTCAAATGTTCTGTGGCCATCCACAGGACTAGCCAAGTGTTGAAATAGAAGTTTAGGATATAATTTGCCTTGTGATGTTTGGCAGTCGTTGTTTATACTTTAAAGGTTATATTTTAAGCTATTTGGGATTTGCTGTTGGGAGTATCACTAGATTTATGGAGGAATTAGTCACCAATGACTTGTAGAAAATGCTGTCATATAGTTCATTTCATCATTTTCTGTTGCAGGAAGCCACTCCACCACAGAATGCTAATATGCCAGTGGTACCCAGTACCTCTTGTATATAGGTTATTGCAAATATTGTTCTGAAATGCTTAACTTCAGAATTACATTTTTTAAAGTAAATAATTGTTTTAAATCTATTTTGTAAAGATATAAAGTACAATAGAATTTCTGGAGTACAGATTAAACTATTTGCACTAACACACGTGATGTGCATGATTTAATAAAATAACTTTACTCTCCCTATGCATTTTTGAGTTGGATATCATTGAAATTCTTAGTGTTGACTCTACTGTTAGATTGTTAATAGTCGTTTCTTGAAATGACTCTTTATGCACCGTAATATATATTTGGTGTTCTTCAGGGGTTAAAAGAAAACACTGAGCTTTTTTGCCTTCAAGTTTTATTAGCCTTTTATTTAACTTGCTGCTCTAATTTTTCCCCTTTTACTATGGTTATTGTTAAAACGTGACTCACTTGCCAGACAAGTCTCTTTAAATGTAAAGTCTAGTATCAATATTTACTTTATTCAAATTGAATTAATGGGTTTTTGTAGTTACTGCCAGTTTTTCTTAAGAATATGAATGAGCCTATTCATAAGCAGTACCTCCAGTTTTGTTCAGTTCACTTCCAGGTTAAATAAAGAATAGGATTGTTCACTGGTAGTGATAGTCATTAAGAAATGTTAATCGTAGTAGTTAAGATTGAACAACCCTGTAATGATACATTGAAGAATTACTCAGAGGTGCTATATGGCTAGCTCAGAAAAGGAAAGGAATGTGGCTGGTGAAGCTAAACAGATCCTTATTGGCATCCTGGCTCTGCCTTTTATCAGCTCTGCTGCCTTGGGCAAATCACTTATCTTCTCCGAGCCTCCATTTCCTTGTGTATAAAATGGAGAGAATAATATCTTTGTGTTTAGTGGTAGTATGAAAAGTAAAAAGATGATACACGTGAAGTGTCATCCAAGTGGTAAATGAGAGTTTATGAGAATGTCACACTGGAAAAGCTGCCAATATGTAAGTTTTAAGTGAACCAGTCAACTATTTAAATGAATTGACCCAACTATTGAGACTTTCTGTGCATGTGAACGAGATGTAACTGCAGCGTTAGGAATCCTGAGAAAGTGGTGTCACCTAGCTCTGTGTGTCCCCTTCGTGGTTTTGTCTTTGGGAAGTAATATGCTTAGTTTGATAATAAGCCAAAGCTTACAACAGTTTGGAATTCCTGTTGCAACTGCCTTCAGAGCCACGTTGAGTCACATGTGAAAACCTGTCACACTGCTGAATAGTCAGAGGCTTGCAACTAAAAATAGTATCGCCTCCCTTGATCTCTGACTGTAATCACCAGATTCTACCCCAGCTGACTCTTGGCTCCTTCCAGTGGCTATATCTACTGTCAAAAGATGGAGATCTGCTACATACAAACTACCTACAAATCAACTTTGTTACAAATGTACAGCCTTGTTTCAAAAAATTCACTTCTGGAAGTTCTGAGAACATAATATGTGTGCACTAAATGGTAATTACCAGGACATTTAATGTAGCTTTTTTTGGGGGGGGGGGGAGTAATAGTGATGGATAAATAACCTAAATATCCAGGAGTGGGTCATTGGTTAAATAAATTGATATTGCCACCCAATAGATTACTGTGCTTGCAAAGTATATGAGAAGATGCTCATACTATATTAAGGTAAAAGCGAGAAGTTGCCAGTGTGGAATAAAGCTGGTTTTATAAAGAAAACAATGTAGACAGATAGGATATGTTTATAGAGGACTCAGATTTACACTCAAGCTAAGTAGTGGTTTTGTCAGTATGATTGTGGGTAGGTTATCTTCTCCTTTTATGATTTCTGATTTGTTTTTAGTAGCAAATATATATTACTTTTGTGAATTTTTAAAAAGCTATATTTGGTTTTGCTTTAAATTAGAAACAAAAAGAATTCTCCAGAATTCCAAATTGGTTTTCATAATTGAATAACTAACTTGTCAAAGTACCTACATTTAAAGGAACTAATGTTCATTTGCACTTATGAATTCTGGTGTATTCATTTCAAAATTAGTTGAAAATTCATTTCAAAAACATGCTTTGTGCATGCGTGTATGTAGAATGCTGGAAGAGGCCTTATCTAGCCATCCATTTTCACCTTTTTGCCTATCTGGGGAAAAAAATCCAGAGAATTTTTGACTCCAAGTCGGAATAATTGTTACAGAGTTGTGAATCAAGAGGATTACTTCTTTTTTTGCTACTCCATTTTGTATCTCCAGACTTTGATGGTTTTATATCCGTTCATTTAGCAAATATTTATTGAGTGACTAGAATGAGGCACTCTGCTAGGTCCTGACATTACTCAGCCCCTCTCATCACAAAGCTTTTGGGGTAGAGGGGAAATAAAGGCAAGGAAGTCAGCGTTTACAATACCATGCACTAGAGGAAGATGTAGGAGCCGGTGGGACTGTTGAGGAGGTCCTCACACATTTCCTATCACTTTCAGCCACCCAGCCATCCAAGCCAGAGACATCTGGCTATGGAGCCAAAGGTGAGTTTCCCTTCTAGAAAGTCAGGGTAACAGGACTGGTTTTTCTCAAAGTACCTGGCTTTGCAAAACCATTAAGATCTGAGACTGATTTTCCTAGAAAAGACATTGTGATTGGAAAGCATTTTTACTTTCCTGGAATTTTGCCCTGTTAAATGGTCTGAACTCTACCTTCCAAGTAACAGGTTAGGGTTAAGTGTTGTGGTTTTTTTAATATAAAGGTTTTTTTTAACATTTATTTATTTTCAGGCAATGAGGAGGCACATGAACAGGGTAGGGGCAGAGAGAGAGAGGGAGAGAATTCCAAGCAGGCTCTCTGCTGTCAGTGCAGAGCCTGACACAGGCTCCAACCCATAAACCGTGAGATCATGACCTGAGCCCAAATCAAGAGTCGGATGCTTAACTTACTGAGCCAAGCAGGCTCCCCGCCCTCCCCCCGCCCCTGCTTTTTTTTAAAGCCTGTGAAGTATCATAACCAGACAGGTTCTTTGAAAGTAATCTTCCATGAATGGGCTGGGGCATGGATTGGAGGGAGGCACCAATCAATAATCCCTTGCACATGGCAGCACATGTTCACCATATCTTACTGCATGTGTTTACAGTGTTTACAGTGCTGCTCATTCAGGAGATTAAGCAGCTCTATATTTCTTCCTAAAGATTAAGCATGTTTCAGCCCAGATCTTGTAATACATAATTTACTACCCCTATCATGCAAGGACACTGAGATGAAGCCTATGAAAAAAACAAGAACATTGAAAATAAGTGAAAAGCCGAAGGGACGGGGGGTGGGGGTGGGGGAGTAAAAGAACTTTTGCTGGTTGTGCTTCTTCCACTGTCTACAGACACTCTTCACTTCATCTTTTCATTCTGGCCTCTTGAATTGGCCCAAGTACATCTAGGTAGCCAGACTTCATTTAGCAGAGATTAAAACCTCCACTCTGTGAAATCACAGCCCACAGGGGCTTTTTTGTTTGTTTTTTATCCTGAATTCTTATGTGTGTAGTCATCCCATCATCGTGTTCCACATAGAATTTGAAGCAGGCACACCTGCTTGAACAGCATACCTGCCCTCTTAAATGGCAGGGATCCATTTCTGTGAGGCTGGGAACACTTCCTGGTGCCAGGCTCTTCAAGCAGCCGGGGAAGGAGCACCAAAGGCATTAAAAACCTCAGCCATTTCCACTCCTTGAATCCCAGGTTTCTGCCGTATATTGCTTCACTATTTATCAAATCTTTGCATAGTTATGCCATTGTGATTTTGGTTGAAAACTTGCTCTGAGGTAATTAGCCTATGCTTTTTTGACCACTCTCATCGCACAGTGCCCCCCACCCCCTCCCCACCATGTACTCCTTAACTAAGTGTAAAGAGTTAACGTGGATATTTTTGATCAAATTTTTATTCCTCTTAAAAAGTCAGTATATATAAAGCTGATCACCTTTGCTTCCACAAACTAAATTTGGTATCATTTTAAAGTTGGACATTGTAACTTTGCACTTCATGTAGTTAATCACATTTTTAAAAAATCGATGACTGGAGCTGTGGGAGCCAGCACCTTCTAGGGGGCACCTCTACACCTCCCCACAGCCCCATTTCCCTCTTAGCTGATCCTAACACACCAGATGTTTTTTCTTATCAGTGCTTCAGCATGTACATGTTTTAATCCATGCAACACCAGCTAAATATTTAACCCCTAATGTTGGACAATGGTCTGATTTTCATCAATACCATATTTAAGTTTCAAGCAGTTTGAGATGGATGTTCAAATTGTACCTGTGGGTCAATGCTGCACTCCATTTGAATGTTTGTGCCCAACACAGGAGCCTGTCCCTGACCCTCCCAGGCAGAGGTGGGCACTTCTTCCTGGACTCCTCCTTTGTACCTTTTGTACCATGGCTTGCTTCATATTCTTATCTGTTTACATGCCTGCCTTTCCTGTTGGGTCTAAACCTTTTTGACAGCAGAGGCCAATTTTTATTTATTTGCAAATCCCTGGTGTCTAGCACCATGTCTGTGTCTTTAGGGGAGTTCAATAAACATTTGATGCAAAAAAAAAAAAAAAAACAAAAAAAAAAAACCCACAAAAACAAAACCATGAGATGTTTATCCTGTCATTTTCTCGGAACATTTCTGTCTCTTTCTCTCTCTCTCTGCAACTATAAAATGGTTTACTTTACAAGGTCATTTGTAGGATTTCTGACTGCAGAAATAAACTAAAGTGATAGGTAAGAGTTTCCACACCAAAAGGATCACTCCAAATACTACATAGCCAGCATATCTGACGTGATTCTTCAAATCCATTTGTCTGATACATTGTACAAGTTGTAATCAAAGGAATGGACCTTTTTGCTCTGAGAAAATGATATGATGAATAGGTCCATTATATCTTAGAGAATCCATGAATCCATTTGTTAAGTCATGCAACTTTAGAAAAAAGAAAAGCTTTATATATATATTTTTAATGTTTATTTTTGAGAGAGAGAGCATGAGTGAGGGAGGGATAGAGAGAGAGGGAGACACGAGGATCCAAAGCAGGCTTGGTGCTGAGAGCACAGAGCCCAATGCTGGGCTCGAACTCACTCAAGAACTCACGAGATCATGACCTGAGCTGAAGTTGGGACACTCAACCGACTGAGACACACAGGCACCTGAGAAAAGCTTTCTATTTTAAATTAGGTGGTGGGCGAATTACATACGTGTTGTGTCCACATAAAGCCCTTATTTTCGGTGAAGATGATGAAGTGCCCTGATAGCACCTGGAGAAAATAGTACCTTCTGTGTGCTCAAGTTATCTGTCTTTGAATACTTAAAATAACATTTGTTTTTCTGGTCTCAAAATCTATTTGTTTGTTATGCATTGTCCTATAACAAATTAGCCCCAAATTTATCAGCTTAAATAGCAGACATTTATTTACTTTTTTTATTTTTTAAAGATTTATTAAAAAAAATTTTATTTTAGAGAGCATGCACAAGCGGGGGAGAGGGGCAGAGGGAGGGAGGGAAGGGGGGAGAGAGAGAGAGGGGGAGAGAGAGAGAGAGAGAGAGAGAGAGAGAGAGAGAGAGAGAGAGAGAGAATCTTAAGCAGGCTCCACACTCAGTGCAGAGCCTGACACAGGCCCTGATCCCATGACCCTGGGATCATGACCTGAGCCAGACACTCAACCAACTGAGCCACCAAGGCACCCCAAAATAGCAAATTTTCTTATCAGTTTCTGAGGACCCAGGAGCTGGACAGTTCTGGACCAGGGTCTCATGAAGTTGCAATCAAGCTGGGCCTGGAGGATTCCTTTCTAAGCTCATTCAGGTGGCTGTTAGCCTAAGGCTTCAGTTCCTCACCATAGGGCTACTCAGACACAGCAGCTGGCTTTTCCCCAGAGCAAGTAATGGAAGTCTTTTGAATCTCTAAAGTGACACACCATCACTCTGCTATATTTGGTTGGTTACACAGACTAACACAGTTACAGTTTGGGAGGGTTAGTCAAGGGCATGGATACTAAGAAGCAGCAGGGGTCACTGGGAGCCAGTTTGGAGACTGATTCCTCACCTAATTTCTCGTTAGGAAACCTAGATTGTTGGCAGACTTTATGAAATGTATCAAAACAGACAAATTAAGAAGGCTTTTATAAGAACTACATCTTTCCCTCATTTCATTGATTTTATTGATTCTAAATGAGTTGTAGAAAGTCCAAAACAAGACAGCACTTAGGAAATGTATTTCTTTGGGTGATGAATTCTCAAGCTTGTGCTTCTTCAAGGTAACTGTCATACCTGTAAGCTAAGTTCAGAAGCTTTTATCAAGATTTCTCAAAGTAGATATTTTAAAACTATGGCCATCTTCAACCATTATGTGAAAAACTAAGGGAATAGGTTTTAATGGTAACTCTGGGCTGGGTGCAGCCCTCATAGCTTACCCCTCCTTCCCTACGCTATAATTGCTTTTTCCTTCTTTGCCTTCCACCACTAGACTCCTGGAGCTTAACTCACTTCGGTGCATTTAGAGCTTAGTACAGTGCCTAGCACATATTCAATACCCAACAAATACTCATTGGATAAAGGAAGTAGAAATCGTCTTAAGGTGGACTTGAAACACTACTTTCTAGTTGTTAGTGGTAGTCACTGGTGGATAGTATGATGGTGTGCTCACTGATCTGGAATGAACTCTGTTAGTCCCAGCAAACATTCTCTTGCCATGGATGTAAATTTGACGGTAGAGGAAGACTTTGTTTTTTACAGATTTTTGGCCTTATTTAAAGTATACACAAAAACTCCAATGAGAAAAGCTGGGCCTAGTTTTGATCAATTACCAAGTAGAAATGTACTGAATAAGCATTTATTCAATAATAAATGCTTTGTCTCAAGGTTTTAAGGTGGCCTACACAGATACCTAAAATATAGCATAGCATGGTTGAAACGATGGGGGAGAGGGAAAGAAGAAAATAAGAATGAGGATATAAAATTGACTGAAAACTGAGAGGGAAAAAACTCAAGGTTTAAAAAAAAAAGGCATGGTATGATCCACTCAATTTTGCTGTGAACCTAAAATTGCCCTAGAAAATAGTCTTTTAAAAAAGATGTATGCTATATGATATAGGAAATCCTGAGTATCTTCTTTTCAAGAGTATTCAAAGTAGAAGAAAGAGATTAACATCATTTGTCAAAACTGGAAAGGGTAATGGGGATTCGTTATACTATTTGCTCTACTTTTATATATGTTTGAAATTTCCCACAATAGTTTATTTTTTTAATGTTTATTTGTTTATTTTTGAGAGAGACAGAGACAGAATGCGAGTGGGTTAGGGGCAGAGAGAGAGGGAGACACAGAATGTGAAGCAGGCTTCAGGCTCCAGCTGTCAGCACAGAGCCCGATGCGGGGCTTGAACTCACGAGCCGTGAGATCATGAGCTGAGCTGGAAGTCAGACGCTCAACCAACTGAGCCACCCAGGTGCCCCTCCCACAATAGTTTTTTAAGTGTGTTTTAAAATGTACAGCAATCATACTTTTTTTAAGTAGCATTTTTATTTGAGTGGGCATTTTTAGTATTTTTATTCAAGTCAAGAATTGGACTTAGTACTAATTCTTACCAAAATCCTCGACATCGTATTAGCTAATCGTATCCAGGATAAGAATGCAATATAGGGGCCAGAAAGGAAAACACAAATATGTCATTCTCAGGTCTTTTAATGATCTATACAGAAAACTTAAAGACATGAATGATTAGGACTTAAAAGAATTGAATAAAGGTGTCTCAGTGTAAGATAAGCATACAAATATCACTAGTGTTGCTAAATGCCAGTAACAACTAGTTTTACAATGTAACGGAAAAACAGGGCCTATGTATGATAACATCAGAAACTATGAACTACCTGGAATAAAGCTTTGAATCAATAGACAAATATGCTATGATCATGAAGGGGCAAGGCTCAGTATCTTAAAGATGTCAATTCTCCCAAAATTAATTTATAAATGTAATTCCAATGTGATTTTTCTTTGACAGCATACATAAAGAACTGATAAATTTATGAGGAAATTTAAAGTTTCAACAATTACCAAGAACTTCTGCAAAAGAGAAGGGACAGACTTTGCTCCATCAAATTTCAAGGCTTCTAAGAAAGCTATAATGATTTTAGTGTATAATATTATATGCTAATAATATTAAAGCAGAGATAGAGACAGATATCCACATACAGCAGAACAAAAGAGCTCAGAAGTCAAGCCACTGTGGAATCTTGGTATGTTGTAATATAGGTCTCATTGCATTATAAATCATGGAGAAATAATGAACAGTTTGAGGACAGTTGGTTTTCTGTATAGAAAAAAAAACAATCTGCACACACACACACACACACACACACACACACACACACACACCCCAAATGCGTAGGCGCAGGCGCGTAGGTGGCTCAGCTGGTTGAGCCTCGGGCTCTTCATTTTGGCTCGGGTCCGGGTCCCAGGGTGGTGGGATCGTCGGACGTTATGCTGAGCCTGCTTAAGATTCTCTCCTTCCCTCTGTTCCCCGGGCCCCCAAGCAGTCTGCTAAAATAAAAAAATAGGGGTGCCTGGGAGGCTCAGTCAGTTAAGCGTACAACTTCAGCTCAGGTCATGATTTCACGGTTTGTGAGTTCAAGCTCCACATCAGGCTCTGTGCCGACAGCTTGGAACCCGCTTTGGATCCTCTGTCCCTCTCTCTGCCACTGAACACTCTGAGTGTTCACTCACTGTCTCTTTCTCTCTCAAAAATAAACATTAAATAATAAAATAAAAAATAATAAAAATTTTAGTCCGAGAAAGACAAATACATGACTTCACTCTTATGAGGAATTTAAGATACAAAACAGATGAACATAGGGGAAGCAACAGTAATATAAAAACAGGGAGGAGGACAAAACATAAAAGACTCTTAAATATGGAGAACAAACAGAGGGTTGCTGGAGGGGTTGTGGGAGGGGCCATGGGCTAAAATAGGTAAGGGGCTTTAGGGAATCTACTCCTGAAATCATTGTTGCAACATGTGCTAACTTGGGTGTAAATTAAACAATAAATAAATTAGAAATAAAAATTTAAGATAATTAACATCAAGTAAATTAAAGACAAATTATTGGTGAAAAAAGAGGGTGGGACAAGTAATTTTATGACCTTGGTGTTGAGTCAACTTATGAAGGTAAAAATAAATTCAACTATATTAACGTTAAAAACTTAATGTTTTAAGTTTAATGCATGTAAAACATCTAAAAAAAATTAAAAATGCATTTGCCTTTTTAAATTTTTTAGATGTTTTATGTGCATCTTCACAGTCCCCCCCACAATAAATTATATTGTTTTTCTACACCTTTGCTGACACTTAGCATTGTCAGACCTTCAATTTTTTTCACTGTGAAGATGCATGTAAGTGCAATAAGGCTATAAATAACTATATGTCTGTTCAGGACAGGATTTTCTGCCAAATGAGTTCTGGTGCCAAACCAGAAAACTTGGTTTCAGAGCCTTTTGGATTATGGACCTGTATCAAAAAAGGAAAATGGACTAGCTTTATGAAAACCTCAGCATGTTGCCCTTATTTTTCTCAGGTCTCCCTAGACCACCGGAGGCTGTTCTAACGGTTGGACATTTGGGGATTTCTAACGGAGGCCAAGACAAATCTTTACGTGCTTCCCCACCTTTCTCTAGCTCCCTCATCTGGCAGCATCTTATAATGGCAAGTATTCCTTGCCACTGGATCCTAGGTCCTTGAATCTCTAACTGCATCTGTCCTTGTTTTGATCTAGCCAGGACTCAACTCTTTCCATGAGGGCTCTTCAGTTACTGGAATGCACCTCTCCAAGCTGGCCCAAGGCCCAATGAACTTGGCTCCCTCACTTCTCAAGTGACAAGGTTGCCCTCCATGCTCAGTGCCTCAGTGTTTTCAAGAAGGTTCTCAGAAGGATCTGAACTGCTGAGCATGGTGGGATTGGTCAGTTCAAAACAGCTTCCTGTCAGGGCACCTGGGTGGCTCAGTGGGTTAAGCATTTGACTCTTGATATTGGCTCAGGTCCTGATCTTGAAGTCGTGAGATTGAGCCCTGTGTTGGACTCTGTGCTGAGGATGGAAACTGCTTGGGATTCTCTTTCTCCTTCTCTCTCTCTGCCCTTTCCTTGCTCATGCGCGCGCGCTCTCTCTCTCTCTCTCTTAAAATAAACATTAAAAACAAACAAAATAGCTTCCTGTCCATGCATACTGAAGGAGCATTAGATATTTGAACAACCAAATCATGTTGTTGGCTCGCATTGTTTCAGGAACAAATGACTTCTCTGAAGAGCAGCCTGAGAAATTGGAAGGGGGCAAGACTTGCAAACAGGCTTTGACAGGCGGGAAAGATTTTATTGGGGCCATAACAGAAAGGCATTGCAAGGGGAAGGTAGGAAAGTGTTTAATTGTTTTCATGTACACTGGAGCTGCCCTGGGGGAAGAGCTGGGTTTGGGCGACACCGGGAACAGGGGATTTCAGGTGGGAGAAATGGCTGAGGCAGAGGGACCTGGGTGTGCACCCGAACCGTGCAAAGGCTGCCCCCGCTGCAGGGAGGATTCATGCTTTTGGTGGTGAGGAGCCAGCAAACTGGCCTAAGCAGAAAGGGAATTTGTCATGAGGCAGTGCCACAGGACATTCCTGTTTCTGTTCAGTCCCTGCCAGCCTCCTTCCAAAATTCCCTGGGCAGCATCCATGCTCTCAGCCCCTGAGGCACTTTTTCTGTGACCCTCTTCCTATGCCTGGAGTTACCTGAGTGTAACCCGGAGTTACCCTTCCTGCCTGAGTGTAGCTTCTCTCCCACATTAAGCCGTGAGCTCCGATGGCAGGGCTGTGCCTCCCTCTCCCTTGCTGCCTTCCAGCCCCTGCGGCCCTGGGAAGCCTGTCTTGAGAGTTTCAGATTTCCTCCGTGTTGGCCCTGCTTTCGCATCCCCATGGGGAAGGACCCAAGTTCCCCTTCCGTGTCATCTTCTCCAGTCCCTTGCAAAGATTCCAGCCTTAGGCTGGGCATTTATTGCATCTTTATGATGAAGGCTCTTGTCCAAGCAGGATGTTTTCCATTCCGGGAAGCTTCAGAGGGTTCAGAGTGACCCATGGGATGAAGAATGAGGTGACCACAAGTTTCTCCGGTTCCTGGGCAGTTAAGCACAAGAAAAGGAATTGGACCTTTTGCTTGGCTTCTCTGAACACCAAGCCGAGCACCTTAGTTAATTAAGCACAGGTGTACTTCCTTTTCTTTGTAACTTTTTATTTTGTGATTTCAGATGTACAGAAACATTGCAAGAATAGCACAGGGAACTCACATTTACCCTTCACCCAGATTTACCAATTATTTACACTCTGCCCCATTTGCGTTCTCACTCTATGTATTTGTGTATACACACACACACACACACACACACACACGCACACATTTTTTTATGAACTGTTGAGAAAGTCAACTCATCCATCGTGTTTCTTTCCCCCAGTAGGCTTTAGTGTGTATTAGAAACAAGGACATTCACTTGGCTTTTTTACTCCTTACGGGGAATGCGCTTTCTTGGCTCTGACAGGCGTTTACTTGAGAAGTTGGGGGAGGGAGGTTCTCGTGAATTTGAAGGATTTAGTGGCACTGTTACAGCGTCCCTTTCCTCCTGACTAGACCTTGCAGTGACAGAAGCCCACACCACAGGGTGGGGCTGAATCCTCTTCTTGGAAAAGTCTGCCTGTTGTTTTCTGGGTGAAAATGTGAGCCTCGTCACAGCACCAAAACCAGGCATGATTGGGGAAGTGGCATCAGTTAAGCAAGCCAGTCTCAGACCTTGGCATGTGTTTGCTGTGTGGTGCCAGAGGCCAGGAGAGGCCAGGAGGCACATTGCCCCAGTGAAGGAAGGTTTGTCTTCCACCTTTCATCTTCTCTTGCTGCCCCTGGTGGCTGCTGCACTCCTTACCCCGGCACCGAAGCTGTCTTCTTGCCGTCATCACCTGTAGCTGGGGTTTTCACTTCCCTCTTGCTCCTAACCAGGTTCCCAGAGATTTGGGGATTCGGAGGCTCCCGGGAGACCCGTGCGCAACTGCCCTTTTTAGCATCCCCAAGGTTTTGCTGATGCCTGGTTGACAGAGGACCAGGTAGATCAACCTTTTCCTTTTCCTTTTTTTTTTTAACATTTATTTTTGAGAGACAGAGAGAGACAGAGCGTGAGTGGGGGAGGGGCAGAGAGAGAGGGAGACACAGAACCCAAAGCAGGTTCCAGACTCCGAGCTGTCTGCACAGAGCCTGATGCGGGGCTCAAACTCATGAACCGTGACATCATGACCTGAGCTGAAATCGGACGCTTAACCGACTGAGCCACCCAGGCGCCCCAGCCTTTTCCTTTTTCTGCTTATAAAAGTCGTAACTGCTTATTACAAAAGAAAATTCATAAATGTGGGCAAATATGAAGAAGTGACACAGATCACTTGTAAGTCTACTGGAGTCCTGGTGTCATGGAACAAGTGTCATGTGTAGCTAGGAATCCACACCCGGGGGTTGTCAGAACTAGACCTATTTCTGGCTCTGCCATTACTACCTGAGTAAGGGGACCAACTTTTGAGACCCACTTTCCTTATCTATAACATGGGATAATAATAGTACCTGGTTAAAGAAGCTAATGCATGTCGAGGGCTTAGTTCAATGCCTGACACAAAATATTACCAACAAATGTTAGTTCTAGAAACCAAAACTGACTCATGCCTTACCAACAAATGTTAGTTCCAGACAACCAAAAATGACTCATGCCATACCACCGTATGGCAGCTAGCTGTCTTCTCTTAACAGTGGTTTATTCATTCAAGAATTTTTTTTTTTTTTTGAGCACCCATTCCATGCTAGGCATAGTTCTAAGTACTCGCAAGTTAACCAAACAAAATCCTTGCCCTCATGGGACTTACACTCTAATGGGGATAGAGAGAGTTAACAAACTTGGATATATGATAAAGTATGTCGTGGTCTGATAAATGATCTAAAGGAAAATTCAGCACGGAACTGCAGATGGGGACCCCACTGGCAGGTTGCTATTTTCTATCAAGTGGTCAGAGAAGGCCTCTTTGAAAAGGCAGCATTTGAGCAGAAGTCTGAAGGAAAGGAGGGAGCTGCATGAACATCTGGCAGAGGGTACAGCATGTGCAAGAGCCCTGTGGCAGGAGCATGCTTGTCATGTTTCAGGGCAAGCCGAGTTCAGTGTGGCCGGGGCAGAGTGAGTAAGGAAGAGAAGGGCCAGAGGGGAGGTCAGAAAGGTAGTGCGGACCCAACTGTGTTGGGCCCTAGAGGCCACCGTAAGGATTGTAGCTGTTCTTCTGAGTGAGATGGGGACTCGGGAGAGTTGAGGAAGAGGAGTGATATAATCTGGCCCTCAGTTAATCTCAGTGCTTGTGTGTCACAGTTAAATGAACAGCCAGACACCTCCTTGGACTCCGTCAACCAGCAACCCCCACGCCGCCCTACCCTGTGGGCCCCTCCTCCCTAGAGCATCACTCAATCCACAGCTGGCCTGATGTGATGCTGGCCACCCGTGAAACCTCACATCCTGTTTCTCTGGATGGTAGTTCCATCCAGGCAACATACCCAGATGCTTTCAGGCCAAGCTATGTGTCCAGCCTTACTGCCAACTGTCACAAGCCATGCAGCTAATGGCCTACCATCACCTGAGCTCTTGCCATAAGCCAGGCGCCCTACTGCGGGGGCTCGTTCAATCCTCGCAGCCACCCTGCTGGGCAGCCACTGTCCCTCTCCCTTTTGCATCTGGCACCACAATCCATCTATCTCACACGAGGTCCTGAAGCTAGGCAGGGAAGCCAGGACCCCAGCTCAGTCTGCCAGACTCCCAACGATGGGGACAGTGAGGGACAAAGCAGAAAACCACAGTGTGTGGCACACCACTACCACCAGAAAGCAAGAGAGAAGGCTGAAGTGTTCCTTGTCCTTCCCCCAGGCTCTCGCTCTACTGAGAAAGTGTCTGAGAAAGCATTTTGCAAGTTTGTGTAAAGCATTACACAAATATGAGAGCAGTTACAAAGATCCTTAGAGCCTGAAATCCCAGGTTCTGGTTGGGCTCCTGACTTTTCTGATAGCTGCCTCCTCCTAGGCTCTGGCTTGTCAACCCGAAACTCCTGAACTCCCCCAAACCTAAGCACATCCCCCCAGCTTTTCCTTTGCCTTCCTTGAAACAAAGCAGGTCTTTTATAAAGCGAGGGAGGGGTGTGTGGCAGCCTTGCTTTGGGGAACATGCTTTCACCTCCTTCCAGTTCATTGTTTTCATACAAAATTCCAGACGCACAGGGCAGGCGAACAGAAGTCTCATTCATGGCCAGCGGGCCCCCAGGCTGGTGTGCTTCCCGCCTCCTTCCCCTCGCGGTCTTGTACTGCACTTGTAATCTACAGAAGGCCATGGAGCTAGGCTCAGGGCAGAACAGATTTTGTTCATTGCTGATGGGGGCAGGAGGGCATCCCCTTGGAGGCTATGTGGCATAGGGGACAGAGCCCTACATTTGCTTGCTGATAGGCTAGACCCGATGGATACCTGTTTCTGCCAATCACTTGTCAGATGGCCTTGGATGAGCCACCTTCCCCTTCTCCTTTGAAAATGTGGTTCTCTGAACCTTACCCTGCCCAGTGCTCCTGATGGCCACCACCTTTCATCAGAGTCGACATGGGCTTCTCATGCAACTCCACACCTCCTTCTTCCCACTTGGGTTAAGTGGGCATAGAGCTGAGCGTGAGGTCCTGATGGATCTGCTAAATCATATCGTGGGCAGTAAAGCCTGCCCTTGCGTAAGACACGCGTTTCTGATTTGCCACGGCTGTCCCTCTTCAGGCCCCACACCTCCCTGATTTTTGTCACTTGCAAGTAGTAAAATTACAAGCCGCACAGAACATACCCTTTTTTTTTTTTTTTTTTTAAAGCTTAAGTCATTGACTCCCTCAGCTCCACACCTTCTGGTCGGCACAGGGCACTGGGCTCCAGACGGGGCTGGGCAGCAGGGGAGGGGCCAGCACGTGGACTGGGGTTGGGGGTGGAGAAGGTGTCTGATCACGAAATTTGCAACGTGTTGCCGGCTTTAGGTGAGCATGAATTTGGCTCTGGCACACTGGAGGAGGTGTGGGTGACCGCTCTTGGGAGATCTGCTGGCAATTAAAGAGAACAAAAACAGCAGCAGGACCTTTCACACTGTGTGCCGTCTTAGGGCGCGGTGTTTTCTGGAGCATACAATTCAGGAAACCTTTCTGTATACTTCTGTGGGTCTAAACTTCATGCAATGAGCACAGACCAGTTTTGCACCACATTTCATAAGGCTAAGATGCCACTGATTGAAAAGCACCATTATTTTATACAGTACCATAAAAGAAAACTGTTACCAATTAAGCTACAACCTGTCACCAATTAGTAAGACACATCTGGGTTTTTGAGATGTTAAAATGTGAAAAGAAAAAAAATGCATCTTAGAATTAATGGAATGCAGTTTAAAAAAAATTTTTTTTAATGTTTATTTATTCTTAGAGAGAGAGATGGCGGGGTGGGTGGGGGGAGCTAGGGACAGGGAGAGAGAGGGAGACACAAAATCAGAAGCAGGCTCCAGGCTCTGAGCTGTCAGCACAGAGCCAGACATGGGGCTCAAACTCAAGAAATGCGAGATCATGACCTGAGCCAAAGTTGGACGCTTAACTGACTGAGCCACCCAGACGCCCCAGAATGCAGTCATTTTTAAAAATTAAAATGTATTTTCCATTTTTGGAAAAAAAACCACAAACTAAACTTAAGTTGCTTTTACCTCCCATCCTCCTGCTCAGAGTGATTTATCCCAAAAAGCCAAGGGAGTTGCTTGCGTTTGAAAATGACTTAATGTTAATCTTTTTCTTTTCTTTCTTTCTTTTTATTTATTTATTTATTTTTTTGCACTGGGGAGCTTAGGGAGGCTCATTTGGTTTAGTGTCCGACTTCACCTCAAGTCATGATCTCAAGGTTCATGAGTTGAAGCCCCATATTGGGCTCTGCTGTCAGTGTAGAGCCCACTTCAGATCCTCTGTCCCCCTTTCTCTGCCCCTCCCCTACCTGTTCTCTCTCTCCCTCCCTCTCTCTCTCTCTCAAAAATAAATAAACATTAAAAAGCTTTTTGTTCCTATGAATGTGCAAGTTTCATGCCAGTCCCTGTGCTGGTACTTCCTCATCCCTGAGTCCTTGGAGGCCTCCTGGGAACTGGTGGGAAAGGTGGTCATCTTCCAAATAAAGCAACTGATGGCCAGACTCTTGTTCCGGATCATGCAGTGAGCGGATGAGCAACCTGAGGTGGCCAGTCCGCTAGCATTCCACCACGTGCCTCAGCTCTGAAGGCATTCTGAGAAAGGAGACCCGTCAGCACCCAGGCCTTCTACTGGAAGACTTGGTAAGCACCGAGATGAAGAGCTAAGCGACGCCTCCCAGGCCCACCCTGTGCACCCCAATGGTTTCTGGTTCCGGGGAAGCTGACTTCCTCCTTGCACACTCTTCTCTGCCGATCTGAGTGAGTCAGCCTCAAAATGACCTCACTGTCCTCGGTGGGCCGTTCGGCTGTCTGTTTTGTGTCACTGAGCCCGGCCCCCAGCACCTCTGGCGTGGGCTTGTGTTTTCTCTGCCTCACTCCTCAGATGTGGCTACATTTGGAAAGGTTATCCCTGCCCTCACCTTCTTCTACCTCCCAGCTTTCTGTTGCCAGGCTGGCTTGGCCCTCCAGCTGCTAAAAATGACCGAGGCCAGGGGACCATTTCCCTTCTGCCACCACCTGGGTGGACTGCCATCCGTGGGGAGCTGGGGGCTCAGCCCGGAACTTCCCAGGGCTGGGGACCGAGGGGTGTGCAGCCGGGGGATGCCAGCCAGTGGGCAGAGTAAGCTGCAGTAATAGGTCTGGGTCTGCTGTGGAAAGTTGAAGTTTCAAAAGAACTCTCAAGCAACCCGAGTGATCACATGTCAAAGCTGGGTGAAGAGGTTTGAGAGAGTGACTATATTCGTTTCTTCGGGTGGCCATTGCAAATTACCAAGTGGGGGGCTTAAGACCACAGAAAGTTATTCTCTCACAGTTCATGAGGCCAAAAGTCGGAATTTAAGGTGTCGGCAGGGTTCATTTCTTCTAGACGCTCCAAGGGAGGATCTGTTCTATGCCTGCCTGGGCTGCTGGTAGTTACTGGCAATCCTTGGTATTCCTTGGCTTGTAGACACATCCCTCCAGTCTGTGCCTCTGTCTTCACATGGCCTTTTCCTTGTATGTGTGTCTGCAGTTTCCAAATCTCCCTCTCCTTATAAGGACACCAGTCATTGGATTCAGAGCCATCCTAATCCTGTGTGACTTCATCTTAACTTGATTATATCTGCAAAGAACCTATTTCCAAATAAGGTCACGTTCGCAGGTAAGGGGGGGGTGCGGGGGGGTGGTTTAGGGTTTGAACATGGTGGCAGTGGGTGGGGGGAAGACACAGTTCAACTTGGAACAACTACTTCACCAAACTCAGTTCTCATTACTCGGCATCACAGACCCCTGGCTTCATAGGAGCAGTAAGGGGCGCTGGAAAGAGCAGAGGCACAGGCAACTTTGGTGTCTGCTTTGCTGACTCTCTGATGTTCTAGTGTTGAGTGTTGGCCTATTAACAAGGCTCAGGGAAAGGCAAGGCATGTCCGTGGCAGAAGTCAGTACAGCACAGGGCACAAAGAGAGCCAGCTTCCAGCTCCGGACCCCTCCAGGAGTGTGTGACTGCCGACATTTCTTCACCCCTCTGGGCCTCAGTTGCCTCATCTGTGAAATGGGAGTGATGGTGGTACATACCCCATAAGATAATACTTAGAACAAGTTCTATGAAGCTGTGAATCAATGTTTACCATTATTATCATTATTACTTGAATCGCTCACACTCACAGACTCACAACTTTGCTCATCTTTGGATCAGAAAGGCTGCCCTACTGGAGACACAGGAAAATCCCCTTTGCCTCCTGGGCCTCGTCATTGTAGGGAAAAATAAATTTATAGGCTGCCTCCAGTCTCTGTGAAGCATAAGTCCCCAATTAGGACAAAGACGCCCCTCCAACCCCCACCCCAATTTTCACCTACCCAGGTGATTTGTAGGCAAAGGCCAGCCCAGGCCCCAGCCTTACTTCTAAACTTGCCTTGCTTTTGTGAATGAGCTCCTTTTTGGCTGCTTACTCTGGGTCTCCTGGTCACTTATAAATCCGTGCAGCTGGTGAGTTCCTTTCTGAACACTCATAACCCATAGTGAACTTGGCAGGGTGGTTTGGGGCCCAGAGGCAAAAGTTGGGAACATGAGCCTTTCCCGCTAGAACTAGACTGGCCAGACCCAGAAACCAGCGCCCCCCACCCCCTCCAGCCCCAGGCCCAGTAGGTCAGGCTAAAGGCCTGAGCAGACACCCGAGCCCGACCTTCGGCCTTCACCATCCAAGCTGGGTGGGGCAAGACTTGTCTGCCCTTAGTGAGCATCTCACACACTGGTCCTCAGGGATCATCTGCATCCAGACCTATCTTTTCTTCTTGGGTGGGGGCCAGGGGCAGCCGACACGCAGCCAGGCCAGGCCCTGAGTAGTAACCGTTGCTGCTGACACTTTGATTACTGTCTGTGGAATGACGACATGGGCCAGTAGGACCCACAGTTCTCTGGGAACTCTCTGAGTTCCACCCGGAGGGGCCAGGCTCTGCGTGGACACATCCATTTTGCCCACAAACCCTTCCCCTTTTCAGGCCAGAAAGAGCAAGATTCTTCCTAGGGCTTTACTTTTTTTTTTTTTTTTTTTTTTTTGTAGGGTGGGGATTTATCGAAAAGGCAAAATTATAGAGACAGAAAGCAGACCAGTGGTCGCCTGGGGCTGGAGGTGGAGTTGACTGTAAATGGGCAAATAAGGTGATGGAAGTGTTTGAAACTCGGCGTGTGTTGGTGGTTGAACTGCTGTGTAAACTCACTAATCATACAGCCTGCTTACCGTGGGTGAGTTGTGTGGCGTGTAAATTGCTCTATATACACACATACATAAAATGAATTCCCTTAAAACCGCAATGGGTGAGGGATTACTGTCTTGCAGGCACTCTGGAGAATGTCCTCGGTCAATGGTTGTGAACTTGAAAAAACGTTGGGGAGGAGCAGAATTGGAAGCCGTGGCCTCCAAAACAAGAGGGAGCCTCTCCTGGCTCTCACACCCTCCCCTGGCTCCCTGGGTATTGCAGACCCTCGGATCATACCAGCCACCACTGGGAGCTTTGCCTTTGCCACAGAGCACCTCTGCTTTCCTGTCTTTGTGCAGAGAATTTCCTCCCACCAGCAAGGATCAAACATGCAGCCAAGAACAATTGGAAAATCCGGGTTGGCCTGGCCTCGTCCCCCGCCCCCCCAACCTGACCCTGGCCCTTTCCCTTGACCCAGACCAGAGAAGCAACTGAGAGACTGCCCCAGAGAAAACTCCCTCACCCCTCAAATGGCTCAAGCACCTACTGGGCATTTATACACTCTGTGGCCTTTCCTCTCCGCTGGCAGCCCTGACTGGTGGCCTCAGCCTACTTTACAGGTGAGATCAGAGATAGATGCTTGTCCAAGGTCACACAGCTGATAAGTGCTGAGCTTCCTGCTCTTTCCACTAGAACCCACTGCCTAGGAAGAAGCCAGGCTCCTTGCTCAGGTGGAAGCTGGGTGAATTGGAGCGGTTGGCTTATTTGGGAATCACCTGCCTTCCTCTCCTTCTGCCCCTCTCATTCTTTTCAGAATACCAGGACAACTCAAATGCCACCTCCTCCAAGAAGTCTGTCCTCAAACCTCCACTCACCTACCCAGAAAGTTCTGATACTCCCCCCCCCCCACCCCTCCTCTGGGTGTGAGAGACCCAGAAGTGTGAGAAATTCCTTTCCAGGGACTGGGAGCAGCCCCATCTGGAGCATGGCAGGAGTGAGGTTTTGGGAATCTGAAGAAAACCTGGCTCTCCTCCCAGGGTAGTGGGGAGCTACAGCAGGGTTCTCAGCAGGGGTGGAGCAAGCAGATGTGGCTTTAAAAAGGGTGATTCCAGCTGCTGGGTGGAGGATAGTTGGACCAGAGCGGGGCTGGGTGGGAGGCTGGGGGGCCACTGAGGAGACTGCAGCTGGAGCTCCTCCCCATGGAGTGCTCCCGCAGGAGGGCTAGGGCCCACCCCTCCCTTCACCTTCTTGCCTCCTCACACTGTTCCTGCCCCTGCCCCACTCCCAGGGCCCTGGAGAGCCTGCCCATCTGACAAACTCCAGGAGTATGCCACTGCATGGCCTGCTGCGGCTTCTCGAGTTTTCAGCCGATTTCTTCTGGTGTTGAGATTGGAGGGCAGCACAGCTGTGGGGAAGAGGGTAGAAGAGGGGCTTGAGCCCCCAGGTTGGGTTGGGGACAGGCCTGAGGCCAGGGGAGTCATGAAACAGCTACCGCCCGGTGGTGACTCAGACCCTGTTGCCCTTCTTATCAGGCGTGAGGAGCGATAAGGGGCCAGTTCCTGGACTGTGGGTTCTAGGCTTTTGTTTGGGGCCGCCAGGAAGTGACTTGCGGGTTTTGGTGTGCCTTAAGGAGTGGGGCTGACTCACGGGGTGGGGGGCTGGGTGTGTCGGGGGAGGCTGCACACGCCAGACCCTGCACCGCCAAGCACCAACTGGCCAGGGCAGGGAGGTCCCGGTGGGAGCGTGTCCGGCCTCCACACCCACCTCCTCTGACAGCCGGCCACAGAGAGGAGGGAGGATTCCTTGCCCGCTGGCGTAGGACAGGAGGGGTGGCCCAGGGCGTCTCTTCTTTATTTTTCAAACAGAAAATATTTCCAGAATATTATTATTCCCCCAAAGGGCTGTCTGCTGAGTGCCGGACACTAAGGGCTCTGCCTACACCATCTCCTTTAATTCCCCCCAATAACAACCCCTGGCGTTAGCGTTGTCAGTATCCACAGTTTGCATATGAGGAAACTGAGGCTCAGAGGGAGGAAGTGAACCGCTCAGATTTACTCAGCCAGGAAGCAGCAGATTCAGGATGTAAGCCCAGTCCAAAATTCATCCACAGCTCCCTTGAAAACCCAAAATAGAGTGATGTGAGCGCAGGGGATGGGCATCGGGAGTGTCATGAACCCCGAGGGAGCCTGAAAAGACCACTGCCCCAGGGAATCCTACGAGGGTGGACATGTTTCTTTCCCAGACACCGTTCTCTCATGCGTGTGATGGGATGAGACACTGGCTCAGGTGTTCTCCACTGGCCAGACGGTAGGTGAGTAACCTGAGTTCATAAATGAGTGGTTGGGTGACCCTGTGGTGGTGTCACCAGGCTCTTAGAAGGGGAGGAGGCATGGTGCTTGGGGAGGAGATAAAAGAACAGGAAATTCCCAACCCAGTGGGAGAGACAGAGCCTTATTAGTCAAGACAGAAAGCAATTCCAAAACAGGGAAGGTTCTGATTCATTCATTGAACCATCCATTTGTTGTCAGACTCTGCCTCGTCAGCACTTATCAGTCAGGTCTGCCTGTGTTCTCTACATCCGCGGATGCCCCGGGCCCGTGTCCTGCCAGCTCGCTGGCCCTGGTAGAGAGAGTCGGTGGCAGAAACGTCCCAGAGAATATTCTAACTGGCTCACCTTGAGTCACATGGCTCCCTGAACAAATCAGCGTGGCCCCGGGAGGGGGTTTTCTGACTGGCTGAGCCTTGTCTCGCTTGCCCATCTTGGCACTGGATCTGGTGGGGCCAGGACAGCAGCGGAACCACACAGAATGGATGGGAGGTAGAAGGGGAAGAGGTAGAGCCAGGCCAAAGCCACAGGACGCCAGGGGCTAGGCCTCCACCCATGTAGCCTTTGCACACCCAGGCTCTGGTGGGCCATCCCCATCGGGCTAGGATACTAGAGGTTATCACCTGGTGGGAGCCACTCAGGGTCTTAGTTTATAGTCAGGGTGTTTCAACCTCGGCACGGTTGACATTTGGGACCAGATCTTTCTTCATTGTTGGGACCGTCCTGTGCATTGTAGGATATATAGTAGCATCTCTGGCCTCTCCCCACTAGAAGCCTCTCCCCCTTCTTTCAATGTGACAATCAGTAATTTCCCCAGACCTTGCCAGTTGGCCAGATGGCCCTCGGGGCAAAACCACTGCTGGTTGAGAAGATGATGATCCTGGTTTAGATGATCCCAGAAGCAGATCTTGAGGTGAGGCTCTCAGGAGGCAGAAGCAGGGGGTGGGGAAGTACGAGAGGGAAGAGGGGCAGCTGACACCAGGTGTACGAATGAGCAGCCAGACCCAAGTGGTACGGCAGGGGGACCCTGGGGACAGCACGGAACGGGCAGACTAAGGGACCTGGGAGCTGGACTTTCTATGCTCCACCTCCCTTCAGTTCCCTTGAGGGTACCAGGATGGAGGGGCGCTGATTCCAGGGCACATTGGGTACTGGCAGGGGGGAAGCAAGCACTGAAGTGGAGGGACGAGGGGGTGTGGGGCACACTCAATAACCCCAGAGTTTCCTGCTCCTTCTTCCCTTGTTTTTCCCCTTCAGTTGGTTGGAAGCCTGATGCTGCTATGTCCAAGCTGGGTGACCTCAGGCAGATTTCTTAACTTCTCTGGGCTTGGATTTCTCCTGTATAAAATGGGGCTTCCGGGGGTTCTGAGGCCGAAAAGAAATAACGTGGTGGACACACACTAGTTTCACTGTCCCTCCTCTCAGTAGTGACTGAGGGACATTTGTGGGCAAGGGCCACAAGCACCTCTTGCTCAGGGGGGATGGCCACAGAGCACCACTGAGTCAGCAGACACGCTAGATAAGGAGCCAGAAGCCCTGGGTGCTGTTAGCGGATTGCAGCACCCGAGCCAGTTGTCCCAGCCTGAGCATTGTCATCTGCACCCGCCGATTCTTCGTCAGAGCTGGGGGGCGGGGGCGGGGGGGCTGATGGTGCAGCTGAGGACCCTCCCCCAGGCCTCACTCCACCCCTTCCCACGGCATGACTTGGGGGTGCACTCCACCTCTTTGTACTTTTTCCTTTCTGAAAAATGGAGACAGGGGAGTCATTTAAGTGACTGGCTCTTGATCTCGGCTCAGGTCTTGATCTCAGGGTCGTGAGTTCAAGCCCCATGTTAGGCTCCACACTAGGCATGGAATCTACTTTAAAAAAAAAAAAAAAGAAATTAAGGGGCACCTGTGTGGCTCAGTCGGTTGAGTATCTGACTCTTGGTTTTGGCTCAGGGCATGATCTCATATTTCATAGGATCCAGCCCTGCATTGGGCTCCAGGCTCTCTGTGTGGATCCTTCTTGGGATTCTCTCTCTCCCTCTATCTCTGGCCCTCCCCTGCTCATGCTTGCTGTCTCCCTCAAAAAAAAACAAAACAAAACAAAAAAAAAAACTTACAAAAAAAAAAAAAAGAATTAGGGGTCCTGGGTGGCTCAGTCCATTGACTCTCCAACTTCAGTTCAGGTCACGATCTGGCATTTTGTGAGGTTAAGCCCCACGTTGGGCTCTGTGCTGACAGCTTGAAGCCTGGAGCCTGCATTGGATTCTGTGTGTCTCTCTCTCTGTTTCTCCTCCACTCACACTGTGTCTCTCACTCTATCAAAAATAAGTAAACATTAAAAAATGTTTTTTCTTTAAAAAACATTTTTTAATGTTTACTTATTTTTGAGACAGAGTGTGCCCATGGGGGAGGGGCAGAGAGAGAGAGACAGAATCCCAAGCAGGCTCTGTGATGTCATCGCAGAGCCCCATGCAGAGAGTCAACTCTGGCCCCTGCAGGCATCTCCCACCCTGCTTGGCACGAGCACGGTGCCCGGCCCCATCAACCAGCTCCCACTCCCAGATGCTAGTTGCCAGGAACTGTGCTGAGCACCAGGCCTGCGGGCCTTTTCTGTACATCCTCCCAGAAACACTGTGAAGTCAGTACTACTAACATCCCCATTCTAGAAAAGAAACTGAGGTTCAGCATAGCAAGCCAATGTCGTGCTCATAAATGACTGATCTGGGACTTGAACCCAGAGCTACATCAGTCATCAGACAGCATGAAATGACCAGTCTTGGATACAGGCCAGCCACGGAGGAGCCAGTGGCCTCGGCATGGGGCAGCCACCCGCTCCGTCAGGATCTGAGACTTGATGGCTATCCCTGCCCAGAGAGTACACGACAGCTAGGCTGGGTTTCTGGCCCTCGGGAGGCTCCAGGCATTGTGTTCCCCTGACTCATTGCCTGCTTGGCTCAGGAGAGGGGCCAAGGCCAAGGTCTGGGCTGAAGTGCCAGCTGGGACAGCCACAGAGGGGCAAAGCGGACTGTAGGCAAGGGCACCACCTCCCTGTGAAATCTACCTCCTGCTTTCATGGGAAGGCAGCTGCACTGGTGAATCCTGGTTGAGGCCCTGGAAGAGGTTTATGGATTTAAGCTAAGCTACCACCTCCATGAAGTTCTACTGGATTGTCCCACTGGCTGAGCCCCTCCATTCTGCTCCTACTAGTACTTAAAATACCTAGCTTGCCCTGATATACTCTGTGACCACATCATGGATGTTTAAGTTAGTATGGTGCGTGAAGGTTCTGTACACCTAGAATGATCCGGTACATCTAGAAGGCCTAGGGTCTTTTCACTGGGATTCCCCATAGCCCCCTGCATGGGGCTCATTCCATACACAATAAGTGCTCCATAAATGTTGGCAGATTGATGCATTACCCCAACAGGTGTTAAAAATGGAAACGACAATGTCAGTGTTTTTCTTCACTCCCACTGAGTGGGAGGCAGCATAGTAGGCCCGTGGTCGCACCCAGGCTCGGGTATAAAATGGCTACTGGCCAAGTTTTGGCTGTGCCTCTCACTGGCCGGGTGACTGTGAGGAAATTACTTGACTCTTCTGTGCCTTAGTCTCCCCAGTGGTAAAATGGGACTCATAATAATGTCTAGGTGATAATTAAATAGAGAATGTAAAGTCTGGAAAGAGCTCAGGGCTTGTTGGCTGTTTTTATCCTCAGTGTTCAGTATGTCAATGCTCCTGACATGCTGTGTGTCATTGACCCCAAAATGTTTGGATCATAAGGACACATCCTTATTTCCTGTGCTGCTAAGAAAAACAGCGCTGCCAATTAAATGGACAGAAAACTATCACTTAGGATGTCTATCTTTTCCCTCATGGGGGGGGGGGGGAGTCCAGATTGTAGACCCCTGTGTCCTGACCCCCACACCAAGGTCTGTCCCAGTCATTGGTGTCTTAGGTGCTGGGGAGAAAGAAGTTGCTCTAGGTGGGCTACCAGGCAGGTCCCCTGCCCTCAGCCTGAGGGTCTCTCCATTATGAACGGGGGCGGGAAAGTCTAGTGCCTGCCCGTGTCTTCCTGGCTCTCACACCCTGCCAGCGCCCAGCCCCCAGCTGTGGGGAGGTAGCACAGTCTATGGAGTATGGAAGAACACGGGGGTTTAGCCTCAGACACGCCAGGACTCAAGTTCCATCTCTGCCTGTTTCCAGCAGGTGACATGGCCTCCCTTTGTGCCTCAGCTTTCCTATCTGTGAAACGAGGGTAAAAACAGTGCATCATTATTTGGGTCGATGTGAGGAGGTGGTCCACGGACAGGGTCTGGCCCGTGGTAAACGCCTACTACATGTTAGCCCCCGTTACATTTCTATTTCAGCTGCTGACTTCTATTTCCACCACCTCGCTCCAGGTTTTTCTGTCTCCATCTTGCCAGCGGGCATCCACTCTGATGGCTGATTTCTGGTGACCTTCAGGGTCTGCTGGGGGCCCTGCATCAGGTCCCAGGGTGACAGGGGGCTGCTTTCTGCTCTCCTCCATCAGGAGACAGACGTGAGGGCTTTCGGGCTCTCCTCCGCCCCTGGACAGCCTGCACGTGAGGCGCTCCTTGCACGGAACTGCCTTGCCTTGAGCATTAGACACGGCTCTTGTCACACCAGGCGCTGGGGCTCCTTAAAGGCTCTAACTAGGGCCAGGCCGCCTGCGGGGTGAGGGAAGGATGGCCGGACATAGGACGCAGACGCAGGAGCCCGTGGGTGGCGGCAAAGGGGAGAGGCCAGGTGTGCCGCGGGCAGCCTTGGGTCACACGGGCCCGGGGTCAAGGGCGGGCTCTTCCACCAACTGGTCCTGGGTCTCCGTTCTTCACCTGTAAACACGGTTAAAATGGTAGCGGTGTGGCTACCCACCCACCACCCGCGTGGCCACGCCTCGTGCTCACTGGCCGGAACCAGTTTCCCAGCCCCCTCGAGGTGCGTGACCTGTGACTCGCGCTGCCCCCGGAAAGTGAGCCCAAGTCCCAAGTGCTCCCGTCCAGGCCTGGCCCCTGCTAAGCCCGCACGCGACCCACATCATCTTCTCTCTCCTGCTGGCTCGCTGAGAGCGTCCAAGGGACCTGCCAGAGACATAGCCACACGGGGGCAGGAGCCCGGGCCCCTGAAGGCAGAGCCCCGCGCCGGACCGTGAGGTACACAGACAGAAACTTCGTATGATGAGCCACGCAGGTCTGAGGCTATTATCCTTTTTTTTTTCTTTTTTAAGAGAGAGAGGGCACAAGTAAGCAAGGGAGGAGAGAAAGAGAGAGAGAATCCCATGAGGGACAGAGAAAGAGAGAGAGAGAGAAGCAGGGCTCACCCAAAGCGGGACTCGAACTCAGGAACTCTGAGATCATGACCTGACCCGAAGTCAGATGCTAAGCCACCCAGGCGCCCTGGGGCTATTATCCTTAATAATACAAGTAGTGACAATAATACCTAACTGAGCACTTCGTATGTGCCTGGCACTGTCCTATGTGATGTGTAAGAAATAACTCAGTCCTCACAGCAAGCCTTTTCGTATAGATGAGGAAAACCAGCAGAGAGGCAGCTACTGCCCAGGATGGTGGTGAGGATTCAAAGAGACAGTGCAGGCGCGCCTCCAGCCTAAGTCAGACCCACGGAAAGCACTTCATAAATGTTTGCTGCTGTTGTAAGCGATCACTGCGGCTGTAGTGAGGATTAAATGAGCAAATACACATAAACCAGGTAGGAGCTGACACAGAAGAACTCAGTACAATGTATTAGTACTCTATCATTATTGCTATTATTACTATACTGCTTTAATTGTTTTATTAATTGCTATTATTACTGTTACTACTTTTTTAAAGTTTATTTAGGGGCACCCAGGTGGCTCAGTCGGTTGAGCGTCTGACTTCAGCTCAGGTCATGATGTCACACTCCGTGAGTTCAAGCCCTGCGTCGGGCTCTGTGCTGACAGCTCGGAGCCTGGAGCCTGCTTCAGGTTCTGTGTCTCCCTCTCTCTCTGCCCCTTCCCTGCTCATACTCTGTTTCTCTCTGTCTCAAAAGTAAAAAAAAAAAAATAAACATTAAAGTTTATTTATTTTGAGAGAGAGAGAGAAGAGAGAACAAGCAGGGGAGGGGCAGGGAGACAGAGGGAGACAGAGAATCCCAAGCAGGCTCTGCATTGTCAGCACAGGGCTTGAACCCACGAACCATGAGATCGCGACCTGAGCTGAAAACAAAAGTCAGATGCTTAACCAACTGCGCCACTCAGGCACCCCGCTATTATTACTTTTATTAAGTACTATCATACTGGCTGCTGTTTGAATTAAGGCAATTCAGTTCACCTCTCTGACCTCATGTTCCTCATCTGTAGAATCGGGGTACCAGAGCACTTGAGAGGTTAGGAGCAGCCTCCACATGATACTGGGCATGGGGTGGCCACTGGGGAAGTCCCACTAGTACCATGTAGGTGAAGTCATCCTCCTGCCTGGCTTCCAGCCCAACGCCCCACTGGCCAGAAAGGAGTTGACCAGAGTTTTGAACAGGGTCTCCTTGCCAAGGCATAAATCTCTTGGGTGGGTAAGAAACTAGAATGGCTTAAAAGAGGAAGAAGGGGCTTGAGCTGGTCTCTACTCATGTGCTAAATTAATCATGCTCCCCACATCTAGAAGATTCTGAAAGAGTGGCTGCCCAGCTCCAAAAAATTAAAAAAAAAAAAAAAAAGGGCGCCTGGGTGGCTCAGTTGGTTAAGCATCCAACTTCAGCTCAGGTCTTGATCTCGAGATCCGTGGGTTCGAGCCCCGCGTTGGGCTCTGTGCTGACAGCTCAGAGCCTGGAGCCTGCTTCAGATTCTGTGTCTCCCTGGCTGCCCAGCTCCAATTTTCTGGAACTATTCTGATTTCAAATATTCTCTCTCAACATCTGCATAAATCTTCCTAATGGCCCAGTGTCCTTGCAACCTTTTTCATTCATATGTGACACCCAACACACCCCTGAAATCTTACTGTTTTTTAAAAAATGTTTATTTATTTATTTTGAGAGAGAGAGAGCAGAGGAGGGGAAGAGAGAGAGAGAGAGAGAGAGAGAGAGAGAGAGAGAGAGAGAGAGAGAGAGAGAGAATCCCAAGCAGGCTCCACACTGAGCATAGAGCCCGATGCAGGGCTTGATCCTACAACCCTGGGATCATGATCCCAGCTGAAATCAAAAGCCGGACACTCAAGCAACTGAGCCACCCAGGCACCCCTGGTTTTCTTTTTAACCGAGATAAAATTGACATAACATTGTATTAGTTTCAGGTGTACAGCATAATAATTCGATATTTGTACATCTCCTTGGTCTTTAATAAGAAGGGAAGCAAAGATGTGAGAGGTAGTGGTTACAGGCGAGGGAGAAGATGCTTCCAGGGCCAAAAGGACAGAGGACTGGGCCCTGGAGCCTTGTCCAGGACGTGCCTGCTTCTCTCAGTGTGAACTTCGACAGGTGCCATTACCCAATTCAGGGCAATAAAGGAATAGCTTTCTGAAACTTACAACTCTGTTACTCCAAGAAGAAACAATTCTTTATTTTGATGGCAAAGGTGTCCCCTGTCTTCATTTAGGGAAAAATCAAAAGTAGGTGTGTCAAAGGGTAGCCTTTGCCGCTTAAGAAATCACCCCAAAGCTTAATGGCTTTAAACAACAACAGTATTTTTGGTGATTTGGTGGGTTGGTGGGTCAGATCTTCTAATCTGGAGCAGCTGCAGCAGCTGGTCCTCTCTCCAGTGGTTCCTCCTCCTCCGGGAGGCTCGCCTGGGCCTGCTCACATGTGCTATAAGGGAGGGTTCCCAGCAGCAAGAGAGGGCAGGCCCCTATGCCCCGGCACTTTTTCAGCCTCTGCTTATATCACTTTTGCTAAGGATCTGTTGGCTACCAAAAGTCACAAGGCCAAATCTAGATTTAAGGGGGAGAAATAGATCTCACCCCTTGGTGGGATTAGCTATAAATTGTGGTCTCATTCACTTATTTTTTTTTAAGTTTATTTATTTTTAAGAGAGAGAGTGTGTGTGTGTGAGAGAGAGACAGAGAGAGAGAGAGAGCGAGAGCAGGGGCAGGAGCAGAGAGAGAAGGAGAGAGAGAATTCCAAGCAGGCTCCGTGCTGTCAGTGCAGAGCCAGATGCAGGGCTCCAGCTTATGAACCGTGAGATCATGACCTGAGCCAAAGTCAGACGCTTAACTGACTGAGCCACCCAGGCACCCCCATTAATTTATTTTTTTAGCCCACCACAGTTGTACAGTTGTATGTGATAGACTGAACAACCTGACAGCTTGAGTCTGAGCAAAACTTCCAAGAGGTACCAGGGGTACCGGTAATAGTTTTAACTTAATAATTTCACTTAATAATTTGCCCATGGAACTCAGTGGTAGACTCCTGGCCCCAAGTCAGAATCATTTGGAGAGTTTAGAAAAATACTGATGCCTCGGCCCCACCTCCAGAGGTTCTGATTCAATTGTTATGGGGTGGAGCTGGGCTTTAGAAGTTTTTTTAAAGGGGGACGATAAAAGGAAAGAAGTTTTTTTAAGGTCTCCCTGATGACCAGGGCTGAGAACCACTGATATAATTAATTGTGTCTCAGGGCTTTGCACAGGTCATCCTCTGCTTAGAAGACTCTATAACCAAACTTCCCATGGCTGGCTTCTTCTCATCATTCAGGTCTTGTGTCAATTTCAACTTTCTTTTTTGTCTTTTAAAAATGTAGTAAAGGGGGTACCTGGGGTGGCTCAGTCAGCTAAGCATTTAACTTTAGCTCAGGTCATGATCTAATGGTGAGTGAGTTTGAGCCCCACATCAGGCTCTGTGTTGACAACTCAGAGCCTGGAGCCTGCTTTGGATTCTGTGTCTCCCTCTGTGCCCCTCCCCCACCTGTGCTCTGTCTCTCAAAAATAAATAAAAGCATTAAAAAAAATAAAAATAAAATTGTAGTAAAGAATAATTTTCAGTTTTATTTATTTATTTTTTTTTAATTTACCATTTTAATCCTTCCTGAATGCAGTTCAGGGCAATTGAATTCATTCACATTATTGTGCAACCATTACCACTATCCATCTCCAGAACTTTTTTTGTCTTTTTGAGTGAAACAACTAATCAAAGAAAGTTGTTTATAGAACCTGGTATCCAGATGAGGTGATTTGGGGCAGGGATAGGAGGGAGCAGAATAGCCATATGCAAAACCTGCAGAAACTCCAAATTAGGGAGGGAAAGGGTCCCAAATGTTGATGAGATGCCCCCACCATCAGGCTCCAACCCCAGGTCTCTATGTGGTCTTAGGCCATTAAGGAGGCCAGGCCTGGAGGGGAGGATCCTATGATGTCAGCATGTCCAGCCCCCAGATTCCAAGTAGGACAATGACTCCCCAGGCTCAGGGCTGACATGCCCTCTGCTCTTCACTGGAAAGTGAAGCTGCTCCCTCCTCACCCTGCCTTCCAGGAAAACCAGCCTTTCTGGAAACCCTGGGGCTAGAGCTTTCCTTTTCTAGCCTGAGGGTAGGGGGAACAGTTGAAGGGGGGTTGGTAGGAGGTGCTAGAGGGAGGCCAGCTCACCCTTACCTCATCGCATTCTTAGAGCCTGGGAGAAGGTGGACCATCTCTCTTCCAATTTCCCAAAGCCTGTGGCTGTGATTTAGGGACTGGCTTTCAGACAGGAGAGCCCAGTGGGCCCCAAGGCCCTGCTGTAGGCAGGGACCTGTCTGCTTCCATTTGGGGGAGGAGGGCAGCCCAAACCTGGGTTCAAGTCCCCACTCTGCCATGTCCTATGTATGACCCTGAGCAAGTTACATAAGCCGAGCTCCTTTCTCATCTGTGAGGTGGAGGTGACAATGAGATCCTAACTCAGGGCTGCTGAAATACTTCAGGGGCACCTGGGTGGCTCAGTCAGTTGAGTGTCTGACTCTTGATTTTGGCTCAGGTCATGATCCCAGGGTTGTGGGATCGAGCTCTGTGCTGGTCTCCACGCTGAGCATGGAGCCTGCAAGATTCTCTTTCTTGCTCACTCTGCCACTCTCCTTTGCTTGTGCTCTATCTAAAAATTAAAAAAAATAAAATAAATTTAAAAAATAAAAAATAAATTTAAATGAAATATTTTAATCTTTTGCATCATTCCTGGGGCATGGTTTTTGCTTTGTAAATATTAGCTACCTGGAAAGCTAAAGAATTTAAAAACAAAGGACTTTTTGGGGACACCTGGGTGGCTCAGTCAGTTGAGCATCTGACTCTTGATTTTGGCTCAGGTCATGATCATCGGACTCTGGGCCTGCTTGTGACCCTCTCTCCCCTTGGCCATTGAGCATGAGGTAGGATTTCGACTGGTGCTTTGGAAGGCGTGTGCTTTCAGGTAGGGGCAAAGGTGTGGAGGCGGGCCGGGCAGGGCCCAGTGGGCCATAGCTAGAGGCAGTGCTGGGATAAAGGCAGGCAGGTAAGGGGGCTGGCCAGCCTCCAAGTGGAATTCAAGCACAAAGCGGAAGGCTGAGGCCCCGGGCCAGGCTCCGAGCCCTCGCCTTTTCCTGTTAGCCAGATTTCCCTTCCTCAGGGACTCATAGGACTTGGGTTCTCAACGAGAAACTACTGTCCCTGCCTCCCCAAATCCCAGGATTTGGAGACCCAAAGAAATAACAGATACCCCTGCTCAGACTCAGCCCAGGGATCGAGGAGAGTGGGAGGGGGCCCTTTCGGCTCACTTTATTGGTTTGTTCTTCTCTCAGGGTAAACACCTCCAACATGGCGGCTGGTATCCAGCATACACCCAATACGTGTCCTTGGCCTTCCTCCCGTGGCAGGATGTGGAGTGGGATGCAGTCCTGACACGGACCCACTCTCTCACCAGAAGCAAATCCATCTCACCACCAGCAGTGGAAGTTCTACTGAAGGTTTCTCAGGAATTTAAAAGGCAAGGTGCCAGGGCACTTGGGTGGCTCGGTCAGTCGAGCGTCCGACTTTGGCTCAGGTCAGTTCGTGAGTTTGAGGCCCACATGGGGCTGTCTGCGTCCGGCTGTCTGCTGTCAGCGCAGAGCCTGCCTCGGATCCTCTGTCCCCCTCTCTCTCTCTGCCCCTCCCCTGCTCATGTGCATGCGCTCTCTCAAAAATATACATTTAAAAAAATAAATAAAAGGCAAGGTTCGTGGTAGAGGAGGGCTTCCTGACAATCCTGCTTCCTCTCCCAGCTCTTTCCCTTGAAATTTTTTCCCAGAAGCCTCAGCCTCCTCTTTGCTCCTCCACTACTCCTTCTCTCCTTGCCCACAAAATCCCAGGTGGCTTGCAGCCCTCACACACTGCACTGAGTGAGTGTCATCGGCAGGACTGGCTTCCATAATTTGCGGGGCCTGGTGTAAAGTGAAAATGTGGGGCTCCTGGTTCAGAACTTTGAAGAATTTCTGGGGTACCTGAGTGGCTTAGTTGGTTAAGTATCCTGCTCTTCATATTGGCTCAGGTCGTGATCTGGCAGCTGTGAGATCGAGCCCTACGTCGGGCTCCAGGCTGAGCATGGAGCCTGCTTGGGATTCTCTCACTCTCGATCCCCCTCTGCCCCTCTCCCTCACTTGCATGCACTCTGTCTCTAAAATAAATAAACATTAAAAAAAAAGAAATTATGAAGACTTTCAAGACTGTGACAGTAGAACATTAAATCAAGTCCTGGACCCTTCTGAGCACAGAACCCTGTCATCTGCATGGGTCATATGCCCATGAAGCTGACCCTGGCCCTTCATGCATGCCCCACATGGACTAGATGTCAAGTGTCATGAAATCTGAGACCCATCCCCACCCCAAAAGCACCGCAAAAGAGGACAGCTGCTCTGGATTACACCCACCCCCACCCTCAACCCCTCACTTTCCATCCTGCCCTCAGGCCCACGGCAGAAAAATCTGAGGTCTTGTATTTGAGCCTATCATACCATTTGCAAAGTGCCTTCACATGTTCTTTGAGAGAGAGAGAGAAGTTATCCCATTTTACAGTTAGGCAAACTGAAATTGAGAAACTCCCCACCTGAGCTGGCACCTTACTGGCCAAAAGTATATGTGGCTTCAAAAGTCTGGCTTCTACACCCCCTCATCCTGGAGCCATTTCCACCAAAGAAAGAATCCAGACACCATCTGAAGTGAATACACAGATGATTCAAACTTCAACATCGAGGGAATTTATTTTATTTATGTTGTAACAGCAATTTCTCGTGTTGAAACAGCCTCACCCAACCTCAGACAAACACCAGGACCGAATCAGACCTCCATAAGTGGAACTGCTGATGAAAATTCAGGAAATGTCCCCATTCCTCCCTGATTCACCACACACTGTACTCCTGAGACCACAGACAAAGAAGAAAAAAGGGGACCCAAACTTATATTCCAAGACGTTTATGGTAGGGTACCTTGGTGACTCTGTTGGTTAAGCTTCCTACTTGATTTCGGCTAAGGTCATGATATCACAGTTTGTGGGTTCAAGCCCCGCATCAGGCTCTGTGTTGAAAGTGTGGAGACTGCTTGGGATTTTCTGTCTTTCACTCTCTCTGTGCTCCTTCCCCACTCGTGCCCTCTAAATAAATAGATAGATAGATAGATAGATAGACCTAAAAAAGGGCTACTTGTTTTGTTTTATTCCTCATGAAAACTTGGGAAATCTTTATTTTTTTTTTAAGTGAGCTGTATATTTTGGAATCATTTTAGTTTTACAGAAAAGTTGTAAAGATAATACAGAGTTCTCTCACCCATTATTCCCGTCATTGTTAACATCTTGTAATGTTAATATAATACTAGCATCATTCCTCGCCTTACTAATGTCTTGTGTTACCATAGTATATTTGTCAAAACCAAGAAACTGACTCTGGCACATTGCTAGGAACTGAAATCCAGACTTGATTTGGATTTCACTGGTTTTTCCTCTAATGTTCTCTTTCTGTTCCAAGGTTCAATCCAGGGAAGCACACGGCATTTAGTGGTCGTGTCTCCTACTGAATCTGTGACAGTTTCTTCTTGCCTTTTACATCTGGAGAACCCTAAGAAGGACGGGCAGCTATTCTGTAGAATATCCCCTGGTCTGAGTTCCTCTGGTGGTTTTCTCCCAATTAGATCAGGGCTATAGGTTTTTAGAACACCAAAGAGTTGAGTGCCCTTCTTATCACATCCAATCAAGGGGCTGTGACACACACATGACACCACTGGTGAAGTTCACCTTGAACTTGTGGTTATGGTGGTTTCTGTTGACCTGCTCCACTGTGAAGTTACTATTTTCCACCTATGAAACTCTACCCTTTGGAAGTGAATCAATAGGTCTACATCACCCACAAGTGGGAGAGGGCAGAACGAGGCTCTGCCTCCAGGAGGAAACCTTGATTTTTTTAAGTTTATTTATTTATTTTGAGGAGGGGGAGGGGCAGAGAGACAGGAAAAGAGAGAATCCCAAGAGCCGTGAGATCATGATCTGAGTTGAAATCAAGAGTCACTTAACCGACTGAGCCACCCAGGCGCCCCAACCTTGACTTTTTATTTTTTTATTAAAAAATTTTTTTTTTATCGTTTATTCATTTTTTGATAGAAACAGAGCGTGAGTGGGAGAGGGGCAGAGAGAGAGGGAAACACAGAATCTGAAGCAAGCTCCAGGCTCTGGACTGACAGCACAGAGCCCGACATGGGGCTCGAACCCACGGACTGTGAGATCATGGCCTGAGCTGGAGTCGGATGCTTAACTGGCTGAGCCACCCAAGCACCCCTTGACTTTTTTTAATGTTAGTTATCTTTGAAAAAATCCATGCTCCTGGTTTAAAATGCAAAAGATACCAAAGGATTCAGGTGAAAAGTCTCTTCAGATCTCTGTCCCCAAAAGTAACAATATCACTATTTTCTTGTGAATCATTCCAGACGTATTTTATGCACAGGTAAATATATACACTCTGCTCCACCTATCTCACACAAAGGTAACACACCAGCCGCACTGTTCTGCACCCAACCACAGCATAGCTTGGACTAGTGAGACCGTATAAACCACCCAGTTGTCTGACCAGGATGGATGGTTAAGAAAACTGCATTACTGTATAGCAAGGGCCTGGCCACAGCCACCAGCAGTTAAAGAAATAAATAGTATCTGGTATCATGGAAAAGTAATATGTCAAATGAAAATCAAGAGCAGAGTACATACGATTTCTATTGGGTGGTTGCTATTTTTCAGGAGAATAAGGTTCAGAAGAAGTCATAGGAAACTGGAAATCCCTGAGATAAAAACAAAGACTTGTGAATATAATGCTTTGCTATATATAAAAGAAAAATAAAAAGATGGGGCTGTGAGCTTTGGAGAGCACAATCTCGAGGATGCCACTGGTCGATGGCAAGATCCTGTCACTCTTTTTCTGGTGAGGGAGAGAAGGGCTGTTTGACTTTCTAGAATCTGTCTCCCTGAACCAAGGGTGTTTGCACTTAATTGCATTGTGGAAGTAAGAGTAGAGCAAACACCCCACCCAGGGCAGGGACAGGATGTAGATTCTTCAGGCCTGAAGTGTCAGGCTCCAGGCCACACACTTGTGGATGCCCTACACCCCAGCACTACTCACAGCCTGCAGGATGAAGTGCTGTCTTTCAGCCTTGTACCTGCTCATTCATCCATCCATTTATTCATCCATCCACCCATCCACCCACCCCTCCACCCATCCACTCATCTGTTTCCTTTATTCACCCAACATCTGCTGTGTGGCTGAGTCTGTGCCAGCTAGGGGGATTTAGCTGTAGCTGAAACGAGTATATACTCTTCCTTATTCTGGGGAGTACATCCAAACCTTGAGCTATTTCAAGAACACAGAAGAGGGGACTAAGCCAGCCTTGGTGCAGGGCTGTTTCATGCAGGTGGTGACAACCAAGCCCAGTGGGAGTGAGCCAGGCTTGGGGGACAAAGGGGAGAAAAGGGACGCTCCACGTGAAAGGGCAAGAAAAGGCCCACAGACCAGTACCAGCCCCAGTTACCAAGCCCTTGTCCCAGTCTGGGCCCTGTGCCAGGTGCTGGGTGGTCAAGAGCTCATTTCATCCCACAGTAGCCCCTGTGAGCAGATATTATGATCTCCACCTTTTCACACCTTTATTGAGATATTGACATACAATATAGATACGTGTAAGGTGTACGATGTGATGCTTTGATGCATGTGTATATTGTGGAATGATTACCACAATAAGGTGAATTAATACCTGCATCCCCTCACATAAGTACCATTTTGGTTTTTGTGGTGATAATATTGAAGATCTACTCTTTTGACAACTTTCAAGTATATAATATAGCCTTTTTAAAAAGTTTATTTATTTTGGGAGAGAGAGAGAGAGAGAGAGAGAGAGAGAGCGCATGCATGCGAGTGGGGGAGGGTCAGAGAGAGGGAAAGAGACAGAATCCCAAGCAGACTCTGTGCTGTCAGCGCAGAGCCCAATGCTGGACTTGAGCCCACGAACCCATGAGATATGACCTGAGCTGAGATCAAGAGTTGGATGTTTAACTAACTTAACTGCCACCCAGGTGCCCCTATAATATGGCATTATTATTAATAGTCACCATGCTGTACATCAGATCCCCCAAACTTATTCATCTGATAGCTGGAAGTGTGTATCCTTCCACCAACATTTCCCCCATTTCCTTCTCTCTGCTGCCCCTGGCAACTGTCAGTCTACTTTCTGTTTCTATGAGTTCAGCAACATACAGTATTTGTCTTTCTCTGACTTATTTCACTTAACGTTATGCCTTCAAGGTCCATCCATGTTGTTGCAAATGGCAGGATTTCATTCTTTTTTATGGTGAATAATCTTGCATTACCTATTTTCTTTATCTGGTCATCAGTTAATGAGCAGTTAGGTTGTTTCTATGTCTCTGCTATTGTGAATAATGCTGCAGTGAACGTGGGGGTGCAGATATCCCTTCAAGAGAGTGATTTTGTTTACTTTGGATAAATACCCAGAAGTGGAAATGCTGGATCATATTGTAGTTCTATTTTTAGTCTTTTGAGGAACCTCCATACTGTTTTCCATATTGGCTGCACCAATTTACAATCCCACAACAGTGCACAAGGCTCCCTTTTCTCCACATCCTTGCCAGCACTTGTTATTTCTTCTCTTTTTGATGACAGCCATTCTAAGGATGTGAGGGGACATATCATTGTGGCTTTGAATTGCCTTTCCCTGATGATTACTGATGTCGAGCATGTTTTCATGTACCCTGTGGTCATTTACATGTCTTTTTTGGAAAAAGGTATTATCTCCTTTTTAAAAATGAGGATGCCAAAGCTGAGAGAGGCTGGGTGACTAGACCAGGATCACACGGCATGTAGATGGCAGGTGCAGCGCTTGGGCCGGGGCGTCTGGCTGTAGAACCTGTCCTTTCAACCTCCATGGAGTTCTGCCTGACATTCGAAGCTGTTTTCCTCAGCCTCAGGTGATCTCCTCACTCATTAGTGTCAAAAGAGAATCCTCAGTAGTCCCGGACCATTTTTCCCCCCTCCACACCTTTGTCCATGCTCTTCCCTCTGCCTGGAATACCCACGCTCATTTTTGCCCCGTTTAAAAAGTCTCTCATTTATTTGAGGCCAATTTCAAATATAGATTTGAGCTGCAGTCCCGCTTCAAATGTTTCTCCGCAGCAGCATGGCCTTGGGAAGTCACCTCACCTCCCAGAGCTTTATTCTTCTTGTCTGTGGAATGGGCATGATAGCAGCATGATAGCAGCACCTACCGTGTAGGGTGTTGTGAGGCCCCAGTGAGGTTACAGTGCACTTGCCATGAGACCTGCCCTGGGTCATACAGCTCAATACATGTCACTGACTCTTATTCCACTCTCCGCTATAACTTCCTTGTCTTACTTCATTTTTTGAAGTTTATTTATTTATTTTGAGAGAGAGAGATAACTAGTACAAGTGGGGGAGGGGCAGAGAGAGAGGGAGAGAGAGAGAATTCCAAGCAGGCTCTGCACTGTCAGCACAGAACCCGACAAGGGGCTGGACCTCATGGACCACAAGATCATGACCTGAGCCAAGCCGAAGTCAGATGCTCAACCGATTGAGCCACCCAGGCGCCCCTGTCTTATTTCATTCGTAGATTCAACAGCTATTTCCTGAGCAACAACTATGTGCTTATCAAGGACAGGGCTGAGAGCTGCTTTTCTTGGTCTCTCCCTGTGCCTAGTCCAAGGCCTGATATACAGAAGGCACTCAAGAATCGCAAATGGAACAGGATGTCATGGGCTGGACTCTGTCTGTTGGATTCCCCCATTACTGGGGGAATCATGAATCTGTCCCTAAAACCCTCCACCTGCAGCTTCCTGGTCTATAAAGTAGGAATACTTTCAAAATCAACATTTAAAAAATATCTGTGTGCTGTGCTGGGAAAAATAACAAATGAGACGAAGTTGTTGGCTCAGGAAGTTTCTAGGGTCTGAAGGGTCTGAAAAGGGTCTGAAAAGTGAGCAGAAAGTTATAGCCCATTATAGCAAAGTGATTTGCTCTGGTGGTGGACAGGGTACTGGGCAAACACAGCTTGGGTATCAGAATTAAATATTAGCTAGAGATGGTTTCCTATATGTTGGGCTCTGTGCTGAGTGGTTTATGTGAACTAACTTGTCTAGTCATCACAATTTTATCAGATGGGTACTATTCCAATCAATCATCTACCAAGAGGGGTGCCTGGCCGGGTCAGTCGGTAGGGTGTGCCACTCTTGATCTCAGGTCGGGAGTTTGAGCCCCATGTTGGGCATAGGGTTTACTTAAAAAAAAGCAACTATTCACGGAGAGAAAGGTAGTGGAGGCTCACGGAGGTCGGATAACTTGCCTAAGGTCACACAGCTGGTGAATAGCAGAGCTGGAATCAGAGCCCAGTCCTTCTGACCCTTGACCGTAGGCTATCTTGAATCAGGGTGACTAATAGGGAATGCTAAATTCTCCTCTTCTACCTCTCAGAGGACAGATGAGGTTATATCTACAAATCATGGGGCCTGGAGGTGTGGAGGAGGGTGTCCCAGGGTTGAAAAAGCACCTCAAAAAAGGCCTCTTTTTGAATCTCAAATGAGGTCAAGGTCTGTCCAGAATCCCAGGCTCTGAGCAGTTGGCCACATCCTGTCAGCTGGGCTCCTGCAGGGCTTAGAGCAGGGGGAGGACTGAGAAGATACAGGGCCTGATGTACACACCAACATTGTTCCTGTGGGCCTAGCTTCTCCCATGAGGTAACTGCTGGTTCCCTGAAATGGGCAATGACCTTCCTCCCTCACCCCTGGGGGGGAGGTGCGTTTGAGGCCTTAAGTGGCAGCTGCTACAGAGTACCTCTTGAGACTTCCCCCCACTTTCTTTTGTATGTCCACCCCCATAGCCTGAGCATTATTCATGTCTGAAATACCTCCACAAGTCGCAACAGCCCTGCCCTTCACCCAAGACTACACAGCCTCATGGCCCATGTTCTTTTAGAAGGTCATCTTCCAGGGGCGCCTGGGTGGCTTGGTTGGTTAAGCGTCCGACTTCGGCTCAGGTCATGATCTCAAGGTCCGTGAGTTCGAGCCCCACGTCAGGCTTTGTGCTGACAGCTCAGAGCCTGGAGCCTGTTTCAGATTCTGTGTCTCCCTCTCTCTCTGCCCCTCCCCTGTTCATGCTCTGTCTCTCTCTGTCTCAAAAATAAATAAACGTTAAAAAAAAATTTAGAAGTCATCTTCCTCTCTGCCCTTGCTGTCTGACCCCCCATCGGGCCTTTCATATCCTTCTCTTCTCCTGGGTAAGGCAGAGACATGACTGGCGTTCTGGCCTCGAGGTGCCCACCAGGAATTCATCCACAGACACCATCTTCCGATCAGCCTTTGGGGCCCTGGGCTGCCCAGCTGATCTGTCAGTCATGTGCAGTTAAGACACCCCCCAGGACTGTGGGGATATGTTAACATTGACACGTCAGCCTGCTCTGGACAACACCTGCATTTTGGAGAAAGTAAATGATGGTGAGTTAGAGCCTCTCCTAACTGCTCTGAGGGGCCCAGAAGGCTCAGGCGTCAGGCCTGGCCTGCCCATTTCTAAGGCAGAAGGAGCCACACCCCTCTAGGGATGCCACTTTGTGGACAGTCCCAAGGATCAAGGCTCGTTGGCGGAGATGGCCTTGTGTGATGTCTGTAGCATACACTGGGGCCCACCCATGCCCTTTCAGCCTGTGCCATTTACTTCCAGCTGCCAGCAGCCAAGTCTTGTTGCCCAATGGCTTTCTGGTTACCTGGTCCCTGGCTGCGTGCTTATCATGACCAAGTTCAGTCATGACAAGTCCATGCTCTGCCTGCACATGTGGTAGACCAGAAGGTCACAGCAGCCCCGCCTCCTCCAGTAGACCCGGTGGTGACGCTGAAGGCACACACCCCTGCTCCTGGCTCTTCGTGGCTTGCACGGGTGGCCCCCTCATTAACAAACCCTGGATGGGCTTCCTTCCTTGCCTGTCTCACCTCCCACATCCTCTGCCAGTGCTTCCAAGGATCATTTCCCAAAAGAATGTCTTGCATTTGAGTTCTGGATTCAGAGTCTGCTTGCGAGGAAACCCAAACTACGACAGTAGTGAACTGCCAACAATCATCGAGCACTTTCTCTGTGCCAAGCACCCTGCTCAGTACTTCACATGTTTTGACTCATTTGATCTCATGACAGCCAGGGCTGTGAGGAAGGAACCATTCTCATCTCCATTGTACGGACACAGAACCGACTCAGAGCTGTGGCTTGATGCCAAACGACTCCTCTCATGACACATCCACTAGCAGCCTGAATTGCTTTCGGTTCCTCAAACTGCTGTGCTCGCTCACCTCCTGCCCTCTGCCCTCTGTGGTGGGTTCGATCACTTGGTCACACAGCAAGTTAGAGGTTGAGCCACCTGGTTCAAGAGCAGGACCCCAGGCCTCAAGCCCTCACACTTCACCCCTGTGGTGGGCAGACCAAGAGACCCTCTGCACGGCCCCATCCAGCACCCGTGCCTGTTACTTTCTATGGCAACAGAGGCTTTGCAGATGTGATTAAGTTAAGGATCTTGAGATAGAGAGATCATCCTGAATTATCCTTGTAAGAGGGTGTCTTTCTGTCTCTTTCAGACAGAAGATGACCTGGCGACGAAGCAGAGGGACAGAAGGTTTGAAGATGCCACACGACTGGCTTTGAAGATGGAAGGCTGGGCCATGAGCCTAGGGATGTAGGTGGCCTCTGGAAGCCGGGAGAAGCAAGGAAACAGATTCTCCCCTGGAGCCTCCAGGAGGAGCCGGGTCTGCGAACTGCTTAACCTCAGTCCAGCAAGACTGATTTCGGATTTCTGGGCCTCTAGAACCGACAGAGAACACATTTCTGTTGTTTTAGCCGCTACTTTTGAGGCTGCGCAGCTGTGGCGTGTTCCTGGCAACAGCAGTGCCGAAGCCACCTCGTGGGACTGTCACCTGGCAGGGCACATCTTCGAGCAGCAGGCAGGTGCGACCTACTGCAGGGGACGCCTGGGGCTGAGGGACATCAAAGGGCCCTCCCTGGTCGGTCTGAGGTGTTCAGCAAGAGCTGCCTCAGCAGAGGCGGGAGAGCAGGAAGGAAGTCCCTGGGAGGGGAGGGAAAGGGAGGTGCCAGGCAGAGGGAGCAGCGCATGCAAAGGCCAGGAGATGGGCGGAAGCTCAGCCATTTGAGGTTCTAAAGTGATTCAGTCCGGACAGAAGACAGGGGTGGAGGGAGAAACAACAGAATCCATGTGGTGTTAAGGCTCCGGGAGTGTGTGTGAATGGGGCAAGGCACTTGACCTCTCTGTGCCTCAGTTTCCTCACCAGCCTGATGGGGATAATGCATAGTACTTATGTCACAGTGTTCTGTGAGGTTTAACCACATGTGCAGCACTTGGTACAGTGTCCCGTGCACAGTAAGGGCTCAGTAAACCTGGCGTTTACTCGTGTTCCCATCAACAGCTAAGTGGCTGGCAGCCCCCCTCCTGTGGGCACACAGTCCAGCACTGGCCAGTGGGGGGCCCACATCCCTCTGACGGTGGGATTTGGGTGGAGTTGCCAGAGCCAGCTAGCATGAGCCCAGGACTTTTGCTGGAAGTTCTGGGAAAGCAGGTCAGCCTGGAGTGGCTGGGGGGTTGGGGGCATCTTTATCACCGTGGCAGGGGGGGCCTGCCTGAGAAGGAAGCCAACAGAGGGAAAGGCAGGGCCCTGGATGGAGTGAGGCCGATCTTGGTGGTGTCACCTAGGGCCCTGAATCCAGACATGTCAGACAGTCTGGTTACAGGGTCCACTCAATTCTCCCTTTTGCTTTAGGAGTTTTAACTGAGTTTCTATAACTGGCAACCAGGAGAGTCCCGACTGATAGATGCATTATCAGTGAACACACATTGACTGACTGAGCATTGAGGGCTCTGGTACTGTCTTTAAGTTGGGGGGGGGGGTGACTTCATGGTAAGGACCCCACTTCCTATAGGACCACAGGGACTGGGGAAAAGCACTCTCTCCTGGGAAAGCACTGTCTCTGTTCTCCCCACCTGCAGGCCCTGGCAACCACATCTAAGGTTCCCTCCAAAGAAGGATGGGGCTCTGCTCAAGTCAGGTGTGTACCCCACCCAGAAGCTGAATCCCTGTTTTCCTCTCCCTGACCCAAACCTCCCCCAGCAGGAAAGCTCTCCCACCTCACTTAAGGGAATAGGAAAGGGATTCGAGTACTAGAGCCCTAAGGACAGCCCAGGGGGTCCGTGCCATTATCAGTCCCATTTTACAGATGAAGACACTGAGGCCTGAGAGGTTAAGTTACCTGTCCTCAAAGCTAGGGACCACCGAACAAAACTCAGAACTCTTTTCTTGCCCCCAAACATGGCTTCCTTCTCTTTAGCCATTTTTCCATCAGGTGTCCTCGTTTTTTCTGGCTTTCTTGCTCTCTCAAGTCTATATACTCTAATTCATTATAATTACTCATTCCTTGCTCCTAGGTCATACGGAAGAATATTTGGCCACATCTGGGTTACTGTCTTTGCTCCATGTGGTAGAAGCTGTGTGTCCTTGGGCCAATGTCTTTACCTCTCTGGGCCTTGGTTTCTTCAACTGTGGTGGTAGAGAGCAAAACATGCTCTTAGGCTTTTTATAAGAACTAAGTGAGTTAATACACGTAAAATGTTTAAAACAGTAAGCCCTTCGGAAGTACTCAATAAATGGAAGTTTTTATAATTCATTTCCTTTAGAAATTATATTGTGTAGTATTTCTTAGAATGAAATAGAGAGAAAGATTCCCTGAATAAGTAAATAAATGGCACAACTTTGAAAACTGCAATTTCACTTAACTTTTCTCCCTCCTTCCTTCCCCCCTCTTTCTTTTCCTTTCCTTTCCTTTCCTTTCCTTTCCTTTCCTTTCCTTTCCTTTCCTTTCCTTTCCTTTCCTTTCCTTTCCTTTCCTTTCCTTTCCTTTCCTTTCCTCCTTTGTTCCTTCCTTCGTTCTTTCCTTCATTCCTTCGTTCATTCCTTCCTTTTGTGCTTTTTAATTTTGAAGCCCGTATCCGTTGGCAGAAGAGCAGCAGCAGGGGGTGGGGTGGGGCAGGGTGGGGGTCCGGTGCTTCCTGCTTCTCTCCCTGGCAAGTGAGTGGTATCAGGTCAAGCCTCCCGCCCAGAGCACCTGGAAGAGGCCCAGAAACAGGTGCCTGAAACTGGGACTCGCTTTTCTCCGGCAGGCCTGTGCTGACTGTGGCAGCTGAGAGGCTGCAAAGCTGGCAGGGCTTTGGTGTCTCAAGGCCTGGGGCCACAAAAATCTGAATACACCCCCATCTTGGTAGTAGTACCTGGACAAATCTGCAGGCTTGACGTGCGACTCTAATAACTGTGAGGAGTGCATTCAGGAAATAGATAAGAATTTCAGCAGAAAACTGGAAAACATAAAAAAAGAATTGATGGAAGTTCCCAAACTGAAAAATAACAATGCTGAAGTTGAGATTTGCAGTTCAGGTCGCACACAGGCTCTGAGGCACTGGCCAGGTTCTGGTCCTAGGTCAGCCTTTGCTACTTACAATGCTGGTCCTGGTTTCTTCTTGCATGGAGGTGAAATCCACACAACCTACAACAAACCATTTTAAAGCTCAGGATTCAGTGACAGGGCGTTAACAGTGTTGTGCAAAAACCAGCTCTAGTTTCAAAAATTTTTCATCACCTCACATATACCCCATGCCTATTAAGTAATGACGCCCCATCCTCCCCACCCCATCCTTGGTAACCTCTAATCTGCCTATTATGGCCGTATCACATAACATAAACCATACAGGATGTAAGTTTTGTGTCTGGCTTCTTTCGCTTAGCATGTTCTCGAGGTTCATCCAAGTTGTAGCATGTATCAGTATTTGACTCCTATTTATGGCTGGATTATATTCCGTTGTATGGATGTACCACATTTTGTTTATCCATTCACTTATTAATGGATATTTGAGAATTGTTCCTGCCTTTTGGCTTGAATGAATCATGTTGCTATAAACTTTGCATACAAGTCCCTGTGTGCACATTTTCATTTCCCTTGGGTATGTACCTAGGTGTGGAATAAGCCATTGTGTCATAACTCCTTATTGCAGTTTCCTTGTCGATAAAACGAGCTGGTAGTGGTGCCTAACTCGGAGCGTTACCCGAGACAGTCAACGCAAAGTGCTCAGCTTGATAAACGGTTGCTGTGGATCAGAGCTGTTACCTGATTAGGTTGTAAGTATTTGTTGACGTGTCTGTCTGCTGCGCTAGGTCACAGGTTCCTGGAGGGCAGGGGCTTTTGGATACTTGTCTGCATCCCCTGGTGCCCGGCATCCTGTCTGACATGGAGCAGAAACACTCGGTAACCATTTCTGGAGTGTTTGGAGCTGATTCATTCCCGTGCACAGCTTTGCCCTTCCCTTGGACTCTGCCAGTGCCCTGAGGAACACAGATGTTAGTGCTCTTTTTCAACCACTGAGGAAAATGAGGCTCCTGGAAGCTGAGTACCTTGATTAATTATAAGGCTGAAGAGAAGCAGAATCTGAAGTCCGGGTTCATTCATTCATTCAACATCAAATATTTACTGAGCACCTGCTATGTGCCAGGCATGTTCTAGAGAGTGGGCTCTTCATGAATTATTTAGAAAGAACACAAATGAGATCAGTAGGTTGCATAGTATATATATATATAGGTGATGCACTATCCACTAGAAGGTGATATGTGCCAAGGAGAAAAATAAGGCAGAAAAGGAAGGTAGGGAGTTGCCAAGGGAGGGTTGAGAGAGTTTCAGTTTCTATGGGGTGGCGGTGAAGGCCTCACAGAGAATGGGACTTGAGTCCAGACTTGAGGAAGTGAGGGAGTCAACCATGTGAATGTCCGTAACTATGACTCAGTAGGATCAAATTAGAAGTTTTGGATGAAGATCTTTCTGGACGACGATGATGCTAATGATGATGACAGCAACTACTTTGTGTTCAGCTGCCATGTGCATAGCCCACGTTGCCTTCATGATTTCATAAGCACCTCAGAACAGCCATGTGAGGTGGTATTACTATTATTCCCACACAACTCATCAGTGGCTGAACAGGGATTTGAACCCGTAAGAGTCCAGAATCTGTGCCATGCATGGACTTCCCACAGCTTCCTGGGAGGCAGTATGGTGCCGTGGTTCAGAGTTGGGCTCTGGAGTCAGATCTATTAACAGGATACCTTTGAGCTGCTTGCTTAACTTCTCTGGGCCTTAGTTCCTATCTCATAGAGGTATGTGAGGATTGCATGTGGCAATAGACGTAAAACACTTGCTCAGTACATGAGGCAGTTTCTGTTCTGATTGTCATTGTTATTACTAGAGAAGTTTTGCGTTTTGGAGAGCTCTCTGGCCCAGTGGATTCCCTCTGGTCCTAACCAACTTGGGATCGACCGTATGACTCATCAACTGTCTAGGCCAACAAAGGTGCACGCCACTCATACTTGGAGAACAGGGGACCCTCCCAAACCTCACTGAGCGCGGCCAATCACGTTCTAATTGTTCTCATATACTTCTCAATGAGTTTCTGTAGCCAGCAGCATTCCCAGTTTAGGCTCTAGGGACACCAGGGAAAAATGCTCTGTGTTAGCTCTAACCCTTCCCTCCCCTCAATTAAAGATCTACCCCAGGGCCTTTGGAGAGAGGACTGACCTCCAGATATTTTGGAAGAGCCTATCTCCTATCAGGAGCCGATTCTGGTCTGAGCTGAGAGCATATTCATGGGCCAAAGTCTGCTCCAAAGTAAACACGTCATCACATTCCTCACAGCCTGTAACCTCCATGGGGAGAAGCTTGGGCCATCATGGTGCAAGGGTGGTGAGGAAATCTTATCTGACTCCATTTCAGCAGGATCCCACCTAGTTTGAGCTTAGTGGGGGACATGGGGGAGAGAATGGAACAGATAATCTTAAACAAGTTGAATAAAAGAGCACATTTATTGAAGTTGTTCTCTGTGGTGATGGGTAGAGGAGACAAGGTTTAGAAGACAAACATGTTATGTAGTGAAAGAGCACACATTTTATGTGGGTGTGCCTTTGAATCCTTATTGCTTTTTTTCTGTCCATAAAAGTTAAACAGACTTGTTTTCTTTTCTTTCTTTCCTTCCTTCTTTTTTTTTTTTTTTTTAAATTTGTGAGAGAGAGTGTTCAGGGGAGAGGGACAGAGGAGAGAGAGAGAGAGAGAGAGAGAGAGAGAGAGAGAGAGAGAGGGAGAATCCTAAGCACTAAGCAGGCTCCACACCCAACATAGAGCCCGATGCAGGGCTGGATTCCATGACCCTGGGATCATGACCTGAGCCAAAATCAAGAGTCTGACACTCAACCGATGAGCCACCCAGGCGCCCCTTTTCTTTTTCTTTTTTTAACAGTAAACTACGCATATTTGAAGTTTACAATGTGATGTGTTTACACATCCACCCCACCTTCACACTCATACACACATGCACGTATATATTAATGAAACTATGGCTGCAATCAAAATGGGGAACATATCTATCCTAAAAGTTTCCTTATTTTTCTTTTGTAATCTCTCCCTCCCATCTCTCCTCACCTACCCCCTAGAGCCTAGGCACACACTGATCTGCTCTCTGTCATTTTGGTTAGTTTGCAGGGGCGCCTGGGTGGCTCAGTCGGTTGAGCATCAGACTCTTGATTTGGGATCAGGTCATGATCCCAGAGTTGTGGGATCAAGCCCTGGGTCCAGCTCCACACCGAGCATGGAGCCTGCTTAGGATTCTCTCTCTCCCTCTGCCCTTCCTTCATAATGCTCTCTCTCTCTCAAGCTAAAATATATATATATGTATTAGTTTATACTTTCTAGAATTTTCTGTAAGTGGAATCACACAGTATGTGTATATTTTTTTTGTCTGGCTCCTTTCACTTAGGATTATTTTGAGATTCAGCTATGTAGCTCTGTATATTCATAAGTCTTTCCTTTTTATTGCTGAGTACTAATTAGTTCACATATGGATGCATGACAGTTGGTTTATCCATTCACCTGTTAATAGACCTTTGGGTTGTGTCTAGTTTTTGGTAAATAAAGCTGGTACGAACATCCAAGTACAAGTGTTTTTATAGACACATGCTTTCATTTCACTTGGGTGATTTCCTAGGAGTGGAATGGCTGAATCATATGGTAGTTATATGTTTAACTTTTTAAACAAACTGCTTTCCAATGTGGGAGTACCATTTTTCATTCCCACCAACAATATATGTTTAAAAACATTAGAGACACATTTGAGGTAGAAAGAAAATCCTTAAGGTTGAAAGTAAACGTTCTTGTTTTTGTTTGATTTATTTTCAGATAGAGAGCGTGAGTGGGGGAGGGGCAGAGAGAGAGGGAGAGAGAGAGAATCCCAAGCAGGCCCCGCAATGCCAGCACGGAGCTGGACTTGGAGCTCGAACCCCCAAACTGCGAGATCATGACCTGAGCCGAAATCAAGAGTCGGTCGCTTAGCCAACTGAGCCACCCAGGCGCCCTGAAAGTAAGAGTTCTTATAATGCTACATCCTAGTGATTGCCTGATTAACTGTTTCCTGTAAGTCCTTCCAGCATTCTTTGTTTTCTTATCCATCTATAGACTCCGACTGAGACACAGAGGTGCTCTGCACAGGCTAATAATCTGACAGCCCCTCAACTTAATATTTTAAAAACAGTTTTTCAAAATTTAGTTAGGCAGGATGTGGAGAAACTGATTTTCTGTTAACAAAGTATATCATTCCTCTTTCTTTTCAAAATACAGGATTTATTACATGCACAGAAGGAAACCTGACCTTTTAACTTATTTGGAATTATCCTGGAATTGTAGTTGTCCAAGCGGTCTGCTCCTTGGTGCCTGTATTAAAGGGCATGTGACTCAGGTGACACACTCACAGATGACAAGGTCTCGGGGCAGCACGTAGCTCTGACCAACAATAAGCTGACATGACCAGGGATCTGAGAGAATTGTCACCCAGCTGGACTCTGGCTTAGTGGCACAGCCAAGAGTTGCCCCTACTGTTGGAAAGAGAATGTTCTAATTTCCCTCAGAGGATGCTGTTTCTCTTACTGGTTCCTGCAGGGCTGTCCCACGTGGAAACCTGAGTTAACTGGCACCGTGTTTTGATCTAGTCCATCGCTATTTGGCCTCCCCTTCTAGACTGGCACCCCACTAGGCTGCCTGGCTGATTAGCCCAATGCATATATTAACATATATTAATGTTATTTTTATTTTAAAAGAATGTGTACATAGGGGTGCCTGGGTGCCTCAGTCAGTTGGGCATCTGACTCTTGGTTTCAGCTCAGGTCATGATCTCACAGTTTGTGGGTTCGAGCCCCGTGTCAGGCTCTGCGCTGTTAACTCGTGGGATTCTCTCTCTCCCTCTCTCTCTGCCTTTCCCCTGCTTTCGTGCACACACACTCTCTCTCAAAATAAATAAACTTTAAAACAGTACATTTATAAAAAAAAATGAAAAATGTGTACATAAATTGGATTGTACAAATTCATGTTGGTCTGTAATTTGCTTTTGTTTTTCTCCACTAAACAATACATTTTGAGATTTTTTTGTAGATCCATCACACTCTTTTGTAAAACGTACCAAAGTAACCCCTCTGATGAATGTACTGTGCTGTGGTAGTTATCAACTGTAATGAGCATAGGAATCATCTCGGGGATCGTGTTAAACTGCGGCTCCTGAGTCAGTGGGTCTGGGGTGGTGCCTCACATTCCCAGGTGCTGACCAAGCTCCTGGTGGGGCCATACTTTGAGAAGCAAAGCTATATACATATAGTGCACGTGAGGGACCCACCAGTGAGAGACATTTGGGCTGTTATAAACAGTGCTGCAATAAACAGCAGAGTCAGAAGACCTAACACTGAACTCGTAGCTCTGGTATTAACTGTGTGACCGTTGAGTGGGTCACTTAACCTTTCTGGGCTGCCGGTGAGTCCCTCCTCCCTGGCAATTCGGCGAATGGTCACAAACGCCTCTACTCTTTTAAACCCTAGGGATAAAAATAAACAGTCCCTGTCCTTGAGTGCTCTGAGAGTCATAATTCTAATCCTGGCGTGCAGAGCATTGGGGGAGAGGGGAGTGCGCAAGATAAGGATGGAAAAGTCTTTGTCAGCTGTACTGCCGGCCACAAAGGCAGTTCTGTTCCAGTTGGAAGGCAGTCTAGGTTTGCCAGGTGAGCAGTGGCTAGACAGGGTTTTCTTCAGCAGAAAAGTGCTCTGTGGCATTTGTCTGCACTTTAAAAAAAACAAACCAGTCCCGCACATAAATCTTCCGAAGAAGCCAAAGCCAAACTGGGTGGGGGAAGAGAGCCCCGTCATTTGCAAACTGGCTTTTTTTTTTGTGTGTGTGATTCCAGCAAGACTGGGGAGGGTGGGGTGGGGTATTCTCTGAGTAAATTCCACCTTGGACTGGGAGGGCCCGGAGGGAGGAAATCAAGGCCCTCAGCAGGCCCTGTCTTCCCAACCCTGCTGAATGAACAACACACACATGTCCAGTGGATGGTGGCCACCGCCTTCATTCCTTTACCAGCGTGAGGCAATTGCTTCTGGCGGCCATGGCTGCGGCCTCTGGGGGACTGAGAGCTCAGAGACGCAGAACTGACCTCTGGAGTCGGTTAGACTAGGGTTTGAATCCAGACTCTGACACCTAGTACCAGAGGGACCTGAGCAAGTGACTTAATTTGTTATTTGCAGCCTCAGTCTCCCTGTTTGTAACACGGGGATGATGATAATAGCATCAAGCTCGCAGAGTTCTTGCAAAGATTAAAGAAGGTAAGTCATGGATGTGAGGTGGTCAGGCAATCAGGGAAGTGGCCATGTACTACAGCTATAGGATTCAAGGAGGGAATGTCGATAAAATCACAGTCACATAGCCCGTTGAGTGAGTCCAGGAAAGAATGGCTCTCGTGAACGTCGCTCATTCATTCCATTTTGAACTCCACCTTAGTCAGTGGGTGAGTGGGAGAGCGGGGTGCCTTCTCTGAGCATCCTGCCTACCAGCACCCTCAGCTTCTCTTAGGGCAGGGCTGGCTGGTCCTTCAAACAGCCCCTGCTTTTGCCACCCCGTTGGGAGAAGACCTGCTTCCCCAGCACCCACGCACATGGCCCCAGGACCTCTGCAGCAGGGGCTGGGGGTGGAGGGTGAGCCCTCTTCCCTCTCCAGTTGCTGCTGAGAGAACCAGCTCCTCTTCCTTGAGGGGATGGAGGCAGAGCAAATGTTCTCACGTACAGTTTGCTCCTCTTTCGTTCTGGCAGGGTGTGGACCTCGGTGTAAAATTACAACTGAGAAGGCCCCCGCCCTGGGGCAAAGATGTAACTGGGGAGGACGTCAGTTCATTTTGCAAGTCCTCGTTCTCCATCTCTGTTCCCTTTGGAAACTTTCAGTCTTTGCTCTTTGATGTCCACTCGTAGCGTAATCATGACATTAACAGACATTGTCATATCATAATCACGTCGGTAGCTCTCTCACAGATACATGCTAAGTGCTTTGCACATGGCTTCTCATTTGTCAGAAACCCTCCAAAGGTACATGGTTAATGTAGGTTACAGGCAACCCCAGCTCCCTGCTCTTAATCTTGACTATTGTCTTTCTTAGCCCTTCCTTAGACTTAGTATCCAGTTTAGCACTCTGTGACCTTAGGCATATGATTATTTCTCTCAGCCCCAATTTCCTTACCTGTAAAATGGAAATAATAACAACATCACCTGGGGTTGTTATAATGATTAAATGAGAAGGGGCGCCTGGGTGGCTCAGTAGGTTAGGCATCTGACTTTGGCTCAGGTCATGATCTCGCGGTTGGTGGGTTTGAGCCCTGCATCAGGCTCTGTGCTGGCAGCTTGGAGCCTGGAGCCTGCTTTGGATTCTGTGTTTCTCTCTCTGACCCTCCTCTGTTTGTGCTCTGTCTCTTAAAAATGAATAAATGTTAAAAAAAAAAAAAAAAAAAAGAAAAGAAAAAGAGAAAATGGCAGTACTCAAGAAAAGGAAGCTTCTATTATTATTATTTATTTTACTGTTTTTACTGTTACGAATACTCTGGCATGCTACCATAGCAGTGGACCCCAGGACACCAAGAAACCACAGAATCCAGGTTCACCTGGGACCCCTTTCACAGAGCTGTGGATCCTGAAGTGTGGAGGTGGGTTTCACACATAGGGGCAGGATTCCAAGATCAGGACCCTAGTAAGAGTGTTATGTGTCTCTAGCTTATTAACTGGTTTATTGTAATATCAAGTATATCTCTATACCTGCGTTGTTCAATATGATAACCCCCAGTAGCTAAAGGCAGCTATTGAGCGTTGGCAATGTGCCGAGTCTGAATTAAGACATGCTATAAGCAGGGCACCTGGCTGGCTCCATCAGAGAAGAATGCAACTCTTGGTCTCAGGGTCGTGAGTTTGAGCCCCATGTTGGATGTAGAGATTACTTAAATAAACAACTATTTTTAATTAAAAAAATTTTTTTAATGTATATTTATTTTTGAGAGAGAGAAAGACAGAGCTTGAGTGGGGGGAGGGACAGAAAGAGAGGGAGACACAGAATCTGAAGCAGGCTCCAGGCTCTGAGTTGTCCACACAGAGCCTGACGTGGGTCTCGAACTCACGGAACTGTGAGATCATTACCTGAGCAGAAGTCAATCATTTAACTGATTGAACCACCCAGGCGACCCAAACAAATATTTTTTTTAAAAAAGACATGCTGTAGGTATAAAACACATGTCGGACTTCAAAGACAGTAATATATTTAAAAATATTAATTGTATATCTGAAAATTATAACTTTTCAGATATATTGGGTAAAGTGATCAACTTGTTCTAGTTGCCACAGGCATTCCTGGTTTTAGGACTGAAATGAAAGGCCTGCAACCCAAGAAACCCCTTAGTCTTGGGCAAATAAGGACAGTTGGTCATCTTATTTTTTTAAGTTTATTTATTTATTTTGAGAGAGATGGCGGAAGGGCAGAGAGAGAGAGAGAGAGAGAGAGAGAGAGAGAGAATCCTAAGCAGGCTCCATGCTGTCAACACAGAGCCTGATATGGGGCTCAAACCCACACAATCGTGAGATCATGACCTGAGCTGAAGTCTGACGCTTAACCAACTGAGGCACTCAGGTGCCCTGAGTTGGTCATCTTATTATTGGTTAAAATATATTATTGTAAGTAATTTCACCTGTTTCTTTTAAAGTGACATTTAACTTTTAAGCGTTACTAGAAAATTAAAAATTATATTGTGGAAAAAAATTATAATGTGGCTCTCATGATATTTTTATTAGACAGTATAGGTTCTATTAGGTCTTAAACCCCAGCCTACACCCTGCCAGGAGACAGATGTGACAGTTGCCCTCCTTCAACAAGTGGCACAGAAAACAGCAACTAAACCTTAGCATAAAATAGGTGGTGTGACTGCAAGGGCTGTAAGAGTGAGGGACTAGGGGCTCCTGGGTGGCTCGGTGGGTTAAGTATCAGACTTTGGGTCTGGTCATGATCTCACGGTTCTTGAGTTCGAGCCTCGCATCATGCTCTCTGCTGTTAGCGTTGGATCCTCTGTCCTCCTTGCCCTCTGCCCCTTCCCTGCTCTCTCTCTCTCTCTCTCAAAAATAAACATTAAAAAAAAAGAGAGAGAGAGAGAGAGAGAGTGAAGACTAAAGGACAGGCATGGGTTTCCCATGTTGAAAGGAGAGATGAGAGCATTCTAGGCAGAGGGAACTGTCTGAGCAAAAGCATGGAGGTGATCAGGTGAACTTTCCATCCCACTGATCCGGCGACTTGTACAACGTTGAGAAGTAGACTCATAGTGCTTCAGTCTTCCACCGGTGTTTATCCTCAAGTTCAGCCAGTCTTCTCCTCGTGGGTGTCTGCGCATCTGCTGCTGTCCTGCCAGGTCTACGCTGACCTGTAGGGGTGATGGCTCTACTTGTGTTTTCTCAGTCGGTTTATTCTGACTGGGATCTCTCGGGGCTGCAGCAGATTGGTGTCAGCATATCTGTGAGTAACAGACATAGAGGGGAGCCATGGCTTTTTACAGAGACATGCTAGAGTCAGCTAGGGAAAATACAGCTAATTCCGGCTTTTTCAGGGACTGGTAGTGAGGTCTCTTAATTTTGCCTGGTTTCCAGCTACCTTTATAGAGTGCTTATTGTGTGCCAGGCACTATGCTAAGAGTTTTGCTTGCCTTATCGAAGCACCCTAGGAAGAGGTGTGTTACCTCCACTACCTAGACCAGAAGACTGGAGCTTGCAGAGGCTATTTGTTCAAGATCACAAAGCCAGAATAGCCAAAAGTCACACTCAAAGCCTGGGCTTTTCGCTGCTTTACACTCTTCCACTTTGGACAGTTCTATACCAAGAGATCAGAGAAGGCTAGGACAGAATTTAGAAAACCGGGATTGGGTATTTGTTAAATGAAGGCCTTGTTGGGCAAAACTATGAAATGTACTAGCTAAAATGCTACCTGCAGAAATGTCTACCTGAGTTGTTCAGCCCTTTTCTTTTATCAAATATTGATGAGGAGTCATCTGAAGACTTTGTGTGCTTCCTCTCCTCAGTTCTCAAGCCACTGACCTCTACCTCTACCGTGATTGCCGAGGCCCCTTCATCTCCCATGAATTGTTCCCTGGAGAACTCTTTGGTTTCTTCTGACTGGGTAGAGAGAATCACTAGACTTGTCCTAAAATGGGGTGTCTCAGCTCTGGGTGAAGTGTACTGGATATTTTACATGCAGAATTATTTAGTTATTTGTGTCAAGACCTGATGAAAACAATTATATGGGAAAGGGGGCCTTAGCCCCCTTTCTCCATTAGCTCCAATCTTCCCTGGCAGGGAGCAGGTGCCTTGGGGCGTGAGACACTGACTGATAAGTTTTGATGGATGAGTTTGGGTGGAGAAAGCATGGGGAACCAGGAAACTTGGGTATGAGGGAGGCAAAGGTTACCAACACTGCCTCTAGTGATTTTGGTGCTCAGATGGTGTGAACAAAGGCAAAACCCAGACTGAGAACAGGGTTCTCAGGGGGCCTTTAGACATAGTGCAGACTTTGGAGTTAGAATCAGATTCAAGACCAGCATTGCCTAGTCCATACCAGCTGACTTCTAGCAAATCTCTTTAATCACTGAAGGAGTGGAATGGTCCTTCAAATAGCTATTTTGTCCCTACTATGGGCCAGGGCCAGGTAATCCACTCTCCCCCAACCCCCCGGCTGTTTTGAGCATTCCAGTGAGTGAGGCAATCTGTCTGAACAAAGCACTTCAGTGTTGTATGCAAATGACTTGTTTGTATAAATGTTACAACCACAAATCTGCTGGCTTCTCCTGGGCAACCCTCAGGCTGGAAGCCCTTGACCTCCATCCTGCCCAACTCAGATTCCCCAGGAAGACCCCTGTCCCTAAACCTGGGTTATGGGTCTCTTCTTGGCCCCAGGACACTCTGTGCTTTTCTTACACACCTGCATTCCAGTCCTGTTTGTACTGTATGCCTTGGGCAAGTCCCTTAACCTCCCAGTTAACTCTTGTCAGGTGTGGCCAATAGCCAAGGAACTGTTTAGCACAGCTCTTAGCACAGGGGCAGAGCAGGTACTCAGGAAAAGCTAGCTGCTACTTTTACAATTATTCAGCTTTTGACAGTAGAGGTCTGGCCTGAGTTTCTGCTATATCCCAGAACCTAGCACAGGGCCTGGATGAGTACACAGCAGGTACTCAATATATGGTGTTTGTAGGCAGAATAACAGCCCTTAAAGATGTCCAAATCCTAATTTCCGGAACCTGTCAATATGACTTACATGGCAAAGAGGAATTAAGGCTGTAGATGGGATTAAGATTGCTAATCAGTGGATCTAAAAATATCCTGGGTTAACTAACTGTCCGGATGGAATCACAAGGGTCTTTAAAAGAGGAAGATGTGACTATGGAGAACCAGAGAGATGACGGTGTGAGAAAGACTCAGCCTGATGTTGCTGGCTTTGAAGATGGAGGAAGAGGCCACAGCCAAGGAATGAGGGAGGTTTCTAGGAGTTGGAAAAGGCAAGGAAACAGATTCTTCCCTAAGCCTACAGTAAGGAATGCATCCTGCCAACACCTTGATTTTAGTTCAGTGAAACCCATGAGGGATATCTAAGCTACAGAACTGCAAGATAATAAATTTGTGGCTTTTTAAAGACAAAGTTTTGGTAAGTTGCTACAGCAGCATTAGTAAACTGATATGCACTGCAAATTATTCATTTCTATTACTACTACTAAGCTGTTTGTGATAGTTGATTTGTACTTTTCTCGCCCATTACTGTATGAATTCCTCAAGGTCAAGGAATAAGTTTGTCTTATTTAAAAAAAATTTTTTTTGTTTATTTATTTATTTTGAGAGAGAAAGAGACATCGAGAGTGGGGAGGAGCAGAGAAAGGGAGAATCCCAAGCAGGTTCTGCACTAACAAAGTGGGGCTCTAACCCAAGAAACTGTGAGATCATGACCAGAGTGAAACCAAGAGTGGACGCTTAAGGACTAAGCCACCCAGGAGCCAGGGAATGTTTGTTTTATTTACCATTAGTTCTCAAGTGCTAAGAGGGCCTCCCACACAATAGGCACTCAGTAAATGCTACTGATGACACTATTATAATTCACGTGAATTTAACTGATACAAATAGTAAAGTGTCCATTCCTTCTCCGTGTCCTCCAGTGCCTAACACTTTTGTCTGGCACACAGCAGGAGGTCAATAAAAACCTTTATTGAACCTTACCGAACCTATACGTGGACCAAGTACTACTTACTCCCCTCACTCCCCTCTCTCATGGCCCACGCCGCCGCTCCCGCCCATCCTGAACGCCCCTTACTCCGGTGACCTTCTTCTTAAGCCAATGTCTCCCCACTGGCTTCCTTTTCGCCTAGGTAGTGAGCACCGAGCACGGGGTCCCTGGACACCTTGCCGGCCGTGGGGTGCAGTGCACGCTTGGGACCGCAGGGGGCGAGCGTGGTCCGGGAACGCCCGCCGAGGGGTTGGGACGGGGCGGGGCCTCGAGGGCGGGTCGGCTCAGTGCGCAGGCGCGGGTCCAGACGCCTCGCGCGGCGAGGGGCAGGCGGCTGCAGAGCAGTCCCGGCCGCGGCTCTAGTAGCAGCGAGTTCGAGCCCCGCTCCCGCTCCGCTTCGGTTCTCGCTCCCTCGGCCCTTGGGCCTCCCGACGCCAGTCCCGGGCAGTCGCTGCGCTTTGCGCTCTCCCCGCCGCCAGGATGCCGGTAACTGAGAAGGACCTGGCGGAGGACGCGCCGTGGAAGAAGATCCAGCAGAACACCTTCACGCGTTGGTGCAACGAGCACCTCAAGTGTGTGAACAAACGCATCGGGAACCTGCAGACCGACCTGAGCGATGGGCTGCGGCTCATCGCGCTGCTCGAAGTGCTCAGCCAGAAACGCATGTACCGCAAGTACCACCAGCGGCCCACCTTCCGCCAGATGCAGCTGGAGAACGTGTCCGTGGCCCTCGAGTTCCTGGACCGTGAGAGCATCAAGCTCGTGTCCATCGGTGAGTGCCCTGGCCCAGCCGGGCGCCGAGGTGTACCCTCCCGCCCCCGCGCGTGCGCCGGGGGGAAGCCTGGGTCCCCCTGCCGCGCGCCCCCACCGCGCCCAGCAGCCGCGGGCTGGGTGTGGGCGCTGAAGCGGGGTGCGTTGTCCTCCCGGGAGTGGGGACGCAGGAGACCTAGGTCTCCTTCCCAGTGCCTTTTCCTGGGCTAGGACTTTGTGTGATGGCCTCGCTGTGCGTCCTTGGGGGGCTGTGGATCCTGGGCTTGGGTTGGGGCTGCACGGGGAGAGCTGGGGCTGTGGCATGTTTTCCGCACCCGCGGTGCCCCTGAGGGGGAGCTGGAAACCTCTGGTCCACAGTCCACAGAAGTGGGGCCCCGCTCAGATGTTCCCCAAAACGCTCACCCCGCTGCGCCCAGGTTGGTGCGCTCAGCGGCTGACGAACGGGCGGTGGCTCTGACGCCTGGCGGGAGACTTGGGGAGGGACAGTTCTCCGAGCCTGGGGCCTCTCCGCTCAGGTGGGGACGGCGACCTGTTACCCTCCCCCGCCGTCTCTGGCTTGGGTGTGGGCCCCGAGGTGGGAAGGGGAGCTGCGGGGGGGGGGGGGGGGTGTCCTCCTCTCTCCCTCTGCTCCCAGCTCAGCTCTGGCTGGGTGCCTTGGGGTGAGCCAGCTCTGCCGCCGAAGTGATCATTTAGGGACGGTAGTGGTATAGTAACTACTGTTTTGTAGGGAGAGCCCAAACCTGTGCGTGCTGTGTGCCAGCAGCCTTCCAAGTTCTCAGTCCTTACACAAGCTGGGAGTTGGGGTGTCCTTAGACCTACTTTACAGACAAGGAGGGAGGTCCAGAAAGTTAATCGACTTGTCCAAGGTCTTGGAAGTAGGAAGAGTCTCGCTGAGAATGGAAGGGAAGCGGGTACAATGAAAGGAGACTTTGCCTTCCTCTCCTATCCTTCCCCACACCAGGGTCTTCCTGAGAAGGGGGAGGGAGTTGGTGTCAGGTTCCGCTCCCCTCTGCTGGGAAGAGAGAATGAGGGTCAGGTCCCCGCTAGGACCTGGGGTAGTTGAAAGCTTCCAGGAAAGCCACAAGGCTGCTGAGGGCGTGGGCTGTGACTGTAGGGGGAAGGGGTGTGTAGTTATGTGGGTGCGTGTGTGCACTTTTATGTGTACAGAGGATGTAGTGTGTACATAGCGTGGATGGGCAGAGAAAGTGTGTGCACCCATAGTGTGTGTGTGTGTGTGTGTGTGTGTGTGTGTGTGTGTGTGTGTTCTGCCAGGTGAGGCTCTTGCTGGAGGAGCTGACCCAGGCGTGGGTCTGGGGTCTCTTCCAGAGAAAGCCAGGCCTTATAGTGACTCCTGTGATAGGAGGAAAGGGTGGTGGGTGATGGGCTGCACCGGGTGGGTGTGGCTGCTGGGACTTTCTCCAGAGCAAAAGGGGTTCCCTCTAGGCTGAGTCTCCTCTGTCCTCTCCCTCTCCTTCCCCCACACCTGCCCTGGCAGGTAGGGCCGCTTCCTGCTTCCTGGGCCCAGGCAGCCGCCCCATCAAGGGTGGCTTCTCTGCAAAGCTGTGTAACAGGCTGCCTCTTTTTTGGGGTCCCATCTCCTACAGCTGTGGAAGGAGAGCCCCAGAATTATCCTGGAACTCTCCCCTTTTCAGAAACCAGCTTTCCTTCTGGGGAATCTCAAGGCCTGGCTGAGCTCAACTGGGATCGCTTCTTCTTTGTTTTAAAAATGTGTATTTGTTTAATTAAATGGGCAAAGAGACTTAAAGTAAATCAGGAGTATCCAAACATGACATGAAATCTCTTCAAAAAAGCAAAGCAAAACAAACAAATGAAACCACAGCACCAGAAAATCCTGGACTGCCTAATTTACCAACTGTTTACAGAGGCTGTGCTGGCTCCGCCGTGGCTTCCCGTCACTGCCCTGAACTTGGGGGTCTCATTCTAGACTTTGCCTGGTCCCTTACATTTTCCTGTTGACCCTCATGATTTTCATTCCTGAACCCACCTAGGACATAGCGTTGTCCTGACATTCCCAATTAGCCTCCCCTTCTCTGGTTGTGGAGTTGTGGGCTGTTGGCAACTTCTTGCTGTGGACCTGTTCCCACCACAGACTACATTGTTTCATTTTATTTTAAAATTATTTCTTGGATCCTATTCCCCCAAGTGGCATTCCTGGGTCAGAGTGTGACCACATTTATGACTCCTATCATTGGCTGCCTAGTTGCTCTCCAGAAAGATCTCACAGTAAACAGGTTTTCCAGCCTCTGAAGACTGGAGGGAGACTTGCCAAGTGCCAGAAGTCCCATGGGGGTGATGCCTGAGGCCTCTTCTCCCTGCTCCCGGGGCAGTTCTGGGTAATGGCCCTTCAGAAGAAAGTCCCGTCCAGCTCGGACTTCAGTTCAAGTATTCACTGCTTAAGCTGTGTTGCATTGTGCTGACAAAGACCCTGGCTCCAGTTTGTTGGGACACACTAGGTGTTCTGTGTGTTCTGTTCATCACCCAATTGATCACCGCCTGGAATCCTCCAGGTTTGGTTTCCTTGTCTATGTAACCATCTGCTTCACCAAGTCACTGGGAGGGTACAAGGCTTGCCCTGGTTCTGCCTAAGTGCTTAGAAAATGGTCATTGCTGTTATTTCTGTGGTTGTTGTTAGTATTATTATCTGCACTTAAAGATGAGGAAACAGGAGTGAAGTAACTTGCGGAGATCACCCCGCTACTAAATGGTGACTGGAAGCTGGGTCTGCCCAGTTGTGAAACTGACCCTTAACTGACCTGCTCTTCATCGTCAGAAATGAGTGAAATACAGCCCCTCTCCCCCAGCCGGAGAGCCCCGGAAACACCAGATTTTGCAAGTCTGGGATGTTGGGGTAGCAGCTGGACACTCACGCTTTGAGCCTTGAACAAAGTCTTGAGCAAAGAGGGAATCTCAAGGCTTTAGGTGAGAGGATGAATCCTCTGAACTGGGATGAGGGTCCCATGAGATGAGTGTCACGTCAGGAGGTGAGCAGAATCAGTTTGTATCTAGCATCAAGATGAACTTGTTGAGGGAATGGCTGCCCTGTGTTCACAGGGGTTTTTTTTTGGGGGGGGGGGGAGTGGTGGTGGCGGCGGTGGTGGTGGTGGTATTTCCTGCTACTTAATGGATGGTGTTTTAGTCCATAATCTGGGAAGGTATCTTTGAATGGATACAGGGTTTTGTATACTTTGGATAACTTCCAACAATGTACATTGTTGAGAATCATAAGAGTTGTATACAGGCGCCCAGCTCTGAGACATGAGATGGTCAGAAGCTGCCAGAGGACTGGTTTTTCTGCCTAGAATTCAGGGAAAGACAGTTCTGGCTGTTTATTCACATTTGTGATTTGTTGTAAGGTGGGCCCAGTCTAGGCTGCATCCAAAAGTTGAAGATTTTCTTCAGTTTCTTGGTCTGTCTTGGGCAGTTCATAGTGAGGCCTCAGCATAAATCATTCTAGTTGCCTGCCAGGAGCTGGCAGTTTTATTTACTTGTTTTTCCAAAAACCTTTCTGACGCTGGGCAGCTTAGCCAATTTGGAGAAAAAGGGGTCTCCCAGCCCAAGAATGACAATCAAGGCTGCCTGGAAGTTTGGGTGGTGTGTTTTGGTTTGATCCTTTAGAAGAAGGAATTCTTTCCTTTTCAGAGGATGCGGTCTGACCCTAATGTTTACTTAAGGTGCCTGTGCCAGGCCAGCGCCCCAGAGCAGGCAGGGTGTGTGTTCCCAAGACCTTGGGTCACCGGGCAGAGTTTCCAGGGTGGTGGGTCACCATGGCACTCAGCCCCTTTTCCTTCCTGTTGCCCTGCCCCCACCCAAATAACATACAAATACAGTAATCCTGAATTCTATTCTTTCCTGAACTACCTGGTAAACACCAAGTGTGTCTTTTTAGGTGAAAGTTGTAGAGAATGCTTTAAAAGTAGCAAAGTTGCCTACTTTGTCAGAATTAACGAGTTCTGGGCCATTTGCAACAAAGTAACACAGTGCGAGATGTGGATCTTACCTTAGTTAAGAGCAAGGATTCTTGGTTCAAATCCCACTTGCCACTAAGTAGCTGTTAAGAAACTTCGGTGCCTTGGTTTCCTTATCACTAAAATGGGAATGATAACTACCTCCTTTAAAAGGTTGTTATAAAAATTAAACAAGTTAATATTTTAAAAAATGTTTGGAACAGCACATGGTAAGTGCCGTGTGAGTGTTTACTCAATAAATAAAGTACTGGCCAGTAGTGTTCTCAACAGCCATGCTGGAGGGTTTGCACGCCTAAAGGACGTTTGAAATCAGGGCCACACTGGGGAGTCCAGCTTGGTTGGCTAGTGTCGCTGCTGCTTGCTATAACAGGGCTGTGGACTAGCCTCCTTGGAAGGGGAGGACCCCTGGTTATGTTGTGGCTTCCTCCGAGGCCCATTCATAGCAGCTTTGTTTCTGAGACCTGGACTGGAGCTTGGGGCAGCTGGTCATTCCATCCTTTCACCCCGTGCGGGAATCTCTGGGCCAGATCACTTCCAGATGGCAGTTTGGGCTCTGCGGAGCTCCTCCAGCAACGGCAGAGCCAGAGTGCCGGGCAGCAGCTGCCTTCGTTCTTGGAGAGGCTGTGCTGAAGGGAGTGCTTTGATTTGGACCCAGATTACGTCTCCTGGGCACTACCCCTCCCCTCCTTGCCGGGACACTGGTTTTGTGCTGGGGCGGGTGTACCGGGTAGTTGAGGATGGCTGCCTTGCTCCTTGGGCAACAGACGCTCAGGCTCAGTGCCTTTGGGCCTTGGCTGCAGTGGTTTCAGGGCGGGGGGTACCACGTCATCTGCTTTCTCCATAAATGGCCTCTGGGTCAGCACATAGTAGGCTATCGTAGATATAGCTGAAGGGTTCAGGGCGTGCGTCTGAAGCTAGATTGCCAGGATTCTAAGCCCCACTCTGCTTCCTAACAGCTGTGCAACTCTGGTCCACTGCCTTAACCTTTCTGAGCCTCAGTTTCCCCATTTGTAAAATGGAGAATAGTTGTTCCTATCTTAGTTGCTGAGAGCGTTATATGTGACTAAGTTAAGTTTATAGCATAGTGCTGGCATTATCATTATTGATATCAATATGCTTCTGAACCCTTAAAGTCTAGGACTTTGTCTTGTTTTCCATCTACTCTCTGGCCAGTCCTACTGCTGTCATCTGGTGTGTCAGATATTTCCTTCCCCCCAGCTTGGAACTTCTGATGCAGATGCCTCCTAAGATCCTTTCTTTCTTCCTTTCCTTATTCAGTAAATCTAGGAACGACCAACTCTGGGCCAGGCCCGGTGCTAGGGCCAGAGGGATAATGAGAGTCAAGGCCCCAGCTTGCATCCTATACTGCTCAATGCAGAGGAGAGTAACCAGAGAGTGACCTCGAACCTTCAGGCACACACAGAAATCACCTGGGGACCTTGGTAAAATTGTGGGTCTGATCAGTAGGTCAGGTGAGAAGGCTGAGATTCCGTACTTCCAGCCCCCTCCCAGTTGCTACTGTTGGTGGCAATGGTAGGCCACTCTGGAGGTAGTAAAGATCTAGAGGGCAAGCCCTCTGGGGGGGGGGGGTGGTGGGGGAGAGGAGCACCTTCCCTCAGGCTGGGATGGGTAGTCTGGAGGGCTCCCTGGAGGGAGGGCCTTTAAGCCGGGGCCTATACCCTGACTAGAATTAGGCACGCGAACAGACAGTTAGCCAAGTGAGGCACAGAGTTTGTCACACGGAGGTCAGAGGGGTGGCACAGGTGACAGGAGCTGTCTCACAAAGGGCCTTCTGAGGCAGGAGGCTGCCAGCCAGGCATCGTCCTTGAGGATGCTTGGTGTAGGGTAGGTGAACCCAGCTGAAATGGATCATCTGATCTGGGGCCCTCTTGACTGTTACTCCAGTCATTCCTGCCAATAAAAAATTTTAATGTGCCCCTTTCTCATATATGCAAATTTATAAGCTATATTCATATATTATTGTCAGTCTGTGTATTAAATATTAGTAACACTTACCTTCATTTTAGATGACAAATGGAAATATAAAATCTGATTTTTCCTGTGCTCTAATGAATTATCTTGCGCACCTTGTGGTACATATACCCTATTTGGAGGCCCCCTGAGGGCTTGTATTTCTGCATTTCACCTCCCCCCGCCCCCCATGTTGCTATTCTGCATTTAGTTTTGATGTTTGGTTATCCTCAGTTAAGGAGGTGGATCTATAATTCTGTCCCTTTCCCCCAACACGTTGAACCAAATGAATAAGCCCAATGGAATGAGTCATTTCAGTCTAAATGGGTGCTATTTCCTGCTCTTATAATGATTAAAATTGCCTTTCATGACATTCTACTAGAAGCCATCCTTCATTAATGTTGTAAATCTAGTTATCCATTAAACGTGTTCAATAATCACCAGATTGGCTCGGGTTACTGTATAATAAACAACAGCACTTTCCCCTTCTGGGGCTTGGAAAGTGGCCTTGTATTTTTTAAGTGCCTTGCTCATTTTTCTTGGGAAATTGAGTCCATGTTCTAGGGAGAGAGTTTTGGGGAAAGATGATTAGAAAACCAAATGGTTCTCTTTATATACTAAAGGATAAAGCAGTACATGAGAGTAGTTATACATGGTATAAAGGATGGAACTGTTGGGTATTTTCATTCTGTCCACTTAGTGTCATGATTTCTTTCATCCCCAAACATACTGTGCTATCCATGCAGTTGCTACCTTTCTTCCAAGAGCCTTACAGCAGTTGCCTTAAATACATTCATTTGATAAGTTGTAGATAGTTGTCATAGCTCTTCTGCAAGCTGTTCAGTTATAAAAAAAAAATGATGGGATTTTACTTACACCCAAATATAACTTTTACCTTCCCTGATCCCCTTTTGACCAGTCTCTGTGCAGTAGAATGTCCTTGGTTAAGATTTTCTTGTACTATAAGCAAAAAGCAGTTTGGTTTTTCACTTAGTCAGGACTGGTTATAGGTCTGAATTATTTTGACAGAACATGTGACCTCCTCCTTTTCCCCATCATCAAAACCTAGCATAGGTAGAATGGATAGGTAAGGAGGACACTTGTCCTCCTCCTGCATATTCCTTGGCTTTTCCAAGGATGCACACGGATGAAGACATTTGTGTACTGAGTGTTGAGGTGTGCACATGCATCCTCTCACATAGTATCTAACATTTTCCTATGGCTGCCATCTGCTAAGTATGTCCTGAGTACCTTGCCTTTATTGCTTCTAATCCTCATTATGAACCCTGCAATGTGAGTGGCTTTGTATTTATTTCCACTTTATAGGTGAGAAAACTGAGGCTCAAATCAGCCTCCCTTCACATGCCAGGCATGATGTTTGCCTGCATTAAACTGCAAAGTATTTTTTTTTCATCTTAAAGTTTGGTTTCATACTTAAACTAGATATACTGTAGTGAGAGAATTCATGCAGCTTTAGTTTAGTCCTTTTTTTGTTTGTTTTTTGCTTGAAATGCTCCTTGAGCTTGATTAATGTGAAATTGAAATTCTCTTCTACAGAACAAAACTTTTTTTTGGCCCATTGGCCATGCCTCTTCCAGTACTGTAGAGCTTTGGGGCCTTCTTTTCCATTCTGGGGCACCTCTGCCTTTATTTGGTTCCCAGGGGCAGTGATTTCACTGCAGGTTTGCAGTGGGGACCCGCTGGAGGCTGCTTTGGGCAGCCAGGCAGGGCTTCCTTTGTGAGGCCTAGAGGCCAGAGATGAGGAGGAGGTGCCCCTGGAATTTCTCCTGGTTGCACTCCTGTGGGGCTCACGGTGCACACCACTTGCGGTGGGGGAGGGGGTGGTGGTGGGGTTTGTGGAGACCTCGCTGTGCTGGGAGATCCTTGGTGACAGTCACCATTGGCACAATCGTTCCCTCTCCGAAATGACCTCACTCTCCATCCTTTCCTTCTGCCACCTTTAAACATTAACCGGCGGGAGAGTGTGTTGGGTTGTGCCTGCTGCTGAGCAGAACCTTTCTTTTCTGGCTGGCATTTCACCTTTATCAGTCTGGCCGCCCTGGCACAAGCCGCTGCCCGCTCCCATGCCAAGCCAGCAGCTCCTGGCTCATCTTCATGGAGCCTTGCTGTGTCGTGTAGCTCCGCCAAGCTGCTCCAGAGCTGAACTTGTGTCCCCAAGGGCTTCTCCTACAGCACTCCCAAGAAAGGAAGCCGGTCTGGCAGGCATACTCAGTGCTCAGCCTTCCCCAGAAATCGCAGGGGCTGGTTTGTTGCAAGGTCTGGGCGTTAACACAACACTCCTGTTCTCCCTCTCTGAAGGCCCTTTATGCTGGCATGAATTCCTTTTCTCATGGAGATCTGAAAGCTCTTTTGACTAAATGGGTCACCTTTCTGGGTATTTTCATAAGGCTGGTCAGCTTTTGCCATGCCAGACAACTTCTCTGGAATTTCCGTTTAGATATAACGAGAATACAGTGTGGAATTTTGGCTTTTGAGCTATAGGGAAATGGGTGGAGATTTGTGGCAGGGATATGTAAATTTGCTGCGGCCCATAAATTCAGATTTTAAGATTAAAAAAGGCACGCAGCAGTCGGCTTTCCTTCTACAAACAAGAATGGTGTTACTTTCGGCCCCCCGCTGCTTGTGACCGAGGCAGAGGCAGGCCTCCCGTGGAGGCTGGGGTCTGAAAAGATTCTCGGTTGCTAAAATCAGATTCCTTCATGTCCCCTGCCGCCCCCAAGAAAATAATCAAGTTCTTATCGTGCTGGTACTGCACTGCTTGTGTGAATCACCCTGATTCCTCTGTACCTCCCTGAAATGATTTATCAGATATTCCAGGGAAACGGGAATTATTTGGCATTCTGCGGTCTGTTAGGAGCATGGCTGGGCCTGGGGTTTCTTTTCAAGAACAAAGTGATTGTTCCCTTGGTGGCTTAAAGCCTGCCCGAGGCAGGGGATTGGGGGTGGGGGTGGGGTACTAGGCGCCACCCTCCAGGGGACCAAAGGTGCTGAGGTCTTAGGGCTCAGTCCCGAATAGGCCTTTGTAACTAGGCGGTTCTGGGTTGTGTTTATAAGACTCCTTGTCAGCGGAGGCAGAGGCTGGAAGGCCAATGGTGTCTAGCTGGTGGGATGAGGGGCCTCTCTGTGGGGCTTCCAGCCCTCCAGGAGCAGCACCCAGTCTGTTCTGAGAGGAGGAGCCTTAGGAATCTTGGCTTGCAAGCACCCAGGCAGTGGCATGTCACATTCCTTATCTGCACCAAAGGAGGCAAGCTGGCACCTGGGGAATGCCTCTCCTGTCCGGGAGTCCTTTATAGGAAATGATCCAGGTGTCACATTACGTGTCCTGTCAGGCATGCATCCCTTACCACAATTACCTCTCCTGTCCCTTGGCACTCTTGTTTGACACCTGTGGGAAGTCACATGTGAGGTGGGAGGCTTGAGACCCTCTCCTGGACACCCACGTCTCCCCACTCACCCCATGCCCACCCCATTTCATAGCTTCCTGAGCTCTATAGATCTCCTAACTTGCCTGTTTTGCTCTCCCACTGGATCATGACTGCTGATTCAGGGGCAGGTGTTGAATCCTGTGTTCACCTCCTTGGCTCCGAGCTTGGCACCTAGTAGGAACATAATAAGTAAATTATCGGGTAAATACACAGCTTCAGGCATAGATGGGTTGAATAATAAATCTGATACATTAAATTGGTTTGCAAGAGACTTGCTTTCAGAAAATGCAAAATACTTATCCTTTGGGGCCAGTAGTGAAGTGGGAATTATGTGCAGGGTCCCAGTAGAACACCTCATTTTTGGGACAGTGATGCTGAACTTAAAGAATTCAGCGCCTCATAGTCATTCTCTGAACGTCTATGATTTGCTTCAACTGTTAGAGAATAAGGCCTTTTCCTAGTGATCATGCGAGGCTTAGAAAAGGGATATAATGGAAGCCACTGAGAGTCACTATAGTAATAGTAGCCTAGCTTCATTAATAATAATGAATATATATTGAATCCCTACCAATACCAGAAATTGTGATCAATGCTTTTCACTGATAGCTAAATGAAGCCTAATTGCAATCCTGTGGGATGTAGTTATTGTTGTAATCCCCATTATACAGATGAGGAAACTGAGGCATGCCCCAGATCAGCCACTGAATATGTGGCAGACTATGATTCAAACCCTTGTCTGAGAAATTTTAACCCTCAAAGGAAAATCATCAGCATGTCTTCAGAATTCACTTCTAAATACTTTTTTTTTTATATTAAAATGTTGTTTTGGGGGGTGCCTGTGTGGGTCAGTTGGCTAAGCATCTGACTCTTGATTTTGGCTCAGGTGATGATCTCAGCGTTCATGGTTCAGGCCCCGTGTCAGGCTCTGGGCTGACAGTGCGGAGCCTGCTTGGAATTCTCTCTCCCCCTCTCTCTGCCCCTCCCTCACATGCACTCTTTCTCTCTCTCAAAATAAGTAAGCTTAAAAAAGAGTTGCATTTGTGCTTATTGTAAGAGAGTTGCAAGAACATAGAGAAATACAAAGAAAAAAACCATATCACATGTTGTGAGAAACCTTAACAAATGTTTTTCTACTTTTAGGGAATTTTGGGTAATGGCTGCCTTTTGATCAGAATGGGAAAAGGGGATTGCATTTTCTCAGGAAAAACGAGACTGGACCGGAAACGTTTTGTGAAATCATTTTGATCATACTGATGGTTGTAACAAGACTCATCCTCAAATTACCGCAGAGCTGTGCCAGCATTAAAATTGGAGGTCTTGGTTGAGGCTCATGGTTTGCAAGTCTCCCTTGGTCTAGAAATATGTTTTGGTCAACCACAGAGTGGGGGTGTTTCATCTACTTTCTGCCTCTTAAAAGTTTTTAGGACCAACTTTTATTGGGACTGCCAGGGTCTCTTAATAATAGTTATTATGTTTGGTAACTATTATGCCCTCTTCTCATGGTTAGCCTAGCGTGGAAATTCATTGACTTTTTAGTTGCTCAGCTCTATTAGCAATTTAAATGTCTCAAATATGAGCCGAACAGAATGTAGTTGGACAGCTTGGTTCACCCGTGCCCATCTGGTAACTTTTAGAAGTATGAATATTATATGCATGGCTGGTGTTTTGAAACATTTTCTCAACAGCCCTCAGGACACTAGCCTGTCTTAGCCTTGTTCGAGGTAAAGGAGTTGGAATGAGACCGCTTCCTGAGTGTGCTTAAGAGGACAGGTCAGTTAGACCCTGCCACTTGCCGGCTGGGAGACCCGAGGCAAGTTCCTTGACCTCTCTGAGGTTCCATGTCCCAGGCTATCAACAGTGCCCCAGTTGTTGGTGTTGTTGAAGATTAAACGATACAGTCTTTATAAAGCATGTGGCAGATGATAAGTGCCCCATGAATGGTGGTCTTTCCTTCCTCCTCCCCTTTCTCTCTCCTCCTTCTTTGGCCTGGGGTGGCCCCCTCAGACTGGAGGAAGAAGTGACTTAATTATCTTGGAAGAAGAGAGGTGGGTGGGAATACTCCCAGAAATTGGTCAAAGGTACCTCATACTGAATAAGCTGCTTTTAGAAGAGGTGACTTGGGTTTTTCAGTGGCTGCTGGGCAGGAACCATGGGTCAGAGGCACTTCCTGGTCTTCCGGCCAAGCTTCCTTAGGTTAAGGGTAGAAAACAGGTGCCAACTATTCTTGACGTCTTCCCCCACTTTCCCTTTTGTCCTGTTTGGCTAACGGCTAACGGATCTGTTGTTTTAACTAGCTTTTTGGCCCCTCCTTTCTTTCTTTAATCCTTTTTGTCTCTTAGGATGTCCTCCACTCCCATTTCTTTCCTGGTTTTGCTCTCATGGAAGGGGCTGTTATACTGCCCAGGTGATATGCTCGTGGGTATGAGCCTTGGCTCTGCTCCTTGAGAGCTGGCTGACCCCAGGGAGTGTTTTGCCTCTAGGAGCCTGTCTTCTAGATGCAGAATGTGATGATAAACTGCTCTGCCTCATTGAGTTCTAAGGTATAAAGAGAATGTGCGTCTCAAGCCCTTAGCACCGCTCCTGGTCACAGGCAGTGATCAGTAAATGACAGCTGCTGCTCTTGTGTTGCTGGCATCGGCATAATTACTGTGCAGCCCCACACCTCCCACTTCACCCTTCGCAGGGCTCAGTCGAGGAGGATGGAGAGGAAGCGGCCATGCTGCAGATGAGACTGTGCTCACTGCCTCAGTGTGTGCTTCCAATCTGGAACAAAGGGGTGTGTACCAGCTGCCCTCCCTGAGCCAGGCTTGGCTCTGCCTTGGCCCTGGGCACTGTTTCCTCTCCCTCTAGTCCTGGCCCTTTGATACCTGGGATCATGGTGGGGCTTCCTGCCAAGACTTTTGCTGTCCTGGGTGTGGTCTGAAGCCCAGCACTGCCCAAACTCATGTCATGGAGCTAGTGACAATATTTTTACAGTAGTGCTTGGAAACTGGGATCCTGGGGTCACACCCTGTACAAACAGCATCAGGGTTATTGGACTGGGGTGACTGGAGGAGATCGGCACCAGAAAATTCTATGGCTCCTAAGTCTAGAAGGATGTGGGAGGTTGTGTGTGGGGGGCATCATTCCCACTTCTTTTCAGGGGTACACGAGTCTTAGTCCTGCCTGGCTGAAGGGATCTGTGTCTTGTGCGGCTGCCTATTTCCTTCAGTTTCTCCGTGAATACAAGCTGCCTGCTGTTTTCCTGGCTGGGCCAGATTTCTAATACTGCAGCCTTTTAAGGGAGTGTCATTTTTAGGTTGTCTCTTTTAGGGGCAGAGAACACCCAACACCTTTCCCAGAGGTAGAATTTGTGGGGGTTTTACTTGAGTGATGACTAATGCGGATCTTTGCGTTTTAATGACGGGAAGAAATTAGTCAGCCTGGGCACTGTTTCCATGTGACAGGGCAAAAATTTAAACACTTGCACAATGGCTTTTGTTTCACCAGCTATTAAAGTTGACCATCAGGCGTTATCAATAAGATCAGCAGGTGTTCACCGCTCTGCTTCCGGAGACCAGTCTGTAGTCCTGGGAAAGGCCCAGAGCAAGCTGGATTCGGCACGACTGTGGGTCCCGGGCAGACCTGGGCCCGTTTCCACCATCACTGGGGCCTTGGAGAGGCCCTGCCTCTGTCTCTCAGCTTGTTTTCCTGTCTGTGAAAGGGGAGAACTGGACTAGTCTGTGTCTCCCAAACTTCAGTCATTCGTAAAGAAACCACTTATATTATTTTTGCCATGTCCCATGGCTGCCTCTATTTCATTTTTCTTAATATCTGCCTCCCCCCTCCCTCTGTAGTTGACTCATTTTGAAATCAAGTGCATTTGAAAAGGAGACTTTTGTCACTGTTGTAACAAAAAAAGCAGTGTCACTAGGTAAATCGAGGTAAGCATAAATAAACCCAAAACAGTGTTATGAAATTCTGGCTAGCGCTATTGCCTATTGTTAGCAGGAGGCCAACTCTTTTGGTTAAAAAGGAAAATTAGGGGTGCCTTGGTCGGTTAAGCGTCTGATTTCGGCTCAGGTCATGATCTCATGGTTTGTGAGTTCAAGTCCTGTGTCGTGCTCTGTGCTGACAGCTCAGAGCCTGGAATCTGCTTCAGATTCTGTGTCTCCCTCTCTCTCCCTGCCCCTCCCCCACTCACACTTTGCCTCTCTCTCAAAAATAAACATTAAAAAATTTTTTAAAAAAAGGAAAATTAGCCAGAGATAGGTGTTCAGAGTAACCTAGCACCACATTGAGCCTTTTTCCCTGACCTACACAGAAGAATTGAGAAAGAATTGGAAAGAGAGTAATGTCTTAGTGATGCAAAGAGACTGATAGAGTGTCACCAATAGCTCAGAATAGTAATGTATAGATGCTTTGTTTGATACATACTTGTAGAGCCTTCGTTGAGTGCCAGGATCTGTGCCAGGATCCTAGAGGCTAGGACGGAGGGGACTGGGGCTTGGTCACCTGTCTTGGGAAGCTCACAATCTAATGGGAATCCTAGAAATAGGTTAATGTAAACGAAGAGCAGGACAGGCCACAAAGGTTTCAGTAAGAAAATCACAGAACTAAGTTCTGTCATGTGTATAGGAGTCTTTTACAAATAAAAGTTGTTTAGAAAATTAAATTTCATTTGGAATTTTTGAAAAAAGTTGATTGATTGATTGATTGACTGAGAGAGAGAGAATCCCAAGCAGGCTCTGTGCTATAAGTACATGCCCGATGTGGGGCTTGATCTCACAAACCGTGGGATCATGACCTGAGTTGAAATCAAGAGTTGGATGCTTAACCAACTGAGCCACCCAGGCACCCCATAATTTGAATTTTTTTAAGTGAATAAACCCATTTCAGTCCAGAATGATTCTAGAGAAATGGAATATATTAAAGTTGTGTCATTGCTCTTATGGTGTTAAGAGAATAATCCATCTTAACCCTTTATGTGGTGGTAACCAACCTTAATTCCCTAAAGCCTAATTTGAGTTTTGAGCTCTTTTGGAGTCTATGTCCATTGTAAATAGATACAAACAAGATGGCCTGATCTGCTCTTTATGACACTGTTCCCCCCCACCCCTCGCCCCGGTCTCAGAGTAGCATGTCCTGTAGTTTCTGCAAGCAAGATATGCCCCAAGATTGGACTTTTGAAATGCCTCCAGCTAGTGTCCAGGAATGAGTGGTGTTTTTTAAGGTAGTGAGATTGAGGCTGAGTCTGATTTTCCTGTCCATCTGCCAGCTGAGGGCAACACCTACTTCTCTTGGGTTTCTGGGAGGAGGGAAGTTGTGGTTAAGAATGAGGACTTGGGGGGCACCTGGGTGGCTCAGTCAGTTAAGTGTCCAACTTTGGCTCAGATCATGATCTCACGGTCTGTAAGTTTGAACCCCGTGTCAGGCTCTGTGCTGACAGCTCAGAGCCTAGAGCCTGCTTCAGATTCTGTATCTCCCTCTTTCTGCCCCTGCCCCACTTGTGCTCTGTCTCTCTCTGTCTCTCAAAAATAAATAAACGTTAAAAAAACACAAAACAATGAGGACTTGGGAGGCACCTGGGTGGCTCAGTCAGTTAAGCAACTGCCTCTTGGTTTTGGTTCAGGTCATGATCTCACGGTTCGTGAGATTGAGCCCTGTGTGGGGCTCTGTGCTTATCACGTGGAGCCTGTTTGGGATTCTCTCCTCTCTATTCCTCCCCTGCTCATGCATGCACACACTCTCTCTCAAAATAAAAAGTAAACATTTTAAAAAATAAAAGGAAAAAGAAAAATTTCTAAAAAAGGAGGACTTGGGTGCCAGGCAGCTCTGGGGTTGAATCTGGGACTTACTGTGTGACCTAGGATTGAGTTACATGATTTTTCTGGAGCCTTGGTGCACAGTGTTCTCACCTGTAAACTGGGGATAATCATAGTTTCTACCTGAAAGAGTGGGTGTGAAGATTTAATGAGCTAAATTTTGTAAAGTACTTGCCACATGGGAAGTGTTTAGGTAGGGCTAACAGGTAATCCACACTTCTCTGATTGAAAGGCTCAGGTGTTTACTACTCTAGGCTGGTAGTGAGTGCAGTGAAGGGGGACATCAGATTTGGGATTTGGTTAGAACATGCTGATTGGCATCAGGACATTCAGAAAGGATCTGAGATTTGGGACAAGTGGCACCATGATCCCTAAGACACTGTGTATGGATCAAATCAGAATGAAATGGACAATGAGAAGAGCCTTCAAGAGGGCCAGTGGGGCAGTTAGAATCCTTTCAGCCACAGGAATTGGACCCCAAACTGGCTCACATATAAGGAAATTGATTGACTCATGTCAGCAAGCACAGGGTGGGTTATGGGTTTGTGGGACCCAGTGCTCTGTCATCAAGGATCCAGGTTCTTTTTTTCTTAAAATTTTTTTAAAGTTTATTTATTTATTTAGAGAATGAGTGGGGGAGGGGCAGAGAGAAGGAGAGACAGAATCCCAACCAAGCAGACTCTACACCTCCAGCCAAAGTCAAGAGTCTGATGCTTACTTGACTGAACCACCCAGGTGCCCCAAGGGGCATATTCTTTTAAAATAAATTATGCCAATAAAGACAGGATACAGAGCAATAATAAATAAATTAGAACTGCTTAGTTTGAGTTCTGCTGAGAGTGGGCTGGACACAAGGACCTACACCCATGTGGAGGTGCTTTTCTCAGGGGAGGTGATCCCAGGAAGCAGGAAAGAGGTACCGTGAGTGAGACAGGGAAGGAGGAGAAACCAGTAGTAGGGTGAGTTATCAGGGCCACTGTTGTGGGCAGCAGTGGCTCAGTTCTGCTGGGACCTCCCGAGAAATGTACAGAACGCCTCTAGAACGGCCCTCCTGAGAGGACAGGAAGCTGGCGATCCACTAGCCTCAGTGATAGAGGCATTCACTCTTCAGACTTCCAGGCTGGACGCCCATGCGTGCTGGCTCTGCTGGTGCAAAAAGGGAAAAGAAAAGGTGAGTGCTTGGGTTGGTAGGTGGACCCCGGAGAGTGATTTGTGCCCATCCTAACTGTGGCTGAAATTAGAGGTGGGCCAAGAAAGAGAATGTAGACACAGGCAACAGTGACATTACCAAGTATATCTCCCTGGATCAGTTCTGCAAACAATGTTGAGCAGAAAAAGCAAATTGCAGGAAGATACATATGCTCTGATACTATATAGTTTTACATATGTAATGGAAATACAGATATGTTCATTGGAATGACTGTCACCAATTTCTGGATAGTGGTTGCCTGTAGGGTGTGGGGGGTGTGCAGCCATGAAGGTGTGTGCTGGGGCTTTCAACTCTTTGTAACATTTGATTTCTTCAATTGCATGATGCTGATATTGTACTGTTCTTTTTGTCCTCTGTTTTTGTGTGTATTTGTTGGAAATATTTCTAAAAAAGTGTATCATTTTAATGCTGGTACAGTGCATTAATGAACTTGACCAAGGGAAGGGGAAAAAAGGATCCTACCTTTATTATTGTGTTTGTTTGTTTTAAAGACAAGCTTGGGCCCAACTTGTAAGAAAGAAAACAGATCATCCTCAAGATGTCAGAATGATATTAAGACAAAAGACATTCACACTTCACAAGATTTCTCCCTCCCACTCCCCAAGTATGTGTTGAAACTCCTGAGCTAATAACCTTAGAATGTAAGGCCCCTCCTGTTGCTTTTGAACATGGCAGGCTTGGGTTTCTCAAAGGCAGAGAGAGCTTCAGACATCTGCCTCTGGGAGCTTCCAGTCAATGGCTTTTTGTCTAAGTGAAGGAGATATTTCTCAAGGAAATACCTCAAGGGACTGCTGAAATATTTGCATTGTCCTTAAAAGTGGGTAATAGTCCAGATAAGGGATGGTTCAGCAGTGGATTGAGTATTACCAGGGTTGCATTCAAAGAACACCTTTGCATTACGGCCAAAATCAAGTCTGTCCATTTTGTGGTATGGTGGTTCCTGTCTAGTTTCCCAGGCACCTGAACATATGAGCTCAGAAGCATTTAATTTTTAAAAAATTACTCCGGGGCACCAGGGTGGCTCAGTAGGTTAGGCATCCAACTTCGGCTCAGGTCATGATCTCACATTTCATGGGTTTGAACCGCAGAGCCCGTGTCAGATCCTCTGTCTCCCCCTCTCTCTGCCCCTCCCCTGCTTACACACAGGCTCTCTCTCTCAAAAACAAATAAACATTTTAAAAAGTTAAGAAAAATTACTTTGTTGGCTGACTCGGTAGAGTATGTGACTCTTCGTCTTGGGGCTGTGAATTCGAGCCCCACAGTGGGTGCAGAGATTATATAAAAGTAAAAGAATTCTTAAAAAAAATTACTCTATTGGGGTATAATTGACATACAACAAATGACACATTGAAAAGTATACAATTGGAAGGCAACAAAAACAAAAATATGAAAAAACTCATTAAACTAAAAAGCTTCTGCCCAGCAAAGGAAATCATCAACAAAATGAAAAAGCGACCTAAGGAATGGGAGAAGATATTTGCAGATCATGTATCTGATAAGAGGTTAATATCCAAAATATGGAATAAATAATTCCAGCAACTCAATAGCAGAAGTCCAAGCAATACAGTTAAAAAATATATAGAGACTATGTAAGACAGAGAATATAGGCAGAGAGTATATAAGACATTTTTTCAAAGAAGACCTGCAGATGGCCAACAGTTACGTGAAAAATGCTCAAACATCAGTAATCAGGGAAATGCAAATCGAAACCACAATGAGATATCACCCTGTGTCCATTACAATGGCTATTATCAAAAAGGTAAGAGATAACAAGTGTTGGTAAGGATGCAGTGAAGAGGGAACCATTGGGTACTGTTACTAGGACTGTAAATTGGTACAACTACTGTGGAAAACAGTATGGAGGTTCCTAAAAAAGATAAAAATAGAACTACCATATGATCTAGCAATTTCACTTCTGAGTGTTTATCCAAAAAAACAGCCTAAGTATCTATTGATGGGTGAATGGATAAAGAAAATGTGAGATATGTGTATGTGTGTATGTGTATGTATATATATAATTCAGCCATAAACATAAACATAAACAAGAAGGAAATTTTGTTATTTGTGAGAAAACAGATGGACCTTGGGGGCATTATTATGGTAAATGAAATAAGTCAGAGAAAGACAAATACTGTCTCATCTTACTTATATGTGAAATCTTAAAAAAAAAAAAAAAAAAAAACAGCCCAAACTCAGAGATAAGAAGTGTGGGAGGTGGGAAGTGGGTGAAGTGGGTGAAGAGAGTCAAAAGGTATAAAATTCCAGGTATAAAATAAGTACTCATGGGAATATAATGTATAGCATGGTGACTATAGTTAATAATACTGTATTGCATATTTGACAATTTCTAAGAGATTAGATCTTAAAAGTTATCATAGGAAAATTTGTCACTATATATGGTAACAGATGTTAGCTAGACTACTGTGGTGATCATTTCACAATATCTACAAGTATTTTATTTATTTGTTTGTTTATTTATTTAACAGACTATTTTTGAGGAAGAGAGACAGACAGAGAGAGCAGGGGAGTTCAGAGAGAGAGGGAGAGAGAAAATCCCAAGCAGGCTCCACACTGTCAGCATAGAGCCTGACATGGGGCTCAGACTCACAAACCATGAGATCATGACCTGAGCTGAAATCAAGAGTCGGCCGCTTAACTGACCTAGCCACCCAGGTGTCCCAAGAAATGTTTTCTTAAAGACAATTCTTTAAGCTAGTTGGTAAAAGCAGCTGTGGCTTTGGTCACTTCTTCTTTCTGTGTCCTCTACCACAAAAGTTTTCATTCTTGCTGTCATCAAATTCTCTAACTAGTTTACCTGTAGGAAAAGGCCCTGTAGTCCTAACACTGTGGCTAACTAGTAGAGTGGTGAGTGCTTCTTGAAAACAGTCTCTCATGAACCATCATTCAAGGAGGGGTAGGTGAGCTAACATCTGTCGTGTACCAGGGATTGTGCTAGGTTGGTGCTTTACATCAAGTATGTCACTTAATTAGAACGGCCCTATGAAGTAGGTATTACTTCTGTGTTACAGTTGGGGAGACTGAGGCACTGAGAGGTTTAGTGACTTGTTGCATAGCCAGGAAGCAGAAGAGACAGACTTTGAAAGTAAATGTATCAGTTAGTCTGTGTATGCTTCCACATCATAGGAAACCCAACTTATCCTGGCTCCTCCAAAAAGGGAGCTCATTGGCTCCTGCAGCTAAACAGTCCAGGGGTAGGGCAAGCAGCAGGTGCATTTTGACCCAGAGGTTTTGAGGTTGTCAGAACCCTGTCTCTGTTTCTCTTAGATTCTGTTTTCTGTTATCTCTGCTCATAGACAGGCTGGTGTAGCAGTTCCTGGCCACACAGCCATACCCACATCCACACCTCTCTGAGGAAGAAGGCAGACCCTGGGGTTTACTGTGATTGGACCAGCATGTGCCACTTGCCCTCTTAACCAATCACTGGCCAGGGTGTTTGACTGTTGGGATTGGTTTAACCTAGATCACATGTCCTACCTCCTCTCTCCCCTTCCCAGTCTGGGACATTGAAGAGTTTGGAAGGATGGATCCCAGGGAGGCTTCTCACACTGGACCACTGCTGTACTAGGTTGCTATTTGTTTTTTAGAAACCCCCTTAATTTTATGAAACTCTGGGGTCACTGGCTGTGGTATTTTTTTTTTAATTTATTTTTAAGTTTATTTATTTTAGAGTGAGCGAGGGCACAAGTGATGGAGGGGCAGAGAGAGAGGGAGAAACAGAATCCGAAGCCGGCTCTAGACTGTGAGATCTTGACCTGAGCTGAAGTCAGACACTTAACTGACTGAGCCACCCCTGGTTGTGGTATTTATATAGCCTGTAACTTAGGTTATTACCTCTTTCCTCACCCAAATGAGATTACCTCTTCACCCCTGCCAAATGAGATTCCCACCCCCTCAAAGTGAGATCCCCCCACCCAACTGAGATTACTGTTTCAACTTCACAGGCAGATCAGGAAGAAACAAAATGAAACAAAACAAAAAAACCCAACATGTAAACTGTAGCATGCTTGAGGATTTTTAAAAGCTGTCTATATAATTAAAAGGTGTTAGTTAGACTTGTACATAAAATAAAATCTGACTTCAAATTTAAGTGGCGTAATTTCCATGGCAAAATACCAGGTAACCTGTGATCCTCAGTCTTGTGGACTTGTTGGATTCCCATCTAAAGAGGGTGCAAAATGGCAGCTTAAAAGCAACAGGCATCTCCACCCCCCTTTCTAGGAGGAAGAGTTGAAAGAAAGAATGAATGTGTGCAGAAAAGGGGGTTTGCTTGCCTTCCAGGGTCCGTGTTGAAGGAGAGGAAAATGTAGCTCAGCCACAGTGACTCTCCCCAATTAAAAACTAAAAAAAGATCGTGGTTATGGGGCTTGGATTTCTGACAAACCAGCAGCCTCAGTCATTTTGAGTGTTATTCCAGATTGGAAGATTCTGTTAGGAGGAAAGTGGAAGCTTTAAGAATTCCTCATGGATAGTCAGAGGGGCTCCTCATCACAGCCCCAGCTAGAGGAGACCACCCTATCTATTCACTGGGCAGATGAGTTGACCACACGTGAAGTCTGGCCCAGCACAACATACTCGGCCTGGGGCGGCAACATGGGAAAGACTTTTATTGGGATTAACTTTCTATAAGGATGCCCTTGCAAATGAGCCCATCCTTTTCTCACCAGCACCCTTATTCCACAAAGCTTACTTGTTTTGGACCCATAAATTTAAGCCTCTTAATGATTTGACCCAAGACTTAGAGCAGATTTGCTTTTCTTTATAATGAATCTGCAGCCTTAAATGCTTCTGACTCAGGTGAAAAGGGGATCCTGGAGCACAGAATGGGAAGAGCATGGGGTCTGCACACCTGGTTCTTCTTCTGACTCTGCTGTTCATCAGCTGTGTCTTTGGGCCTCAGTTTTCTCATATGTGAACTTTGAGCATTGATCTAGAATCAGGGTCAACAAACAGGTGGCACCCGTGCTACGCTTTTCTCTCTTCATGGCAGACATCACTGATGTTTTTTTTCCCACTGAGCCCAGACTGGGCATTAGAATCCTTTTCAATATGGTGCTCCAGGCAGCCATTTGGTCCTTGAGATGAAACCCATTTATTGTCTTGATGAAAGTATATGAACTTGAACTCCCCTTTATCTGTGATAGTTTGAATCTTGCCCTGCAAAGAGCCTACACAAAGCACATTGTGCCCAGTGGGCTGCCTCTGTTGGGTGTTGGCTTCATTTTCACATCGACCGTACCGAACTCCTCGCTGCTGACAGTGCTGCTCTCCTTCACACCCCCATACGTTGGCCCTTGCTCCTCCTTCTGCTTAGCCGCTCATGTTTTCTTGTCATTCAGGAACCAGTTCACATGCCTCTCCTGTGTAGAAGCCCTCTTCAAATCCCCCATGTAGCATTAGTCATTTCTTCTCTTTTGTTCCCACAGCAGTATACACACAAATTACAATCTTTATAAAATGGCCATGATCCTGCTTATGACTATAGCCCTCCACCAGACTGGCCTCTAAGCCCTTTGGCTTTCTTACGTTACCATCATGATTTCTTTTCTTTTCTTTTTTCTTTTCTCTTCTTTTCCTTTCCTTTCCTTTCCTTTCCTTTCCTTTCCTTTCCTTTCCTTTCCTTTCCTTTCCTTTCCTTTCCTTTCCTTTCCTTTCTTTCCTAACCATTGTGATTCTGCCAGACTTATTTTCTGAATATTTTTTCTTTACATCTATGCATTTTTGTATTCTGTGTTTCACAAGGAAACTAGAGAACATGATCAATTGTCAATAGAAAACCACCATCATTGGCCATGAAGAATAGGTAGCTATAACGGTAAAAGCAATGAACACAGCAGTGTTACTAATTTCTTGAAAAGTTTGTTGAAGACTCTGACCAGGAGGCCTGCTTAGAATCAGAAAGTGATTCTTAGTGAAGCACGCAATCTAGTAGTTATTGTCCTAACTCGTCTGCTTTGTCTGTTCTGCCCCTTTGTGGGAAAGGCTGTGCTGATTCAGCAGGGGCCCAGCACCTGGAAGAGACAGACCTCTGTAGGGTTGGATACTATAATCCCAACCTCCCATGTAACACCTTTGTGTACTGTCAAAAGTAAGAATTGTAAAAGGATCATCAGAATCATTGAGTGGAAAATGAGGCACATGTGGCTTTGTTTAGTTCATGTGCCCTTGCCTGGTAGGAAGGACTCATTTCTTTGCTTTGCTGGATTAGTGTTTGATAGATGAAAAAAATCTTGTAGAAAAGTAATTCTACCCTTGAACAAATTCTTATGGAAAATGATGCACTGGATCTCTGTTCTTTGGGAACATCTAGGGAAAACGTGGTGGTACAGACATCCCGCTTCACAGATGGGAACACTGATGCCAGGGGTTAACAACTAACCTGGAAGCTAGTCTGACAGAGGCTAGGTTGCCTCTTCACGCCTTGTTTTCTCATCTGCTAGACTTTGCCCTGTTGTAGTTCAGGTTGTGAGTGACGAACAAGAACCACAGTCACTAGACTGAACAGAACTAACCTCGTGGGGTCTGAAAATAGGAATTTATTGGGGATTTTTCCTTGCAAAGAAATCAGAAGTGCTCTGGTTTGCTCTTGGAAGGATGCCAATCACTTTATTGCCTGTACTCCTTTTTGCCCAGAAGGGTACCATGTTTTATTGGCGGGTGGGGAACTTCAGGATTCAGCCGCAGTGGTTGAACTGTGGTACGTGCTCTCTACAGCAAGGTGGAATCCCACACTGTGAAGATATGTGCAGAAGCAGGCCAGATCCTTGTCATACTACTGCAACAACTCCCCCAGCCCTGGGCTGCAGCATCAGACCTCTATGGCTCTCCCGCAGGATTAGTATTTGTTGAATAATAGTACACCCTGACCCAGGGAGCAAAAGCAAATAGGCCGAGCACTGACACTGCAGGGGAGTGTGAGTAAACAGTTACAGGCTACCCCAAAGAGCTGGCCTTTGGCCAGCAACCTGATGGCCGTTTACATTCCACTCTTATGGGGCCGTTGGCCTTCTCATTTAGGGGAGTAGGCAGTTTCCTGGCCTGTGCTTGCAAGCCCTGATGGGGAGGGGTCAGATCTGAGGACATAGTTTTCTTTAAAACATATTCCCCCTCCATCCTTCTTAGGTGGAGGTTGGGTGTATCTGATACTTTTCCCTTTTCTTTAAATCTTTATTGGTTTTTTTAAATCACAAAATAGGTACATGCTTGTTTAAAAAAAAGTTTGATCCTTATAGAAAATTAAGATATTGAGTGCTGACTGTAATCATACTAGTGCCTAGTACGTACTTGGTGGCTTTTTTTTTTTTTTTTTTTTTTTGCCTCATCGCAGTTTATCTTCACACTAGATCTGAGGAATGGTGTTCATTCCCATTTTCCAGACGAGGAAACTGAGGCTCCATTTACAGTCACCTAGCTGGTAAGCAAGGGGCTGAGCCTGGACTAGCACCAGTCTGGGCGACTCTAGACAACAGAGCTCTGTGTGGTGTCTTTCTGGACAGAAAGATTTAACTTGACTCAGTATCATTTTACTTATACGCAGAATGAGCTTACATTATTTATTTTCAGAAGAAAAGCCATCCAGGTTATTATTGCAAAATAAAAAGACATGTGAACAGGGATCTCCAAATATGAATGGTCAGGTGTGTGCATCCGTGTCAGGCAGTGCTTAGTTAGTCTCTGAGCCAGGGGATATGTTGTCAGGCTAGGATGCCAGCTGGCCTCCGGCTGAGAGGGCTCCTTGCTTCTCCTGAACAGCCCTCCCCACCACCCAACCCACACCACCGATGGGGCAAGCCCAGGAGCTCTAAGGCAGCCTCTCCATTCCTAACTTAGTTTCCAAATCATGGGTAACTTATCCACCCCATTGCTTTGCTATCTTAGGCAGTTCTTGGCTCGTAAACATACTTGCCTCGAATCTGTGCCTTGAGCCAAACGACCTTGACCGCAGCCTTGGGATCCACAGACCCTTGTTTTAACAAGCTGAGGCTAGAGCAGTTGTGTGATTGTGCAGGTTGGCGGGCTGTGCTTCTCAAAGCTACTTCACCAAGAACCCTTGGTTGGCTTGCCTTTGTCAACGTCCCTCAGAAGGCCTTACAGCCTGTCTTGACTGTGGCCTGTGGGTGGTCCCAGCCACACAACTAAACTGTCAGGCAGCCCCACGAGGGGCTCCCCCAGCTGGGTTGCCCTGAGTGCCCTCACAGCTCTTTTTTTTAGAGAGAGCTCTGAGATTCATTAGAGTTCACAGATTTTAGCATTCTTGAGATTCTTTCTGTGGCCAGTTTGGTAAACCATTTCATCTCTCCAGTTTCCCAGTTGAGCCCATTCATCCCTTTGCCCTTTAAGGGACTGTCTTAGGTGCAGGCCAGTTTTGCATTCTCAGCAAAGCCTCCCGTGTTTGGTTTGTGTGGGTTTGCTGCAACCTGGGTTGAACAAATCTTCTAGACTCCTAGATAGTCCCTGATTCATACCAGCCTGGTTTCCCCACTTGGCCGGGGACTCCTCATTCACACTGAGGGTAAACCTCAGACTTGCCTGGACTGTGGGTGGGAGGAGCTCATTTGTTTTTGTTGTCTGTTCAGCTTTTAGGAGTGTTAACATCTGTAGATTTATCCTCCCTTCCAACTCATTGCGCGAAGCAGGTCTCAGATCCTCATCCTGCTGGTGATGTGATGCTGGGGATGCTTATGGCAGTTTAGTGTGGTGCTGGGAGGGAATTGATCCCGGAGGCCCAGGACTGGACTGCATTGTGCTGTTGAGCTAGGTCAGGGGGGGACTTCTCGTCAGCTCTGATGGACCGGAAAGGGATTGGAAAATTTCATGGACTTTTCTCTGTGGTGTTGGGTAGTTTGAGAAAATATGCCTCAAACTGTACCCTTGTAGATCGGATAAGTCGTTTTGGTGATTTATTGGGCACCATTCTTTTAAGTGTAAGTGAAAGAAACTTACTTGAGTTAGCTTCACTGCAAAATGCTGTTGTTTTTTTTTTGGTTGTTATTAGGGAGGTTTTATATAGATTGATTTTTTAAAATTTAATTTTCATTTTATGTTTTTAATGTTTTATTTATTTTTGAGAGAGTGCGAACAGAGGAGGGACAGAGAGAGAGGGAGACACAATTTGAAGCAGGCTCCAGGCTCTGAGCTGTCAGCACAGAGCCCAATGCAGGGCTTGAGCCCATGGACCGTGAGATCATGACCTGCAGTGAAGTCAGACGCTTAACGAACTGAGCCACCCAGGCGCCCCAAGATTGATTGATTGATTTAGGCAAGTGGTGGAAACCCATCTGAAACTACTTACGGACAAAAGAAGCAGCCACTTGGGCCAGTAACAGAGAAGTTCCTGCAGTAGTTCCCAAGCATGGCTGAGTCTTGAGGCTCAAACAGGTAGGTCATCAGAGTTTGATCTCTCCTCATGTCTAGCTCTGTCTGCTTGGGCTCCACGTGGTGGCAGAATGGCTGCTGCATCTCTGGGCTTTCAGGCATCCCAGGACTAAGCCCAGCCAGGCAAGGGAGAGATTGAGAGTGGCGAGCACAGCACTCCTATTCAGGTCCCAAGATTTGCTGATTCGGCCCCTTGAATCGTATGCCCTGCTCTGAACTTCGCGGGGCCTGTCCTATGCACCTCCCCCCATCCGTGGTATCAGAATCAACCAGTGATCCCTATGAACAATTACAGGTTCACCGATGGAGGGCAGTCTGGCAGGGGGCCTCAGGAGGACTGAGAACCAGGAATTGGAAAGCCATGGAGCCTGCGTCTGGTGTCTGTGTCCCTGCTGTCTTGTTCCGCCTCCCTGTGGATGGACCCTGCTAGCACACCCCACACAACATGGCTGCCCTGTGGCTCCTGGCTGTTTGCATTTCATTCAGTCTAGCCATACACAGAGACCTCAAGGGAGAATGAGATTCAGCTCATTTTAGAGGTTCCACCCCAATCCAATTATCTGTGGAAGCTGAGACTGGGCCCTTTACGACAAATTTGGATGGGTGGAGCCTTTCGTGGAGTTGATGCGAGGTGGGCTGATGGTCCAGAAGGGACAGATAGGTGCTTCTCCTTATCTGGTTGAGAAGCTTTCTTTAAGTCCAAGCTGTTGATGAGAAATATCATCAAGGGCCTCTGTCCCAAAGTAGGAAAATGTTGGATGAAGTTCCAGCTCAGCTGCATGGACGCCTGCTTCCTGCCTGGAAGCTATGGCCAGGATCAGCACCTCGGGACCTCTCTGAGCTCTGCTCTCTGCTCCTACATGGGCCCTTCCTTCCTGCAGAGGAGACGGTACTGTCTGAGAGGCATGAATGGGAATTTCCTCCTTCTAGGCCCAAGTCAGCATGACTCGGGATGGCTTTGACTGGAAAATCTGAATCAAAGAGTGCACTTAGGCCAAGGATTTCCCCAAACACTAATCAGCACTGATTACTTCCAGCGTGTTGCCTTTGGCTCTGCAGAGAGTTTTGTCCATTGTGGCTGCAGTGTCTGGCTCCTGCTGCCCAGAAGATGAGAAATGAGTTTGTAGGGATGAGCCCTGGTGATGGACTGAGTCCCTTTGCCATACTGACCTTTACTAGGTGTGAGAAACCCTAATTAACAGATTCATAGGTCATTGGCTGGCCTTTCCTTCAGCATTAGCACTTGGGGGTAGAGTTTGGCTTAAATGAAATCCTGAAAGTGTGTTGGGGAAAAATTTCTATAAAAATCCTTGCTCAGCGTTGAAAATGACTTTTCTCCCCCATGTTTATGTCTTCTGAACAGAGTCGAAATGCTAAGTATGAGTACAGATGCCATGTTATTGAACCCCAAGATCATCTGAAGGAAATAACGCAATTCACATCTTGGTTGAATTGAATGACGGTTTATTATTAAGTTCACAGAAGTTCAATAACTGTGCTGTTTAAAATAGCAGCAGAGGTCTTGTAGTTGGCTCTCAGAATGTCTTGGAGAACCTTGAAATGCTTTCAGGTCCAGCCTTGAATTTGCAGTCTGGAAGATAAAAGCTCAGAAGAGGGACAGGATGTGCTCAAGGTCACTGAGTTGTGGTGGCTGGACTCGAACCCTGGCCTTCTGGGTCCCAGGTCACAGAAATTTTCCGGGCTTAGTCCTGTAACTGCCTTCTGCTAGGAAAAATAAGGCAGAGCTTGTAGCCTGGACAGATATATAGGACTTAAAAACAAAATGAACAAAGACAACAAAAAATACCCAACCAAACAGCTCTACTGAGATACAATTCACACATCATAAAATTCACCCCTTTGAACTGCACAGTTTTTAGTATATTCAGAGTTGTACCACCATCCCCGTTGTAGAACTTTAGAACATTTTATCCCCTCCTACCAAAGAAACCCTGTAACCATTAGCAGTTACTTCCCAGTCTACCCTCCTCCCAGGCCCCGGCAGCCACTGGTTTACTTCTGTCTGTATGGATTTGCTGATTCTGGACATTCATATAGTGGAACCATACAACATGTGGTCTTGCAACATGTGTGACTGGCTTCTTTCACTTAGTAAAATGTTTTCAAGGTTCATCCGTGTTGTATCTACACTTCATTCCTTTTTGTGGCCAAATGTGGGAATCAAGCCTATACAGGGCTTGACTTTGAAAATAAAGCTGTAAAATTTTCAGGTTTATTTTTCCTTTGCCTGGTAAGCTTTTTCCTGGGGAGTCAGTCTCTACATTTGGAGATGAAATGGGAGACTTTCTTAAGCTCCCTGTGCCTAAGTAGTTACCACTTTTCTTAAATGTTTTGACACCTGGGAGAAAAGTTGGTTTGTGGAAGAAAGTATGTTCTTTCTTGTATTGCCAAGAATATTAATACATGCTAATGAACACAGATGCTGGAGAGCCTGTGTTGTAATGAGCTTTTGCCTTATATTTATTTTCCAAATATTTGACTTATTTTAAAAAATTTACATTTTAGCATTCATGTAGTTTTCCTTTCCTTTCCCAAATTCGTTGGAAACTTTTCAGTGCTCCAGACAGTACGAAAGAACAGCAGTGAGAGAAAAGGATAGCAAACTCCCATATAACCCTACCCTAGAGTCCCCAGTTGTTAACTTCTGGCCACATTTGTTTCCTTTGTCATTCTCTAAGGGTACACATTACACACCTGTCTCTTATTGAATCATTTGAAAGTCTTTAGGACACGTCATGACCATTCACTCCCACATACTTCAGCAAGTGTCTCTAAGAAAAAAGGGCGTTTTCCTAACCACAGTGTCACTGCATACCCAAGAGGTTAGCACTGGTACAATAATATCTGGTATAAAATTTCCCCAAATGCTCCCAGGTGTCCTTTATGGTCATTTTTTTTTTTAACCAAGGAAATAATTAAAGATTACTCAGTCGACTTTGGTTTCAAAGTTACTTCATCCTATCCTTTAATCTAAAACAGCCCCCATCTTTGACATTTTTTTGTTTTTGTTCGTTTCTGACATTGGCTTTTTTTTTTTTTTTTGAAGCTAGGCCAGTTGTCACATTTTACGTGCACCAGAATTACAGGGTGAGGAGTGGGGGGAGGGGGCATGCAAGGTGGCAGGGAGGGTCTTTGTAAAATGCACGTTCTGATTCTGGAAGACACTGTTGGGTCTGAGTCTGCATCTCTGGCAGGCTTCCGGGTGATGTCAATGCTTCTTACCTGCAGACCACACTTGAGTAGCAAGGCTGTAGAATATTCCATACTCTGGGTTTGTTTGCTTCCTCATGATTAAATTCACATTAAGCATTTTTAGCAAGTGCTCTTTTGAAGAAAGTCATGAATGTGTCTCATTGCATCTCATCAGGAGGCACATCATGTCAATTTGTCCTGTTATTAGTGATGCTAAGTGCCATCTCATGGTTCAACGGTGTTCACCAGCACCCCCCCAAAATGGTGCCTTTCTCCTATTGTAATTTTCTTAAAAAAACATTTTTTTTTACGTTTATTCATTTTTGAGAGAGATTGTGAGGAGGGGAGGGGCAGAAAGAGAGGGAGACACAGAATCCGAAGCAGGCTCCAGGTTCTAAGCTGTCAGCACAGAGCCCCATGTGGGGGCCTGAACCCACGAACAGCAAGATCATGATCTGAGCTGAAGTCGGATGCTCAACCGACTGAGCACCCAGGTGCCCCTGTAATTTTTTTAAAGATTTTATTTTTAAGTAATCTATGCCCAATGTGGGGCTTGAATTTGCAACCCCGAGATCAAGAGCCACATGCTCCACTGACTGAGCCAGCCTGGTGCCCTCTCCTATTATAATTTAAAGTAACCATTGAGATTGCATGAATGTCCTGGACCCCAACAATTTTCACCTATCAATCAACTCATTTTGTGGGGGAAATCATCTTGAGTTATAATCTCCTGCTGACAACACATGCGTCTTATGTAATTAGCAATTAATTATGTGTGTGTGAGTAATTTTTATTTTTTAAATGTAGCTAGTGGCTGGTTGACTCCCATTTGTATTATAAACATTGGCTTTTACATTTTCCCAAATTTGGAAGCTTTACCATCCTATTTTGAATGATTCCCATGAGAGGTATTTACATCTTACAGCCAGAGGTGGTATGGTGTCTTTAAAAAAAAAATCAGTTTAAAAAATCAAGTGAAAAAAAAATTTTAAATCAATTAAATTTTTGAATGCCTTCTGAAGCTGCTTCCAGAACCACAATTGGGATTCTTAAATATCTCACAGATTTCAGAAAACCGCTTTTTTAAACTGGGCAGGCCGTTCTTTCATGTCACAAGTTATTCTTTTTGATTGAAATAGAGCGTTGGGTGGCCAAGAAGGGAGTATTTGAGTGGGAGCCACTGGAAAATGTCAAGTTGGTGGAGTTGATGCTCTAAGGTATGTTCTCCTTTCCCCAAACCCCTGTCCCTAAGAAGCTGCAGAGGAGAGATTTCCAAATGAGGGCTCTTTGCCTATGAGGGTTGGGGTGCTTGGCAGTCTTACAAATCAGTCCAGAATCTTCACTGTGCTGATCAGGAGGTAAAAGAACAAGGGTTGGAGAGTATTCAAGCCCACAGATAGTCAGAAAGACCTGGTTCTAAGTCCTGGCTCCAGCTTTCACCACCACTGTGGCCTTGGGCAAGTGTCTTAGCCCCAGTTTCCCTGTCTGTGAAATGGGGATAATAATGGGTCTTGGCCTCCTAGGTTTGTTGGAAAGATGAAAGGAGATGATTGCATGAAATGTTTAACACAAGGCCTAGTACACACTGAAAGCATGATGCATGTTGATTGAATGCATTTTGAGTCCTTAAAAGGGTTAAACCTATTTTATGTATGTATGTATGTATGTATGTATGTATGTATGTATGTATGTATTTATGAAAGATTGAGAGAAAGGGCACGAAAGAGAGGGAGAGAGAGAATCCCAAGCATGCTTCATGCTGTCAGTGCAGAGCCTGACATGTGGCTTGATCCCACATGAGATCATGAGATCATGACCTGAGATCATGACCTGAGATCATGACCTGAGCTGAAATCAAGAGTCCAATGCTTAAGAGTCTGATGCTCAATTGAGTGAGTCACCCAGCTGCCCCTATTAAACCTATTTTAATTTAAAACCTACATTTACTTGCCAATTATTTTCAAACACCCATGTTCTTGGTTTTATTTATTGCTGTTTATTCAACAAATAAGTATTAGCCCATATTATCCGAGATTCACATATAAAGTTTTGGTTTACCACATGAATTTAAGAAATGAGGTCACCAAGTTACATACATTTATTCTGTTCTATGCTTGATAGACCCAATCTGACTGGTGGTAGTGAGGAGTAGCATTGGCCACTTTCAGCGTCATTATTATTCTAGAAATAAAGTCCTAACCGGGGAGATTCATTCCACAAAAATTACCTGACCTTCTATGCTGTGCCAGGCACCGCTCCTCCAAAGCCAGGGTATGAATCTGCCCTGTGGAACCCATGTGTGGTGGCTGATCACCTATCTTTCCATGTAGGACCAGGACTTTTTTTCTGACCGTGCACTGGCTGGAGACCCGTGGATTTCCTTGCACAAAACATGTTCAGAATGCATCACCTAATTTCTCGTTTTGACATATTTAAGGTAGAGTAAGGACATGTGTTGAAGTGGTGTGAGTACAGAATCCTTCTGGATTTTTGTTCCCTTTCCCCTGCCACCTTACTTCTTATAGTAATTTTTTCTACACATAATTCAACAGTCCCCCAAAATGAAGGAGTTGAGAGCCATCTGTGGTCCCCCATGGTTACCAGAGAAATCAGTTACATTTGAATTTCAGATAAACAATGAATAACTTTTAGTAGAACTATGCCACATGTGGCAGGCAGTTTTCTCTTTGTTATGAAGTCATTGAATGGGATATACTTACACTAAACAATTATTGTTTATCTAAATTCATATTTAACTGGATATTCTGTATTTTATTTGCAAACTCTGGCAACCCTACGTCCCACTGGCTGCTCGTTTTCATGTTTGCTGCAAGGTAGTATTTGCAGTTTCCCGAGTGTCCTAGGAGAAAACCATAGTGGCATCTCTTCATGCTGTGGCTTGGGCACTGGGGTAGGGGCCAGATTAGTAATTAGCTAACCATGACCTCACCCATGAGGAATGTGCTCTTGCTAGGTATTAGCGAGAGGTTTAGGCTCTCGGGAGCCATTGTCAGAAGCCTGTCAGTGACATCATCAGCTGGAAAAGCCAGCTTCCAGGTCTCAGGAAAAAGCTAGAAAGACAGGGCTCCAGTTTTGGTAATAAATGGAAATGGATTTTCATAGGTGGGGTGTGGAGGAATTTGTTACGACAGGAAACCTGATGGAACCTCCTGCCTGTGTGCAGCCCCCAGCCAAGTTTCAGGGTTCTGATGAACAACCAGAAGCTTCTAATGCGGCATGCGATTATACTGTTGGCCCAGTGCCCTGGAAAAGTTGGCTTGTTCTCGGCGAACACTCCAGGAGCTGTAAAAGGGGGTGTCAGAACTGCTTTGTAGCTCTGAGTGGGCCCCTTACATTGGGGAGGAAGGGAGGCTAATGTAGTAAGTGTTCATTATGCTGCTCAGAGCAGCTCTAGAAAATGCATCCTTGGTACCATCTGGTCCCTCCATTTGGGGATGGGGAGCTTTGGGCAAAGGGGTCAAGTTGTCTGGATTTAGACACTCAAAAAAAATCCTCTTTTTCCTTGTGAATTGGAAGAAACAGAGCAAGCTTTTACTTTTTTTTTTTTTTTTTTTTTTTTTAAAGGCTAATTTATTGTACATGACTGGGCTGTCGGACTAGAAGGGGACCTGACTTAAATCAAGTGCTGAGTATGGTAAATAAAGCCATTTAATTTTATTTCAAATCTCCCATAAAACATTCTAGAAAAAGATGGGCTCCAGAGGTGGGGTTTCTGATCCCAGGGGCTGGGTTTTGCAGGTTTTGCAGGTTTCAGGTTTCTCTGGCCTTTTGGAAGTTTCACTTAAGTAGTTACCCAGGGCAGTTGTGCCCAGCCAAAGTGCTAATGGCAGGCACACTTTACCAGGTGTGAAGACTTCCGCTAAGCAAGCGGGAGCCTCAGAGCTCAGCTTCTGAAGATCTGGCCTGCATCCCATCTGGCTTTCTTGTCTCGTTAGAATTCAGAAGCATTGACCGTGTGTCTCCAGGTTGGCTCACAAAATGGCAAGGCTGGGACAGATCCTCCCAAGCCTCCTTTTCTTCCACATCGTCCTCCTGGGGCTCCACCACTCAGTGCTACAGTGGCCCTGGGCAAAGAGCATAGCCTCTTGAAGCCTCTGTTTTGGCAGTTGTAAGGTGGGATGCTGTCAGTGCCTGTCGCGTGAAGTACCGTAAGCAGGGTGCTCAGCGACAGAGCTGTGACTCCGTAGGTGGCTGATGTTGACGGGGCATTTTAGAAGAAGTCATCAGAAGAGCTGAGCCTGAACTGACTTTTGCTTTTGAGTATGCCTGGCCATTCATCATTCGGGACCCTCTCCATCTCTCTGATCCCTCTGTAAAAGTGGTGTGCCTGGAGTTGCCTTAGGAACCAAGGGCAAAGCCTCTCCAGTGAGCAACTTCTGCAATACCTACTTAGTCCTCTGTGTAAGCTTTCATTATTCATGGATATTCTTTAAAAATGAAAAATTGATGGGAATGCAAGCTGGTGCAGCCACTCTGGAAAACAGTATGGAGGTTCTTCAAAAAACTAAAAATAGAACTACCCTACGACCCAGCAATTGCACTACTAGGCATTTATCCACGGGATACAGGTGTGTTGTTTCAAAGGGACACATGCACCCCCATGTTTATAGCAGCACTTTCAACAATAGCCCAAGTATGGAAAGAGCCCAGATGTCCATCGATGGATGAATGGATAAAGAAGATGTGGTGCATATATACAGTGGAGTATTACTCGGCAATCAAAAAGAATGAAATCTTGCCATTTGCAACTATGTGGATGGAACTGGAGGGTGTTACGCTAAGTGAAATTAGTCAGTCAGAGAAAGACAAAAATCATATGACTTCACTCATATGAGGACGTTAACAGACAAAACAGATGAACATAAGGGAAGGGAAACAAAAATAATATAAAAACAGGGAGGGGGACAAAACATAAGAGACTCTTAAATATGGAGAACAAAAGAGGGTTACTGGAGGGGTTGTGGGAGGGGGTATGGGCTAAATGGGTAAGGGGCATTAAGGAATCTACTCCTGAAATCATTGTTGCACTATATGCTAACTAATTTGGATGTAAATTTTAAAAAAATAAAAAATAAAATAAAAAGGATTATAAAAAAAAAAAAGGAAACATTGAAACATAGTTCTCAAGAGGACCTTCTGGCCCTGTGTTCACCACTGCAGCACATTTATTCCAAGCGACTGGCAAAATCATCCTTTTCTTTGTTAGAATGTAGCTTTATTGCCCCGAGACAAGTGGCTCATCACATCTGTGAGAAAGGAGGCTTGATGCAATAGCTTTGGGCACCAGTTCCTGAGTTCCTGGGTGCACGTGATTTCCTTTCTTGTTCCCCATTCACCTCTCTTTGGGTCTGTCTGCCTCAGGTCCATTCCCAGTCAAGGAAAAGGTTGAGTGGGGCTTTTGGTGTGAGTGGACTCTCATGGTTGTCAACAATGATTCTGAACCCTTAGAACCAACTCGAAAGCTTTAAAAATTACGGATACCTGTCCCCACCCCAAAGAAATCCTCGTTTTGTTTTCTTTGGGAGAGGGCCACTGCCTTTTTTTTTCTTTTTTTTTTTTTAAAGCTTTTCAGATAATTCCAGTATGTAGTCAGGGTTGAAGCTCAAGTGATTTCTGTGAGCAACAGAGGTGTTGAGGCTTGAGAAGAAAGTTTGGATAAGCAAACCTGAGGTGGGACCAAGGTCATGACCACCATTAACAGCAGAGCAACCCTGTGGCCTGTGAGTGGGGAGAGGCTCAATTCATTTTACTCCCATTTTGCATATAATTTGAATTGATTGTAACGGTGTATTTTATAACTTAGGAAGATAGATAATGATCAGGATAAAACATTCCGTATATATCAGTACCAGCACAAGAGGTGAATGGGATCCCTTCAAATTAAGAACTTCTTCCAATAGGGCTGCTGGAATTCAAAGCCATTTTTGTAACTGGGCTTAAACAATTTTTTTTTTTTTTGCCTTTATTTATTTTTGAGAGACAGAGCACAAGTGGAGGAGGAGCAGAGAGAGAAGGAGACACAGAATCCAAAGCAGGCTCCAGGCTCTGAGCTGTCAGCACAGAGCCCAAGGTGGGGCTCGGACTCACAAACCGCGAGATGGTGACCTGAGCCGAAGTCGGACGCTTAACCGACTGAGCCACCCAGTGCCCCTGTAACTGGGTTTAAAACAGTCCTAGCCCCTCTTTAGAATTTCCTCAGGGGCGCCTGGGTGGCTCAGTTAGTTAAGCTTCCGACATCGGCTCAGGTCATGATCTTGCAGTTCCTGAGTTCGAGCCCCGTGTCGCGCTCTGTGCTGACAGCTCAGAGCCTGGAGCCTGCTTTGGATTCTGTGTCTCCCTCTTTCTCTGCTCCTCCCCTGCTTATACTCTCTCTCTCTCAAAAATAAATAAACATTAAAAAAAAATTAAAAAAAAAAAGGAATTTCCTCATAAGTGCTGCTGGCCCTCCTCTCCTCCGAGGGTGGATTTGATTGTTAATGTCCCAATCATTTGGCACCCAGCCTGGTGAGACAGGCAGCCGAGTAAGAGGGGAAACAGGGCCTCGGTCAGCAAACCAGGATAACGAGTGCCCTGGCTGGATACTCTTTTCTGTTGAGAGAAGCCCCAGAAGCTGCAAAAATCAGTTTCCAGACTGTTTTGTGTGCGGTGGCCATGACATTTATGGGGATGGCAGATTGTCCTCTGAGCAGCCAGAGCAGCAGCACACAGCTGTATAGCTCTTGGGCTGGCAGACGCCTGAGTCGTGCACTGACCCACCCCACGGGGTGTCAGGGGTGGTGTGATCTGTGTGCTCTGAGGACATTAGGGAGCACAGCTGTTGTGTAAAGGTCATGCCCTTCCTGCTCTGAGAGAGACCTATACAGAAGGCTGATTCAGGAATCCGGTGTCCTTGCTGAGTCTGGTTTGTGTGCCTCCTCCACTCCCTGTGTTCATGGGGGCATTTGTATCCACTAGGAAGCTGACATGTACGTCTCTCAGCACTGTGCTAAGTGTTTTCCATTCCTGCCAGGTGTAGGCACTGTCGACCCATTTTACAGAAGAGGAAAACTGAGGTTTCGGGAGGGTGAGATCTTGTGGTAGTGGAATGGGATGTTAACTGAGTGGTCGCATCCCTCTATACTGTAGATTGTAAATCCATCTGGGCCTTTTTACTTTAATCTGGATTCCAGCCCTTAAAAAAATGCGATTAAACAGTTTTAGGTAAATCTATTAATTTCTAAAGGAATTAAAAAAAAATTTTTTTTAATTTATTTTTGAGAGAGAGAGTGCAAGCTGGGGAGGGGCAGAGAGAGAGGGAGACACAGAATCTGAAGCAGGCTCCAGGCTCTGAGCCGTCAGCACAGAGCCTGAAGTGGGGCTTGAACCCACAAACCATGCGATCATGACCTGAGCTGAAGTCAGACGCTCAACTGACTGAGCCACCCAGGCGCCCCTCCAAAGGAATTTTTTTAAAAGACAGGTTGTATTCAGTACTTAGCTATAATTAAAGTCTATTCGTTTCACAAACTAGTGAATGCTTAGTAGCTTTAAAGGTACTGTGCTAGGGACGTGTTTTTGTCTTCACATACCTTAGAGTGAAGGAAAAAAAGGCAGAGAATGAGTGCACAGGTCACTGTGGCATGTTTTGTAGGAGAAAGTCCTTACATTGCCTCTCAGAGGCAATGTGGGCTGTCAGGGAAGGCCTGTGGCAAGGGTGGGGCTGGTGAACAGTGGAGTTTAAAGGGGCAGATTCAGGAGACAGGAGGTTCTGGGCTGCAGAACCGCCAGGGCCCAGGAGTGGGAAGTGAATGCAGGAATGTGAGAGCTCCTGGTATCTATCACCTGCTGGCTGGCCTCAGTGCTTAGTACTTGACTGGCCTCAGTGCTTAGTACTTGCTGAGGCTGGGACCATCAGTTATGATGTTGGCCGGGTTACGAGGAACCTCGAAAGAAATGAAAAAGGGCTTGGGTTTGATGGTGTAGACCTGTCCACCAGCCACATGTAGCTAGTTAAATTTAAATTAATTAAATAATTAAATTTAAATTTAGTATCTTAGTCACACTAACCACATTTCAAGTGCTCAGAAGTGTGGTTTGGTATTATGGACGGCGTACATATAAAACATTTCTATCATCACAGGAACTTATATGAAATGGTGGTGCCAAATCTGAACCTCTGACTGTTTTTGTAAATAAAGTTTTATTGGGACACAGGCCACAAAGCACTCATTTGCATATTGCCTATAGCCACTTTCTCACTACAGTAATAGATTTGAATAGTTACAACATGTGACTTGTAAACCCAAAAATATTTGCTGTGTGGCCCTTTGCGGAAAATGTTTGCTGGCGCCTGCCATAGACCATAGAGAGCAACAGAAAGTGTTCATGCCGGGAGTAACATAAATGATTGTATTTATGGCCTGAGAGGATAATTCAAGGATGGTGGATAGGCTATATTGGTTGGGAGACCCATTCACAGTGACCTCCAAGGGTCCCCATGAGAGATGACCAAGGCCATGCCCTGACAGGTGCAATTTCACTAATCTATGGCCCATTTAGCAAACGTCCATTACAAAATACAAATTTGAAGGTGTACATGCACCCCAATGTTTATACAATAGCCAAACTATGGAGAGAGCCCAGATGTCCATCAACTGATGAATGAATAAGGATGTGGTACACATATACAACAGAATATTACACAGCCATCAAAAAGAATGAAATCTTACCATTTGCAATAATGTGGTTGGAGCTAGAAGGTATTACACTAAGTGAATAAGTCAAATAGAGAATGAACAAATACCATGTGATTTCACTCATATGTGGAATTTAAAGAACAAAACACATGGGAAGAGGGGGGGAAGTAGAGAGAGGGAAACAAACCACAAGTTACTCTTAATGATAGAGAACAGGGGCACCTGGGTGGCTCAGTTGGTCAAGTGTCTGACTTTGGCTCCAGTCATGATCTCAAGGTTGGTGAATTCGAGCCCCACATCAGACTCTGTGCTGATGGCTCATAGCCTGCAGCCTGCTTCAGATTCTGTCTGTCTGTCTCTCTCTCTCTCTGTCTCTCTGCCCCTCCCCTGCTCGTGCTGTTTCTTTCTCTCAAAAATAAATAAACATTAAAAAATATATACTGGAAGCAGTTAATGAACAACCATAGCAAGTCAATGCAGTTATGTGCACAAAGATTATTAAAAAAAAAAGAGAGAGAGAACAAACAGGGCTGATGGAGGGAGATGGGTGGGGGATGGGCCACATGGGTGACGGGTATTAGGTAGGGCACTGTTATGATGAGCACCGCATCACAGTGTTGTATGTAAGTGATGATCACTGAATTCTACTCCTGAAACCAATATTGCACTGTATGTTGGCTAACTAAAATTTAAATAAAAAAGAAATTTTTGAACACAGTAACAAACACACATGTATTTAGATGTTTAATAAGATCTAGCAGCTAGTCCAGTAATGTTTGCCATGATTTTGATGTAGTGATGAGCATACAGCGTATTTTGAGATATTGTTGGTGACAAAACCACAGGTGCTGCTAATACACCTGTGTTTTATGGTGCCTTTTTTTTTTTTTGGTAATTTTTTTTAATGTTTATTTATTAGAGAGAGAGAGAGAGAGAGAGAGAATGTGTGCGCACAAGAGAGAGAGAGAGTGCAGGGGAGAGGCAGAGAGAGAGGGAGACACAGAATCTGAAGTGGGCTCCAGGCTCTGAGCTGTCAGCACAGAGCCCAACGTGGAGCTTGAACTCACAAGCTGCAAGATCATGACCTGAGCCAAAGTCAGATGCTTAGCCGACTGAGCCACCCAGGCACCCCTTATGGTGTCCATTCCATAATGGGACAGTACGCTACATTTTAGTTAGAGGTTACCAAAGACAAAGATTTCACTTTTTTCCTATTCAGGCTCAAAGGCTCCCCCACCCCTACCCCCCTGTCCTGCCTTCCCCTGTAAGAATCCCTGACTTAGACGGTCCCTCATAGGAGGCTGTGACATAATTGAGGATGGTGGCTTGTCTTGATAACTGTCCCGGACATTTGGCTTCCTAGTAGATCATGTGGGAAGTTCCATTTCTGACTGCTCTGTGAGATGTTCTTTAGAAATGTAAAGATGAGGCCAAGAAGAAAGGGGATGTATCAGAGGAGGCTGAATCTTGAAGGCTGAATCTAAGAAACCCACAGGGTGAAAGACATGAAAGGGGGGCATTCTGAATAGAAGGGGCAGCGGGAGCACAGGCCAGGGCATAGGGAGGGCCGGCCAGCTGGGGACACTGGCAGAGGCCAGCCATGGGGGTCTCGGGGCACTGCTGAGGAGTTCAGACTTTGCTGGGGTGTTTTGTGGTCTTAGGCATATTCTATCAAATACAATAAAACACACCCATCTCTCACACTTAAAAAAAAAAAAGGTGTGTTTTGTGCGTGTGTTGTCATACAAGAATTTGATTAAAAAATACATTTGCTTTTATTTGCTTATATTTGTGTTCTGTTATATTATTTGGCCCTGACTAACTCCTTTATTTTACAATTGACTGATTTCTCAGCAATTACAGAGTATACTTTGGAATTCTTGCGATGTGAGAAAATGAACCTGTAACTCATTCTCAAATGTAATGAAATTTCTGTAGATGTGAACCAGAGATCGCAATTAGTGAGGAAGATATAATGCCAAATGCTGGCATTTAATAAAACATTTATTAGCTTCAATTTCTTTCAATTTTCTTCTGTTTTGGGGCCAATTCCCCCGTCCCCCTGCCCCCACCCTCCCAACTTTCAAATTGTTTTGCATGTCCCTGCTGGGACTGGTGGAAAGATTTGGGAAGAGTTAAGAGTTCCTGATCTGTGGGCTGAGACAGACTGGCCAGTAAAGGGACCTGCCATTAGCTGAGGGCTGCTGGGCTGGGAATCAGTTTAGAGGTGACCAGCAGGATTGGGGGAAGGGGGAGATTTGGTGGGAGAGTGTGGTCAAGGATGAGTCCGCTCGAGTTTGGTAGTTGGTTGATTAGGTTGGTGGTTGTTTGGTAGGTCTTTGGAATAGTGGTTGTCTGGTCAGCTTGTCTGGTTGATTGTTGATTGATTGGTGTATTGATGAGTAGGTGGTTGTTAGTTGGGTAATAGAGGGCAGTGGTTCCCCACCTCCCAACCCCCCCCCCCTTTTGCTTTTCTTCTTTTTACTATGTGACCAGCATCATGTTAGGTACTAGAATCACAATGATGCTGAGGACAGAGCCCCGCTCCCTGTCCTTAGGATGCTTGGATTACAGTTGACTAATCTCAGATTCGGATACAGCACAACACAGTTTAGAGAGTGGATTTAATTAGCACTCAAGCTGTGTGGCTCATTGCTATTATTGGTATGCTTATGAGTATTATATCCTTAAGTAGTACTAGGAATGCTACTTGGATATGTTTCACTTATTATATAAATAATTTTTACTAACTTTTACTAAGTTCTCCCTGCCAACCCCCCCCAGCCCCCCCCTTCCCCCCAGCATAGGAAGTTTAGAGCTAAATGGCCATGGGGTGGAGCTTCTGGAGTCCCCTCCCTCTTCCCGTTCACATAATTTGATATTGCAGTTGCTCCCATCAGGATGACCCCCCCCCCCCCCTTTCTACTGCATTAAGCGGTGGTCCAAATTACCAGGTTTCGTCTCTGACTCGTCCCACTTGGCAACACATTGGCTGCGGATGAAGATTTCAACATTAGTAGCTCCAAAGCAAAGCCAGAAAGGAGGAGGCTGGTTTTGGCCTGGATCCTTCTAAATCATTGCCTGTGTTTAAGAATTACAGTTTGCCCTGGAACAATAAGATGTTTCTTAGTGCAGTTTTAACGTGAGTTGGTTATCACCAGAATTTCATAAACATCATGGTCAAGGGGTGTACTTCCCTGTAGCCCTCATCATTAGAAACAATGTTTTGAGAACCTACTTTTATTACCCTTTATCTGCAAAATCCAGTGATTCCAAGTAACAAAGTTCTGGATTCATAATCACTGCTACCGAAACAGTTGTAGATTAGAGAAAGCCTTAATGACTTATTTCGTATTGTCCTTCTTTTTTGTCTCTTGTCTGTCTCCCTCACCCCACATCTACCAGTTTTATAAAACGTAATCTCCAAGCCTGAGGGAGCATTCAGAAGTATTTGTAGACCTGCAAGGGCATGGAAGGGCAATTCAAGGTAGAATTACCTGAAATTCTTCTGGAGACTATTAGAGTCCTTTGAGATAATATTTTAGGAAGTTTCCTAGTCCAGGGACACCTGGGTGACTCAGTTGGTTGAGCATCCAACTTTAGCTCAGGTCATGATCTCATGATTTGTGAGTTTGCGCCCCACATTGGGCTCCCTGCTGTCAGCTTGTCAGCACAGAGCCATTTCAGATCCTCTTTCCCTGTCTCTCTGCCCTTCCCTCGCTTATTCTCTCTCTCTCTCAAAATGTAAATTTAAAAAAAGCATCAAAAAACTTTTTTTAAAAGAAGTTCCCTTGTCCAGTGAAGTTGGGAAGTGCTGTGTGGCACCCTAGCACTCTCCTGGAGATTGTCAATGTACATTTGCATATTAAAGGCTCTGAGAAGTCCTACAGCAGTTTAAAATTGTTCGATTCCATATATCCCTGGCTTATTTGACCACAGGAGCCATTTGTCTTGGACAACCAACTGATGTCTAATGTAGTCTTTTCAAAGATGCAAGATGATAGTAGGTGTTACACAACCTACTTTTAAAAATTATACTGTAATGTATTTTCACATGTAGTTTAGGAATAAAGTGACTAGGGCACAACCCCTGGTAAATTGTCCAAGAGGTGAGAGGATAGGGCAAGGTTTGTGAGTGTGGTCAGAGGGACAAATCTTCCTCAAGGCCAAGTTTAGGCACAGCTTGTGTTTTGCTGAGCCAGGAAGCAGCTTCTGACTCAAGTGCAGGACTCTTTAGATGAAGTACTGGTATTGAAGACACTTGACCGTGGGCCGTGTGTCTTCAGTAACTGGCAGCCATGACTAGGGTGGTGCCTTGGATATTCAGCGTGTGTCACTTGCTTACCTTGCACTTGGACAGTGTGCCTTAGGGATGTTGGAACTTGTTCTCATTTTAGCAGAGAAGCTGGCCTGCTATGTGCTTGGTCTGTTTATTTTACTGCCATGGCCGTTTATCTTGGGACAGAGTTCAGGGGCACAGCGATAAATCTCTTTTAGGAGGATGACGTAACCTTTAGCATTTATTTCCTCTCCAGCTTTTGCCAGTTTAGAAAGCCTTTGTAATATTACCATGTCTATGGATGAGCCTTTTCCTTTGCAGCCCCATCCTGGCCTCCAGGTGGAACAGTCAACAACAGATTCTGGAGTTAGAGGGCCTGAATTCAAATCCTACTCTACCACTTATGAGCTATGTGGCTTTGGGCTCAGTTTATCTGCTTATCATTTTCTTTAATCTGGAAAATGGGACTAACAGGGGTACTTCCTAAGGCAGCAATGAGAATTCGGTGGGGTCATTCATCGGGCCAGACCCTCTGTCTTCACATATAACTGATGGCGGAGTCTCTGCATCTTGGACAAGATACTCTTAGGTGCCAGGGAAGGAGGTAGGAAGGGATCAGGAAGGTGGATGGTTGATTTGCTTTTTAAGGTTTATTTATTTTGAGAGAGAGAGGTGGGGGATGGGCAGAGAGAGAGAATCCCAAGCAGGCTCCACGCTGTCAGCACAGAGCCCGATGTGGGGCTCAAACTCATGAACTGTGAGATCATGGCCTGAGCCGAAATCAAGAGTCGCTCAACTGACAGAACCACCTAGGTGCCTCAATTTTTGTTGTTGTTGGGTTGGTAAGCATGCCCAAAGACAACCAGATGACAACATCTTCCCCTCCTCTGGCAATCTATTTGGAAATGGCAGAGGCCATCTCCTGAGGCACGGAGACTGCTTGTCCAGGAGAATGTGTGTGGCTGAGGACTGGTAAAGCATTTGGATGACCCACCATGTGAGAACTGAGCAGAGGAGATCAGAACAGCCGACCAGTCTTGCCAAGCCTTCATGTATTCGTCTGTTTCTTGTTGATAGGTAACATCAAACATGGTGTAAATCATATGCAGTATAAAAAGATAAGACCGGCTCCCTCCCACTCCTCCTCACCCCCTTTCTCTGTTCCTCTACCCAGAAATAAATGCAGTTGGAGAACAGTTTCTTGTCTTTTCAGAAGGTATTTTATGCATATATGAACTCAATTACAGAATTCCCTGGCTGCCCCTTTACTCCTGTGCGAACCCATGATACACATTGCTTTCACTGTTTGATAAAACTTGTCAGTTTTCCCACATCAGTGCCTATAGATCCCGACAAGCCGCTGTGTTCAGTGAAGAATTCCTTAACGTATACATTCCTGTATTTCTTTCTTTTGGGAGGTGTGTGTCACAATTTATTATAAAAGTAACACATGTAATTCAAACTAAGAAAAGAAATTCAAACAACACAGGAGCATGTCCCAACAACAAAAAGAAAGCTTGTCTTTTGCAATCACCCTACGTCTTTCCAGAGAGAGCCAGCGGACAACATGCTTGCTTGCAACAATTCTGCATGCTTCCAGATCTTTCTGTTCAGATGCAGAGTCATGCCTTTTCCAAAACAGAATTGCATGTTCTATACTTTTCTGCAAATGGCCCTGTCCCTATTGGAACAAACATCTGTATCTTTCTCATTCTTTTCCTAGCCACCTATTACTTTCTTCCTTGAACGTTCTGAAAGTTTATTTAACTATTTATTCACGGGGAAGCATTTATGTTGTTCTCAGTCTTATTCCCTCATTATATTATGGTAATTAACTGCTTTCATGGCTAAAGATCACTTTAGTATCCAAGCCTCTCCCTCCCCCCATTAGAAAAAGGAATCCCTTAAGGGAACTTTCTTGAATACTTTGTGCTTCACATTGAATTTATTGACGTTGCATTTAATTTTCTGTCAACAGTGGCCCAGGCTGGCCCCTGCAGACTGCTCAGGAATCTGCTGGAGGAGTTGGGGTGGCCTGCAGATTTTAGCAAACTGCCAGTTCATTCAGGCAGCTCACTGAGCAAAGAACATCTTGATTCTATCAGCCTTAATCCTGGGTCCCTGATGGGGGCTGGCTCTTGTGGTCGTTAGCAGATGGAATGCTCGTCTGTGTTAGAAGGCTGAGTTCTGGGGTATTTGGCTCTAGGCAGTCTTGAACCAGAATTGAATGGCATTGAATCTTTCATGATGTTAATGGGACACTGTTAGTTCTTGAACTTGTGTGTGTTTATAATATTGCAGAAATAATAATAGTAGCTATACTGGTCTCTGCTGATATGGTGGATTGGTTCAGGCAGAATGCTACCCAATTTACTACATTATCTCACAATAGCTTGACACTGTGAATTCAGTTCTGACTCTCAGCTTACAGATGAGGAGACTGAAACCCGGGAAGTGACCCACTGAAGTGACATGGTAGCCATGTTTGAGAGGGGAGCCAGGCTTCTCTGAACCCTAACTGCTCCATCACTGACTAACTCAGTGTCCCTGGCACCTGGGTTTCTTGGCTACTAATTCTTTTAGCAGGTGGGCTCCCCTTTGCCTGAGTGGATTCAGTCCTGCCCTCTTGTCCACGCTTTTTATCCATGGATGTTGGTGGTGTGGAGTTCTACCCACAAGGAGGAGCCCGGGTCTGGGCTGAGAGAGCTCTGTTGTGGCTAGGTGGCACATGTGTCCAAAGGCCTCCTCGTGTAATTTTGGGTTGAAGATTCAAATTTGGGGGTACAAATTCGACAGTGGGTAACTGTCTGAAAAGTGTCAATACAGGTAAAGCAGGGAATGTGCCCCTCCCTGTGTCTGTCCTTTGAGAATTTCTTTTCTTCCAACTTCATCCTTTTTCTGTTGGTAATGATGGGAGCCAGCTATTATAAACTATTTGGAATTTCCCTCAGCTTGGTTCCTATTCAAGACTTTAAATTGGAAGTTTTGTTCACTTTATGACTTCACGATCATTGGGCAGGCTGCCATTTCTATAACAGGCTTATAGGAGTTGTAACATGATGTAGGCTGCAGGGGCAGGGGGTGGGGGTGTATGCAAACTGATTCCTCCCCTTTCAAACCAAGGAAACCACCTTGATCTTTTTTCTAACAAGGCTCAACTTCTACAAGTTTGCAGTGGAAGGATGAATACCTGTCCTCTTCATCAGCATTATTATTTTTTACCTTTTACTCTTAATTACAAAAGGAAAAAAAAGTTTTTTAAGAAACAGGTTAGCATGAGAGACAAAAGGCAAAAAAAGAAATTTTTTTGCCTTTTGTCCCTTAAAAAGTCTTCAGTGTCTTTCCCCGGGGCAGGGTTGCAAGAAGTGGGTTGGTGGATGGTTTTCATTATAATAATGTTGTCATCTCCTTGTGGACTGTTTTAAAGCCAATTTAACTTATTATCTTACATAAAAGCATAATTTGTGTCCAGCACAGGGCCTGGCATTCTGTAGGCAGAAGTGTTTGCTGGGTATGAGAACAAATGGAGCTTTCAAGTATGTGAGTGACCCTAATTTCTATTTTCTGGGGAAAATACAGACCAATAGGTTGGGGTAAATGGGGAGAGAGGTGTGTTTTCTGTCATCTTCTCTGATTTCCCATGCTGAGCGGTAGGTCATGCATGGTGGACCTCCCAGATGTAGGGACATTGGAATCCCCAGTTTCTGGGATGCAGTAAAGGCCAAGTCATGACTGAGACAGAGGGACTAAAGTAATACAAGTCTGACCTCTGCTTGCACCTCCTAGGCCGTAAGCTGTCACTTTCTGCCCACATTTTTCATTTCTAAACCTCGACAGTTTAGGGATTGTGGGAATGATTGGGGCAGTGGCAGGTTCAGAGACCCCACCTGGGTTCCTTTCCCAAGTTCGCCACTAACTGGCCATGGGCCTCAGGGGTGTGTCCCTTCCTGTACTCTGTCTCATCTGTGAAATGTGAGTCCTGTTGCACTCACCTTATACAGCTGTCATGGCATAATGTGTATTTAGAGAAGTATGGAGGTTTGGGCTCAGACAGCAGAGAACTGGGTTTAAATCTGGGTTCTTCCTGTATGTTACTTTTGACAATTGCCTCTGCGGGCCTCTGTCTTCCCATCTGTAAAATGAGATTAAGCATAAAAGCGACCCTTCTAGGGTTGCTGTGAGGGTTACATGAGGTGATGCATGTGGCACAGGGCCAGGCCCAGGGGAGAGGTCTGGAAGAAGGATCTGGAAAAGTCTGGAGTTGCTGTTACAGTTTGGTTACTGTTGATGTAAGGAGGGGGAGGAGCTTAGGAGTCTTTCTGGGCCTGGTTCCTCCTGCCCTCATGCTTTTCCCCAAAGGGTTTCCCTGTGGGCTGCACTTGCGTGCACAGGACCGGCCTGGGCCGTGAGCTGTGTTTCAGGTGAGGCTGAGCTGGAGTCCACAGGTGACAAGGACCTCCATTTGCAGCCAACGTTTATTATTTGATCTGCACATGTTCTCAGAGCAGTTGTGCCTAAAAGCTATGGGCCAGGGACAGACATCACCGCGCTGAGAACTTCTGAGCTCACACTGGGGTTTACCAGCGCCTCCCAGTGACTGGACTCCGGGCTCCTCCACTCTCTGCTCAGGCTCAGGGGTCCCTGGGACCCTTGTCCTACTACTCACTTAGGAGACCTGTGGCTTTGAGGTCAAAAACCTAGTTTAGAATACATTGCTTTGACCATTTTGGGGCGTGTTTCCTTTTTCCCTTCTTTCTGTAATCTTTATAACAAGACTAGAATCCTTGTTCTAACTTTTTAAGGCTTTCCCACTAATACTAGTTGGAAGAGACTAAGTTCTAGACCCACAAATATACCAGTCTCATTTAAGGTTCAGTATGACTTTGTCGCTGGATATAAAGTAATCCCCAGAAGTGATAAAAACTTTTGAAAAGTGGCATTTGGAAGCCCACCGAGTGATGCAAATGCCTCTTTTAAACAAAGGATGCCTCTTAAACAGAGAATCGGGTGTTTGGGATACATATGAAGCAGGACACCAGCATAGTATCTGTGATCTGAATGTCCACCAAAAACTCTGTATCAAAATAAAAATAAGGTATTTATGAAATAATTTGTTCCAATTATTCCGGGCAAAAATTGTCCAGCAAGTGAGAGAAAACAGAAGGAATAGTTGGCAAAGTAGGAAATTTGAAGTCTGAGGTTATGCATAAGGAATGTGTTATGGGCCTATAGTAGAAGTCTCCAATCAGAGATTTGGCAATGTTTGCTCAATTCTGTTGCAGAGAAGTCCTAGCCACTGCTCCCCATGCCGTGACCAGAGCAGGCATGACTAATCTATACAGTTCTTCCTCATTGAGCCTCCACTCCCTGTGCCTGGTCGTGGCAGACATTGGTAATCTATTTTCTTGTTGACCCCAGATAGGGCCTGAGAATCTTTCTCAACACCTGAAAAGGTTTTCACCTCACATGCTAATGCCATTTGCCACCCTTGGTCTATTGTGTCATCTCTTGAAAAATTACTAACATGAAAAGGCCTTCCAAATGAACTCTTTGTTAACTGAACCCTGAAGTGAAGTGTAAAAATTGTTAACTCAGACACTTCCTTTGTCATCCTTGAGAGTTCCTGAGTAAGAAAAAGGATTGGAAATCCAGCTGACCAGAGTGCTCCAATCCACCCTTGTTTTATCGTGGTCTGTATTTTATCTTACTGATTAGAAATTGGCCCGTGTGACTTCAGGACTTCAGGGCCCAGAACATCCTCTTATTATAGGTAAGCTGCTGTAACAGAGAAAAAACCCAAATACAGTGGCTTTTTTCAGTCTTCAGGTTGGCAGGGCACCCTATTCTGGGACCCAGGTTCTTTCTATCACCTTGCCTGGCCTCCCCGAGCGCAGGTTGAAGCTAAGTGACTGTAATGTCAGGGGCTCTTGCTGGCGGTAGGAGGGAGCACTCCCCCTGCCCAAGGCCCTAAAGTGATGGCACCCTTCTGTCTGCTCACTGTCTGTTGGTGAAGCAACCACACTGCTGAGCTGCAAGGGAGGCTAGGATGGACCGTCCAGCTGGAAGCCACATGCCTGGGAGAGGAGGAGGCAGGGTTTTTGTGGCCTTCACCACAAGTACCCTTCAGCCATCAGCAGTGTGAGTTGTCAAGTCTGGCTGTAAGTCTGTGTGGCCTTTTGATGGTTTGAGGCCCTGTACGAAGCCCTGAGCAGGGGTGAAAGCATCTGGCCCCTTCATCCTGCCCATGGGTGTCTAGGCAGGTGCACAGTCTTGTGTACATAGTCCATCACCCGCTGTACGGATGGAAGGACCGTTGCACCCCCAGAAATGGACCCTGGTTCTGGATGGCGGACTGAGACGGTCGTCTTTAATGATGAAGGGAACGGTGACATCTGAGAAACTGAGGACGGTGGTAAACTTAGCCTTCTTTTAGTTGAGGGTACCCTCTTGTTTGGGCAACCGAGGCCAACAATTCAGCCACAGTTTGTGCAGGCTGGAAGAGAAGGCAGGATGGGGAGGAACCATAAAACCAAGCTGGGATGCCAGTGAGCCCCGTCTGCCACCTGCATCCTGGGCCCAGGTGATCCGAGTGCTGCACTGTGGGGTGACCTTGGGGCAGCCCTTCACAGGATGCTCTTTGGGTTGGCTCACCCAAGCAGTCAAGGCTGACAGGAAACCCCAGTGCCTACGCGGAGGTCACCACCTTTAACTGCTAAGCTTTCACTTTTCCCTTCTGCCTTTGTTCTTTTTGTCTCAAGGTTGATAAAAGCATGTTGAAGTCAGTGGTGGTAAGAGTAATAGTACTAATATTAGCATTTAATGACAACTGACTATATAGGGGTCTGAATGCTGGAAATGTGTTATGGCAGGCAGTCTTCCCAGCAGCTGTATTCTCCTGTTCCAACATTATCCCCAGTTTACAGGTAAAGTGACTGAGGCATGCTGGGGTCGGATCACTTGGCCAGGCCTCTGCAGCCAGCCTGCTGGTGCCGAGCCCATGCCTGCAGAGCCTTAGGGACCTCCTCAGCCATGTTTCTGTGCCACATGCTGTATTGCCTGCTGGGGGCTCAGAGGTGGACACAGTCTGGAGCAGATTAGAGTTCTGTCTGAAAGGCTGTGTGTGTACTTTCGCATCCACTCAGCGGGGAAGCGGCCCTGTCTCTCACAGAGCACCAGAGAGGAGAGAGCAGGGAGCCGAACGTGCCTGCCAACAGCCAAGCGTCCATGATCGGGGGAGCAAAACAGCCTGTTCCTGCCGTTGTGGTGCTGCCGCTTTGAGCACAGGAGGCAGGCACAGCTGTAGCTGCACTGAGAGAGAAGGGCACAGGGCATTGAGGGGGCACTTAGCCGGGGACCTATTCTAGTTTTGCAGAGTTGGGCATAGAAGAGGCATTATCTAGGTCAAGAGAGGTGGGGGGAGAGTTCCAGGCCAAGCCAGCTGAGGCCAAGGATCAAGGTTAACCCTAGGGAAATGCAAAGTTGGGAAGTCAAGTTGGGGCCAGACCCCTGGCTCTTGTGGGCCTCTTTTCATACCATATTCTCTTTCAATAAGGTCTGATCGATTATCAGCAGTCGGGTTCCTGTGTAGTTCTTGGTTTCTGTCTGCAGGAATCTCAGGCCATAGTGGTCTCCTAAAGCACTTAGCGCCACAATGTCCCCCTTGCACCTACCTCATGTGTCCTGGGTTCACTACAGCATGCAGGTCGGCCTCCTCCTGGGACAGGAGAACAGGAACCTCAGAGGCTCATGACCCTTCTAATGAATTCCATGGCTCAGGGAAGTGACACATTGAACATTTCATCCTCCTTTTAATTCGCAATGTACTATTGTGAATTACCCTGGCTAACCCTGACTTCTGTTTCCTGCTCACTTACAAAACTGGGATTATAGCTTCTGGGCTTCCGGTTTTAGGGAAGTGTGTTGGGCACAGAGCAGGTATTCAGATACGAGGTGAATGAGTAAGGAGAGGAAGGAAGGTATTATGAAGTGCCTACCCTGTCCCCGGCATTATGCTCAACTCATGGTGTTCTATAACCCACCTGCTTCTTAGTAACCGCCCTGTGAAGGTGTTGACTGGGATCATTCCCATTTGGTAAATGAAGAAACAGAAAGCCCAGAGAGGATGGATGGATGGTTCAAAGTGACCTGTCTAGAGGAGCGGCTGGTTCCATAGCCTGTACTTAAACCACTGTGCCACGTTGCCTCCCAGAGGGTAATAGAGATGGGAGGACGGAGGCAGAGTGGGTGACAGACTCTTCTCCAGATGACCAAGTCATAGTTGGATTATGGTCTGGGTGCTTTTCTTCAAGCGTACTAGGAGGAACTTTCCCGAAACTCCTACATCTCCTTGATCCCTGAAGTCCCTTGTTGGCTGTTTCTGACCCAGCAGTGAGCTGCTGCATTGTGGCTGCTGGATGACCTGCTGTTCTTACTCAGGAGGGCAGAAATGTGGGACGGTGCTTGCTCAGGCCTCTCCTCCCCGCCCCCCAACCCCCACCATGCCACCCTGGTGAATCAGTAATAGGAGAGGAGATGGGCACAGTGAATGTGGTGAGCATGCAGTTGGTGGCGTGGATCCTGCCCTCCTGGTATGAGAGGCGGAAAGATCACCATCTCCCTTCCTCAGAGGAACTTGTCTACGCAGTAGATGTTTCCAAGATGCTTCCAAAGATTGCCTAAAAATAGCTGGTTTCCTCCCCCATAAATGTGTCCATTCCTGATTGCTACTCAGGGAGGGCTGGAGAACCGGTGTACAGAAATGACGTGAAAACATTCCATCCTAGAATTTGCAGTAGCTCAAATTAACTTTCTAGCTATTAAAAAAGAAGAAAAGCCACTGCCCTCACTTAGAAGCAATGCTGGATAATTTTAAGTAGTTCCAGAGGGTGTGTATGCGGTTGGAGGGTCAGTGCTGTCCAGAGCCAGGACCAGTTACATGGGAATTGTGATTGGTTGGATCTGGGGAGGAGAAACCTGTGGCCAGATTCCAGGCCAACTACAACCTAAGCAGATTCTAGGAGGTCCAGCAGGCGTGGCGGGCGCTGGCTTATTTTATTCCAGAAAGAGGCTCTCAATGAGGTGGAATCCTGCCAGAGAGGCTTCCAGCTGACCTGGACCTTTCCTCCTTTTACATTTCTGTTTCATGTTTACACTCGACATAAACATCACAGAGCACGCTCACGTTTGAAAATCCTGTAGTCTGTTGTGGTGGTCAGACATTGACACTGTAATGCTGTGGAGCATTTCATTTTCAAGGCATTGGGAGTCTTCTGTTTCATGTGGGTGGGAAAGGGGGAGTCATTTTGGGCAAGTTGCCATCGTTTTATTGTTCCAAGAGTTCGGTAAAGCATTTGAACCTTCACCTGTCAAAATCACTTTTGGAACTAGGACTGTTCTTTCTCCAGCTTCTTAGAATAGCAGAGCAAAAGTATCATTTATCCCAAGGAGATCTTAATGGGGGCTTTCCCGTTTGGACACCCACCTTGAATTCATTGGAAACAGAAGTTCTGGGCATTGTATTTTTCATAAATTTGGCTCAGACTTTTACTGGGTCATATTTCCCCTGAAATCTTTTTCGAAAAAGACTCATGTCTCATTCCTTCAGACCAACATGTGTAAGCCGGGTAAAAATAGAGCAAACTGGTTTCATGTTTTGATTTATGGATAAAATCTGTAAGTTTGCATTTGAAGAGCACTTAACACATAACTCAGGAAAGTTGAACTTTGTAGTCTGATGCTTGTGGCTGCATGAGACTTTCTGGCCTGTTCATATCCTGCCTGGTGCAAGACCTGACCTTGCCTGGTCCAGCACGGGTACGCTGACTAACGCTAAGCATTCACATACTTTACTTCATCCCCACCTCGTGCTTCCCCCTTCTGAGGACTGCTCTTCTCCCTTTAGTTTAAATAAAGGACTCTGGCATGGAAAATTGTTTGACCTGGAGTTTCTTATGATTGGTAGGTAGTAACTCAGTAATCAGTAGCGCTTCAAAGACGACCTTATAACAGGACATCTTATCAAAAAAATTCCGTCATGGTCAAGGGCTGCCAGCTGGAGAAACATATGGTCCGTGGGATGAACTCCTCGGATGTTCAAGTTCTGTGCACGGTCAAGTGTCTTCTGCAGATTATTGCTTTATTGACCACAGGACCTCAGAAGCAGAGGGGGCTTCGTGGTCACATAGTCTGTGCAGCTGTATAGGGCCCTGCTCTCAGAAGGGTTCTGTGCTTGGTTTAATGCTCTGCTGTTGCCATCTTGAAATTCTTAATCCTTTTTGGACGAGAAGTCATGTATTTTCATTTGTCGTTGAGCCCTGTGAGTTATGTGGACTGTCCTGTTTAAAAGTTGTTATTTATACAATTCATTGTATAGAAAATCTCTGGGCACCTTAACTTTGAGTGAGGATTGCTGAAATATAAATTGTCTTACCAGCCAGTTTATGATACTCTTTACCCTGTACAGTTTTACACGATCGAGTTTTATTATGACTGAGTCTACAACCATAAAAGCACCTTTGGTTTCTGTGGGTTTGGGTGCGCCCTTTTAAGAGGATCTTTTCTTGTGAGAGGACTAACAATAACCAGGTGAATTTAAAAACAAAAAAAGTCTCCACCCTTTCAGTTTTGAGTGACATGGGGTTTACTCCTTCTCAGTATGTGTGTATATTTCTCATGTGGTTGTAGTTGGGTTTCATTAAGTGCAATCTGGCATGTGTCTAACTGACATTCAGGTGGTTTGTGGTGGGTGGGTGAATGGGTGGGACAGGGTGAAGGGAGCTGCAAGATGGTGAAGGCTCATTACTCCATGGCAGGTGCTCACAGTCCTGGAATGGGGGCTTGGAGGCTCAGGAGTGAATGGTTTTTGTCTTGAGAGGACCCTGGCACAGTCACACACATGTTGGTGGGAGTGAAGGGCCACCACCTGTTGGATCTGGTCCTTGGATGATGAGCCAGGGCTTGTCCCACAGGAGGATGGGGGTGAAGGGTCTTCCCACCAGAGGGAATACAGAACACATGGAGAGTCCATGGAGTCCAAAGCAGGATGTAGTCCAGGAATGAGGAGTCTCTGAGTCTGGAGTGTGAACTGTGGTGGAAGGGGTGACAAGGGTGAAAAAGCAGGCTGTGTTTGGGGGTTCTGAGGGTGCTGTATGTCTAAGGAGTTTGACTGTGGGCAGTTGGGACCATTGGTGAATTTGGAAGCACAGAGGTACCTGACTAGAAAGATAGTTGTAGGGTTATGTGAACATGGTTCAGCTTCATGGCTGTCGAGGACTCTGAGAGAGGGGAGGAGGGGCCACACATTTATTGGGAAGGTGGAGAAAAGGATTTGCCAAGAGATGTAGGTAGAGAAGGGAATTGACACATTGTTGAAATGGCAACCTGAGATTTGAAGGAGGAGTCCATGATGGCTCTGACATTTTCAGTTTGGGGTCCTGGTAGAATAGGGGCATGCAACAGGAGTTGTTTGGTGGGGAAAGGGTGGAGGAAATTGAGAGGGGGGAGTGGGTGGGTGGGTAATAGGAGGGGAAGGATGTGGGTGAGGGGGAGAGAGATGGGGGTATAGACAGGAGGGGAAGGGAGAGGGGGAGAGAGATTGGGGATGGATAGGAGGGGAAGTGTGTGCAGGGGGAGACAGGGAGAGAGATAGAGAGATTTTATTGGTAATGTTTGGATTTTGATGGATGTAGATAGAGGTTGGAAAGAGGACAGAGGACAGAGGGCCATAGAGAAGCCAAGGGAGTAGAAGGTAGAAACCAGCAGCAGGGAGATTTCCTGGAAGATTCCTAGACGGGGCTGGTGTATGGCTTGTTGTGTTAAGCTCAGGGAGCACTAGAGAGGAGCCAGGACCTTGGGCCAGTCACTTATCCTTCTGGCAACAGAGACTTTGCCCAGCTGGATTAGCTTAACTATTAATGACTTTATCTTATGAATGACTAACTGGAGAGAAGAGCAGAGATGAAAATGATTGATAACACCCAGGGGTGGTGAGATCTGAAGGGAAACTGGCCTCTTACACTTCTAGGACATAATGATTAGTGAAAAGAAAAGTATAGTAGAATATAAATTCAGGGAAGCAAACACACACACACACATATATGTATATGTATATATATACAAACACATACACATATAATTTGGTAGATCACATACTATCAAGTTAAACAGATGGTTGTCCCTGGAATTCAGCCACCTCTTTTTATTGTCCATATTTCTGAAATGAGTCCTTTAAAATTTAAAAGCTCTTTTTATTACAGAACATTTCCAACGTATGCAAAAGTAGAGATAAAAGTATAATACATTCTCATGTACCCATGATTTCACGACACTGGTAAACATTTTGGAATCTAGTTTCATCTGTTACCATCCTCAAGTATTTTGAAGCAAATTGTAACATTACAGTCCTTTCATGCTGAAATAGTTCTGTGTGGTTCTCTGACAAATGAAGATTTCATTCACAACCGAGAGGAAGGTGCCAACCTACGCCTGTGCCTCTCTCCCCAGATAGCAAAGCCATTGTGGATGGGAACCTGAAGCTCATCCTGGGCCTGGTGTGGACACTGATCCTCCACTACTCCATCTCTATGCCCGTGTGGGAGGACGAAGGGGATGATGATGCCAAGAAGCAGACGCCGAAGCAGAGGCTGCTGGGATGGATTCAGAACAAGATCCCCTACTTGCCCATCACCAACTTTAACCAGAACTGGCAAGATGGCAAGGCTCTGGGAGCCTTGGTAGACAGCTGTGCCCCAGGTAAGTGTCCATGGCTACCTGAGCCAGCTCTTCAAGATGGACATTTGTGGGCCCAAATCCCCTTGGTTGTCTCATGGGAAAGCTGGGTTTGCTGTGATTGGTGTCTTCTCCTAGTTTTAGCCCCCTGTAAGAGCAAAGGGAGCTAAAACTGGCTCTGTTTACCTTCTAGGTGTATCCATTGACTTTTTGAGCATTGAACTCAGTTATTTACCCAAATCCCCAATGAATCCTGTAGTTCTTGGAGCAGGTTTAGCTTCCAGACTCCAAAGTCCTGCCTCTTCCCACCGTTGGTGCCTGGTTTCCCATTGACTTCAGCAGAAACACGTGGCCCTGTTAGTTGACTTGGCATGAAAATCTAAAAACTTCCATTGAGTGGAAAGTACCCATTTTTATCAACCACTGGGTGACTATACATGGCTTTCTCCACCCTTTTTTTTCTGCGTTGCTACGGAATAGTGCTTGGTCAGGATCCAGTTGGAGGCTTTCCCCCCTTTTCTGAGTGGTTGAGTGCACACCAAGGTAGTAATTATCCTCACTGGAGGGTTTAGATTGATGGGTAGAGTTTGCTGGTACACACTCCGTAGAAAAACCAGAGCCTGTGTTTATATGCACCCTCAAGATTGTTTCTAATAAAAAATTACTTTAATAATCATATTTTCCATTTACGAATACTCTGTATATGCTGGTCACATTAGTTTTTAGTAAGCTAATGCTTCCCGACACTCCAAGCGGAGCTGGCTAGCCTATGTTGGACAGGGAGGGCAGGCTAACTCCAGGCCTCATTCTGTCTTGAAAGCCTATAAGCTGGTGATGTCCCAAACTAACTCAAAGCTCAGCATTAGTTAATTTCCCAGCACCCTCTTCCTTGCTTCCACCGAAAGACACATTTCAGGATACCTCTTTACCAGTTTAAACCTGTGGATGTTTACTTCAGTCCTATACTTCTCCTGTTTACAGAGGCTTTTAAGATGATTCTAGGTTTGGGCTTTTGGGCAAGTGGATTTTTGAATTATACAGAATACAGTTGCTAGTGCAGTCTTTTTAGATGTATCTAGGAATAGGATTGTGATATTCTGACTTACAAAAGAAACATATATTTTAGTCTTTGTCCCTTTCCTGGCACAGAGCTCCAAAAACCCTTGGAATTTAAGTGATAAGAGCCAGGACAATGGTTCCTTTCAACCACACTTGAGTTTATGTTAATGAGATGACTTTTAGACAGCTGCTAAGGATGGGGGCAGGTGATTAGAGGGTCCCAACTGTTAACCCTATCTCCTAACCGCCAAGGTTAGAGGAGAGGAGATGGAAGTTGAGTTAATCACTAGTGGCCAGTTATTTAATCAATCATGACAACATGTTGACGTCTCCACAAAATTCTTTGAACTATACATTTGAGGGAGCTTTCAGGTTGGTAAACACAAGGAGGTGCTGGGAGGGTGGTGTACCTGGAAAGGGCATGGAAGCCCCACACGCCTTCTCCCATACCTTGCCATATGCATCTCTTTGACCTGGTTGTTCTTGAGTTGTAACTTTTTTTTAATTAGAAATTTTTTTTTTTAATTTTTTGAGTGAGAGTGGGGAAGGGGCAGAAAGAGAGAGGGACAGAGGATCCAAAGCAGGCTCTGTGCTGACAGGCTGACAGCAGCAAGCCCGATGTGGGGCTCGAACCCACAAACCGCGAGATTATGACCTGATACAAAGTCAGATGCTCAACTAATTGAGTCACCCAGGGATCCCAAGTTATAGCCTTTTATTTAAAAAAATTTTTTTAAGTTTATTTATTTATTTTGAGAGGGAGTGTGTGCACATGTATGAGCAGGGGAGGGGCAGAGACAGAAGAGAGAGAATCTCAAGCAGGCTTCATGCTGTCAGTGCAGAGCTTGATGCAGGGCTTGATCTCTTGAACCTGTGAGATCATGACCTGAGCTGAAATCAAGGTTCAGACACTTAACCAGCTGAACCACCCAGGCACTCTGAGTTGTAGCCTTTTCTAAGAAATCAATAATCTAGCAATTAAATGGTATTCCTGAGTTCTGTGATCCACTCTGGTTAACGATTGAATCTGAGGAGGCGTTGTGAGAACCTGCAATTTATAGAATGGTCTGTTAGAAGTCCAAGTGACAGCCTGGACTTGCATTTGGTGAAGTGGGGGAAGGGGACAGTCTTATGGGACTGAGCCCTTAACCTGTGGGATTTTACACGATTTCTACATAGATTGTATCAATTTTGAGTTAAATTGTAGAACATCCAGCTGGCGTGAACCCTACACGTTTGGTGACTGGACTACAGAAGTGCAAATGTGGTAGGGGGGGAAATCCCCTGTAAAAAGGCACCAGGCTCAAATAGTTTTATAGGCTTTGTTTATTTATTTATACCACACCTTCAAGGAGTGAATAATCTCTGTGTTAATGCAAGAAAATAATGGCCTGAAGGAGAATTCTCAGTTTAGACTCAGAATAGTTTCTACTCTGGAGGAGTGGATACTTTTTGCCCTTAAAATATACAGTTCACTGTGATTTTAGGAAGAAATTGTTCTCTGAATTAAGATACCAAAGGGGTTTAGTTTAAGCACATGGCTTCCTTTAATCTTTTCAGTGAGTTAATATTAACAGAATCTTTTGTGTCATATTAACAGGTCTGTGTCCAGACTGGGAATCCTGGGATCCACGAAAGCCTGTGGACAATGCACGGGAAGCTATGCAGCAAGCAGACGACTGGCTGGGTGTCCCACAGGTATATATACAAGCAACACCATGTCCCATGGGGCTATTTCCATCCTCCAGCTTGTTCTGAGACTCTGTGGATGCCTCTTTCGGTGTGGCAGGCAGTCTGACATCCTCAGCCTCAGCCCTCAGAGAGTATTGCCTATGACACTCTCCCCTCTTCCTCAGTTTACCCATAATAACAGGTTCTCATTGATTGAGGTGCTTGTAGATCATTCAAAAATCTTCACTGTGCTCTGTCACATGTGGCAAATTGTCTAGTGTTTCTGCTCCAAAGATCTCAAAGACTGTCTTGAGATACAAGACTGCAAATGTGGACTTTAATGATTAGGTTGAACTGTAAGAAATAGCCAATATTTGACCACTTTTTACATATTTTAGAAGTTTTTTTAAAGAACCAGTATCTTAGGGACAGTCACAGGACTTAGAAGTTTTTTTTAAAATTTAAACCAGGATGACCTACCATTATTGGATATTGTGGAAGAATTTGTATTGCTCCTAATCCTATCACAGGAATATGACAAGAGAACTTGGAAATTGAATAAATCTTAGATACCATTGACAGTAGCCACATTACATAGTTGAGGTCTTGTCTTCTAAGGTTTTTCAAGGAGGCTAAAAAACTCCCTTTGACATTTAAATACCAAGACTCCCATATTTGAAGCCCTGGTCAAGAGAACTTGTAGGTGGCCAGTGCCGTGGTTGGATGACCTCACCACTGGTTACATTATGGACTAAGTAATCAGAGCCGAGTTCAGTGTATTTTGTAATAGGATCCCTTGGGAGATAGAAAATTTTTGCCTGTATTTCTTTGGTTTTGACATCATGTCTCTGCTTCATGGCCCATTTCTTGGCTCTCCCACCCTCAGTAAGTGGTGTGGTATCTTTTTCATCTCCTCTTAAACCTAAAACCATCTCCTTTTGACGTACGTGTGATGTTGGCACTGTATCGTTGTTGAGGGAGCTGCCTGGAAGAAATGTCCAATCAATGCACATCCTACATTTTATGGAATGAGTGAAGGCAATTGTTCAAACCCAAGTAGCTGTTCTGTTGCTGGAGGATAATGATCAGTATGTTTTCTGGTGTGTGTGTGTGTGTGTGTGTGTGTGTGTGTGTGTGTGTGTGTTACTTTGGGGTGAGGGAAGCTGGGTATATATGTTATTCATCTGCATTTAGTTAACCCAGTTCATGAGACAGAGCCTTCTGTTGGTCTGAGGAGTACTGCCTTACCTTACCTCCTCAGCACCCTTATGGGGGGCAGAGAGATTTTTTGTACTGTTTAGGACTAGGTCAGGTAGTAGGCCTGAGGCTGTGATGCCTTCAAGGAGGCTACCTGCCGAGCATGGGTGTAATGTTGCTCCTAGGCTACATGTCAGGAGAAATTAACTTCCTCCCTATTTTTTTTTAATGACTCTTAATGTATTGAAACCCATTGTCATCAGCTCAGGCCGCTCTAACAAAATACCATAGATTGGATGGTATAAACAACGGAAGTTTATTTCCCATATCTGGAGGCTAGAAGTCCAAGAGCAAGGTGCCAGCAGAGTCAGTTCTTGGTGGGGGCCCTCTTTGTGACTTGCAGACAACTGGCTTCTTGCTGTGCCCTCACATGGGAAAGAAATGCTTTTAATAAGAGCATTAATCCCATCCTGGGGGCCCTATCCTCATGACCTCATCTAAACCCACTTACTTCCCTTGGGCCCCACCTCCTAATACCATTACCCGGGTGGTTAGGGCTTCAGCATGTAACAAGACCACAGATCTAATATGTTGCTGTGTTCTCTCTTTTTTTTTTATTACTATTTTTTATTGGTAGCAGAGTTAATAGAGATGCAGGCAATGGGTAGATGAGCAAAGGGAAAGGCCAGTTTATGTGCTTTTTGGTAATATGTGCAAATCCTGTGTATACTTGTTTCTTCTTCCTCCTCACTTGACATAGCTTACCCCTTCTGGAAAGTTTCCCCAGGGTAGGGGGTGAGCAGGCCTTTTTTGGAGGGTGGGTGTGCACCTCTGGAAATTACATATAGAATTGTCTGGAGGAGGGGCTCCTGGGTGGCTCAGTTGGTTAAGTGTCTGACTCTTTGATTTCAGCTCAGGTCATAATCTCATGAGCCATGGGTTCCACATTGGGCTTTGCACTGACAGCGCAGAGCCTGCTTGGGATTCTCTCTCTCTCCCTCTCTCTCTACCCCTTCCCTGCTTGTGCACATGTGCACGCATTCTCTCTCTCTCTCAAAATAAATAAACGTTAAAAAAATTGTCTGGAGGGGGTCCTCAGCTTCTGAAACGAATAATGACACCTCTAAAAGGTTAAAAACACTGACATTGGCATGTAATTTGATATAATTTCACTTAATTTAGAGGCTGATTCAATTTCTTAATGTCTATAGTGTTTGACTTGAGACATTTGCAAAAACTTTAGCGGTTATAAGTGATGTACTCTGGGTGTTCACCTACCATGCTGTTATTCTAGGTCATCACTCCTGAAGAAATTATTCACCCCGATGTGGATGAGCACTCGGTGATGACTTACCTGTCCCAGTTCCCCAAAGCCAAGCTCAAGCCGGGGGCTCCTCTGAAGCCCAAACTCAACCCGAAGAAAGCCAGGGCCTATGGCCGAGGTAAGCACTGGTCTTGCTGGGTTTGAGACTTGTCCTCTGGTCTTAGACATGATTATGTGGCTTCAGGAAGAAGGTTCTTAGAATCAAGAATGTATAGGCTTGATCCTTGAAGACCTCCCAGGCCTCCTTTGTCAGATGCTTTTTACCTCAAGGTCCATTTGTTCACAAGCAGCTTTTCTGCTTTGTGAATCTAGGCTTTAAGAAATGCTGCTGCTGTAATGTGATGGAGAATGAGTTTATTGCATTGTGATTTTAGTGCAGTAACCATGGGATGAAGACAGGACTATTTTCCCATTTTTCATATGAGAAATCAGAGAGGCCCAATCCACTGGGGATAGGGGGTGCAGGTGCCTGTGTCATCAGGCTGCTGATTCATTTCTCCTTTGGTCATGCTCATGCTGCTTCAGATTTCCATGTGGGGAGGGAGCTCTTGTGACCCCCTGACAGACACTTCCTTGCTGAGACATCCTGTTTATGATCACTGAGGCCACTGCGGGCTGCAGGACAGTGTTCTGCTCAGAATGTTATGGTGGGGTAAAGGCATGTTGAGGCATTTGGTGTTCTGGCTGCCATCTGACTTCAAGCACACCAGCTTTTTAAGAACTGTTGTGTTTCAGCCCATGGTGGTTTCTGGTAAAGATTAGCCCCGTGAGCTACAACTTACTCCCTTTGTTATGGGGAAAGGAAGGAGTGCATTATATTTCTTAATTTTCGTAATTACAGTTGGGATCACATTTAGAGGCACAAGATATCTTGTATATCGTCTCCTAGAATCTGCAGTTCTAACCATTCTAACAATAGTTTTCTTGAGTCCTTTGTGTGTGTGTGTGTGTGTGTGTGTGTGTGTGTGTGGTTGTCGAATTCTTGAAAATGCACTGTAGGCATTGTGACAGTTCACTCACAAGCCTCTCCTAAAAATAGGGCATCCTCTTGTATAACCAGTCTTCATTATCACAGTAAGAAAATTAACAATTTCATATCAACTAATATCCAGTTTATGTGAAAATTTCCCTATTGTCCTAAAATTGTCTATCATAGTTTTGCTGTTTTATAAACCAAGATCTGATTAAGATTCACTACAGGGGCACTTCGGTGGTTTAGTCAGTTAGGGTCATGATCCCAGATTTCATGAGATTGAGCCCCACGTTGGGCTTTGTACTGACAACACAGAGCCTGCTTGAGATTCTCAGTCCCTCTCTCTGTCTGTCCCCTCCCTGCACGTGTGTGCTGTCTCTCCAAAGAAAGTAATAATAAACTTAAAAAAAAAAGATTGACTTACTAATTTTGTTGTTTCTTTAGACTCTTTTTAAAGAAATGTATTTTTGTTTTTGTTTTTTTTTTTATTTTGAGAGAGAGAGAGAAGGAGAGCATGAGCATGGGAGGGACAGAGGGAAAGAGAGAGAAAAAGGGAGAGAGAGAATTCCAAGCAGGCTCTGCACTGAGTGCAGGCCCTGATCTCACAACCATGAGATCGTGACCTGAGCTGAAATCAGGTGTCGGGCTCTTAACCGACTGAGCCACCCAGGTGCCTATAGACTTTTTAAATCTAGAATAGCTTCCCTTAAAAAAATTTTTTTTTATGTATAACATTGACTTCCTGAAGAGTGCAAAGCACTTGTCTTGTAACAAGATGTTCCATACACTCATTCCCTTTGAAAATAGCATTTCCCTACTTGGTGTCAGCTTAGTCTTAAGGTGACCAAGGGCCAGGTCAATGGTGCTGTGTGCAGTTCTCAATCTTAGTGGTCAGGTTCTCATCTGTTTGTTTAGCATGATTTAGAACACCAGAGAGACCCTGATAGTTCTGGAACAAACCAACTTGCCTTTTGAGGTTCCTTTTGACATCGAGGTGGCACTGTGCAATCATTTGTGTGTATCGGGACTGGGCACTTTGTTTGAAGCCCTTCCCGGATGTGCATTCACTTAAAGGTTGGCTTGTCTGTGCTTGTTTTTTGTTTTGTTTTTTTACTGTTTATGTATTTTAGAGACAGAGCACAAGTGGGGGAGGGGCAGAGAGAGCCGGAGACAGAATCTGAAG